>NC_136061.1:1488711072-1489367072 GCF_964261635.1 Lissotriton helveticus | reverse complement strand
TGACTGTACTGAAGATAGTCAAATGTGTGAGAGTCAGAACTCGTTTTCCACACACCCAAAAGGTATGTTTCTACATCTTTAAAGCCACATTCTTTTTCTGTCTCAGCAAATCCTTTTAGAAACTTCACAGTTTAGCAGTTAAGGCTCCTAGCTTTGTTGCAATTTTGCTCATAGTGGCATCACCCATAAGAATATGTGCCTTGATAAGAACACTGGGCATCTCTGGGTCAAGTTTCTTGTATAGAATATGAAGCAAGATTAAGTGTCTTTTCTTGCCTGTTCCATAACATATCCATAACTCTGACAATCCTTCACTTATGAACATTGCAACAAATCTAAGACGCACAATAATAACATCTGTGTCATTTGACAGTACAATGACTCAATTGGAACCATTTCGAACAGCCGACTCAATATGTGGCACAACACGAAGATCAGCTTCCTCGGATTTGCTGTTAAGTTCTTGAACAATATGGCCCATTCCTTTTGAATATATCTCTGCAGGCTCCTCATTGACAATCATTTCAGTTGCGATAATTGGAAATTCAGTGTTCACTGAAGCATCAGCAATGTTTTGACAAGTTAACATCTCCAAGTTCATCTTGTTCAATGTTGATGAGCAGAATTTATCAAGCCTCACAGGTATAGGTGTCGAATTTTTGATGCAGGTATGGTCAATTGTTCCACTTGTAGACATTTGTCAAATTCTCTCACATTCTTTGAGAGCTAGTTCATGTTAACTGTCAAAGACGAACCACTGACAGAATTTCAACATCAAAAATCTCAACGTCAAAAATAATGGAGGCGAAATGTCGAGATCAAGAATATCGAAGTTCTATCTACATCATGGTAAGTAAAAAAATATCGGAAAAAAATGTCAAAAATATTGTTAAAAATATCGTTTAAAAAAAATAATTACAAATTATGTAAAATATTATAAATAATTCATATATTTAAAATAAACATAGTTAAACATATGTTTAAATAATGTAAAAAATATAAATATAAAATTTAATATATATACTTACTCACTTTAATAATATTTACAATGAATTATAATAACTTATACATTGGTAAAAAAACATTTTATAAATTATAAATACATACATGCACATACAAACAAAATATAACTAAAAATATAAAAAATTAATATAACAAATGTAAACATTTTTTTTAAAATAATTTGTACACTACGTCAACTAAAACAGTAAATATTGGATAGCGTAGGGGTAAAAATTACTATTCCCACTCCAGAGAGTGTAACAGTAGGGAAAGTGTTGGATAGCATAGGGGTATAAATTACTATTCCAACTCCAGAGAGTGCAACAGCAGGGAAAGTATTGGATAGCGTAGGGGTAATAATTTACTATTCCAACTCCAGAGAGTGCAACAGTGGGGAAAGTGTTGGATAGTGTAGAGGTAAAAATTACTATTCCCACTCCAAAGAGTGCAACAGTAGGAAAAGTGTTGGATAGCGTTGGGGTAAAAATTACTATTCCAACTCCAGAGAGTGCAACAGTAGGGAAAGTGTTGGATAGCGTAGAGGTAAAAATTTACTATTTCAACTCCAGAGAGCGTAACAGTAGGGAAAGTGTTGGATAGCGTAGGGTTTGAAATTACTATTCCAACTCCATAGAGTGCAACAGTAGGAAAAGTGTTTGATAGCGTAGGGGTGAAAATTACTATTCCAACTCCAGAGAGTGGAACAGTAGGGAAAGTGTTGGATAGCGTAGGGGTTACAATTAATATTCTAACTCCAGAGAGTGCAACAGTAGGGAAAGTGTTGGATAGCGTAGGGGTAAAAATTACTATTCCAAATCCAGAGAGTGCAACAGTAGGGAAAGTGTTGGATAGCGTAGGGGTAAAAATTACTATTCCCACTCCAAAGAGAGCAACAGTAGGGAAAGTGTTGGATAGCGTAGGGGTAAAAAAATTACTATTCCAACTCCAGAGAGTGCAACAGTAGGGAAAGTGTTGGATAGCGTAGGGGTAAAAATTACTATTCCAACTCCAGAGAGTGCAACAGTAGGGAAAGTGTTGGATAGCGTAGGGTTTAAAATTACTATTCCAACTCCAGAGAGTGAAACAGTAGGAAAAGTGTTTGATAGCGTAGGGGTGAATATTACTATTCCAACTCCAGAGAGTGGAACAGTAGGGAAAGTGTTGGATAGCGTAGGGGTTACAATTACTATTCCAACTCCAGAGAGTGCAACAGCAGTGAAAGTGTTGGATAGCGTAGGGGTAAAAATAACCTACTTATAATTAACATATTTTTTATATAAATATTAATTTAATTATTAAATAACAATAAATTACTCAACAATACCAATAAATAATTACTTACAAATAATTAACAATTAATAATTAACAATTAAATTGATAAATACAATAAAATAATAATTATTAAAAATGAATTACCAAATAATGAACTAAAAAATTATTAGTTTTCAATACCTAAAAACAATAAATATTAAAAAATAATTCGCAATTAATTAATTGACAATACATTGTTGATAAATACCAAAAAATAATAATTAATCAAATGTAATCACCAATTATTAATTAATCAACAATAAATTAATTTCCAAAACAAAAACAATATTAATTATTAAAAAGTTATTACCAATTAATAATTAATTAACAATAAAATAATTACCAATACTCAACAATAAAATTAATCATTACTTAATTACAATTAATTTACTTCCCACCCTATTGCCCTATAAACTCACAACACACTTCAATAATAAATTAATACACTTAATATAATTACCAATTTATCAATTAATAAACATTAATTACAACTAATAAAAATGAATTACCAACTAATAAAAATGAATTACCAATTAATAACAATTATTTATCAATTGATAAAAAATAATTACCAATTAATAATAATTAAACAAAATATTAATTATCAATACCAATAAATAATTACTTAATTACAATTAAATTGCTTCCCACCCTATTCCCCTATAAACCCACAACCCGCTACAGAACTAAAACGCAAAATGTATTTAAAAATAATTACTAATTCCAATTTTTAAAAAAAATTAAATTACTTTTCACCCTATTACCCTATAAACACACAGCCCGCTACGGTACTAAAATGCAAAATTAACGTAGAAAAAAATTACTAACGTAGAAAAAAATTACACATATATTCTAAAACTAGTACAATAATTAACAAAAATATATAAACACAAACATATAAAATACATAATGTACATAGCACTAATATAATTATCGATATTAGTAACATCAATAGTTTTGCTATCAATATTACTAACTTTGATATTAACAAAAACGATATTTCTTACCTTCAGGTCGATATTCGGGTCGTCAATATTCTTGATTTCGATATTGTGCCCCAACGATATTTCCAACTCGATTTTCTTGTATATCGAAATTAAAAACTCAATATTTAGACTGCTTATCATCAAAGACAATGTATTGGTCTTGAAAGGTGCCTACTGACTGTGAAACTCTTACCATGGCAATTAAAGCATGGAAGTTTAGCTTTAGTGATTATATCAAACACCTTTTTTTTCCTTTCAATACAAATCTCTTCTGCTTCAGTTCTGTGTATAGTTTCGATCCATGTTCCAGGACATTTGGTAGACGTGTCTTTATATTGTTATTTACTTATTGTTTGGTCACGAAGTTGTGTAGTCGCAAAGGCTCAGTCACTTCAAGGGGGTGTCCTTCCTGTTTCATGAAATGAGGAAGGTTGTTGACATGCTTATTACAACGTTCCCCTCTCTTTCTACCAAGTTCGTAGTGGTGAACAGTTTCACAATGGCCCATTAATTTTGAATTTGTCGTCTCTCTGAAAACATACCAAATAGAAAGCACTTCATGGTGAACTAGCTGCCATTGAGCAACATATTCACTTTCACGTGTCTGACTAACAACACCCTTGGAGCTTTTCTGTCATCTCCGGATCGTGTCTTCCAGTTTCATATCTGGAGACAAGAATTGAACCTTCCCTCTCTGTCTTTCACCACAAAATGTCTTTGGATGCATTTTCTGTAGATAAATGTTTTTTCTACCTCTAGTTTCTTCACCCATTCCAAATTCCAGGACCCATATCTCCGGTAGTTTATGCAATCGAATTTATGCAACACAGTAATCTGTGGCTCAGTCTTCACCTGCAGCTCCCAATCACTTTCTCGATCAGCAGGTACCAAGTCTTTCATTAGAGCTATCATGTGTACACCATTTCCCCAGTATTTGCAAAGTTCAGATTTTTCTTCACACTCTCCGACATACTCTACAAACTTGGATTTCAGGTTTTCTGATTTTGAATTGAGTATATTGAACATTGCCTGGTTTTGCATTATATCTTTTGAATGAAGTGCACCCGCTGCTGTGTTCACTGCTGAGATAACATATGCAAAACCTAATTTGACAATCTTGTTCCAGAAAGAAGTCCAAAACAATATTTCTATAGCCTCATATATGATGAGCATACCTTGCAATAAACTAACATAATGAGTTCCACTCAATACTGACTGGACTGTTTTGCTTCCAAAGATTTCAGCATCAATACGTGCATCTTCTATGCCACATCTACTAAGATAACTTCCTGAACACCGCAACACAACTTTTGTCATGTTGAAAACGCCCATCATTAGATAAAGATCATCATATTTTACTGGATTGCTCATACAAATGTCAGCTACTATATGGAAAACACCTTCATCACAGATAATTGGCAGGATAGGCTGGTCTTCAAGCTGAGGATACACATTTTGGAACTTTTTTAGAGCTGTGTATCCTGTCGCATAGTTTATGAATGGAGGTGGTATTACTAGTAAAAACCCAACCTTCCTCAGTGATACGGTATTCTGGGAGCCAAATATAATGTGTGCTAGATCCCACTAGACCTGTATTGCTTCATAGGTGGCTACAAAGAGCTCAAAATTTTGTTTTATATCGAACACTTCAAAGGATTTATTTGACAACTATGTGTTTTTTAATTAGAATTGATGCAAATAACTGATCTAGTATGGAATATTGCAGAAGAATTTTGTATTGTGTACAAATCAATATTGGCTGTGTCCATAATATCTACAGTATATATTACCTTCTGGCGGTCGCCAGTAGGTAGTTAGTGTTAGGACCTATTTTCCATAGGAAATTCGCAACATTCTAGTCCCAATAACTTTGGCGCCGAATGATGAATCATCGTGAAATTTTCAAAACTGGTGGGGCCTCCAGTCCGCTCCTATCTTGAAAGTTTCGGGGTGATTCGGCAAGCGGGGGCTGAGAAAAAAGGGGGTCCCAAAACGTGTTTTCCCCATGCAATTTTCCATAGGAAACTTTAGACACGGTACAGCCCGAACTGCTGAACGGAATTACCCCAAATTTGGCAAAGAGGTAGTTCTTTGTTCAGAAAGAACCCTTTTTGTTAAATGGTGTAAATCTGTTCTGTAGTTGCTTAGAAAATTATAATTAAAAAAGTTTTGATATCTATGGCCGCGGAGGATCCGCGCACCCTACAAATTAGGATCCGCGCACCCTACAGATTTGGATCCCCACACCCTGCCGATCACGAGCTGCATTCTAATTGGCTGTGAATACTCTAAACCAGGAACTGTTGGCAGCCATCTTGTGCCTTGGTAGAAGCGAGGCACAAGATGGCAGTAAAATGAAGGCGGAAAACAAGAAGAGGGGTCAGGGTTGAAACACCCTGACCCTGTAGGTCTGTTTAGGGGGTCCTAGAAAACTAAAAAAACAAAGCGCGTGCTCCTGCGCTTTGTTTGTTTAAAGCCCCTGGGTGGGCCAGGTCCCGGGGACCGCCAACCTCCCTGGGGCAAAGCAGACCCCCTGGGCTCTAATTAATTAGTATTGCAGAGAGGGGCACAGTGCCCCCCTGCAGCCCTAGGGACCGCCATCCCCCGGGGCTTTAAAACCTCTGTGGTGAGGCTCGAGCCCCCCCACATGCCCCGGGGACCACCACCTCCCCGGAGCACTAAATATTCAAAATAGGGGGTCTGTTACAGACCCCCAAGCCCCAGGGACCACCACCTCTGGGGCTTTGCATTAAGTGGGAGGGAGGCTGCGCGGCCCCCCTCCTGGAGCCAATGATGACCCTGGGGACCACCATCCCCCAGGGCAGCCTCCTGCAGTGTGCTGGGGTGCCCACCCCCGGGACACTGCTATTTGCTTCTGACAGGGCGGGAGCCACGAGGCAAACTTGGTTTGGTTCCACACGGGGAGCTGCATGTTAGCAGCTCCCCATTAGGAAAAGCAATGCCGGCTCCTGAAGGACGTGGGGAGCCGGCGGGACCGTGGGGGCTTTGGGGCTCCCCCCACGGTCCCCAACGTTGTATATAGGCCCCGGGGGATGGGGTCCCAAGGGAGAATATAAATTAGTGGTAGGAGCTAAAAAAATGTTAACGAAAAATTTGGAGTTGCGGCCCTCAGCACGGCACTCAGCGCAGCCCCCTGGTGTGCAAGCGTTGGGTGCGCAACTGCCAGCGAGGCCCCCTGGTGTGAACGCTCTGGGTGTGCAACTCCAAGCGCGCCCCCCTGGTGTGAACGCGTTGGGTGCGCGACTGCCAGCGCGGCCCCCTGATGTGAACGCGCTGGGTGCGCAACTCCAAAACGCGCTGGGTGCACGACTCCAAACCAAAAAACTAATATTTTTTAAATATACATCAAGTTTATATGTTTAGATCTTGGGTGGCTCTATAAAGTGTTTATTGGGAGATTTTGGTACCTACAAGTAAGTACCTACGCAGAGTCTAAAGTTGTTGAGAAAGACTCTTTTACCCTCATCTGTGAAATGTACACCATCTCTCCTATAGATGCTATCCATATTAAAACACAGATTGTTGTTGTAAATGGACCCCATTCTATAATCTCTGTGATAAGCAGAAACAGGTTTATTGACAAGTTTCCTAGCTTTCTCTGCTGTGGACAAAATTGATTAGACCAGTTCCATTTCTGTCTTTGGCTTATGTTAGAATAGACAAAGGCAGTTTGAGGGTAAAAGTAACATCAATTCTGCAAAGGTGTCCTTTATAAGCATTTCCAGACCTACCCCAGTCAAAGTACCTAGGTCATTGCCACCACAGTGCAAATTATAAGGTCAGGGTGTTGGAGATGCAAAAAGGATTTAACCAATGGCATCAATTGGTGCCACTTTAATCCTCTTTGTCCAGTCCATTTAATTTCTACATTTGGCAAAGCTAAATCTTTGTCAATACCTCTGCTTTCAGCATACTTTTTGATCCAGAAAATATAGCTGTGTGCCACAATCCACACTCTAAGCATCTTGAAGGGAGGTCTGGATGCACTCAAAAGAGGTCTGTAGGTGAAATGGGCAGTTTGAAAACTAAGACTTTTCTAAAATGGTGGATAAGATGCAGTTTAAAAAAAGAAGAGAAATGATTGGCTGTCTGAGAACATAATAGACTGAAAAATAGGGTGCATGTTTCTGTGTTTAAAAAGCATGTTTCTTATTGGTTAGTAAAAACTGTTTGAAAGGAACATTAGATAGGATAAGCGGTTATTTTGAAAAGTCAAGCACACTTGCTGTTTGAATTTGCAACATTGTGTGCTGAACTTGTGACCTGTGTGTTCAGTGGAGTGTTCCATGAACTGTTACTGTGATAACAGGCATTAAGCAGATTGGGGGTAGGGTTCAAAGTTATGTCAATTGGAAAGGGTTGACATGTGTAACCAAAAGAAATGTGTGTTAGCTTTTGAATTAATGTGGGAAGCAATGTGATTTGATATTTACATGTATACATGTGCAGAATGAGAGGGAACGTTTGCCATTTTTTGGTTTTGCTAAGAGCAGTGCCTTACAGACATTGTGTGCATAAGAAAATCTGGCGTGTGACTCAGATACTTCTTAATATACAAATCAATTTGAAAGGTGAGTTATTAATTTGTGAGGTGTTGTATGCGGTGCCTTTGTTTTTAATTAGACTACTGAGTTTCTCTTCCAGAGAATAGTTATACTTGTCTAGAATCACACTGTGAGTCTGTGTCCACTTGTGCAACAATTCTGACAGAAGCATGTGGTTACTTCATCTCTTTCCTGACACATAACTGCTAAAACACCTATCCTGTTGTCAAGTTTTAGTGTTATTAGAACTCAGTTACTGCCTATGCATTCGCAGAATGATTCAGGCATTCACGCTAGTAGTGCTGCAGTGAAATGTGTAGAATGTATGCAGTCACCTAACCCCTTCCAGACTAGTGAGTCTCTTTCGCTAAAGTTCAGGGAATAGTCTTGCGTGTCTAGAATCACACTGTGAGTCTGTGTCCACTTGTACAACCTTTATGACAGAAGCAAATGGTTACTTCATCTCTTTCCTGACACATACTTGCTTAAAAACCTATTGTGTATTAGAACCCAGTCACTGCCTATGCATTCGCAGATTGATTCAGCCATTCACACTATCAGTGCTGTAGTGAAATGTGTAGAATGTATGCAGTCACCTAACCCCTTCTAGACTAGTGAGTCTATTCTGCTAAAATCCAGGGAATAGTCTTGCTTTCCTAGAATCACACTTCAAGTCTGTGTCCCCTTGTGCAACCATTATGACAGAAGCATGTGGTTACTTAATCTCTTTGCTGATACATAACTTCTTAAAAAACTATTCTGTTGTCATGTTTTGGTAGTATTAGAACTCAGTCACTGCTTATGCATTTGCAGAATGATTCATTCACACTAGCAGTGCTGTAGTGAAATGTGTAGAATGTATGCAGTCACCTAACCCCTTCCAGACCAGTGAGTCTCTTCTGCTAAAGTCCATGGAATAGTCTTGCTTGTCTAGAATCACACTGTGAGTCTGTGTCCACTTGTGCAACAATTCTGACTGAAGCATGTGGTTACTTCATCTCTTTCCTGACACATAACTGCTTAAAAACCTATTCTGCTGTCATGTTTTAGTAGTATTAGAACCCAGTCACTGCCTATGCATTCACAGAATGATTCAGGCATTCACACTAGCAGTGCTGTAGTGAAATGTGTAGAATTTATGCTGTCACCTAATCCCTCCCAGACTAGTGAGTCTCGTCTGGTAAAGCCCAGGGAATAGACTTGCTTGTCTAGAATCATACTAATCCCTCTCAGACCAGTGAGTCTCTTCTGGTAAAGCCCAGGGAATAGTCTTGCTTGTCTAGAATCATACTGTGCGTCTGTGTGCATTTGTGCTACAATTCTGACAGAAGCATGTGGTTACTTCATCTCTTTGCTGACACATAACTGCTTAAAAACCTATCCTGTTGTCAAGTTTTAGTAGTATTAGAACCCAGTCACTGCCTATGCATTCGCAGAAAGATTCAGGCATTCACACTATCAGTGCTGTAGTGAAATGTGTAGAATGTATGCAGTCACCTAATCCCTTCCAGACTAGTGAGTCTCATCTGCTAAAGTCCAGGGAATAGTCTTGCCTGTCTGCAATCACACTGTGAGTCTATGTCTTGTCTTAGAATTATTCTGACAGAAGCATGTGCTTATTTAATCTCTCTGCAGACATATAAGTGCTTATAAACGTATTGTGATGTATTAGCACTATGAGAACCCCGTCACTGTGTATGCACTTGGAGAATGAGTCAGGCATTCAGAAAAGCAGTGGAACAGTGAAATAAGTACTATGTATGTGATCCCCTAACCTCTTTTAGACTACTGAGTCTCTTCTACTAAAGTCCAGGGAATAGTTTTGTCTGTCTACAATCATACTGTGAGTGTGTGTCTAATCTTAGAATCATCCTGACAAAAGCATGTACTTATTTAATCTCTCTGCTGACACATGAGCACTTATTAACTTATTTTGCTATCAACTACTAGCAGTCTGAAAACCCAGTCACAGTGTATGTATTAGGAGAATGAGTTAGGCTTTTAGACAAGCAGTGGTACAGTCAAATGTGCAGAAAGTATACGGTCACCTAAACCCTTGCAGACTATTGAGTAAGTCTTGGCAAAGTCCAGGGAATAGCCATGGTTTTCTGGAAACACTTTGTGAGTATGTGTATGTGTGTACTCCTACTATCTAATTTCTCTACTGAAACGTAAGCACTTATAAACTTATTGGGCTGTCAACTAGTAGCAGCTTGTGAAGCCAGTCACTGTCTATGCTCTTGGAGAATGAGTCAACCATTCACACAGGCAATGGTATACTTTGCTGTGATCTAGTACTACTCTAGGTACCCATTTACTGTGTATACATTTGTAAAAAAAACTTTTTGTTTGTAATAATTATTCAGTTAGTACCTGTGTACTTCAGTAAAGTAATTGTGATTACAAAAGAAAGTGTTTAGATGGTTTTTATATACAATATATATATGTTTAGTAATATAACAGTATATTTTATAGATTTATTGAAATAAATGAATATATATTAATTTTTTACAGATATTGTTTATCATCATTAAAATAAACTTCTCGTGCCTATTAAAAGCAGAAAAGAGAAAAGGACAGAAAAAGGACTAATATTTGAAGAAAATTCAACAACAAGTATTGGATGACCAACAACATGTGGGGCAAAAGAATAAGTCTTCCGGTAAGAGAATGAAAGAACTTATTTAAAAACTTTCAAAGCCTAGAAACAGTGTGCAGATTGTCGATACTACAAACAATGCTTCAACCAGAAAAAGGAATATGAATAAAAACAATGGAAAATTACATTCAAAAGACACAATGTATGGTAAAAGAAGGCAGAGTCAGTATAAAGAAATCTGAATTTTTTTATAATTTGTTAAAAGATGTGAAAAAATATAAAAAAGAGAACTAAAATATAAAAAGAAGAACCAAATTGAATTTATTGTTGAAAAGGCTTTTAAATTAAAAAGGAAATTATTCATTTTAGTTTTAAACAAAATTCGAACACTAGATAAACCAATCCAATACAGAAGAAAAGTAATTAACAGAACTAGTTTTTGTGATATTTTTTTGGGTGAATGGAAACAAAGTTCAAGTTCAGAGCCTTTCTTTCTGAAGAGATTTATTTTCAGACCAATAATTTATTGCATGCAGTTGATACCAGTGGTCGAGCTTATGAGATTAGAAATGGTTGTCCAATTGAGAAAGAGAAGATGGTTCCCAGAAATATAGAAGAAGTGATAGCTGATGAAGTTCTAGGGAGACGAACTAAAGCTCCAGTGTATACTTGGGATTGCAGTAGTATTTGTAGTATACAACAGGAATCTATTGATATTTTACGCAATTTCTTATGAGAATATAGTAAGAAAAGTGTTAAACAAAAGATTAAGATGTTGCAAGGACTAGATCCTTGCAGAGTGAGAAAAAATACTGGTTTGCAAGGTCATTCTCTAGCTTATCTTTCTAGAAAAGTATGTCAGTGTTTTTCATCATTTCAGGATGTTAGCAGTACATCATTCTTAATGCGGAAGTTAGTGAGAAGATTGTATTACGCAAAAAGTCCAGCACTAATGTTAAATGAGTTGAACAGTGCTCTTTTGCGTGGGTCAATATCAGATGTGAAGAAGGTTTGTGATGAAACTGAGTTTCCTTACTTTGGTCCTGAACAAGAGAGTGCAGAAACTGACACATTAATAGAAGAAAATGTTGAAGAGAGAGAAGAGGAGAAGTGTGGCTCACTGGTTAGAGGAGGCAGACCCTGAAGCAGAGGTCAGACCCGGGACCAGGGTTCAATTCCCGACGCGGCAGGGTCTTGAGCCCAAATATCCACGGCCTCGATAATTCTCGTTTCGGTGCCTACTCGAATCACGGGTTCACACTCTGCAGCTCTGGGCATTAGCTGCTTAATCTCCACTACGGCCCCCCGGCGGCGGGATACCTGGCTTTCACCTTGGGGATCCCAGTACGGGTATCTCACAGGGAAAAAGCCAGGACGGGTTCCCAAGGCAAGCGCCGAGATGCCTTCGGGTAATCGAGCGCTATATAAGAACGCATAATAATAATAATAATAATAAGAGAATGTGCAACATACTACTACAGCAAATTTTGAAGAACAAATTACAAAGTTTAAGGTGAATTCAGGTGAAAGGCCAAGTTATTCTTGAATTTGTTGTCGGCGAACTCACTATAAAAATCAGACTAGGACTGTTGATCTGTATTTAACAAGTGAAAGAGAAAATAATGATAAGTGGAAGGAATTTGCAACTTATTTGTTGGTAAAGAATTGTTTTGATTTGGATTCTGATCAGCGTATTTGTAAATATTGTTATAACAAATTAGACGAGAATAAAATGCCCGCTAGAGCTGTCCATAATAATTCAGAGTTGGTAACTATTCCTCCAGGAACTGATAGATTTAAATTCGTATGAGTCTATTCTGATTCAATGTGTGCACCCATTTCAAGCTATTGTTCGTATGGAGCCTAAAACAGGTAAATTGCCTCCTACAGATTTACTGAGAGGATTACAAGAAAGAGTTGTATATTTACCTCTAGATTTAAAGAAAAATATTGAAACTATTGGTGTAGAGAATGTAGAAAGTGAACCACTAGTTATTCTAGTTAATGGTGTTCCTACTAAGAGTAAGAAAATCTGGCAAGAATTAGTGGATGTTAGGAAAGTGCAAAAGGCAACATTATACCTGTTAAAAAAACAATGATTACTACAAAAATGTGTATGTGGAAGAAGAAGAAATACTTTTAGGAGATGATACTGAAAGGTCAAGTGGTCAAATTGGAAAAGTGGACATGTCCAAAAGTGAAGAAATCTATGGACACTATAGTGTACATCCACTTCATTCGAAAGAAGCGATGGGGAATACTATTGAATTATTCCAAATGAAAAAAGCAAAGGGTACTCCCATGAGTGTATGGGAGAAAAGTTTGGAAGCTCGTTGTTTTCCGCAGCTGTTTCCAACTGGAAAAAGGGGACGATATGATGAACGATCAGTGCAGATTCCTGCATCTGAATATCAGACAACAAGATTGTATGCAGAAGATCCAAGATTTTGACAATGTGTCCCGTATATATTTCATCTTTTGTTTGAGAGTGACTTGTCTGGACTTCCATTTGCAGTCAACCACACATTGAAAACAGGAGTAAATCTACAAAATGTTTCAGCAAAGCAATTTATGGATCAAGTACATCAGAGAGACAATCATTTAGAATCTCAGCTGATTAATTTGATGGCATGTCAGCGTGGTACTAATAAGTATTGGTATCGTCGTCAAGGAGAACTTAAATATATGCTAAGGAACTTAGGAACTCCTACGTGGTTTCTTACCCTAAGCTGTGCTGAATATGCTTGGGATGATTTAATTGAATTTCTTCAAGAGGCAAATTCAAATCTAAAAAATATGAATACAAGACACCTGGAAAATAGTGGTCTTAGGATCCTGTTAATGTACGCAGATATTTCAATCGTAGGTTTGAAGCTATGATGTCTTTTATCTGCAATAAAAAGAATCCTCCTCTTGGAAAAGTTGTAGATTTTTTTGGAAGAAAGGAGTATCAAGCTAGAGGTGCTCCTCATATACATATGCTGTTATGGATCAAGGATGCACCTAAATTCGGAACTGATTCAGATTACACTGTTTTGTCTTTTATTGAAGAATATGCGACATGTGCTATACCAAAAAGAACAGATGAAAACACTTTAAGGTAACAAGTTTTACGATTCCCAAGTCATTGATGTGGAAAATACTGTCGACGAAAGTACAAGTCTAAGAAAAAGTTTTATACCAAATGTCGTTTCGGATTTCTACGTCCTATAATATCCAAAGGAACAACTGACTCACATTTGTATTGTGTTGTAACTGCTCCAACTGGATTGGCAGCACACAACATTAAAGGAATTACATTACATTGTTTACTTATGCTACCTGTAGAGCATGAAAACAAATTGGAATATCACAAGCTACCTGGAGAAGCCTGTTATGAAGTTTCAAGAGTGCTAAAGAAAATGAAACTTCTAATTATTGATGAGGTAAGCATGGTCTCAAACGTAATGCTTGCTTTTGTGCATTTAAAAATGCAGCAAATTCTTAAAACAGAGTACGATGTCTTATTTGGAGGAAAATATGTCATAGTTTTTGGAGATCTACTGCAACTTACTCCCGTAAAAGGACAACCAGTATTTAAAACACTTGGGCATGAAGACACCAGAAAGTCTTTGGGAAGTGTTGGAAACGTTAACATTTGGTCATATTTTGAATACAAAGAACTAATTACAAATATGCGACAGGAAAATGATGTTGGTTATGGAACTATTCTTCAAGATATAAGAATTGGAGTACTGACAGAACATGGCAAACAAGCTTTGCAAAGTCGACTACTTACAAACTCGTTTCCAAATGAAAATATAGTTCCTGAAAAAATATATATAAAAATTGCAGAAAATAAATCTATAATCTGCTTAATGCCAACACTGCGCAAGTGTTCTATATTCAATGAAGAACATTTGAAGCTAGAAAGTGAACAAAAAATAAAAATGGAAGCCATTGATAAAATAGAGCATGAAGGAATCACTATTATTTTGACTAAAAAATTGAAAACAAAATTGGATTCTTTAGAAAAATCTATATCTAAAACTGCTGGTTTAGAAAAGAATCTATATGTATGTGTAAACTGTTGGGTAATTTTACGGCGTAATTTGGATGTGGAAAAAGGTTTAGTAAATGGAGCAATGGTTAAAGTTGTTGATTTTGTTAATGATCAAAATAGAGATGGAATTGAATTTTAAAAAATCAAATTGAAGAAGTAAAACAAATTGGTCCTCGTTCAGTTCGTTTTTTGCTTGTTAAAGATGTATATGTCCGTAGAAAACAGTTTCCACAATCTCCGGCATATGCAGTGACTATTCATAAATCTCAAGGTTTAAGTCTAGACAGTGCTTTGGTGAACATTGGCAGTACCGTGTTTAAAGAGGGTAGGGCATATGTTGCTTTGTCCCGAGTCAGAACTTTATCTAGATTATATTTGATTGATTTTGATGAGAGAAAGATTAGTGCAGATGCATACTGTGTAAAAGAGTATGATCGGTTAAGAAGAGCATATGCTCCCAATTTAGGTGAATATTCTGTATTTGAAAAGCATGTAGTAGGTCGAAAAAGAAGATATAAGAATATCTGTAGTGAAGTTATAGAGAAGGAAAAAATCAAGATAATGTTGAGATTGCAAGCAAAAAGAAAAAGGACACTATTGAAGAGATTGTTGGGTATCAGTTAGAAAATAGTTCAGGTATCAACTGCTATGCTAATGTAGTGGTCAATGTTGTTTTTTTTCTAGAAAGTTTGCAACAGCAAATTATGGAGAATCGTGAAAAAAGATTTTGTTCCTTGTTGCATTGTATTTATGAAAAATTGAGAACTGATAAAAGGAAAATCCAAAGTGTTTCTGATATTCATAATCTTTTGGATATATGTTCTGGTTCTACGCACTTTGCACAGAATATTCAACAAGATGCTCAGGAATTTCTAATGTATATGCTTGCAGTATTGGAAAATGAAGGAATAGAAATTGAAAATCTTTTTGGCCTTCGTTATAAATGGGAACATGAATGTACAAATTGTATGTTTACATGTAGCACTAACATAGATACTGAAAGATTTATATATTTGACATTACTGGACTGTAAAACAGTGTCTTTCAACAAACTAGTTAAAGCAGCAAATCAAAACTTGGAGTGTAGCCAATGCAAATCAGAAATGTTATCAACATAATTTATACAAAGAATTTGGACAATATATAATTTTAATGGTACAACGTTGTAGAGCTGATGGAAGAAAATTGGAAACTTTCATTAAACATTTTATAGCAAGTGAACTATCAATATCAGAAAGAACTTTTGTAGCAGTAGCAATTATTTTCCAGGATGGTCCTTCTACAACATCTGGACATTACACTGTCTATTTAAAATGCAATAAAGGATGGACATATTGTAATGATGCTCAATTGGTTTTTAAACAACATTTGCCTAACGAATTACCAAATTCCTACCTAATATTTTTAAAGACAAAGTTTTAAGAACATAATTCGGCCTATTAGGAATATTGTTAAAATGTATTAATACGATTACTATTGGCCAATTTCAGTATAAAGGATTTCAGGAATACCATTTGGCCTAGAGGAAAGTTATACATTTGAATTAAAGACTTTTTCTTGCACATTCTCACAGCATATATTTTGAAAGAACATCATTTACAGTGTATAGAAATTAAAAAGTGTAGTGTCTTGGGCTTGTTGTAGAATCTTCTATGATGACAGTGTTGTATTCCGTGTGAGACAGTTGAGAGCCTGGCTGTGGAACTGTAACGGCCCTACTTTGATGGTCCAGCTGACTAAGAATAAACTACAGTTTACCTCTAATCCAGCGTGTCCGATTCTCCTTATGACACGCTTTTGATGGCGACGAGGGCTGGGCCATCAACAAGAACTCACGAAGTCCGTGTCACCGATCTGACGAAGAGCGCAATTTAATATGGTGCGTTAGAGGACCCTCTGCACGACGAAAAAGTAAGGAGAGGCTGTCCGATGGCTGTCCAGTACATATTATTGTAGTGAGCAGGGCGGGCAAGCACAAAAAACTGGCAAGCACAAAAAACGGATTTGGGGCATTGAAACGCATGAGGAAGGTTTGCGTTCCAGCAACTGTCGGAGTCACACGTACGATGTTAAGAACGTATTGACATGCAGAAGTAGAAGGCGCGTTGCGTTCCAGTGGTGAAACACATGTGAAGGGAGATGTCATAATGCTTCCCTGGCAAGAAGGGATTTGTGAACACCTGATGTCCTTCCATTAGCGTCACAGAGGAACAAAGGAAGCATAAATAAAGAGAGCGGCTGAGTCACAGCAAATACGTCTGCTGATTACAGTGCATATCACGAAGGAAAAGTTGCGCACTTGCACAGCATATGTAGAATTCTTAAAAAAAGGAAAGAAGAAACAAGGAAAAAGTCTATATTTTTTTAATTCCACTTCAGGGCTGATATATACAATTTTGACATCTTTTAATATTTTCCTGATACGTTGGTATTTTGATGCTTACCAGAACATTTGGGTTTGTTGCTTTTTCTTTTACAGTGCAGCCGTCTGGTGGATTTTGAGAATAGTGTATTTCAAAATATTAGTTTTGTTAGAAAAGTTGTATATCTACACGTATGAACATTTATATATTTTGTTTGTTTGAAAAATGCAGAGTGTTGTTGCTCCACCACCTTTCTTAGAAACACCTGGTGACCCACCCATCAAATGGAAACAGTGGTATGATGGATTCGAGACTTACTTGGGGGCAATTGGTGCGGCAAGATTTAGGCCAGAAAGAAGAAAATACCTTCTTTTGTATTCTTTAGGTTATGAAGGTAGGGAAATTCTTAAACATCTTCCTGCGATTCCAGTGGATGAGAACAATCCTCTTGATGAGTATCAGGAAACATTGAAAAAATTACAAACTAGGTTTGATGTTCAACCTAGTCTTGTTATGCTCCGTCATAAATTTTTACAGAGAAAACAACAGTCTGGTGAAGATGTAGATACGTACGTTACAGCACTTAGACGTCTGATAGCGGATTGCCAATTTGAAACGTTTTCGGAACAACTAGTGCGTGAACAGTTCATTTGTCATTGTACTGATAAGAATGTAAAACAGAAACTGTTGTCATTAGGTAATCCAACTTTGGAAGAATCTATCAAAGTGGCTAAGAGTATTGAAACGTCTCAAATCTCTGCTAAGGAATTGGAAGAGAAGAAGAATGATCCAGTGTCAACTATTTTAAAATGAAAGACACCAAAAGTGATGAAAACAAAGGTCATGACAAACAACACACGCCGAATAATCAAAATTCTTTCTTTTCAAGGAATAATGTTTGTTTCAGATGTGGCTACAAACCGCATTTTGGGGGGGACTAGGTGTCCAGCGAAGTTTGCAACATGTAAGATTTGTAATAGAACAGGACACTTGACAAAAGTATGTCAAACTGGTAAAAATATTGTACGGTCTAAACCTGTGCAAGTGAAGTGTGTCACAGAACAAAATATCCAAGATGAAGAGGAAGATTGTGTAACAAAGGATCTGAGCAATATGGTTGTAGTTGTAAGGGAGGATGGTGTTATTGTGGGTAATCCAGAACTGTGTGTAGACCCTTATGTTGATATTTTAGTTGGAGATCGACCACTTTGTCTCCTTGTTGATTCTGGTGCTCGAGTCTCCATGATCACTTTAGAGTTGTACAAAGCAACTTGGCCTTGCAGACCTTTGTTACCTCCTGATCGTAAAGCAGTATCGTATGAAGGACGTGAAATTGATTTGTCTGGTTATATTGAGGACATTTTAGAGTACAAAGGTAGAAAGATTGCTGGGAAAATTTATGTGGCACACAAAGGGTTGAATATATTGGGATAGTTTCATCAAGGTTCATTTGGGATGTTACTTAGACCGGGAACTAAAGAACAGGTTCTAGCTATAAGAGAACATCCTGACCTTGAAAGTCTTGATAATGATTTTCCGCATGTGTTCTCAGGAGAGCTGGGAAAAATCCAAGATTTTCAACATGAGATTAAAGTGAAGGAAGGGGCTTGTCCAATAAAACATAAGTTGAGAAATGTACCTTTTAGTATAAGACAGGATTTAGAGAAAGAATTAGACTCGTTGTGCACTAAAGGAATAATCAAACCGGTGGAGTCGTCTTTATGGTTATCTCCTTTAGTAGTAGCACGCAAGCAAAATGGCGAACTTAGAGTATGTGTGGATCTTCGTTACTTGAATAAGGAGATATGGGTAGATTCTCATCCTCTCCCCAGCATAAATGAAATGTATTCCGTGTGAGACAGTTGAGAGCCTGGCTGTGGAACTGTAACTGCCCTGCTTTGATGGTCCAGCTGACTAAGAATAAACTACAGTTTACCTCTAATCCAGCGTGTCCGATTCTCCTTATGACACGCTTTTGAAAGAACATCATTTAGAGTGTATAGAAATTAGAAAGTATTGTTCATTAAGTTATTATTTTAGTTATTTCATATTCAAGTAAGAAAATTCTCTTAGAAGGAAGCATTTTATATATGTGTGATTTGTATTATATGGTATGTTATTGAGGATGTTGTTTTTATGGAATGTTCAGAAATAGTTGAGTATAATAAAAAAAAAATTGACACAGATTTGTGTTTTATAAACAATCTTATTGATTGTTTTTTTTGCCCGCTGTTATGTGATGAGTAACATTGAAATCACTGTTTGTAGTGAAATTCAATAAATTCTGAGAGCAGCAAAAAAAGGTAAACAAAATAATTTATATAATGTTAAAATTATGTTATTATATATTCTATATTATAACTATTTTTTCTTCTCTTTCACAGATCCTAATTACAAAATATGACATTTTCAGAAATTTTAATTATAAAAAACTGAAAAAAATGTTTAGCATGCTTTTATATCTACTATTGTCAAGGTAAGATTAAGTATTAAAACGCACAATGGACTGCGTTTGCCCCCCTGTGGAGAAAGGGGGGACTGAGTTAACATGTGTGCAAACACGCTCTGTGAGAGTTTTAAGTTAGGGGATAAAGTCCCCTTGAATCCAGTGGGTCCCTGGGGGCCAACTAACCCACCAGGTATGTGCAGTAAGTGCCACAGAGTTGCATAGCTGAGAGGTGTAAAATGGGGCATGGCCTCGGACCACCTCTCTGCAACGCAGCTCTATGATGTTTAATAGAGAGACATGGTGGACTAGTTGGACACAGGGACTTTCAGGATTAAAGGGGACTTGATTCCTCAACTTAAAACACGCCACAGGGTGTGTTTGCACATGTCACATCAGATCCCATCCCCTCCCTTCACCACTATGTAAACATGCCCTATAACCTTTTTATGTTGAGAGATGAAGTGACCGGGAATCCTGAGGGTTCTTAGAATCCAACTAGCCCACTATGTATGTCCAGTAAGCACCACAGAACTGCGTTGTAGAGAGATGTAAAAAAGGGGCACAACCTAGACTACCTGTCTGCAACGCAGCGGAGTGGTGCTTACCGGAAGCATGTATTCTCTTTAGAACAATGCAATTATTTTATTAACTAGTCGAGTATCAAAGGAATGGCCTAAACAGAAAAACTAGTACAGCTACAATATCGTGTGCAGTATGTATGCACACTTCTACTCACCTACATAGAATTGATACACTCTTTTAAATACTCAGTTAGTAACTAACCAGTCTAGGAAACCTTCTGTCTGTCCAAACCACTTGCCCATTCATCCATCCAGCACTATGTTTGTATCCTATCACTGTGCCAAAACCTAAGTACTTATACATGTATCTTGCACTCTCTTTGCAGTACTGAAATTACTCTACTTATTAGTCATATACTTAAGAATTTAGCCTAGCCACTAACCCTAGTACAAGTCAATTTCTTTATATACTATGCATGCAGACCTGCAAGAAGCTACAAAGTATCAATACACTCTTCAAAATACCCAGTTTATACCTATGTAGCTTTGGAATCTCTCTCTCATAGGATCCCATGTGACCTGATGTGAGAAGTTGTCCTGATATATGATGTTTCCAATTCTGGAACCACCTTGTATCAGTCCAAGCTATCCCTTATGGTGTCTGGTTGTAAGTCAACCTTGTAGACAAGCTATCTTAATGGTAGCATAGACTAAGCAGCCTTAAAGGCTTAACTCAAGAGGTCGTGTTAAGCGAGCTGTTTTACCAATCACAGTCCTATAATATCAAATGAAAGGACACCACACAAGTATATATTATAAAAATATATGTATTTATTACTCAAAATAATCCCCAGTATTCTTTATGAACAAAGGGGCACAAGCGTTAAATCAAAAGCACAGTATAACATACAAAGTTGCACAATTATGGATGAGGGCGAGGGGCCACTCAGACCATATATTAAGAAATTGGTATAAGAGATACCAATCGAACAGTGGTTAGGCCTAGGGCCTAGGGAATCGCTGGGAGCAGTCGGGACAAGCAATGCTGAAGTCGGGAAAAGCCCGCGGGATTCTGGTGCAGTGCTGAAAGCACACGCATGCACCAATGCAAGTCAATGGTGCGTAAAAGTTAAGCAAATAGAGTTTTAGGACACTTCCGCTGAACCTAGAAAGACAAAACTTAAGACACAGACCCTAGAGGTGTGTACCAGTGTGGGAACACCGGCGTTGCAATGTTACCTCACCCACAGGAAGCGGGTGCACAGGGTGGAAGTAGTGTCGGGTTTCGTCACGCTGGTTCTTGGTGCTTGAAGCTGAAGAGGCTGCAGGCGCTGTGAAGGAGAAGTGTCCGGTGGGATCCAAGGGTGGATCGGAGTCGAAAAGTTCCTGAAAGCAGAGGGGACAGAGTCTGGGTCACTCAGCAGTGACCAGGGTGGAACCAGGAAGGAACCAGGCAATGTCGGGCGCAATCAGGTGGTTGTCGAGGAGCTTCTCTCCGCTGTCACGTGGGCTCTGGGGCATCTACGAAGTCCAGGAGCAGGTTACGATCTGTCCCACGAAGGCTCTCGCCGTCAGCGCTGTCGGCTTCAAGATTGGAGCAAACAACACTTGGCAAAAGCAATCCACGCGGAACTGGAAGATTGCTTCTCATTCGGACCAGGAAGGTCAGAGTGGGGCTCCTTTTCAGGGGAGCTGGTGCAAATCTGGAGCAACCAGAATCACAAGTGGTATTTCGTTTTTTGTCGGCACAGGGGCCACAAGCCAGCTGGCAAGGGACTGGCCAACGCGTTGAGCCAAAAGAAGCAGAAGGGCCCCACGCAGCACTCGTCGAGTGTGGAGGGCTGAACTTCGGTGCAAGAGTGGCTCAGGGTTGGGGCTTCTCAAACCCCGGTGTACAGCTTCGAGGGTCACTCGTGGGCTGCACGGTCAGCGTCTCGTGCTCTTTCCAAGATGGCGTGCCCCACGCTTCCGGTCGCCTCCACGGGTCTCAGCTCTGCAGGGACTGTGGATCGGGCTGTTAGAAGGCAGGCAAGCTTGATCTCGTCAATCTCTGTCGCTCGAGTTCCGGCGGGAACTGCAACAAAGCAGACGTTGAGGTGCTGGATGGTGCCTGTTTGCACAGGGTGGTCACTCCTTGACCACAAGGGAGATTCTTCAGTCTTCAACGTTGAGTAGGATGTCGAAGGGTCCAGAGTTTCGTTTCTTATGTTTCATCAGGATAATCTGAAGTGCATTGGCACTGCTCCCACTCTTATTTGAATCTGGGGGGCTGGATTACCTGCTAGGTCCCTCCCCCTCCTATGGGTGGGACCCAGGAAGGGGGTGGATACACCCCTTTCCTTTGATCCAGGCCGCGCTGGGACTGGGGCTGGTGTGCCCCAGAACCGGTTTGACCGGATTATGCAAGGGGCAGCCTTGTGCTCCCCATGCAGTGTCTGGTTTCTTTCAAACCTCCCTGCTACAATCCACTATCTCCTGTCTGGGGGGGTGTGACACCTCCCTGTGACAGGAAACCCTTTGTCCAGGCCCCTTTGGCTGAGTTTCGGTCAGCTTCAGGGGGTCAGACTTGTGTCTGTGGCAGAAGCATCCATTTTGTGGATCTGAGGCCCTTTTAGAAATTAACCGCATTTAAGTAAAGTAACATGTCTTACCCCTCTAGAGGGGTGGAATGCTATCCCCGTCGCCAGAACTGGCGAGGGGATAGTATTCCAAATCGTATGACACCTTACACGACATGTTTTGATAAAGCCAAACCAAAGTTGCTATATAACCGCGAGGATTAAAATGCACTTAATAGTATATGGTATGGCATTATCCTGAAACAGCTTAGGGATTTGTTCCCGAGGGCTGCAGACAGGCTCAGCTCATGCTAGAGCTCCATCTCACATTAAACCACGCACTCTGCCTCCAGGATTGATAAGGCCTTCCATAGGAGTGACTCACAGGTTTATATGTGTCCAGATATAGGTTTAGATATAGGTATACTATATCTAAGCAAGGGGTGATTACACCACCTTGCCCCAGCTGACTGATCAGCCAGTTGTGTCAATTTAAGAACCAGCCAGGGGTGGCAAAAGATATGCTGCAGCCCCTGGTAGGCCTTGGTGGCACCTATGCCCTGAGCACCTATAGTGCATGGTACAGGGGCTAACAAGGAGTCCATTTCCAATTGTGGTATGTACCTATAGCACATGTATTAATAATTTAGAGAGAGAACAGCAGGCTGGGGGTCTGATTAGCAGGCCCACAGCCTCAGTAGTCGAAAACCAGTGAAGCAAAAAGCAAAAATTTGGGGTGACCATAGGACAGCAGACCCTACTCTCCTACACCTGAAAAAAAGATTTGATTGGTTCATAACATTTCCCATTGTACCTATTAAAAGACCGCAACCATTTTAATCATTCAACTTTGAGCATCTTTGGAGAGATATCTCTGTGCTTACCTCCTGTCACTCCCATGCAATTTTTCAATATGTCAAGTCAAGTCAAGTCAAAGGAGCTTTATTTCGATATAGTTATATCTTTAAAAGCATACAGAGTAAGAAACAATAACATTTATCTAAAAACAGCCCGTAGTTTAAAATGATGAGAAACTAAAAAGTTTAAGAAGTTATGAAGTTTGAGAAACCCCCCCCGTGAGCATGTTCATCTATAGAGACACTACATAACGGTTGGGTAATAAATTAACTAAAACAGTCTCTAAGCGAGACCTAATTAAACAATTTGCTTAAGCCACTTTGACCTTATGCGCCAAGTCCACCCTAGGAACTTGGCTACAGCACAAACAATTAAAACACAGGTATCAGTCTGAAGAATCCTTAGTGCATCAGCGCACCGCCTAGCCCCCAGTATCGAACATACTGGCTTGATCCATATGCGACGAGGCAATTTATAGGCGGGACATTCAAAGAACATATGTCCAATGGATTCTGGCCTGGTGGGGCAAAAAGGACAAGACGAAACAGTTTGGTAGGGCGGCTTCCAGCGAGAGGTAAATTCCCTGGTTGGCAAGGAACCAATTCTAAATTTAAAAAATAACGCTCTGTCCCAGGGAATTAGAATGATGTCTAGGTAGATCTCACGTAATGGGGCATCCTTGATTAACAGGAAGGACCTGGTTGTTCTGCACAAGTTCGTTTTGCTGTTCCTTTTCTCAGTAATCCAGGACCAATACATTTTCTTGAGTATTGACTTAGGTGGGGCGGACCTCTGTTCCCATGACTCGCCCAGTCCTAAGTTCAGAAGGAGGGCTTTAATGTCTCTGAGCCACCTGATTTTGGCCCAACTCGGTGAGTCCAGAATTTCCCGTAGGCCCTCTGCATAACTGGTGAGAGCCTTCACCCTCCAAATGCGGGCCCACAGGAGAAGGGGGCGAAGCCTTGCTTGATCCTCGATGGAGCGACAACCCAAATCCAATTGAAGCGGAATAGTAGGGACAGATGCTTGGAGGCTCATGAGATTTCTGAAGAAGTTGTTTTCCGACAGGGTGAGCTTACTCATGTTCAATCCTCCCCAGAGTTCAGCACCATAAAGCGCCGAGCTAACTCCTCTTGCAGCATAAATCTCAAGAACCGTACCTATTGGCTTCATTGAGGATGCCCTCTGCTCTTTCAGCAATGTTCCAGCAATTCTCTTATGGTTAAGGAGCATTTTGTTTAAATGGCTATCCCACTTCATGGAGTCAACCAGTCGAATCCCCAAATAGTCAAACTCCCTAGTACGTTCCAGAGGGACATTATCCAGCAATGGTGGCATACCCAGTTTTTTGGGGGGATTTAAGATGAGATATTTAGTCTTATCAGTATTTATTTTGAGTCCCCTCGAGTTACAAAAAAGCTCAAAGCTGGACAACAAGCGCTGTAGACCAACGGGTGACTTTGAGATCAGCAGAGTGTCGTCCGCGAATAAAAGGGTGGGTACAAGCTGCCCAGCTAAACGGGGAGCGTCAGCAGGAGCTGACAGCAGATGGTCAACTACCCCGTTTACATAAAGGGAGAAAAGAGTGGGAGCAAGTACGCAACCCTGGCGGACTCCTCTGCCGACCTCAATACGCCCAGTCCTCTGGCCCTGTGTCCCCCAACGCACCTGTGCAAAATTGGACGTATGGAGCCTGACTATAAGGGACAGAAGGTAGTGAGGCATACCCAGCTCTTGTAATACCCTCCAGAGTTGATGGCGTGGAACTAAATCGAACGCAGTGCGCAGATCAATGAAGGCTAGGTACAAGCTTCCCTTCCCTAGCACTACCACCTTCCAATACAACATCAATAGGCGCAGTGACTGTTCGATTGTTCCTGTACCTGCCCTAAACCCGGCTTGGAAGACAGACAGAATATTATTGTCGTCAATCCAGTCCAGGAGACGGCCCAATACGACTTTTCCAGCCACTTTTTGAGAGCAATCGATAAGACTAATAGGCCGGTAGTTCGCAGGATCTTTTCGACTGCCTTTTTTATAAATCGGGACAACCTCGGCGCCCATCCAGGAATCAGGTAAGGGGGCACCTTCAGCAGAGGCATTGAGCAGGGATGCGATTAGGATTCCCCATTCAACAGGATTCTTCCGAAGTAAATCCCCCGGTATGCCATCAGGACCTGCAGCTTTAAAAGGGACTAAACTGGTCACAGCCCTTTCTACTTCCTTGGGCGTAAAAGGGGTTTCACCACATTGGGGTGTGTCAGGGGAGGAGCCATTACCTGCAGAGTCTGGTTCGAACCCTTCCCCGGCATTATACAACTTGGAGAAGTGGCTGAACCAGGCTTCTTCAGGAATGTTACAGGTAATAAGGGAATCAGTGGGTCTCGATTTCTCCCTTATGAGGGTCCAAAAACCTCTGGCATTCTTTTCCCCACTAGCTATTTTTAACTTGGCCCAGAAAGCATCCTCCCACTCCCTGCGTGCCTTATTTAACGCTGCTTTATACAGTTTCCGCTTCGAGGTTATGGTAGCCCCTTCCCCCTGTTTAACCGCAATAATAACAGCTTTTTTGGCCGCCCGACAGGCCGGTGTGAACCAGCCCTCTTTGTTTGCGGCACGAGGTTGCCCATTCGCCTGTCTCGCTTTCACAGTCACAATAAACAAATCTCCTATTAAACTAGTAGTTTTGCAGAATAGGGTTGCAATATCCCCTGGGTTTAGTGTGCCATGTCCAAGTTCTGACATGGCATTCAACATAATCTCCCCAATGTTAGTAATCTTGAGGGGATCGAGCGCTACCCTATCCCACTTTAGGCGCCTCAGACAATTAGAAGGGATTACCTCATTGGTTTCCCTCACGACTGAAGGAGTGGACACTCTCGCAGGGCATCCCCTAGATTTCCATACGGGGGTAAGGGACAGGCACAGGGGATTATGGTCGCTGTCAGTTGTTGCAGCAACCTTCATATCAACAAGATGGGCCCATAAGTTTAGACTAAGAAGTATGTAGTCAATTCTTGAGGTGAATCCCACCCTGTTGAAAGTATGAGCCCCATTGGGATCTGAGGTTGTTCTCCCATTGCTGGCTCTCAGCCCAAATTCAAGTGTCAGGGCGTTTAGTTGTACTACTCTTGGTGTCCACCTTTTTACGGGGGGTAGGTTGAGAGAGGGAATACCTTTCCTAGAGTCTTCCTCACTGAGGTCTAAAATATCCTCACGTGACCAAGGCTCATAGGTGCAGTTAAAGTCCCCCATTAGAAGAATGGGAGAGTTGGCAGGGCAATCCCTTAGCTCTGACTCTAAGACAAGCAGTGTAGGGGATATGGCGCTACCTGAGTCCCCTCTGGTATAGATGTTAAAGAGTTCTAAGCTGGTGCCACTCCCTGAACTCTTGAGTGAAAGCCTCTGTAAGTCGGGGGATTTCGGACAATGCACCTTAATCTGGAGACCCAACGCAATATCTACTCAGATCAGTAGCCCGCCCGATGGCCGGCCTCTGCCAGATTCCGAGATACTTGCAGGTATAAAGTAAGAAGTAGAACCTACTCTGTACTGAGGGGTTAATGACCACGTTTCTTGGAATGCACAGATTGAAAAGGCTTCCATGAAGGAGGTCCAGTCGGGAAGATCAAGGTTGCGGCTCAATCCCGCAATATTCCAGCTTACTATTTTCAAGACAGGGGATAGTGGATCATGGATACCTGTGGCTCTGATCAAGGGTACTTCATTACTTTGTTCCTCCAAACCAGAACTAGAGAGGCTCTTAGGGGCTCCTACATTGGCTCCTGCAGCGGTTGCTAATCCCACTGAATCGCAGCAATTAAATTCTAGAACAGGAGAATGGAGGGAAAAATCAGAGGGAGCTGGATTGGCAAGTCAATATCCCGACCCATATGGACTAAAGATTTGAGGGTGGTTCCCAGCCATTATGTCAGTGCCTAGAGTTGCATGTCGTGGGTACCACACCCCTCTTCCCCCTTCTGTGGGTAGCTGATTTGGCCACATAGTAGGCAAGGGACGATAAAAATATCCCAAGTCCCTTGTCTGTATGCCATTAGAATCATAATGGTTAGCTTGCCTGTTGATCAGCCCTGCAGCTCTTGGGTCCCTAAAATTCACCAATGCACAGTCATCCTTAAGGTTTTTGTGCCTATTTCCAACCCACCCCACCCGTCTGACGTTAATGATCCTCCCATCAATAAAATCTGGGAGGGGTCTATTTTGCCTGAGCCAGAAGGAAGTTTTATTTTTTAGGTTCTCAAAAGACTCATTTTCCCCTGTTTTGAGAACTGGGACCCCTGTTAAGACCACAACAAATGGCTGGCACCCCGGAGGAAGGCTTGCTGAAAGAGCCTGCTTGTTTTTTCGTACTTGTGTCTGGGCTAGGGGCCTGGCTACAGGAGTCGCCGTAGGGGCAACTATAGAGGGAGCTACTACTAGGGGAGCTGCTGAAGGACTGGGTGACACAGACTGGCTATTAGATGTAATCAAGGGGGGTTGAGTTGGGAGATTGTTGCCCGCTACAGCCTTCCCGGAGGATCGGGAAAGAGGGCTCGCAGTCTTAGGGTGCGAGTGGATTAAAGCTGCTGTAATCACATGATTCTGGGTGCCTGGTGGAATTGAAGGCAAAGGGCCAGGGGAATGATCTTGAAGGCCCAAGATTACAGCGGGCACCTGGGTAGAGGTTGCTGGCTTATGGATGACGCCAATTCCTTCCATTCCTGCCCTATCTTCTACACAAAGTTTCGAATGGAGCTTAATCAATGATTTTATGGAAAAGAAGCCATCCAACATATTTTGCTCTATGGAATCTACCCGTTTAGAGAGCCCCTCCATCTTATCCATAATAGGTGAAACCAGCGATTTAAGTAGACACTCAATACTGTTCAAAGGTGAGGAATCACCCAGAGGAGTCTGAAACACTGGGTTCTGTAAGGGGCCGAAGGTGGAATCGTGGGCACCCAAGCTCATCCCCCTTGCCACCTGAGAATTAAAAAGATCTTTCCCTGATTCATTAACAGTGTTGCAAAAGCCCCCCTTGGCTACAGCTTTCCTTCTGAACTTACAACAGGGTTTGGAAGTATTGCCCTTCCGTGGACTAGGAGGACGTTTCCTTTTGTATGGATTTATGAAGGGGGATCTCCCAAAGACTGCCACGTCCTGGAGAGTAGTGTCAGGATTAATACCAACCCTGGCCGCGATCCCTGTGTTTACCACAGGGTCTACGCCAATCCCATTATTATTAATAGGGGTAGAGGGCGCTATACTACAAGTAACCAGGGGGGCAGGAATAGGTGGTGGGGTTTTGCCATTAAGAACAGTAATGGACGACAATCTATCAAGACTAGCCCTGATCCTCGAGACCCGCTCATCAATCTCATCATCAAGTGGTACTTCTTCTACGAGCACAGGGATTGATGAGTGGGCAGGAGAAGGGACCAGAGCCAGGCTGCCCATAGAAGAACGTTTTTCTGGCAAGCCTAATGAGTTTCTGGATAGTCTGTGATCTGTAATGGCAATCTCCTTTTCCACGATAGATAACGCCCGAGTGATAAATTGTTCCATAGTTCCTGTCACTGGATCCCCTTTAACTTTGCATGATTTGGTCGATCGCGTACCTGAGGCCATAGTGCATCAGAAAATACCTTGTTCCTGCGACCAAGAGGGGTGGCCCGGCCCGGCCTCTTATGGCCCCTGATGGCCACAGATGGCCCCGCCCTTGTCCCGGGCTTCTCCCGGCGTGCTCCCGCACAGCGGAGGGTAGCGTCGTTTTAAACACCGTGAAGCGGCTTATGGGCGGGGCAGCAGGACAGCACGCGTCAGGTGTGCTGAGAAAGCAGGGACTCCTGGTAGAGCGAGTCCCTGAGCTGCGCCGCCACTAGTGCTCCGCCCCAGGTCCTCCGGTGACCGCAATGGCAGCGGTAAGCAATTCCTCCTAGGCTGCGAGCCGAGAGTGCTCCCAGCAACCCCAAGGTCTCTAGCGGCGACGCGGCACCCGCGTAGCGGGTGCGGCTAGCAGTGGATCCAGGAGGTGGTGTGCAAACGCCCAAAGGTCCAACAAACAGCCGGTAAGCACACTCGGCGTTTGCAAATGGGTCCCACCTTCTTCGCAAAACACTGCCGCTTATCAGCAGCACAGAGCGGCTTGTGGGCGGGGCAGCAGGACAGCACGCGTCTGGTGTGCTGAGAAAGCAGGGACTCCTGGTAGAGCGAGTCCCTGAGCTGCGCCGCCACTAGTGCTCCGCCCCAGGTCCTCCGGTGACCGCAATGGCAGCGGTAAGCAATTCCTCCTAGGCTGCGAGCCGAGAGTGCTCCCAGCAACCCCAAGGTCTCTAGCGGCGACGCGGCACCCACGGAGCGGGTGCGGCTAGCAGTGGATCCAGGAGGTGGTGTGCAAACGCCCAAAGGTCCAACAAACAGCCGGTAAGCACACTCGGCGTTTGCAAATGGGTCCAGATATAGGTTTAGATATAGGTATACTATATCTAAGCAAGGGGTGATTACACCACCTTGCCCCAGCTGAGTGATCAGCCAGTTGTGTCAATTTAAGAACCAGCCAGGGGTGGCAAAAGATATGCTGCAGCCCCTGGTAGGCCTTGGTGGCACCTATGCCCTGAGCACCTATAGTGCATGGTACAGGGGCTAACAAGGAGTCCATTTCCAATTGTGGTATGTACCTATAGCACATGTATTAATAATTTAGAGAGAGAACAGCAGGCTGGGGGTCTGATTAGCAGGCCCACAGCCTCAGTAGTCGAAAACAGTGAAGCGGTGTGCAAACGCCCAAAGGTCCAACAAACAGCCGGTAAGCACACTCGACGTTTGCAAATGGGTCCCACCTTCTTCGCAAAACACTGCCGCTTATCAGCAGCACAGAGCGGCTTGTGGGCGGGGCAGCAGGACAGCACGCGTCAGGTGTGCGGAGAAAGCAGGGACTCCTGGTAGAGCGAGTCCCTGAGCTGCGCCGCCACTAGTGCTCCGCCCCAGGTCCTCCGGTGACCGCAATGGCAGCGGTAAGCAATTCCTCCTAGGCTGCGAGCCGAGAGTGCTCCCAGCAACCCCAAGGTCTCTAGCGGCGACGCGGCACCCGCGGAGCGGGTGCGGCTAGCAGTGGATCCAGGAGGTGGTGTGCAAACGCCCAAAGGTCCAACAAACAGCCGGTAAGCACACTCGGCGTTTGCAAATGGGTCCCACCTTCTTCGCAAAACACTGCCGCTTATCAGCAGCACAGAGCGGCTTGTGGGCGGGGCAGCAGGACAGCACGCGTCAGGTGTGCTGAGAAAGCAGGGCCTCCTGGTAGAGCGAGTCCCTGAGCTGCGCCGCCACTAGTGCTCCGCCCCAGGTCCCCCGGTGACCGCAATGGCAGCGGTAAGCAATTCCTCCTAGGCTGCGAGCCGAGAGTGCTCCCAGCAACCCCAAGGTCTCTAGCGGCGACGCGGCACCCGCGGAGCGGGTGCGGCTAGCAGTGGATCCAGGAGGTGGTGTGCAAACGCCCAAAGGTCCAACAAACAGCCGGTAAGCACACTCGGCGTTTGCAAATGGGTCCAGATATAGGTTTAGATATAGGTATACTATATCTAAGCAAGGGGTGATTACACCACCTTGCCCCAGCTGAGTGATCAGCCAGTTGTGTCAATTTAAGAACCAGCCAGGGGTGGCAAAAGATATGCTGCAGCCCCTGGTAGGCCTTGGTGGCACCTATGCCCTGAGCACCTATAGTGCATGGTACAGGGGCTAACAAGGAGTCCATTTCCAATTGTGGTATGTACCTATAGCACATGTATTAATAATTTAGAGAGAGAACAGCAGGCTGGGGGTCTGATTAGCAGGCCCACAGCCTCAGTAGTCGAAAACCAGTGAAGCAAAAAGCAACAATTTGGGGTGACCATAGGATAGCAGAACCTACTCTCCTACACCTGAAAAAAAGATTTGATTGGTTCATAACATTTCCCATTGTACCTATTAAAAGACCGCAACCATTTTAATCATTCAACTTTGAGCATCTTTGGAGAGATATCTCTGTGCTTACCTCCTGTCACTCCCATGCAATTTTTCAATATGTCACTTTTTGTAACATAGTGATGGCGCCAGACACTCCTTCATATTTACAAGGAGAGGAAAAGGTACCCTGTGTAGCTTTTCTTCCCCTTGTAAATACGACCTCTTGCTGTGGGTGTTTCCACACAACACTCATAGAACAAAACACATCTCCAGATTTATCAGAAATGATAAATCTGGAGATGTGTGTGAATGCTGCACCATCCTCGAGTTGGTGTAGCAAGGCACTTCAAGGAGAATTGTTTTCATTTCTCCTCATTTTTTCTCTTTCAATGTATGCTGCATTGCACAGCATACATTGAAAGATTTGTATTTTTTTTGTATTTTTCTGAACAATTTTGTGATTTATTTGGTGTTTTTTCAACAACAAAAAACTAACGGAAAAAACAGGAAACTTTATTAATTAAATGACATTCCCCCCCCAAAAAGCAAACAAAAGTCTGGTAACGATGATTGGGTTGTGCAGCACAAACTGCATCGACAGACTGCTCTCCAAAAGAAATAAGTGTGTTGCACTTTACACAGTGCTGTTTAAGTAGAGCAAATTCAGGACGTATGTCCGGTGGTGATGCAACTGGACATGTTCCAGAGGTACCAGGAACTGCTGGTGGAGGGTTCCTCTCTGCTCTCCTACACTCCTTCCGAGCCAGATTGACCGGATGTAGAGTCTTTAGATGCTTGTACATGGAAGCAGTACCACAAGAATATTTCTTTTCGGCACTAACGCTGAACAAGACTCGCTCACAGATCCGGCAGGTAACCTTAGTAGCGTTGACTTTCTTCTGCCCTTCCGGAAAAGTGAAGAACTTCCACACCACCGACACTGGCCTTTGAGGACGTGGAGGTTCTAGCAAAAATTCCTCCGAAGAATGTTCCGACTCCTCCTGTGGCTGCTGTCCTGAAGCCATGTTCTTATAGTTTTGAAAAACACCAAAAAAAGGATGAAAATAGGGTTCTTCCAAGCACAGAGATGACTCTCCAAAGAAGCTCAAAGAAGAAGAATTGAAATGGGTGGGTTTTTACAGGTCACATGGGAAACTTGTACTGGTGTGTCAATGGTTTCAGAAATGGTAGTATATATTTTATAGTGATTGATCAAAAGTTATACTACTGTCTGAGGTGTATCAGATTGTCACATGGATGATGCCATCAGTGATGTCATTTGAGATGTCATCAGTGATGTCACTGACCATGTCATGAATGATGTAATATGTGACATCATCAGCAGTGCATTGCGGGCACGCGAGTTATAGTTAGCAGAACTAACTATAACGGAGGAATTTCAATGGTTTTGTATGAGTGAAATGTCCAGCTAACTATAACAGCCCTGAAACCTATTGTTTTTTCAGTGAATTTCTAAGGTTTTTTAAATGCTAATTCCTAACTATAACATGTCTGAAACCTATGTTTTTTTCAGTGAATACTATATATATTTATGTGTGTGTAAAACAAAAACATGTCTAAAACAAGTATTACTAAAATAAAGAAATAAGTTGGCGATTGCCAAAATGGTGATGCTCCCCAGGATCCTATATATCTTGCAGAACACCCTATGTCCGTTACCACCCTGAGTGTTTCGGACGTTGAACTCGCTCCTCACCTCCCTACTTTGGGCGGGTGGCCGCAGCAGAGTAGCCTTACGCACGGTGACGCGGGGTTGGGATGAAGGTGGCCTCGAGGCCCCGAGGTTTGACCTGTATTATTACGCAGCGCAGCTTCTCCCACAGCTAGGTGATTCGCTGACGATGAGAATTGGGAACTGGCACTGCTGGCTGGTACGACCAATGAAAAGACCCTACAAGAGGCCCTGATGCAGGGTCGCGGTGCCGATCACGCTCTACCGTATGTGGTGCGCCACACAGCCGAAATCTGGCAGCGGTTCGTTGAAAGGGTGTTGAAGCGCGCACCGTTTCATAGGGAGCTCCCGCTTTGGATCTTGGCCCCGATCCTTCGGTTGGAGGAGAATATGTCCTACAGGGAGTGGCGCTCTGGCGGATGCGAGACTCTTGCGGACCTCTACCCGGACGACTCCTTCGTGTCTTTTGAACGCGCCTTGGAGTCCTTTGACCTAAACGAAGGACAGTACCTCCACTACGGAGCCCTCCAAGACGTGGCCAGAACAACGTGGCCCCAATACCCAGAGGCACCTCCGCTTACAAACACCCTAGACATCATTTTATCCTGTGGGAGAGGCAGGCGCTTGATCTCCCTTCTCTACTCAGCCATGCGCCGGGACTTGACCCCCCCGTTGGCACCGGCTTGGGCGGCGTGGGAGGCGGATTTAGGGGTGGAGCTGGAGCCGGACCAGCGGAAACGGATTGGGCTTTTGACCCGTACAGTCTCATGCAACGCACGTTTTAAACTTATTCATTTCAATTTTGTCCACCGAACATATATGACACCTGTCTCCCTGCATCGCCTATCGGCGGACAGACGGCATAATTGCCCTAGATGTGGGGGGCAGAGGGCGGGTTTCCTTCATTTGGCGTGGGACTGCCCCCTGGTTCAGGACTTTTGGCGGAATGTGGTGGCCCATGTTGCTAGAGCCACGCAAATTAAGCTTCTTTTAGAGCCACTCCACTGTCTCCTGGCGCTGGTGCCGAAGCCCAGAAAGAAAAAGTTGTCTTATAAATTCCTACAACTCTTGCTAGTTCTGGCACAGAGACGCGTGGCTATTACGTGGATGGGTCAAAGGGCGCCGGAGATTTCCCTGTGGCTGAGAGATGCGAGAGAATGGGCCTTAGCGGAGGAGACACACATGCAGCGCACTCGCAGGGATAGGAAGCTACAAGATGATTTGCTGGATTGGAGGGTGCTGTGTATGGAGGGGCTAGCGGAGGATGATTCGGATGCCACAAGCGCGGAGTTGTTCTCCCCTGCTGATTCGGAATCTGACTGCGCTGGAGGGGGGGTGGATGTGGGGGATTCGGGTCCGGTGTAGAGACCCTACGTAGCCACATTGCTATTCCTTGATATATATGTCTATACATAACTGTGACTCCCATAAGCCTATACAGCAATATACTGCCTGTGCCTCACTTGACCCTCACATAAATGTCCTACTATGTTCGGATCTGTGCTACTGATGCCATTTATGGGGTAATTGGTTGTTGTTAAACTGTTATGTGAAATGTGCATGCAACATAATGAAACTAGCGAATACAGTGATAATTTCATATCTTTAGCGCACAAAGGCAAAATTTTCCTCCTCTTTTTTCTCTTACATGCTCTGCTCCTACGCCGCCCAGCCTCTGGGTTGTGGGCTGTATTTGGCTGTGTATGTTCCCTGAAACATCATGTTACCACCTTTTGCATATGAGCGGTCCTCAGGATTATGTACTTTCGCCTCTTTTATGTTTTCGCAATAAAAACATATCTAAAAAAAAAAGAAATAAGTGAATTTCATTGTTACAATGCGTATATTCTGAAGTTATAAGGTTCATTAATGTGGTCAGTCTTTTGAGCTCTTGGTAGCCACCTGTGCAGCAATACACGTCTAGTGGGATCTAGCACACATTACATTTGGTTTGATATTCCCCTTTGTCCCAGACCTAAAACTGTGCCTATAGGGGTACCTTTTTTTCTTAGTGACCGTATTCTGGCAGATCAGAGCATGAATTCCATCCCACGGAGGCACTGCCTTTTCTTCATCCTTCATTACTCCCTGAATAAGCAATATTTATGATAAATTCAGTTAAATCAGCTTTGCGGACCGCAGCATCAGGTAGAAAAAGATGCATGTCCACAGCCACTTTGAAACCTTTTGGTATATTGAGACGTGTTGATGGCTTGTAGTGATTTTGCACACGTTGGCAAGGCAGGTGGGTTATAAAATTGCACCTTTGTTTGTTTATGCCTAAAGCTCACACAGCGTGTTTTACAGCAGCTACTTCATTGGTACAGTCTTGAAAAAGTACCAGTATCTTGTGTGTTGAATGTTCCAGACAAAGAAGAGCTGTCTTCAAAATCAAAATTATCAGGAGAAGCAATTGTAAATCCCTTACTGTTAAAGTGACTTAGAAGTGGTGTGCTGTCAGATTCACAAGATTTTATAACATAACCTGCTAACAAGTTCCTACTCCATACTATGGGCCACATTACCATGCCAGCGGTCGGACTTTCAACACCCAATGTGGCGGTCATGAAACTGCCCGACGAGCATGTGATGGGTCCGACCGCTGTATTAAAATTGGACCACCAGGTTGGCGGTCTGAAGGCAGTGGTACCACAGCAGGGGAATGCCAAGGCCATCGAAAAAGGGCCTCAGCACATGCCACCGCTGTGCAGCAACTCCTGCACATCCGTGCACTATTTCCCATGCACCATGTCATGCATGGCATAGAAACAATAAACAGGAGTAGGCCCGTTTACCCAGAAGAGACCGGGCAATTGTTTGTAACAAACAACAATATCTCAACTGAAAGTCATTAAAACATAGCAATTTCAAAAATAGTGGTATAAATCACATAGGGAGGGGGAAGAAGAAAGGGAGACCACAGGGGACTTTGGAGAAGAATTGTATTTGTAAGTAGTTATTACAGCACTACAGTACAAGTCAAAGTGAGGTGACCATAACACTCAAGTGAGCACTGGGCGTGCTAGTGATAGTGAACGGCGCAGTGACACAGGGGTGAAGAACAGCGTGAACGGTGAAAGTATTAAGGTAACGATGTGGTAAAGAAACAAAATGTTACATACAGTGTAGGTTCTTAAACAATGACTAAATTGACCACAGCAATGCCAAAGTTCTTTGCTGGGGGGTCGAGGGCGTTTCAGCATGACTGATTCCAGGCCATGATCAGGACAATGGTCACAGATTTTCTAAGAGTGCTGTAAAGAGGAAGGGAGAGAGGTGGGGTAAGTGGCGGAAAAGTAGGCCGAAGTAGGATAAGGGAACAGGTTCAGGTGGTGAATAATTACCTGAACATAGCATATAGTGGATCAAGAAGTCCAGGCAAGAGGGGGTCAAGGGTTAAAGTAGGGGAGAAGAGGCACAGTGTTAAGTCAGCATGTGATTAGTCCTGGAGAGAAAAGGGGGGGTGAGAGAGCAAACACGGGGGGTCAGTTGAGTAAGTCGCCATGAGTGTATAAGTTCCCTGAGAGGGCCGTAATGTGCTGAAAGGGCTGGTTCGTAGTAAATTACCCAATCAGTGCCGAGGAGTCTGCAAGGAGGTAATAGGTGTGCAATTTGACGGGGGTCAAGGAGGTACTGTAGTGGTACCGGTTAAAGTAGATGCAATCTGTGTTATCGAGAAAAAAGGGGGGGAGAATTAGGGGCAAACCAAATGCGGTAATAACATTGCATGATATGGGCCCAGCAGTGTTGACATACCTTGTTGGTAATGAACCTGGCTCGGGCCGACGGTGGTGCGGGCGGGTCCGTCAGTGACCGCTCCGTGGGGCTCGATCCAATCTGAGGCGAATAAATTGTCCGGTGGTTTCCACTATGTGCGGGTGCTCGGCAATAAAGGCCAGCAGGGTGAACATGTGGCTGGGATCACGTGTGGTAGGCGAAGATGAGCCTGTAACCAGCTGAGTTATTCAGAGTGCCCCGGGGGGACCAAGTAGAGGCGTAAAAGGACGCGGCAGCATCAGAAATACACCGAGGGTGAAGAATTCAAGGCTGTAGGCAGCCACATATGTATTATATATTATTTATTATATCAGAACTGTTGATTTACTGCGAACCAGCACTTTCAGCACATTACGGCCCTCTCAGGGAACTTATACACTCATGGCACCATACTCAACTGACCCCCGTGTTTTCTCTCTTATCCCCCCTCCCCCTTTTTTTTCTCCAGGATTAATCACTCGCTGACTTGACACCGGCCTCTTCTCCCCTACTTTAACCCTTGACCCCCTCTTTCCTGGACTTCTTGATCCACTCTATGCTATGTTCAGGTAATCGTTCACCGCCTAAACCTGTTCCCTTATCCTTCTTGCTACTTTTCCGTCACTTACCCCGCCTCTATCCCTTCCTCTTTACAGAACTCTTGGAAGTTCTGTGACCATTGTCCTGATGATGGCCTGGAATCAATCAGGCTGAAACGCTGTTGACCCCCCAGCAAAGAACTTCGGCATTGCTGTGGTCAATTTATTAATTGTTTAAGAACCTACACTGTATATAACTTTTTGTTTCTTTGACCACATTGTTACCCTAATACTTTCACCGTTCACGCTCTTCTTCACCCTTGTGTCACTGCGCCATACACTATCACTAGCACGCCCAATGCTCACTTGAGTGTTATGGTCACCTGTACTTTGACTTGTACTGTAGTGCTGTAATAAATACTTACAAATACAATTATTTTCCAAATTCCCCTGTGGTCTCCTTTTCTTCTTCCCCCTCCCAATGTGATTTATATCACGTTTTTGAAATTGCTATGTTTTAATGACTTACAGTTGAGACGTTGTTAGTTGTTACAAAAAAACCAATGCATGGCACATGGTGCACCGAGGTAAGTGCCTACATGTGCCTCCGGGACACTTTTCCAGATTCTATAAAGGCCAGGCGCCCTGCTTAGGGCCCCCAATCACTTTCTAACAACCTTTTCATGGCAAAAAAGGCTGTCGGAAAGGGATATCATAATCCAGACGGCAGTGCCTACCTCCGCACCGCCTCCATTCCTTGATGCCCCTCCAACCACCGCACTGTTGGTATCTGTGATCCTGACAGAGGGGGCAGTGTTGCATCCGATAGCTGTGGGTCCAACCACCAGTTCAGTGATATGGCAGTCGAACCGAAGGGATCGGCCTCCGGCATTGTAATGATGTCATATTTCATTATAACTTGTTGATACCCCAATCCTATTCATTGAAGTGATTAGCTCTCTACTTCTGCACATGTCATAGATTGCATGAGCAGTCATCATGTGTAGCAGAGTTTTCTTTTTGCCGTGATGGAATTCATAAAACATGATTTGGAAAAAACAGTACATTTGCAAAGCATAAGCCTGTTGGTTCATGGGATTGTCTTCCACTTCTACACTTATATCTTAAAAGCCATCATCAATGTTGCCAGCTTCTGTTCCGAACTCAAGAACTTTAGTTTGTAACAGTTTTGCTTTGCTGAGTCTAAACAATGATGTAAAAACATTAAGACAAAATCAGGCATTCTTGTTGACTCCCATGATTTGCAGAGCTCTGGGGCTTCACAAAAATTGTCATAAAGTCCAAAATCTAAATCTTTCGGGAAGTTTCTTAAAATGGTTCTTGCTGACTTTACTGCATCCTGTGATCTTATTTTGGCAGCGAGAACTTCAGGAGTCAAATTAGCTGAGAACACCATAAGTAGCTCATTCCTTTAGTTAGACTGACAAAAACAAATTATGTCATTGTACATTCTCACCAACAAAATCTATCAAATTATTAGGGGTCAGTACAGTTTCATCAATGTTTGCCATTATTGCTCTGAACTCATTGAGTGTGAACCCGTAGCCAGGACTCAAGAGTGGCTTTAAAACTTAATTTGCTTTTTCAAAGAGTGCAAATGTAACTGAAGGATGGCAGTTACGTTGCTGCTGAAGCTCATTGTACATTTATATTTTCGAATGTATGCATGCATGCAGTTTGAGTGAGTATACAGATCCGCTGCAGATGCATTCACCTTGCTGCTTTGATCAGCTACTTGGCTGAAAACATCATCTTGGAAGAAACTATCTGCAGATAAAAACATGTTTGTCCTTTGAGACTCACTTACTCTGTACTTTGTTCTTTCATCAATCCCTTTGGTCCTTGTTCTGGCTAAACCAAATATAACAAATTGAAGATACTCTGCTTTCTGATCAGTTGTTGGAAGTGGACGAACCCCTCGTCCCCATCGATCTTCTAAGTGGATGGGCATTGGGTTTGGTTGTTGTAGCTTTCTCAGAAGACTCGGATTCTTGTTGTGCTTCACTTCTTTCAGCTATTTTTTGATTAATTATTTTCGAACTTTTTTCATTTTATATGACTTTTAGCACTTGTTGTTAGTGATAAAATATTTGATCCTCTTTACCCATCAGTTTCAATCTTTTGTGAACTTCGTCTTGCTGTATTTCTGCAGTATCTCAAACTCACTTCTGTCCATCCGCAGTTGATGTTAGCTTTTCTTTCAGATTAGTTTGGCATATGACACATTTTTCTCTGTTGGAGTCCCCAAATTTTGTAGTTAGCAAAACTCTGTTAGGAGGTAAAGATTCTCTGCTACCACCTTCTTCGCTCATGTATTTGACTTTGAATCAATGGAAGACCTGAAACAAAAACAATATTAAAATTAATTACCAATATGATGGCTAAAACACATCACTATAAGAGTCCTCGTTTGGGAAAATGGTGAAAGGGTATCTCTGAGGAGTTATTTTTTGTCTCTCTATCACTACCTGACCCCCAAAACCTACGTTTGACACCAAAATGGAGAATATAGGCCTCATGGTTCCTGAAATATGACATTATCACTGCAACAAATCTGCCATTTTAAAAAATGTTGTCCAGAAAAATGCTGCCCAGAATTAGCAATGCCTACCCAAGCTAAATTACTTCTCTAGTGATACAAAACACAAATAAAAAAATGAAAATTTATGGACACATTTTTTTTACGGTGGTATGGGGCCAAGACTATTACTCATTGATCCATCCATGCATCCATTGACTCTTTTATGTGTTCACCCACTCTCCCATTTCAGTACCATACACAGAATCTCACTAATCAATGAAGGGGCACAGTCCGCATCAGCCAAAACTATTATCTTTGCTGCTAATTTGTAAGGAGGGTGAGTGCTTGATGTAGTGTGTGACTCTTATACTGTGAGGGATATGAGACTTCTGTGGGTAGTTTGTGACTGCTAGTCTATAGGATGTTTGACAGCGCTACCATTACTATGTGACTGCTAGCCTATGATGAATGTGAGTGCTATCAGTAATGTGTGAGTGTTATTGTGCGAGCGTTGTAATTGCTGGCAGAGTCTGACTGCTAGTCCTTGAGGATTGTGAATGTTGTTGGTAGTGCGTGATTTGTGGTGTGAGAGCTGCTGACTAGCTCTTTGACCTGAAAGTTGGCTGCTGGAACAGTGTTGATCAGCAGGTCACTAGTTTGCATCCTGGCAAAGCCAACTCAGCCTTCTATCCTACCAAAAGGTATGTAAATTGAGTTGCATGAATGGGTAATGGTAACATTTGTCATTTAAAGCGCATACAAATAGAAGACGTGCTGTATGAAGCACTATATAGAAAACAAGTTATTATTACTGTGTGAGAGTTATGAGAGTGCTATTCTCCCAGTTGGTCATGTAACCGTGTTAGTGGTTGGAAATTACATATATGGCTATAGAGGTATGCTATCTTTCCTTCTTTGTCTATTTGCAAATATTGTCTCTACTTTTCTCTATTAACTTCTTTCTTACCCTAAAGGTGCTTCATCAGTGCAACTGATGAGTTAGCCTGAATTCCTCCTCTTGATTTAAAACTAGACTGTCAAGAATCTCTTCCCTTAAGAATAGTGTCCCTACTGAGAATAGTTCTCTCAACACCAGTGGTTTCTATTGGTTTCATTTTCTGTAGCCAATATTTGAGAACCCTTGATTATAGTTAGGATTGTGGGTGATTTGTGTCACTTCAGAAGGTAAGCTGTGGCCCTATTCTCTCTTACTATCTGTTGCCACTACGCAACAAAGATTGTTGTCGATGGTTGGAGATTTTGTTTTCCTAATGTAGCTTTGGATGCGAGCCACAGTATGTAGCATAAAGATATTAACTAACAGTTTTGTTTAACCTGCACTGATGGATTATATCCCACGTTATGGTTCAGTGCAGTATTTGAGCTGCTGGAATCTAAGCTTTTATGTTTGGGAACCCAAATGCTTCATCTCCCTCCTGTGATGCTGAACATTGTTTTCTTACTGACTCTCAGGGTTCTGTCCATTAATACAAAGAATTGTATTTTATTTTGCAAGTGATCCAGTAGCACTGTAAGGAAGTGTCTGGGCTATATATAATAAACGGGTGCAAAAGTAATTTAATTCTCTTGATTGTTCAAAGTTATTGCTGACCTTCCCCATAAAAAGAGGCCTTGGTAAAGTGTTTGGAGTAGTGAAACGATGTTGCGTTGGTATATTTTCGAGACATTCTGAGGTATGCTTATACATTGGTATTTGATAGGTACCCATGTCCAAGTAAATCTGTTGTTTGATATTGGCAATTGACATTCGTTTCTTGGGCCCGACATACGCATCCCTTACAACTTTGTGTAATTTATCATAAATTCAGAGACATCGTTAAACAAGCATTTGCAATGCAATAGGTCTCGCATTTACTCGAGTTTCAGCTATTGGCATTGTAAATGACAATGCCTATTATATATATATATATTTTTTTTTTTTCAATTTTTTTTTATTTTCCAGAGCAAGCATCAGGCAAAAAGGACTGAATGTCACACAGCGTTGAGCCTACAACCCACTCAGGGCCGGCCGCGTTACTAGACAGTACAATAATAGCTTTAGAAAGCCACCCACTCAGTCCTATTGAACACAGCGTTTCGCCTACAACCCCTTGGGGCCGGCCGCGTCCCATGATGTCAAGCACAGGCCATTCAGTCTCGCAGGAAAAGCCCGGCCCCTGGGGTCGAATACAAACAGGTAACCAACCTAAAGGAAAAAAGGAGGATAGCTGGAGAAAGTGCAGCATGCAACGGGAAGAGGAGTCTACGGGACGTCAGGTCCAGTCCAGCACTCCTGGCGGCTAAGGTCTAATGCTCGAGGGTGCCTATGGCAGCAGTCTATCTGAATCAGGGGGGGCAACAGCATCCTCAAAGAGTCGCAGCGTCCGGAGCTTAGCAGGCATGTCGCGCGCATATTCAACGGCACATAAATATTGAACTAGGGGCCGCTAGACAGCACTAGAGTGCGTGTACCGGGCTTGCAGCCGAGCTGTAAAGAGCTCCATCGTAATAACATGCCATAAGCGCACCAGGCTGCGATTGGAGGGGCTTTGGGCTTTTTCCAATACAAAGCTATAAGCTGCTTGGCCGCTCCCAGCATCTGAAGCACCAGAGTCCAATCGCTCCGAGTTAGTGCCCTAAGGCCAACAGGACATTGGCGATATGCGCTTTGGCTGCACGTGCCCTCAGCCGTCCCGCCAGTAGTCTCCCCACCTTGTCCCCCCTTCGAAATATCTCTGTTTCAACGCCAGTAGGGATTTCTCCGCCCTGCTAGTACGCAGGAGCCTGAGCTGCCCTCTAAGGTTGGCCAGTCGCCGCCTCGACTTCAGGGAGGTATGGCCCTGATCCTGCAACTCTGCTTTCTTTATGTCCCCCGCCAGTCTGTCTTCCAGCGACCGAGCCTCGCACGCCCGTGCAATTGAAAGGGAGGTGATATGACCCCGTATCGTGGCCTTGAAGGCGTCCCATACCACTGGCAAATCACAGCAAATCGTTACTGGCAAAGTAAGAGTCAATGGCGTCCCTAACGCTTTCTACATCGGCTGCATCCCGGAGAATACCCGGCGGCAGGCGCCACCTCGTTTCCCGGGCAGGGCAAGTGGCCGGGTCCTGCAGGAGCAGCTCAACATGAGCATGGTCAGAAAGCGAAATATCAGACATGGCGACCCCAAGTATGTCCCGGGAAAGGGGGTGGGAAATAAATAGATAATCAATACGGGAGTACGAGCGGTGTGCATGAGAGTAGAACAAGTAGTCCCTCCGGTCTGGGGAATGGTAGCGCCATGCGTCCAGCAGCCCTAAGTCCGTTATCTGCTTGTGCAATGCCGAGGACATAGCCCCTGCTCCACTAAAGGAGTCATTGCTGCGATCAACATCTGGGCTCCAGACTAAGTTGAAGTCCCCTCCCAGGATTAACGAGGGGTCTCCTTGTGGAACCTGCTCTCTCAGGAGATCCCGGAGGTAACGGTCCTGCGTCTGGTATGGGGCATATATATTACATAGGGTATAGCGGACCGTCCAACCTCTACACTCACTCTAAGGAAGCGTCCATCCCCACTCCGAAAGGGCCTGCTCCCTCCCCGCCTGATGCCAGCCCTGCACAATATTGCTACCCCAGCTGTCTTGGTATTTGCTGCAGCCCAAAACTGAAGAGGGTGCTTAGGATGTGCCATGCGCTTAGTATCCGCCTGCAAGAGGTGCGTCTCCTGCAAGAATATGATGTCAGGGTGTTGCTGAAGGAGATAACACCACGTTTGCCTCCGCTTGTTAGGGGAGTTGAGGCCCTTGACATTGAGTGTTAAGATCATCAGGAGCCGGGGGATAGTGTGAAATACTATGCAGAAGACCTTCCCCCCGGGGGTGAGTGTACGTGTTTGGAGAGCATTCACCCGTTAGTTAATGTGCAGCCTCTCATCTGGTCATGGCGTCGAGGGACATGAGACGGGCTCCTCCCGATCCCCTTCTAGGGATCTAATGTGCGCAATAATGTCTTGTTTGGCCTGGGAGGCTGATCGTTCATCCAGAGGGGGTGTGCGACGATGGCGTTGAACAGTGGTCCAGGACGGCTTGGCTGGTATCCTTTCCTGTCTTCTTGGGCGGGACGGGCTCGCCGGCGGCGAAGTTGGCAGATGAAGGAGCTGCGCCGATTCCGTGTACGTCCGTATCACTTTTCGCTTGGCTTTCCACTGGAAAATGAGAGCATACGGGTGGCCCCATTGGTAGGAGATGCCATGGGTTCGCAACTTCTCAGTCACAGGCTTGAAGACTCGCCGTCTCTTCAGAGTGTTGGGCGCCAGGTCCTGGAATATCTGTATCCTGTGCCCCTTGTAGCTAAGGTCCGGTTTGTCACGTGCCACTCTCCAAATGGCTTCCTTCTCCGTAAAATAGTGGACCCGTGTCAAGATGTCTGGGATGAGTCCCGAACTCCCCGCGGGCCCGGACACACAGTGAGCTTGGTCCAAAGCCGGCGGAGAGGCATTCTCATCACCCCACACCTCGTGGAGGAGCTGCGCCACGTACGTCATAATGTCCTTCCCCTCTTCCCCAATGGGAACCCCCCGGATGCGGAGATTGTTCCGGCGGCTTCTGTTCTCTAAGTCCTCCTGCTTCACTTGGAGCTCTATATTCTGCTCCTCCAGAACCGCCAGACGTTGCCACAGCTGCTCCTGATCTTCAGTACGGGCATCCATCGTCTTCTCCAGCCCATCCACTCGGTCCCCCAAGTCCGTAACCTCCCTCCAAAGCTCCTTTATGTGTGGACCTCAGACCTTAGGGAGTCGATCTCCAACTTGAGCTCCGACATAAAAGAGGTTATGAACGCCTGGGTGAGCGGCAGTGAGTCACTGGCAGCTTGGGACGATCCCTCAGTGGCAGTCGACGTCCCCGCCTTACCCCACATCGCCATGACAGTATTGTCCCTGAGGGCTGCAGCTGGATCGGCCTTGCCCCCTCTGGAGCGCATCATCGCCAGCTTCGCAGTGTCCCGCAAGCAGTCATAGAAGGCAGCCACAGCACGCCCGGCGTAAGATAGTCAGGGGGCCCTCTTCCCGCTCTCCAACGTAGCGACTTTGAGTTGTGGGGGTCCAAGGCCTTGAACCCAGGACAACATGCAAAGTGGTGATCCCCAATTCCCTCCTCGTCTGTTCGGCAGCACTTTGGCGTCGAAAGGCCCAGTCAGACCCGTCCCTCCACGTACAAGGCCTGGGCAAGATGCTGGGGTCACCAACCAGGGGTACCAGCCGCAGGTGTCTGACAGGATAGCGTCCAAGACTGCAGAGCAAGGTGCTGAGAGCACCCCCAATCCCCCTGGGACAGACAGGCAAGGACCTCGGCGGGTCAGAGGGACCTAGGCAGTGCAATCATCCACCCCTCGCCAAAGCTGGCCCCGCAGCACCCCACATAGCACCGCCAACCAAGCTGGACCCCCCCCCGGCACTCAGAGTATACTAGAACCAGGGCGCAGGGTGAGCAGCTGCAGCAGCGCGGGGCCCCACAATGGCGCCGATGCAAGATGGGGGATGTGCCGGCCTCCCCACCTCCCCCTCTGCAGGTGCCCTCAGCAGCTGACCCCCCCACCACCTCTTAAATCGCCAAAGCTGCAGTCCAAAAATTCACTCACCCCCTGAGCAGCTAAGCCGCGCAGTGCAGGGCGAAGCGCATGCAGGCGAGATTACCAGTAGCTCCAGTCCTTAAGATGGTGTCCAATGGCGGCGCCCTCCAGCACTCCCTCGCTCCGGTGTCCAGCGGTGGCCTCCCACAGGCCTTCCTCAAACTTCCACCACAGCAGCAGGACACAGTGGAGCAGGGGGCAGCGACAGGGGCATGATTCTCCGTGTGCCAGGGCGTTCAGAGGCCAGCAACACTAGGCCCCCATGGAAGAGCAAGCAAAATGGCGGAGAGGAGCGCGCACTCCAAATCTCCTCACACCTGAAGCGCCAACTGCCTCCAGGCCCAGCAGATCCGTGGAGCTAGGCCGCCCGTCCCACAGGCCCCGGGGGCCCCGCAGGTCCGCCTCAGCCTCGCCGCTCTCCCGCTATCTCCTTTGCGTCAGGCCGATCCCCTGGATCCCCCCCGATGGCTGCCCAGCGTCCAGACGACAACATCTATGCAGGGCCTCTATGCACGGGGGGGTCACATCTGCAGTCCGAGTCTGCCCCTACCCTGCTGTGCCTCCAACTCTCGTGCCTCTACGCCCTCTCCGCCACCCGGTGATCAAAGGCGGTGCCTCTGCCGCAAGACTCCGGACATCACCAGGCAGACCCCCTCCGTCTCCGCCTCCGGTCCCACAACGCGAAGAGGCCCGTGCAGTCGTCCGGGATACGGCCGGGTCCGAGGCAGTCACCGGAGCCCCTGGGCGCCACACAGGAGCAGGCAAGGCATCATCCAGATCGGAAGCAGTTCCAAGCGCCCCCAGGTGCTATGAAGAGGCACGGGGACCTTCAGGCCCAGGTAGGCCGCAAGGGGAGCTCTGCCGGGCACATCACAAAATGGCGGCTCCCGCCTCCGATCCGCCGCGTCTCCCCTGTCTCTCTCCCGCGGGGACCGCCACGAATCAGGATCCCGCCGCCCTGCAAGCTCTACTATCCAATGCCAGCAGCTTCCACCCCCGGGGGGATAGTGTCCACGTCCCCAGCTCCGCTTTACAGGCCAATAACGGTGGCGGAGGGCAGGAGCTCCCACAGTGCACGTCTCACCGCATCTCCAGCCAGGCCACGCCCCCCTATATATATTTTTTAAACATAAATAAAAGGCATTGTCATTTATAATGCCAATAGCTTAAATTTGCGTAAATGCGAAACCTATTGCATTGCAAATACTTGTTTAAATGTAAAACATGACGCAGCGCCTCTTCAAGGACACAGCACTCGCGGTGTCCTTGAAGCAGGCGCGAGCTCAGTTTTACAGTTAAAAAAAGAAAAAGCAAACAGAGCGCGATGTCCCTGAAGTGAGCACGCGCTCACTGTAAAAGTTAAAGAAAAGAAAGTAAACAGAGCACGGTGTACCTAAAGCGAACGCAGTGCCTGGGATACATATTTTTTTTAAAAGAAATAGCCGCCATTGTCACCATAATTGCCATAAACACAATAGTGCTCACCCCCTAGATAAAGCAGATCATGTACTGAGACAAGTAAAAAATCCAGTCCTCATGCGCGTTCACAAATGGAGACAGGGCGGTTATAAGAAGGGACTAACAAACCTCATAATGAATCAGAGGCCAGCAGGCCAATGACACCAGCAATCAAAAACATGGGCGGAGAGAAGGCGAAGCACACACAGCATTCTCGACTTCTCCATGCCTTTCAGAGCGAGCAGCGCATGCGCGCTACCGCTAGGCTTGATCTAAAAAGATTAGCTCATCTTAGCCCACACCATCTCCAGGGGCAAGCATTGTGTGTGCCCCCAATTTGCCCCTGTGGGGGGCAGAAAGTCCACTACACACCAGAGAATTCTAAATTGCAACAAACCAAACAAAAGGAGTTGGAGGGCTACCCACGTGTCGAACCACACCCCATCTCAGAAGAGGCAATAGTATATTTCTGCTCCCCTGGGGGCAGATACGAAGTTTATCTCAATTGGGGTGGTTGCCCCGGATATGCCCCCTGGGGGTTTGAAAGCCCACTGAACTCCAGGTTTTAGTGCGGCTGTTGCACTCCGACATTAGGCCATACTCCCGCCCCAAAGGGGACAAACCAGTATTTTGGCCTCCCGGAGAACAGAGAGGATCGGTTGCCCCCTATTTGCCCCTAGGAGCAGTAAGCCCACTGGATGGCAGAACTATTATTTGTGTTAAATAATGAAGTGGGTCTGGCCCATCCTGATTTCAGGCCCCATCCTCATCCCTAAAGCCTCAACAGTGTTTCTGCTCTCCTGCGGACTATGACATCCCCTTCCACAGGCAGGAGAGAGGAGGGTGCTAAACCTCAATATTGACACACTTGCCATGGTGAATGGCTGCACTTTGTGGGCTTGAGTAGCCACCACCTGGAGAAAACTGTCAGACCCTGACATTTTAGAAAACTAGACATCAAAGGGGGTCAGGGGGTGGTATACCTTGTCTGGATTCTATGACATTTACTTACCCACAATGCTCTGCATACCTCACGCTCTGCCTAAATCACACATTTTCTTTGCATTTCTTTATGTAAACTTCTGCAATATACAGGGATCCACAAAATTATTATTACCCTTCATTCCCCTACTTGTTCCGATAAAACACTATCCTTATTGTATGAGTGGACCTAGTGTCAACAACAGGAAAAAAAGAAACCAAATGTAATTTGGAAACATCAATATTTCCTGATTTATAATTTAACCTGATTTGGCAGTGGGTGTAGCTGCATTACCTGGCCTGAGCTCGGTTGCTGTCTAGGGAAACTTATCAAAACTACACATTTCTGAAAACTAGACGCCTGGGTGAGTCCAGGGTGGTGTGCTTTGCGCGTATCCCATTATGTTTTCTCACTCAGAATGCCCTGCAAACCTCAAACTTATCCTAAAATTAAAAGAAAATCCTTGCATATCTGTGATACAAACCTCTGGAATCAGGAAGAATCTACATCATTCCTACTACCCAGTGTTCTCCCACGTGTTCCAATAAAAATGCTACTCCACTTGTGTAGCTGGGCACTGCAACAGGAAAGCATCAAACCTGGGTCAATCAAAGTACCACAGTGGAACACCCATTAACCTTTGTTTGATTAGAGAGATTTTGAATGCCATCAATTTTCTCAAGCATTTCAGTCTTTTAGTTTAAAGTAATGTAGTCTGACTGCCTGCTCATCCCATTAATGTGACTGTTCTGCCAGATTATTTTCACTGTAGCCTTGTCGTGTGCTCCTTCTGGAGTGAGTGGTTGAAGTCGGGAAAGTGCTTGCCAAAATCCTGGCTCAGGGACTCAATGTTTTTCGTGAATTCTGTAAGGAGTTTTTAGATGTCTCCCTTGCTGACAGCCGCATGTACAGTGCCACTGCTGGAAGCTACATCTTTGCTGCTTTCGGGGTGGTCAACAGCATCTTCAATTTGGGCTTTCTCTGACTTTTGAGGATGGAGTATTTCTTTTATAGATGACATTTTAGTGGCTTCCTTTTTGGCGGATGCCATTAGCTGGGTCACTTTGGAAATATTGATGCGGGTCTGCTGTTTGAATTCTTCTTGTCTATTTTCTTGAAGGCTTCGCTGTTTTTTTGGGGGGGAGGGAAGGGAGCGTTTTCTTGGATTCACAGGAGATTCCTTGTGTTCCGCAGATATTCACTGACCCCCAACGGGAATCCCGTTTCACATCTGTCTCAGCAAGTGCCTTCTGCTCTTCCAGTGCAATCGCAGGCACCCTTAGTTGTTCACTCTGTTGATGGTACCCATTAAGTACTCGGTAGGTCTCCTCATACTCTCACTACACTGTGTGCTTGTTTGCTATGAAGCCACATACCTGTATAAGCCCCGCTCTGTGCTCCTACGGGGTGCTAGCTCTGGCAGTTGGAATTGCACTCTTTTTATCCACTAGGGCCAGTGGATGTGAAATTGTTTAAAGTTATTAGATAACTCCCTTTGTTAATTTGTATTCTGGTGGTGGCCTTCTTGGATCCAGATACCCACATCTCATTTGCTTCTTCACTCCTGTCCATGATGCCTTGATTATTCGACTTTTGTTGACATTGGTGGACTCTTCTCACATTCCAGGGCTTTGCCCCATCGCTAGGGACCTTGCAGGTGTGCTTTCTCCATCTGCAGGAGGTTTCTTGGAGAGCCAGGTCTACAGAGTTCAAGCAGGAAGCATCCTTGAAGTGTCCCTGCCCTGGCCACATGCTCACCCTTTTCCTTTTAAAAAGAAAAGGTACTTTTTTTAAGTTTGGAAATGCTTTATTGAATAACCATCAAGAACACAAGGCATTACAAGCAATATTATGACATAACGTAATAAATGTTATAATATTGACAATCCAAGTAAACAACATTAAAGTATAATCATGTAAGGTAATACCCCAGTCTAATAATAGAATAAAGATAACGAACTTGAAAAACCATGCAAAATAAGCCTATCGTTAAATAATAGAATATGAACTTAATACACTTGAATTGGAAAAAAGAACTGTAATGCTAAAACAAGTGCTTATATTTTAGAAAGGAGTGAGAGAGGGAAAAGAAAAAGAGAAAAGAGGAAGAGGGAAGGGAAAAAAGGAGAGAAAAGGAGAAAGTAGGATATGATGCAAAGATTAGATTAAACAGCAATTAATAAACAACCATTGAGGTACTATAAATCTATAAGAAGTGGACAATTCTAATCTTTAAAGAGGTTTGTAATCACGGTTATTAGATATAGGTTTAAAAGCTTGCCTAGATAGAAAAGTGGATAAGTGAGACCATAGTAAAACTTTCTTAATTTTAGCAGGAAGAGAAATGGCATGGGCACGATCCAATCTAAGATGATGACATAATAAATTCCAGTATGCGATATAGGAGTTTTTAGTTACATCTTTCCAATTTGTAGTAATTATTTGTAGAGCTAGAGCTAATGTCAAATGAATGAACTTACCAACCATGTTTTGCAAAATCCCAATAGGAGAGGCACCCCCCAGAAAAATGTGTATAATATCAAAAGGGAAATTAGTGGATAAAGTTTCGTTAAGTTTGTCCCATATTTGTAGCCAGAGCCTTTTAACACAAGGGCAGTCAAAAACATGTGGAAGAGATCACTGTTATCCAGGGTGCATGACCAAGTTTGTGTTAGGGGAATTTATATAAATTCATTGGGGTAATAGATAATCTGTTATAAAAATTATATGATGTTTGTGTTGTACTCGCTGAGCAAGACTAGGTGTGAATCTTGGCCCATATAGATTTCCAAGTGTGAGTAGGAGATTCATGGTGAAGATCTGGTTCCCACATAAGCTCTATCTTGGATTTTGTGTCTAACTTGGATGAGGCGTTCAGTAGTTTATAGCTACCAGAGGCTCTCATTGGTGAAGAGAAATCTAACAGAGAGGTGTGTGGTTGTGTATCCGGGACTCTGTCAAACTGTTGAGAAACAAAAAGATGTAGAAGTGGTTTAAGGCTCTGAAATTGAGAAGCGTATTGAGTAGAGACCTCATACTTTTCCTGGATGTCAGATGAGTCAAGCATAGAATTATTAGAAAATAGATCCCCTATGACACCTTTATGAACCCATACTTTCTATATAAGAATTCTATTATTCAATTTAAAATTTTTGTTATACCAAATTGGAGTTTGCAGAATATTTCCGTAACTAGAATTAGAAGAGATGAGTAAAGGTTTGGTAATAGCTATAAAGTGGGTAAGTATTGAGGAGATGAACTCCTTAGGGGGGTGTGAGATGCGGACCGTATCTTTGAAAGCAAATGGCGACAATTGCGCATTTTCTAATTGCCCCCAAATTGTTAATGTGTCTGTCTGACTGAGCTTCAGATAGAGACACCCATATTTGTTTTAAAGTGAAAGCTGCATGGTATCTTTTCAGGTTAGGAAAATTGACCCCACCAGAATCCTTCGATTGATGAAGGCGAGCGAAGGAGATGCAAGGTTTACGATTGTTCCACAAAATTTGCATCAAAGAGCGGTTAATAGTTTTGAAGAAGCAATAAGGAAGGGATACTGGGAGCCTAGACAAATAAAAATTAACCATTGGTAGCGACATAGTTTTAATAGATGCTAATCTACCCCACCAAGATAGAAATAAAGGAGACCAACCATCTATTAGCTTGGTGAATTTTTTCAGAATCTCATTATGGTTTGATCTTAATGATATCTTCGAAGTTGTTAGAGTAGAGGATACCTAAACATTTAATACTTTTTGAATTCCACTTAAAATCTGAGTCCTTGAACATATCTGGGAGGCAACATTTGTTAAGAGGCAAGACTTTTGATTTATCTATATGAGTTTATACCCCCGAAACAACAGAATAGTTGCCTAAAAGTGAAAAAAACTCTGGTAAGGAAGTATGAGGGCTAGATATATATAACTAAATATCATACTTTATATTTCGATTTTTGTATTGAAAACCTGTTAAGGCTGGGGAACGATGAATTGTTTCTAGGAAAGGGTCTAATGATAAAATGAATGGAAGAGGAGATAGAGGGCAACCTTCCCTAGTACCTCTATGGAGAGGAAAATAGTGAGACTGTTTACCATTGACCCAGATGGAGGTAGAAGGTTCAGAATACATAAATGAATGAATTGGAGAAAATGAGGACTGAAACCGTGCCATCTCAATGCACCAAACATATAATCCCAATTGACACGGTTGAATGCCTTTTCAGCATCAAGTGTTGGAGGCTAAGTGAATGATATTGAGGAAAGTTTTGGAATTATCTGAAATAGATCTTCCTTTCACAAAACCTGACTGGTGTAAATCAACTAAATCAGGAATAACAGAAATAATACAGAGTGTCAATAATGTAGCAAAGATCTTTCAGTCCATATTAATCAATGATATAGGCCTATAATTACTTCATAGAGAGGGATCCTTGTCTTTTTTAGGCAGTATGCATAGCACAGCCTGAGAAAAAGAGCCATTTGTTCGTCCTGTGATCAAAAGAGGACTGAGGAGAGATATTAACTTAGGAATTAGAAGATGTCTAAAATGAGAATAGAAACATACAGTGAAACCATCCGGCATGGGAGCTTTATCTTTGGGTCGCTGATTTAGTGCATTTAAGAGTTCTAGTTCTGTTAAAGGAGTGTCCAAAGAAGACAAATAATCATATTATCAGGATTTTTAGAGATTGATTGAAAGAAAGCGTCCAATTGTTCTGTTGAAGGGGAGGATTCAGGAGTGTATAAGTTTGAGTGATACTCAGAAAAATATTCTAAACTTTTTTAATCCGTGATCTGTTTAGATTTTGTTTTTTAATTTTAAGGTAATTTGCTAAGGTTTTGCCGGCTTTGTTCCGACCTCCGTACATCTTTGCATTAAAACGAAGTAGAGTGCCAGACTCATTATCCCAGGATTGTTTGTTGTATTGTAATTTAGCCTTAATGTCACTTTAAATAAGGTACCCGAGAAATATTCATGTTCTAAAGTCTTAATCTCGTCAAGGAGTTGCACAGAGTCTTTGAGAATTCTTTTCTTCTTTTTTAGCAACAAAGTCTATAATGAAACCTCTTGCAGGTGCTTAAAAGCATCTCAGATAAAGTTAATTTGAGTATCCAATGGGAGATTATTCTAAACAAATTCCTGTAGGAAAATTGTAAATTGTTGTATAATTTATTGGTCCAGTAGTAGAGTGTTGTTGAATCTCCATCTACGAGCAGAAGGGATAGTATTGGGATAATATAAATCGGCAATAACAGGGGCATTATCTGAAATGAGAATTGAACCTATCTCCGTTTAGGTAAGGGATTGGAATGTGTGTTGCAAAAAAAATATGTAATCTAGTCTGGAGTGAGAATTGTGTACAGGAGAGAATAAAGTGAATTCCAAAACATTGGGTGTGATGCCCTCCAAACATCAATCAATCCTCTAGAAGATATGTATCTCTGAAAAGCTCTGTGCATTTTGGTAGGGATAAATTTGGTCTGAGATGTGCGATCCAAAAAAGGATCCATACGTTGATTACAAAACCCCCCAACTATAAGGCTATCTGATGCATGAAAGATAACCTAGAAGAAAATTCATTCCAAAATAAGGGATCCACACCATTGGGGCCATATACATTACAAATCAAAAATGGTGTATTATTTATCTTAAAATCTAACAAAATCCATCTACCAGCGTCATCTTTAAATTCATTTAACAATTCAATATATATTTTTTAAATTCTTTTTATTGATTTTCAAAATAAACGATCAACATTCCTGCAAGGCAGTACCATAAAACAGAATAAGAGAAGAGTTGTTATTGACATCTCGCATTAATGGTGGACAAGCACCCTGATGATACATATGCACATTCATGTTAAGGATGGAACACCTATTACTTAGTGGTATATCTCAGCAGTCCGGTGTGGAATCGCTTTGGATCTGGATAGTAGGCATTGTCGTAAGGGTTCCCAAATGTCCTTCGGCTTCGTAGACGATGGGAGTTCTTCTGCATACAGTTGAAGGGTTTCCTTGCAAATCACCATATCTTTGATCCAGCTATCAACACAGGGCGCCAAAGGGATCTCACCATGTTAACGCTATTCGCCTTTTGGCCAATAAAAGAGCAATTCTCACCAATTTCCCAAATGTATCCTTTATCTGGGGCACATAGCAAAGCAAGCAAATCAGCGGTGTACACTGCAGGGAAATATCTATCATAGCATGTATACATTTCAACACTTCTTCCCAGTATCGGAACGCTAGCCTACGCTAGATGCCAGAAGTCAGCGTCAGGCTGGCCACACCGCTTATAATTGCTCGAATCTCGGAGATCGATTTTGTAGTTCTTGAAAGGTGTGGCTATAATTGTTGGATGTATTTAAAGTGAATGATTCGTAGATTCCCGTTAGGTGGGAGCAGTCTAGTCAATGTGCAGATGTGTTCCGACGTTGTGGCGGTGTCAGTGGGTGTCAGCCTACTTCCTCTCGTACTGCTTTGTAGAGTTTAGGGACCAGACGATGACGGTCTGGCTACTAATCATAGCTGTAAAGAGTTTAGCGGGGGCGATTAATCCGGCAAAGTTGTGTAGTGCCTCTAAACCGCTAGTTTCAAACGGTGTAGTGTGAATCGAAAGAGTGAGGTTTGATTTGTGATGTGTGTGAGCTCTTCAGTTGTAATGAAGTTCCCATCTGGGTAATGGTCTTGCATATGGTCAAAACCAGCCTCCCTGAGTGAACGCATAGGGCCCACCTCCTGAGTCACTGATAACGCCACATGGAATGCCAATGGCAAGGCTGGGGCATATATAGGAAGCTTATCTGTTATTTTGCCAATGGTCTGCCACGCCACAATTGTGGTGTCCAGAGTATTAATTTCCGTTCTTGGTGTGCCTTTATGTATGTGTGTGATTACACCGGCCAAAGGTATAGGATGTGAGTCCCCGTCTTCCACAGCTATATGAGGCATGAAAGCATGGGGACAATACCAATAGTAGGCATATTGCGCTTGTGCGCAAAGATAGTATATGTAGAAGTCTGGTGCACAGAAACCCCCCTTCGCATAATCCAGTGTCAGGATGTTCCAACCCACTCTTGCCTGTTTACCCCCCCATACAAGTCGAAGTAGATGAATTCTCACCGCTGCCAAAAAAATTGGAAAGCTTTATAGGTATATTGCAAAAAAATATATAAAAGACGTGGTAATATGACCATTTTAATGACCCCAATGCGATCTGCTAGAGATAGCAGGAGAGTCGGCCATCTGTCCACCTGGTTCTATAGGGCAGTGCAGGTCTGTCCATAATTTTGTCTTACAACAATCTCTGGGTCGGGATATTTTACGGGTGCAATCGACCAACAAGCGGATAGTGCACTTGTGGAGGGGCAGTGTTCGCTGTCAGAGGGATTATCACCGACTTATCCCAGTTGATTGTGAGACCGGAGAACAGGCCAAAACAAACGTACTCCTGCAAAACGGGACAGGTATTTTTGTGGCTCACGAATAAAAAGCACCATATCGTCTGCATATAGGGATATGCCAACCGGGCGATGCACGAAATGTAGTGCCGATTCCCTATGACGCTGTCTGATCACACATGCCACTGGTTCCAGCATAAGAGCGAATAACAGTGGTGATAAAGGGCTGCCATGTCGGGTGCCTCTCCCGATTCGGAATGGTTCAGAGGTGAGTCCCCCCACACGCACGCACGCTGATGGGTCCGTGTACAATAATCGCACCCGTCCCAAGAACACGCCCGGTAACCCCATCCGCTGTAAAATATTAAACATATAACTCCATTCAACATAATGGCAGCAGCAGGCAAGGCAGGGTCTAAATCATGGAGCATAGCAAAAATGGATCTTAGATTATGGGAGGTGGTAGCCAGAATTTTCGTGTACAGATTAATGAGCTATAGAGGACGATATGACTCGCTAGAGTGGGTGGCTTATCCCTCTTAAGAAGCGTGATGATCAGGGCCTGCCGAAGGGAAGGGGGCAGCGTGCCTGACTCATGGGCCTCTGCGTACTTCTCCAGTAAGTAAGGCATCAAGAGGTCAGCATATGCTTTATAAAATTCGGCTGTAAGGCCATCCGGCCCGGGGCTTTGCTGTTTGGGAGAGAAAATATTGCTGCTTTAATGTCAGCTGTGTTGATGGGTTGGCTAAGGTGCTCCCGGTGCACATCAGCCAGCCAAGCGCAAGCAACATCGGAAAGGTAAGTGTCTAGAGCATCATCATCCATGACCCCACGTGACGTGTACATATCTGTGTAACATTCCTTAAACTGATCCACTATTTCTCGGGAGTGAAATGTTCCTCTCGTGGGAGTCTACTATCTTGGTGATGTGATGATGTTCAGCTCGGAATTTCAATCTATTAGCTAGCTGTCGGCCTGGTCGACCACCCTCCCCATACGCTCTAACGACCTGTCGACAAGATAAGTAGCGTGTTTCAGTTTCTGCCAGTGTGTTATATTCCAGAAGCATCTTGTGTATGTGGGCCAGTGTGGTAGCACTTGGTGTGATCTTGTATTGTTTTTCCAAAGCTCCCAACACTGTCTCTATCTTGGAGATTGGAGAGTTGGCCTCTGATATCTCGTATTATGCCTGCTGACCTCCTCACGGTAACCTTAAAGGCTTCCCAGAGAATGGCTGCACTGTCAACCGTGCCCATATTTACTTCGAAGTAATGCGTTATTGCCTTCCTAACAATATCTGTGAATATGGGATCTAATAAGCTTCAGCCCGGAAACGCCATGTGAAGGGACGGTGCGTGTCTGTAGGGATAGTAAGATATATTGTTACGGGGTTATGGTCAGACAATGTACGTGGAAGGGGGTGATATCTGTGACCCACTAATTCACTCCGTCACTCAGTAGCCAGTAATTCAGGCGGGACCAGCCTTTGTGCACTGGTGTGGCATGTGTACCCTCTCTAATGTCAGCATTCCGTAAGCGTCATGTATCTACCAATCCCAATTCTACCATGGCGTCCCTTATACAATGCGTGACTTTGTTGGTACACGCACCCAGAGGATTAGATCTGTCCTTACTAGGATCTAAATGTGTGTTTAAATCTCCTCCCCACAAGATGGCTGCATCTGGCCACGTGGGCAGTACGTTGAGCATTTGTACAAAGGTCTGAGGCTTATCCACGACAGGACCAAATACATTAACAATCATTTAAATGGTACACCTTTTTTAAATGAGATAAGCACCCCCCTGGCATAGGTGGAATACGACGAGGCAAGCCTATATACTGCCCATCTAAGCGCAATTTTGGCGTCTGTGGATTTGTTCAGGTGCGTCTCCTGTAGGAGTGCTAATTGAACTCCATCCCTATCTAAATAGGCAAGCACTTTTCGGATCTTTTTAGGTTAATTTACCCCACCGACATTCCAGGTTAAGCAAGTGTATCTATCACCCATAGTTAGATTTGGGAAAACCAATCACAAAGCAAAGCGCGGACAGGTGCATAAATATGTCGACATCTTAAGCAGTATGAGAGTACAATCACATTAAACATTCCCCTATAGAAACTGTAGAATCCCCCCACCCCCACCCACTTTAGAAGTTCCCATTTGCCACAGCGATAGCCCAAAAATTTATCAGTCCCCAACAAATTAAAATAATTGTAGAACACACTATAGGGTATACCCATTGGGGGACTTAGTGGCATATCTAACTCCCCGGTGACACAGGGAGGTGGCCGCCTAGTATAGTCTCATACTCCTGTAAGTAAACAAAAATTCTAGTAAGGGAGAACCGTATAGTGGCAGTAATCCTAGTGTATGTTGACTGCGGCCCACCAACAGAGCGGTGACAGCCTATAACTTTGGACTCCTTTGAGCATGCTTCCCGTCCCTGCATATAAAAACAATTATGTACTAATCAACAATGCCAATAAGATGGAAATATATATACATCGGAGGTCGGCCAGGGTACCTATACAATGATTAAACACAGTCACAGCGCACATCGTAGATTAGCCGTATCAGCATACGTCCGAATTACAGTAAAGTACCAGTGTTATGCCATGTTGTGAAATAGAAACGTAGTCCGTAGTATCCCCCCCCCAACAGTGGGGCTCTGACAACAGATGTCGGCTAATAATTCAAGTGTACGAATCAACCATGTCAGGCCTCATTATCTGATATATCAAGAGGATCCCGCTTTTTGCGGCGCACGGATTTAGCAAAGTCCATGGCCTGTTTAGGATTGGTGAAGATCTTGGCCTTGACGTCAGAGCCTATCCAAAGACGAGCTGGATACAGCATGGAGTATAGGATATTTTCACTGCTTTTTCACGTTTTGAAACTCCTTACGTGCAGACTGAACGGTGGCCGTGAAATCCACGTAGTAAGACAATGTATTCCCTTGATATGTGATGGTGCCTTTCTGACGGGTAATTCAGAGGACTGCATCCCGGTCTCTGAAATTGAGTAGACAAGCGATGATTGGCCTGGGTGGGGCGCCCGGAGGAGGGCGAGACGCCAGAGAGTGATGCGTTCGCTCCACAATGAGCAGAGCAGAGAGATTGTTGGCACCGCAGATGTCACAAAGCATATTCTCCAGATATGTTTCCAGTCTACCTACATTAGTGAATTCTGGCAGACCCAAAATGCGCGCGTTATTGTGTCGGAAACTCGCTTCAGGGTCTTCATTTTTAGCCTGAATGACTGCTAGAATGTTTTCGATATCGGTGGTTTTGGCGGCGACCTGTTGTAGCCCATCTTCAGTAGCGGAGATACGTTGTTCTGCCTCACCCATCGTGGCCATCTGCTTGTCCAGCTTAGCTGATATGTGGTCCATGCGGCCATTGAGGGCTTCAATTTTACCGTCGATAGACTGGAGGCTAGCCTGGATGGCGTTCAGGGTCTTTTCCAGAGCAGACTGGGACGTAGATGCAGTGTCCTGCTCCGAGTCAGAGGCGGCAGTCTGTAACAATTCCCCCGACCCGCGCAGCTCAAAGTTGATTTGTGGTTGATGTTTATCTGGTTTGCCCATGGTAGCAGGGGCGTGATAGTACCAATGTCTGACCTAAAGGCAGTGACACACAACACTCCTGTACGTAATATATATCAGACAATTTATCAGTGGGCCCTTCAGACGTAGGGTGTTGTGTAGTCCCAGGGCAAGCCGATATGACCCGTATGAAATGCTGACGTGGTAAAGCTCTCCTAACCACGTGGAAGCAAAAGGTAAATGTCTGTTACCCTTCAACACCAGAACACAATAGCCTGGTCAACTCACGTTGTCCCGATCCAGCACACACCGCACTGGGTAGTGTGGTTTATGGGCGCAGATGGTTCCCGTACTCCCTATCCAGCAAGTGGGTGCTGTGTGGCTCCAAGGGCCCGCCACACCACGCGACGACTGACGGCATAATCAACGTTACACAGCGAGGGAATTCACGTTGAGGCCCAGTCACCCCCGAACAGCCACATAGACTACAATGTTCTGTAATGGGCCTCAAGCACTCAGCAGAGGTGGGGGTGCCGCGCGTTTGGCCCACAGGGGAAATGCGGAAGCCCGTGAACACAGGAGGCAGTCTGCTGGGCCCAACTGTAACCGAGGTCAGCCTGCAATGGCCACCCCAGCAGTCGCTCCCAGGTACTCACTGCAAGCTCGCTAAACTCAGCTGGGTCTCAGGCGAAGTCTGGTTCCTCTTTTCACCACTGATGTAGGTCCAGTTTGATTTGTGCAAGTCGGGGAGCCGGTAGCCAGGAGCAGCCGCTCCAGTTAGGTGGATGGGAAAGGGCCACCGGGAGAGTCTGGCCCATTAGGCGCAGGCCGCACTCCAGTCCTGACCGCCAGAAAGCAGCAACATCCCTGCTTGGCCTCCACACCAGCCAATGATCGTGGGCCGCATGCAGCTCAAAGCCCGAGTCGGACATCATGCGAGTCTCCCCAAGGACGGACCCTACGGGCCGGTTCTAGCTTCGCACCCGCCCCGCTCACCACGAAGCCCACGGGCGTCCGCGTCTCACAGGCGGTGATAGGAGGACCGGCTGCCAGGGGCAATGTTGTGATCAGCGGGCACAGAACCAACACAGCAAGTCCTCCAAGCCCCGGATCCACCCGACGGGTCTCACACGGCCGCCATGCTGACTCCATTCCTGCATGTCGGAGTTCGGTCTAGAGGAGTAGAGAAGGCTCTATGAGCAGTCAAAGAGCCCCAACACGTCTTGTTGTGGTGCAGGTCGTGCCACCCTACACAGAATGACTCCGATTTCTCACACAGGAGCAGGATGGTGAAAGGATAATATCAGCGGCCGGCAGAGCTGCAGTACAGTGCTGCCATCTTGTAGTGCGCCAAGCCATGCCCCCTAACAATTCAATATTTAACGATTTATGAAACAAAATCAGCACTACATTTTTGTTATTAACAGCAGGGGAATTAAAAATATTACCAACCCATTGTCTTATGATAGAATTAATGTCCTGTTATTTGTGGTGGGTTTCTTGTAGTAAAGCAATTTAACAATTCAATTTTTGATTTGTTTTTAATTGGGTTACGAAGACCTTTGGCATTCCATGACACAATACGAAGATTACTCATGAAGAAAATTTAAATGAAAATTAGAGAACATAGAATATAAAGGGTTGAATTGGGAAGATAGTTTAACCGACCATAAAAAAAATCTGATAAAACACATTTAAGTACCACAAGAGAGAATTACATAAGGAAAATATGCTGTGAATCAAGAGAGAAGAATAATAAGAAGATAAAGCAAGGAGAAAGAAAAAGGGAAAAATGCAAAGAAGTAATAAGGAGGAACCTAGTCTCCCCTGATATAAATAGAAATAAAATATGACAGTAAGCCATAAGACTTTAGTCATAAATGCAAAGAACAGAGAGTCAATACTGTGGAGGGGGGAACGATGCAAAAAGAAAGGAGACACCGCACCAACAAGAATCGAGACACCAAAGTGAGGTACCATTTATATTTACAATTAGGAAGAGTACAATATAAAACGAGAGAACAAACATCCACAATGCTAGTGGAACTTACCAAAGAGTAGGGGGGAAACCGCTTATCTGAACAAACCTAGGTTATGAACTAAAAGCCACTATTTGACAAAAACATCAACATCAGAACAAAGGGATGACTGGGAACCTGTGATGAGAATTAAAGATTTAGTCAACGACATTCAAGGATTATTGAGTTCCATGACCTCTCCCTTATTCATATGGATGAATTTCTTGAGCTCGGAAGGATCTGAAAAGGTAAAGGTTCTGTCCTGATACGTGACTTTGAAATAGCAAGGATGTATAAGGCCATATCTGGCATTTATGGAACGTAGCATGGGTCTGAGATCCAATAATTCCTTTCTGCGTTGAGCTGTGGCTTTAGACACATCCTGACTGAAGAATATTTTTTGACCAGACCACAGCATTTGTTTATGCTGTTTAGCTGCTGGTATAATTGTCATAAGATCCGTATATTGTAGAAAGTAAGCAATGATCCCTCATGGCTTTTGTGGATTTGAGGAAATAAGGAGGCCAATCCTGTGTGCCCTTTGGATGTTAAGATCTGTGAGAGTCAATGGACCGACTATTTTCGGTATGTGTATCTTCAGGAAATGAATCATATCAGGGCCCTCTGAACCTGCGGAACGCCATAAATACGTAAGTTATTTCTCCGGATACTATTTTCCAGGTCCTCTGTGATTTCCTTTAATTGAATCACTTCTTTGGTTAGATTTTCCACCTTGTTAACCACGTCAAGGGCATCGCTGACCTTCTGCTCGAACTCCGTGAGTCTAGATTCAAAAGTAGACAATTTTTCTTCAATCCTTTGAAGTGTTGCTTTGGTATCTGCCATAAAAGGTTTAATGGTTTTGAGTTCATCCATAATGTCCTCTAGAGTCAGAGGAGATTTTGTGGGAGAATAGGGATCCTTTTTTACTTTTTTTTGTGTTACATCCGGGTTCTTTGCGACAGCTTGCAATGGAGTTGCTGTAGGACTGAGTTTTAGAAGATTGTGATACTTCCATGTTTAAATCATTGGGCAGAAGGGACAAGTGAGGAGTCTTAATTGATCTGCTCAAAAGCACCAGAATAAAAACAAGATTGTGTGTCGACAAAAAGGAGCAGCAATGTATAAACAGAAGAGTGTCTCGCAAAAGAGTCTCTTTCAAAGGAGCGATATCTGCAATGCCGCCAAATTTCTGTCAGGATCCAGCTGTATGATTACATAGAAAGTTATATTGTCAAAGTGCCCTCAGGAGAAAATGTTAAAATATATGAATAGAACGTGTGAGTTTGGACAAGAAGCAAAATACTCCATAATGTAGAGAATGTCATTGTTCCTATTCCAAATTTAGCCATTTGTGAGTGGAAAAAGTATTGGGCATACAAATGCCTGTAGAGATAAAAAAAAATCAGAGCTTTAGGAGCTCACAAAATGGCCACCGTATCGGAGCGCACCGGGAGTAGCAGGAAAGAACGTTGAAGAAAAAAAAGATGAATTAGACCATTTCTAGGTCTAAACAACCTACCCCGCAGCTCCCAGCTACATCCGATTTCATGTGCTGTGCAAATGCGCCTCCACTGTGCCAGCTATACAACCCTAAGTCTGCGGAAAATCTTCGACGTTGCGGAGTATATCAAAGTCCCTTACTGTGCTGTTTGTCAAGGAATTCACAATATAAAACCGCTTCCTATTGTGTTAGTTACAGAGATCACAAAATAAAACCCCACCTTAGTGTATTTCACATAACCTGGGGGTGACATCTGTGACCAATATATAGGATCCAATACAGGATTTCTGTGACTTTCCAAATTTAAAAAATGCACCACACTCAGTTTTATCACTTATTGGCAACCTGAATGCATTCATATTTCGTATCCCTCAGTGATGAGACCCAGAGGAAAAAAGTTGGGGTCAAGTTTTGGTTGAAACATGTTTCTGTGCAAAGGAGCCTGGAGGGAATTGCCATGTTTCAGAAAAAATGCAAAAAATCTAATAAACAATATAATCAGCATGATCTCTTGGCCAGCCGATCATGCTGACTAAGGTCTGGAAATTACTGATCGAAAACTTTGGATGTGTAGATGTTGAAAATATGTGGTCGTGGTATATTTCCATACTGCCATTGAATGATACTTGTGATAATTGTGACCAAAAGAAAGGTAACCTACGCTGGTGTTTCACTTGATTTTTAAATTTCCCAAATTCACTGAACCGAGTTTATTGCCTGTGGGTGTCAAGGGAAGCTCATATCTTTTTTAGTACTCCCACATTCACTAGACCCAAAAGAACCTAGAAGGTGGGGGTTGTCAAACCTTGACAGGGATATGTTCACGTATGAGGGATACAGAAAGAAATAGCTATGTTTTGGAAACAATGGTCCAGGTGTACAAAGATTTTTTGCGGTCACACACGGCCTGATTCACAGAAAGGAGCCATTTGTGACCGTAAAAAAGCTTTTTACAATGTACAAAAGGCAAATTCTGATTCAGTAATCGCAATTTGCGTTTGCTACCAAATATTTGAAAGGGACGTCCCTTCCAAATACCGAATCAGAATTGTGTGTGTTCAGGTTTTATGACCAAATTCTTGCCGCAAAATAGTAATACTTTCCCACCAGTTATAAACCCGTTTGCAAAGGGGAAGGTTTCGAGAATGTAATTTTTAAGAGCAGGCAGTGGTCCCATGGATCATTGCCTACTTTTAAAAAATGAAACTGCAAAGTTTCTTTTTTCCTTTTTAGACACATCTTGTTTTCCTTTAAGGGTCCCTATGATGGCTTTGATTCTTAGTGGGTCGCAAATTGCGACCTGCCTCATTAATATGCATGAGATAGGTCTATATGCGACTCATTTGGAATCGCTAAGGAAACTCAAAAGAGTTTCTTACATTAGGAAACCGGTATTCCACTGGTCAGCACATGGGAGCCTGGCTTGCACCAATACATTCCACAAGTTATACAGAATTAGAAAATATATATAATTTCGAGGTCTTGTCTAGATAGACACTTAATCAAATTCACAGCTACTATCCACGGTAAGATCAAGCCCCCCCATAGTGGCGGAAGGTATGTTAAGAAAGTGGAGAACCCTCGATAAACGGGCATTCGTTAATACCTTGGCTAGCTTATTACCTACCTTTAATCCTGATGTCAACTCCATGGAAGAGAACATCTCGGATTGGCTATTGTAGGCAAGTAATGTACACGTCCCACTTGCTAAATTCTCCCGCGCCCGTCATTCAGACGCCCATAAATGGTTTACCACCGAACTAGAAAAACAAAAACTCGAGCTCCGCCAAAAAGAGAGAAAATGGACGCTAAGATAATCCACAGAAGACAATTTGCAATTCTCGCTAGCTCGAAGAGAGTATAAAAAAGCCATTTTGGATACCAAAGCGGCCTACTACTCCACCAGAATATGAAATGCCCACAACAAACCTAAGGAAATCTTTACAATTGTGAACGACCTGTGTGATGATGAGAGAACATTGCCCAGCTAGGCACCTACCCAAGAGCTTTGCAATGCCTTGAATATTTTTTTCTTGGACAAAATCTCTCCCATCAAAGCCATCCCCAACACTGCCAGCACGGAACCATTGGAAGACGTATCCAGTAATTTACTCACCATGGACCTCCTCCCACCTATATGTCCCAAAACATCATTAGATCTAATGTCTCGTGTTAAATCCGGGTCTCCTAATGACAGCTGCCCACCTTTTGTCTTGAGGGATACTTTTTCCGTCATGCCTCACAGTGTACTCCCTTTCCTTAACGAGTCACTCGCACAAGGCAAGGTACCCAGCGCCTTCAAGAACGCTACGGTAGTTCCTCTTTTTAAAAACACCAGGGGGTGACCCTTCGAACCCCTCGAACTATCGTCCTGTATCTCTCCTCCCCTTTCTGGCCAAGATCTTGGAGGCCCACGTGGCTAAGTGCCTCTCCAACTTTATTGAACAATCAGAATACTTAGAGCCAAATCAATCTGGCTTTCAGCCTGCGCATTCAACTGAGTCAGTGATCCGCGCAGTACTGGACACTCTCAGAGAAAATGCGGACAGCGGTGTCCACCAGGCTTTAGTGCTCCTGGATCTGTCGGCCACGTTCGACGCGGTTGACCATAACATCTTGTTGAACCGTGTCGAACAGGCAGGCTTACGAGGGCCTGCACTTAACTGGATTAAATCCTTTCTTGCTGACCGAACTCAACCAGTAAGACTTGGAGCTTTCACTGCCCCCAAGCTCACTTCCACTTGCGGGGTCCCACAGGGCTCATCCCTGTCCCCACTATTGTTTAATCTTTACCTCAGGGGTGTACTCGGACCACCCCCAACTCCCTCCCCCTCGGTGAAAAGCCTAGGGGTCACCATCAATGCTGACCTCTCGCTTAGAGGACAAGTGGGAGCTGTAGTCTCCTCCAGCTTCTTCCAACTGCGTAAAATTAGGGAGATCGCCCACTTGCTGACCCACTCAGCCTTCATACAGGTGGTGATAGCTTTGGTTCTTTCACGTCTGGACTTTTCAAATTCTATCTACCTCGGTCTGCCTTTGTTTTTACTCAAACACCTACAAATAGTACAGAACCAGGCTGCAAGATTAATTTACAAACAGCCCAAATGGCAATCTGCCAGACCTGGGCTGCTTAAACTCCATTGGCTACCGGTGGCCCAACTGGCAGCTTTTAGGACAGGATGCTTAGCCTTTAAGGCCTTGCATTGTAAGAGCCCCAAATTGATCAGCAGCATGATCATAAAGCATGTCCCACGCCGAAGCCTACGGTCCGCGCACCTCTACCTATTAACCACACCAACTTTCAAACGCAAACGGCAGGGAGGGTGTCGATTCCCTTACTTTGCCCCTAAATTCTGGAACTCTTTACCCCTGGTAGTCAGGATCTGCGACAACCTCTTGGGTTTCAGGAAAGCTCTTAAAACCTGGTTGTTCGAGCAAGCTTATGCATAGTTCGATCTGCGGCAACACTACCCATGATTAGTGCCATGAAACCTCCAGGTCAGGTGACCGTGTGCTCTAGAAGTTTTTGTTAAAATAACATAACATAACATAGATAGCGCACACAACACACTAACTCTTTGAGATATTTTGTTTTCTAACTGGGCTTTCAGGCTGCCCATTACTTACTGTGGGTTGGCATCGTTGTCAGTCTCACTTCCCTGTTTCTTATTGGTCAGCTACTATAGGCTTTCTTCTTCATCGTCTGTTTGTCCCTTTCATGGAGCTGCTCATTTTTTTATTTGCTACGTTTTGAAATTTGTGTTTAAGCACCCTACAAGAGCGTGTCTTTTTGAGCTGTGTCCCTTGTATACTTTCCCCAAATCCATATTCATTCCGCTTGCTGACCCTCCATCTGCATGCCCCCAGACCCTCCCTTTATCTGTTATCAGCTTGCCCCAGGAAGCTTCTCTTCCACCCTATGTTGTAATATGCTTGGCCCCTGGCCCTCCCACCCTCTGTTTACATCAACTTGGCCCTGGCCATCCCTACCTCCCACCCTCTGTTGTTGTCAGCTTGGCCCCAGGCCCTCCCTCCCACCCTCTGTAGTTGTCAGCTTGGCCCAAGGCACACCTTTCCACCGCCTCTTGTTGTTAGCTTGCCCCGGGCCCACCCTCTGTTGTCATCAGCTTGCCACAGGCCCACTTTCCCACCCAATGTTGTTGTCAGCTTGCTCGGAGCCCAGCCTCCCTCTCTCTGTCGTTGTCAGCTTTCCCCAGGCCCATCCTATGTTGTTGCTATCTTGTCTTCAGCCCTCCTACACACACTCCACTGTTGTCAGCTTGCCTAAGGACCTCCCTGCCACACTCCATTGGCATCAGCTTGCTCCAGGCCCTGCCACCCTCTGTTATTGTCAACTTGACCCAGGCCCTCCCTCCCACCCTATGTTGTTGCCATCTTGCTTTTGGCCCACCCGCCATTGTCCTCAGCTTGCCTCAGGACCTCTCTGCCACCCTACGTTGTCGTCAGCTTGCCCCAGGCCCTCCCTCTCACCCTCGGTAATTGTCAACTTGACCCAGGCCCTCCCTCCCTCCATCCTTAGTCATCAGCTTGCCCCAGGCCTTCCCTCCCATACTCCTTTGTCATCAGCATACCCCAGACACTGCCTCCGACCCTCCTTTGTCGTCAGCATGCCCCAGGCCCTTCCTCATACACTCCTTTGTCGTCCCCTTGCCCCAGGCCCCCTCCCTCTGTTGTCGTTTGCTTGCCCAGGCCCTCCCTCCCTCTTTCCACTATCATCAGAACTCCCCAGGCCCTCCTTCCCTCCATTCCCGTCAGCTTGCCCCATGCCCTTCCTCCTTCGAAGTTGTCAGCTTGCCCCTCTATTCCTCCATTGTTGTCTGCTTCCCCAAGCCCTTCCACCCTCTATTGTTGTCAGCTTGTCCCAGACCCCCCCACCCTCTGTTATTGTCACCATAACCCAGGCCCTTCCTCCCACCTTCTTTTTTGTCCCCTCTTTACCACCTTCTATTGTCGTCACTTGCCCCATCCCCTTCCCACCCTCTGTTGTCTATATTGCCTCTCCCAGAACAGTTGCCTCCCACCCTACATCCTCCTTGTTTCCTTCCACCTCCCACGAATAAACAAAACATAATGGTATGACCTGGCCAGTGCTGGCTTGTGTCATATCACCCTCTGTCTGTGTTAGCCCCCTGCACACACCTTTCCTCCGCCTTGCCTTTCGCCCCCTCTCTTCCTGTATGCAGTAAAAAACAAAGGCGCTAACACTTGGCCATTACTGGTCGCATTGTACTGTTTGTTTTATTTACTTTCAACCATGCTACACAGCAGACACACTGCTGTACAACATAGCTAGAAAAACAGTGGCAAAACCAGTAGCTCTCTCATAGAAGTGAAACCATGACCAAGCCAATATCTTTCACGTAGGCTTGACCTGTTGGTTTTGCAAATGCTGGTTCTACTTTCCATGTAGTCCTGAGTTTGATATCTGACATCAAGTGAACAGTGCACCAGAACCAGTGGGTCTACCACAATTCAGTGATTACACCATCATTACATAATTGACAGCACAGAAAACCCAAACATATTTGGCATTTCTAAAGTCCACATAGTCGGCCGAGTATCCTTGTTTAGTGATCCAGGATTTATGTTTCTTCAGTTAAGAAATCAAAGAAAATACTAAGGACATTTGTTTAAAAGAAATGTAAATATCCACAAATCTTTAGGTCTAGAATGAGACAAGATCTTTTTATTTTAGTTAAGTTATGTATAATATACTAGTCAGTCAGTCAAAACCTCTTTATTTATTTAATTTCAACCATAAAAGTACACTGCGTAAAACTTATACCACAACAGTAAAAAATATAATCATAAATAATGTTAGTCACCATAGAACATTTCATCACCAAATTCATAAAAAGTTGTTAAAGCGAGCTTCAACTATTAGCTTTAAAAGGGGAGATCTAAATGGGAGTTACACAGGGAAATCTCAGCGGAGAAAAAACAATCTTCATTACAAGCCTCATTTTTCTTCATAAATGTTATACAGCAAAACTCAGATGAAAAGGCAATCATTAAAACAAAATTCAACAGTTCATAAGGAAGCTAGAAGAGTACTAGACATAATGTGCATTATTTTCCTTTTCCTAGCAGTGGCCGTAGGAAAGTGGCTTTCTGTTGCAGTAACCCCCCCCCCCAACACTTTTTGCCAGACTACTGATGCACTTTCACTTGATGTGTCTTGGTCCCTGCCAATCAGGTTTCCAGGGCCTGTGTTCTTTCCCCAAAACTAACCCAATTGGCATCTCTGGCCACAGGTCAGCCCCTGGTAAATGGCACCACAGGTACCCAGGGCACTGTCACCAGGGAAGACCTCTGATGGCTGCAGCACTTATTGTGCCACCCTTAGAGGCCTGTACCTCTACACTTACACACTGCCTTTGCAGGCTGCGTGTTTTGGTCAGAACAAAGTGAAGAATCGACATGGCACCCACCTCTGTGTGCCATGCCTACAACCCACTGGCCTGGTATAGATCAGTCACCCCTCTAGCTGGGTGCACTATACCAGTGGTGAGGGTACAGGTGCATACGCCCTGTACCCCTACAGTGTCTAAGTCCATTCTCAGACATAGTAAGTGCAGTGGTGCCATTAAGAGTATATGGTACTGGGAATTTGTTATTACAGACTCCACAGCACCATAATGACTACACTGAAAACTGAGAAATTTGGTATCAAACTTCTCAGCACATTAAACCCACACTGATGCCAGTGTAGGATTTAATGAAAAATGCACACAGAGGGCATCTTAAGAGATGCCCCCTGAATACTAACCTACCACTAGCCACCACAAGATATGTTTCTGGACCCCTGGGTCGAGAGCCTACTGCTTTCTGGGGCCTGAAACAATGCACAACTGGGACAAGGTGCCAAGCCTTCTCCCCCAGGATGGGCAGGGTTCATGAAAGGGAAGCTTCAAAGGCTTGCCGCCTTTGTGAGCTTGCCCAGGCCACTTGCTGCTTTCAACAACTGGTCCCCACTGGTTCGGACCCCCACTTTGGTCCGGAGAACCGGCAGGAAAAACAAGTGAGCCCACCTTTGCCTACTCTACCCCTCAGGTGGGGGAGGCGAGGTGAAGCACAACTCTCAGTCCCCGCCATTTTGCAGATGGGGGGACTCAGGCAACCAGGAACAGGTTCATGCCCCCTCCCAGTGGAGATGGTATAATATGGGGTGTACTCACCGCAGGGAAGGGACTCATTGGTCCCTGCCTTTTACCTACCTGTAACGCCCCTAAATCTAGTATTTAGGGACACCCTTGAACCTTGCCTCCTCAGACGAGAAGAAACTACAAGAAGTAGGAGGACTGAACAGCCATGCAGCAGCTAACGAGAAAGACGCCCACTGACTTTGCCTCATCCCTACTGGCCTGTCTCCCCCTTGAACCTGCTCCTGCTAAATCCCGGTGTGTCCTGCAGCCAGCAACCTCAAAAAACCCGGAGGACCTGTCTACCTTCAAGAACAAAGACTTTGACTCCCCTGAACACTGGATTTGTTCATCTGCAACCTCTGGTTCCAGCCGTACACCGCAAATCCACCCCACTCTACACCCCCATCCACAGCCTGAGCTCGAGTGGGCAAACACCACGAGGAGGTCACCCCGGCGACCCCTGGCCTGCCTCCAGCTGACGCCTGCAGCCTAAATCTAGAAGGTCCTCCCAACCGCGCCCAGGAGCTGGTAAGAAGATCTGACCCCAAAGGGCACCCCTGCACCCGATGCCCCGTGCCCTCGGGTGGCCAAACGGATGGTACCTAGCCAACCCCTAACTACCCAACGTACCTCTGAAAGTGGTGGTCACACCCAGAAGACCTTCATCCCAAGCCTGCAGTGCCTTTGCAAACTGGAGGTTCCGCATTGAAAACAGGGCGCCCATCGTGGAAACAGCACTCTGCACCCGGCCGCCCTAGTGCCGCTGAGGGCGCACCTTTGGTGCTACTTTGTTTCCCCATTTGCCCTGAGCTAAAGTCCAGGAGCTTTGCTCCCACAACCAAGTGGCCTGCTTGCCAGCAGCCACCAACCGGAGGCCCCTTATCCCCCATGAGATAACATTGGGCCTGAGCACCCAGCACCCTAGTGCCACTGAGGTTGTAACAAGAGTGCATCCTTGACCTCAACTCCCACTACCAAATACTTACCTTCAAACCGAGAACACTATTTTCCTCCATAGGATAACATTGACTGTTTTTCTTGGAAATGTTTCTAAGTGTGGAGTTCGAAAACCTTAAGAAAGTCTTTAAAATTGCATTAACTAACAAAAACGATTTTACTTATGCTCCAGCGCTACCCTTTATCAGGGATGATCAATACTAATAGAAATGGCCCATTCACATTCACCCAACTCATAAATCCCTGTTGCGCTGGGGATCAAGTTTTAAAGACATGAATTTTCCTGTTTAACATTTCTAAATACATAACTAACTCTGTAAATCAACTCTCTTTCCTCTCGGTCGATGGACCAATTAGTTGAGAAGTTGATGGTGTAATAGTACTAGCTATCTATCCATCAAATAACCACAAACTCTTGGTAAGATTAATAAAGTTTATCTCAAGTTTGGCGAATAATTAATGCTCGTTGTATACATGTTACAAATGCAAACAATGAATTCTCACAAGAGGGAGAGAAAATCAATCATCAAATGCAAACAGTGTCAAACTCATCGTCAATATTCGATATGCATATGAAGGAGTGGATAGATGAAGAGACATAAGTTTCAGCAAAATAATGCTAAACAATATCCATATGACGTAGTGGATAGATGAAGAGACATAAGTTTCAGAGACAAAAATACATTTACAAATAATTCTGTGATTCAGAGATATAATACAAACCCAAAGGATCTGTGAAATACCACCCCCTTGGCCGTAGGAGTGGTAGGGGTCTCTCAAAATAGAGGCTGGGGACAAATTTTCCAGGAGTTATACCCTAAAACCTACATATTCAACCCACATTAGTAGAAACATTTCACAGGATTTGACTTTCTGCTTGTCAGTTTTGGGAGGTGATGTGTCACACCACTGTGAGTTCATTCACAATTTGTACATGCCCATTGTACTACATCCTTTCCCATTACATCACGTTTGACCAGTTTCGTTTTTAGAACACTAGCAACATTTCAACATTTTCACTTATAATTCTCAGCCACGTCCCCGGAACAAGTCTTGGGTCTCACTGCCAGGCTCATCCTTTGGCAGGTGAACAATGATCTCTAAACTGGACATCCTTGTACTTTTATTCTTTCTTTGCAGCGTTCAGCACTTCTGTCTGTTAGGTCAGGTCATTCTCGCTAACCTTCCAGCCCCTCATCTATCCGGACAATTTAAGAAATTTCAGGCCCATGCCGCTCACTGTGGGGAATGAAACATATACATTAATTAATTACATTGAAATGCACTTTTCACTGTTTACCACCCACCTTTGCACTAACCCCCATTAATATTTTCGTAGCATAAGTTTGGAGCAAAATCGACATTATTTATTATTGACTTTAAAGCAAGATGCAAAATGCGAAATGTGGCCTAGTCATGCAATAAATGTGTTTCTTTTGAAACGCAAATGTTAAATGCTGCCTAGTTCTGTCATGCATTAGTTCACATCAGTGCATGCATGCGCAAACCGATTTCCCTCGTGTTCATTTGTTTTGCATGTACATTTTTCACTGCACCCTGTTAGTAAGAGTTATGGGGGTATCAATTCGACCCACCATACCCTGTGCCATCTTTATTCATTTAAAGGTCAGTACTCTTTTCTCTTTTCATTAATTGCTCATCTAAATTCTTCATTTGGTCATAGTAACCTCTTTTCATATGTTCTAGTTCTATCTCATCCCCTTTTCTCTTTCTTGCTTTTCGTTTGTTAACAGATTCTGTCATTTCTCTTCTTCCACACTTACACTTACAACACTTATATGTTGTTATTATTACTAAGGCTATTCCAGCTACTTCCTAAGGTAGAAAACCATTTACCTACAGAAGAGAAACTCTTAGTAAGTCACTCCCAGACACCGTCAACCTCCAGTTGGGTCACATTTTCATGTAATTTTGTAATATTCTTGATTTAACCCTCAATACCTTTACTCTGTCAGGGATACAAGTACAGCAGTGTTGAATTTTCAACATATCACAGATTCCACCCTCTTTTGCCAATAAGATATCACGGGCAAATCGATTTTGCAACACCATTGATCTGATTGCAACCATTTATGTGTCAATCATCAAGAATCCACCAGCAGTATCCGTTGATAAACGATCAACCACTGTGGACAATTTTCGAATTTCATGTGAATTCAGAACAACTCCAACTGATGGTATTAGTGCACCAAATATGTTGCCTACTATTTCTGAAAAATTCGCTCTCTTATTATGTGTAAGTCCTTGTTTTATTTAGTTGATACTGTTGTTATTTTTGTCTACATGGTAGACCTTTGGAAAAACAATTGCTCGGTACCAGCTACCATAGCAATGTGCAGGCAACCTGTAATAGGCTTTCTTATCACACACATAATAGACTCCCGGGAAAACAGGATTAGTTCCACCCTTCAATTCCCAACCTCTAGTGATTTGGAAAGTATGCTCACATTTACTGGAGCCAATGAAATAATCATTATAGTTACTTTTTTATTCTAAGCAAACAGATTTTCCTTTTCTGATACCAGTCCAGGGACATGTTCAGCTCCTTTATAATAGGTATTTCTGGAAATACTAAATCTGTATTAGAATAATGATACTCCATCTCCCCCGTCACGCAGAACAGGCTGGCTAAGACACTGCAAGACACACCATCTGTTAAAGGTAGGTGATGATATGTCACCCCCTCTGAGACAGACAAAGGTAATTGCATGCACACATAACAAACACTCAGTCATTGTATTACCATATTCATACAATTTAGTAAAACATTTAACAAGAAATCACTAATTGATTTATCACGATGGAGAATGCTTCCATATAATTGTTCTATGTTAGTTTTTGGTGTTTCTTTAGTGACGTCATTCACTCTTTCACTTATTACATCATTAGTATTGTTTCCATTATTAGTTACCATTAAAATATGTGCAGTGACAGTTGATAATATCCACACAATTGTTAGTCCAAAGACACTACATAAGCAAGCTTTAATACATCTACTTTTTAGACTAGATTATGAATGTTGAGTCACTTTTGCTTCGGCCATTTTGTTTTCTACAAAAATATATATATTTATAAATCTAAATCTATAAAAAAAAACTCTAAACTTACTAAAAAAATTTAGAAGAATAGTGTAATCTTACACTTCAATACTTTCTTCTTCACCCCTTTCTTTTTATTCTATCTTTAAGTCTTCTGACTCATTCAATTAATTTAGTCTGGCAAGGTTGCACCTTATTTTTTCATAGTTCTTTTTAGGAGGTTTCAATTTCCTTTCATCAACTTGCTCAGTGTCCGATGTATCAACGGGTTTTGCCCATTTTGTGTCTATGGGGAAATGTGTTGATACATACAACCCTAAATTTCTGTATCTTCTACCGCCTCGATATTTCTCTCTTTCAAATGCTTCTACTTCCCATCCCTCTAACGCTTCATACTGAGTAGATCTGGGATTTGGCTCTAGTTAACTCATTCGATTTCTCAAATTCTGCAAAATCCTTATATTAAACAAACCATGCTGTGGGAAAGGTATAACACCATCATCCTTTGTATATTCCACCCAATTCTCTAACCAAGTACACATATAGGATCCTCGCTTTAACATCATATAGGCAGAACGCGTTCTTGGAGGTGGAATAGGAATTCCCTCACTGTCACTATTGGTTTGACTTTTTAAAAGAAATCCTGTATTTTCTTAAACAACTTCATTTTCCGACTCTTACACTAATGTATCTCAGCAAAACAAACAAGGAATCCTTTCCATAGTGCTACTTATTCCATTTGTCAGTTCTCGTATAATACCAGTGAAACTCACACCAACCGTCCAATCACGGCTCTTTGTATCTGCTATCTAAACCAATATCAGCGCAACTCACACCAACCAGCCAATCAGAGCTTTACTTCACCCTCACTGCCTGACCTATGCCAGCGCAACTTTTTCTGATGTCAGTATTACTCCTGCTACTGACCCATCCTTTACAAAATAATACAGCAACGTATTTCTAAGTTCTTTAATCACAAATTCTTATTAGAAACAACATAGAACAAGGCTACATTGTCTGTTCCACTAATAAAGAGATGTTTTCACTTCAAAACAAGATTTTTTTCACTTGGAGTAAGAACAACGACCAGGGTTATTTTATTTCTGAAACAAGCTACCGTTGAACTTAGTACACCTCTAGGGATAAGGCCAAAGTTTTGCAAGAGGACTTTTGGGTGTAAAAAGAGGTCTTGGTACTCCTCTAGGGAGAAGGCCAGAGTTTCAGAAGTGGACCCTTTGCTATTACCCTTCTTACATACAAAATTGTCCCTAAATATAACACCTGCAGCCTTCCACTGTACAGTATTATAACAACAGACAAAGTACTTCTGCAGTGTGATTTATACACACTCTTCTTCTGCCTACTTCAGGGTAACATTCCATTCCCGGGATTTCTCCGATACCTCTGTACCTGCACTTCTAGTTCTAGATAACATAGAACAAGACACTAACTTGTCATGTTAAGAACATATAATCAATTATCAATCATTATTACCAAACTAATCAATAATTAAACCGTCCTCTGCTACCAGAAAACTGATCCAGCGCTACACTTTATCATGGATCAATGCTCATCAATATTTCATACAAATGGCCCATACACATTCACCCATCTCATAAATCCCTGTTGCGCTGGGGGTCAAGTTTTAAAGACATGAAATTTGTTTCCTTCACAGATTCATATTTAACACTTCTAAAAACATAATTAACCATGTAGATCAACTCTCTTTCCTCTCGGTCAATGGACCAATTAGTTGAGAAGTTGATGGTAATAATAGTACTATCTGTCTATCTATCTATCTATCTATCTAATAATCACAGACTCTTGGTAAGATCAATAAAGTTTATCTCAAGTTTTGCGAATAATTAATGCTCATTGCATACAGGTTACAAATGCAAACAAAGAATTCTCACAAAAGAGAGAGAAAATCATTCATCAAATGCACAGTGTCAAACTCATCGTCAATATCCGATAAGCATATGAAGGAGTGGATAGATGAAGAGACATTAGTATCAGCAAAATAATGCTAAACAATGCTAAACAATAAACATATGACGGAGTGGATAGATGAAGAGACATAAGTTTCAGCAAAATAATGTGAAACAATATATATATGACGGAGTGGATAGATGAAGAGACATAAGTTTCAAAGACAAAAATACATGTGCAAATAATTATGCAAAGTATGAGTCAGAGATATAATACAAACCCAAAGGATCTGTGAAATACCACCCCTTTGGCCGAAGCAGTGGTAGAGGTCTCCCGAAATGGAGTCAGGGGACACATTTTCCAGAAGTCAGGAATATGACGGGGACAAGAACAGCTAGGCCTCTCTGCAAACTGATGGACAATGACGAAAATCACCCTCCTCTCCTCTTCACTTGACCTGAGCCAAGCTAACGACGTCTAAACCACACCCCAAAGGCTCTCCAGTTATACCCTAAAACCTACATGTCCAACCCACATTAGTTGACACATTTCACAGGATTTGTCTTTCTATTGGTCAGTTTGTGAGGTGCTGTATCGCACCACTGTGACTTCATTCGCAATTTGTACATGTCCATTGTAGTACATGCTTTCCCATTACATCACGTTTGACAGTTCATTTATTAGAACACTATCAACATATCAACATTTTCACATATAATTGTCAGCCACGTCCCCGGAAGAAGTCTTGAGCCCCACGGCCAGGCTCATCCTTTGACAGGCAAACAATGATCTCTAAAGTGGGCGACCTTGTACTTTTATTCTTTCTTTGCAGCGTTCAGCACTTCTGTCTGTTAGGTCAGGTCATTCTTGCTCGCCTTCCAGCCCCTCATCTATCCGTACAATTTAAGAAATTTCAGTCCCATTTGGTTCTCTATGGCGATTGAAACACATGTATTCATTAATTACATGGAAATGCACTTTTAACTATTTACCACCCACCTTTGCACTAAGTCCCATTAATATTTTCCTAGCATAAGCTTGAAGAAAAAGCGGCATTATTTATTAACTTTAAAGCAAGATGCAAAATGTAGCCTAGTAATGCACTAAATTTGTTTCTTTCGAAACGCAAATGTTAAGTACCCTGCCAGACCACCAAGATATCATCTATATATGGCGCAGGTATATAGATGATATCTTGGTGGTCTGGCAGGGTACCCACTCTGACCTGGATAAATTCATGACCTGGCTAAACAACAGGGACCCCTACCTCAAATTCACCAGCACTGCAAGTAACAACCATCTCCCTTTCCTAGACCTGAACATTACAGTCAAGGATGGCACCCTGATCACGACAACTTATTACAAGCCAACAGCAAGGAACTCATTGCTTGACTTCACTAGCTTCCACCCCCGCCCACTCAGAGAGAACTTGCCTTACGGACAATTTCTGCGCATACGCAGAAACTGCACCAACATCTCTGACTACAAAAAACTGTCTGCAGAATTGGCCACCAAGTAGGAACAACGCGGTTACCCGAAGTCCATCATCAACAAAACCCAGAAGAGGGCGAGAAACCAGAACCGGGAAGCCCTCCTTGAGACTGTAACCAAAGACCAAGACACTCAACCAATCACCTGTGTTACGACCTACAACACAGCATCAAATGAAGTGTCAAAAATCATAAGAAAGCACTGGAAAATAATCAATTCAGGACAGAGAAAATGGGACATCCCTAGATTCGCATACAAGCGATGCAACAATCTTAAAGACCGTCTGGTCAGTACCCGCCCAAGACCACCACCCCAACCTGCTACCAACACCCTCTTGAACATATGGGGCCTCCCAAAGGTCACCGGGCATTACCCCTGCAATGACTGCAGTGTGTGTCACCTCACCACGCATACCAAAACTCTGGACCTGGAGCCTAACAAGGTGTGGACCCAACGTAGCCACACAAATTGTAACTCTCGCAACCTTGTCTACCTTATCACATGTACATGTGGACTCCGGTACATTGGTATGACCACACGTAAAATAAAGACACGGATAACAGAACACCGGAGTACCATAAGATGTAAAAAGAACATCAGCAGAATGACCAACCATTTTATCACTCAAGGTCACACACCCAATGACCTAACTTGGACGGTCATAGAGCAAGTCCCTGAAGGCACCGTGGACAATGACAAAAGACTGCTACAGGCAGAACAACAATGGATTTACCGCCTTTCCACAGCCACCCAGGGATTGAACGATGCCATCCCTTGGAATTCACTGACCCACCAGTGAGTGACCCCCATGCCGTTATACGATACAACTATGGTTCGCTCTCTGGTAACGTACCAGGATTATATACTGTCATTGCCCCAGAGAATAGTACAAACCCACCAGTGAGTGACCCGCATGCCGCCATACGATATAACAGTGGTTCGCTCTCTGGTAACATACCAGGATTATACACTGTCGTTGCCCCAGAGAATAGTACAGAATGTCCCAAAAGACGCCCCATCGCCCCCCCCCCCTACTCATCCTCACAGTATTATCATCGACACCCTGAGTGTCCCATGATTATTTGGGACTCTAAGGTCTCCTTGACCGACCATAGCGCATGCGCGGCGGTGACACTACAACCCCGCACATGCACAGACGACACGCGGCCTACTGCGCATGCGCGCATACCGCGCACTAGTTCCCCGCTTGGGAAACGCCTACAGTAATGCAGGCACTCTAGCGCGTCTGAACGCTATTACGCTCGCGCTCACCAGGCGCCCATACCCTCGTCAGGCACTATGACTCGGACACCAGAGTCTTTTTACTATTGCCTCCCAAACCTGCAGGTGCCTTTGGTTATCCAATTAACCGGACTATTTAAGACCCGGGAAACGGCCACTCCTCACCGGTATGCGAAGGAGGCACTACAGGTCCAGAGCAGGCTCTGCCCAGAAAAGCTGTGAATATGAGATACAACCACCACGACTCCTGGTAAGCGTTCTTTTCTCCCTTACAGGTCTCCCTAATCAGTATGGTAAAAGTTTGTCCCCTTAGGGTCAAGCCCTTGCCACCTCCCAACCTTGAGGTCAGACTGAGCAAAAACTAGCGTAAGAGTGCCCTCATGCACCGCTCTACACCAATGCACTATGTTTTTCCGGTCTTTTAATCACTTCACCCTCGAGTTACAAGTGCGATTTTCACCGTGATGGTACCACCAATATCATCACACTTTAGTCGCCTATAGCCCACATGAATCCGCTATAGTGCCGGCAATCAGATGTGCACGACTCTGTACATCCGAATGACTCTATATTTTCTCCTTGTATGTTTTGTCTTTCGTCCCTATATGTTATATGTACAGGTGGTCTTGAGAAGGGAATCCCCCTCTCACACATAGATGCACTTTAGGGCATGTAGACACATAGTCCAAACTACACTCCCACTAGTTTATTTACACTCACCCCTTTTTTTATTTAGGTCCTGAAGAAAGCCAGCTTAGTCATAAGGCACTGGCTGAAACATGTTGACCCATTGGATGTGAGAGGTCGTAACTCGCCACTTACATCTCCTAGCCTTATTTTAACCGCTGACGGAGGCCCAGGTATTAAAGTCTAATTTTACCCTCGGGTACTGGGACCCCCGCCTAGCCGTTTTAACATCACTTTCTTAACTATCTTCACTGCACACTCAGCAAAATACCAGCTCCGCTGTAATCAGGCGTTGAAGCACACCCGGAGCACGCTAGGTGCTACTGGGTGGGCCCGATGATGAAGCATGCCACCAACTAGGTTGGTGGGTGAGGGCTTTATGAACACACTCACCAGGTGTTCCCACTCCGTGATGAAACATACCTGATTTTTATATCACTTTATGGAACAAGGTTTATGCATTGCCACCATCTGTTATTATATGTGGGGGATTAAAATGTAACTTTGGAGTGTGAAATGGATCGAAACGCTGGTCGATTGCTTCCGGACAAAAAGGCGGTGAAGGCAGTGCGAGATGGTATGGTTGAACTAGGCTTAGTGGATGTATGACGTTTGGGGCACCCTGGTGCAAAGGAGGGGACTTGTTACACCTATGCTCATGATACCTGGTCCCGCCTGGACTATTGGCTGTCGACGAAGGATGTGAGTGGATGGGTGTCGAGGGTGGCGCATCTACCTCGCACATTGTCTGATCATGTGCCTGTAATGCTGGAAATGGTACTGCCGACGCATGCACCTGCGCCGTTCTCGTGGAAATTGCGACCTGCGGCGCTCCTGGACCAGGTGTTTCGTGAGGGCCTGCGTGAAGCGATAGCAAGTTACTTTGAGATGAACGTCGGCTCCGTAGACGATATGGGCACAGTTTGGGAGGCGTTCAAATTAACCATACGAGGGGCATGTATAGGTCTGCAGGCCGGAGTGCTTAAATCCTTGAGGGGCTCCATGGGCAGGCTGGAGCGCGAATTAGTGGGGCTGGAACGTCAATTTGAAAGGGAGGCAGTGGCATCTACTCTAGCTAATATACGATTAAAAGTGAATGAATATAATGAGCTAGCGGACCAGGATTTGAAACATTTGGCTAAACGGACCAGGGCCCGATATTACTGCGAAGGGGGTCGGCCGGGAAGTGGGTTGGCAGACAGGATCAGGGAACCATGGGCTAAACACTGTGGAGTGCAGGAAATTAAGAATGGTGATAGATCCGTGACTGATGCTGATGGCATTTTGGATCACTTCGTTCAATTCTACAAACAAATGTATGAACGCCGGGCGACCGCTAGTGAGGATGAGATAGTGCAATACCTGGACGACGTGGCCTTGGTCTGGTTGTTGAAGGGGCAGCAAGATTTTTTAATGCACCATATAACAGAGGGGGAACTTAGGGACGCAATCGCTGCACTACCGAATGGGAAGGCGGCGGGCACTGACGGTCTCCCGTCAGAGTTCTATAAAGAATATGTTGATTTGATCTTGCCTCACCTGACGACAATGTTTGCCGAGGCACTGGATATGGGGCAGCTACCAGCAACGTTACGAGAGGCGCTCATTGTGGTCGTACCAAAACCGGGCAAGTCACTGGATAAATGCGAGTCATATCGACCGCTTTCACTTATGAACACCGACGTAAAAATACTCGCCAAGGTCCTGGCGACACGCTTGCGCCTGTTGCTTCCGTTATGGTCTTACCGGACCAATCGGGGTTTTTTCCTACGCGCTCCACGGCGCACAATCTGCGGGCACTTTTTGCTGTGCTCCATTTGCTCACGTCCGATTTGGCGGCGGTGGTTCTTCTAGACGCTGCCAAAGCGTTTGATTCCATAGTTTGGCGCTACATGTTCGCAATGCTTCACCGAATGGGAGTGCCTTTTCTTTATACGGCTTGGATCAAACTGCTTTATACGGCTCCGGTGGCTCAAGTGAGGGTTAATGGGCGCGTGTCGGCTGCCTTTTCCATCCGAAGAGGCACTCGGCAGGGGTTCCCACTGTCGCCCCTGCTATTTGCCCTTATTTTGGAACCGTTGGCATGTATACTGAGGCAGCGGCAGGCTGATTCGGTGCTTCGTATTCATCACAGACCATTGGCGGTGTCGATGTACGCTGATGATATGGTCCTGTATGTACGGGAACCGGACAGATTTTTGGAGGGGGTGATCATGGAGTATGTCCGATTTGAATGGTTTTCAGGCCTTGCTATTAATTGGGACAAATCTGTGATCTTAACGCTAACGGATAGCACTAAATTATTTGAGCTGGAGTTCCCTTTGACTTGGGCCACAGAACCTGTTCGGTATTTGGGGGTCTGGGTCCATAGGGACTCCCAAGAAGTAATTTGGGCTAACTATGGGGTGGCCATATCTAAGCTTGAGGACCAGGTGGCCCGTTGGACGTGCTTGCCCTTGTCATTCGCTGACAGGGTTGCTCTGATTAAGATGGTGGTGTTGCCTAAGTTTTTATATTTATTTGTCAATATTCCGATAGCTCTGACGACCCATTTCTTCAATTCGCTTCGCTCTCTGCTGATCACGCTAGCCTGGGGGGGCAAGAAACCGCGGGTTGGATGGGACACGTTGACCAAGCCTTACGAATTGGGTGGGTTTTCGATTCCAGACATGTCTGTATTATCTGTGTGCCCAGGCGCATTTTGCTTCCTACTGGATATCGGCGCCGCCATACACACTGCATGTGGCGGTTGAGGCTGGTGCGGTCCATCCATTGCCTCTTAAAGCCATGATTGTAAACCCACACTCAGTATACGAGAAGGGTGAAGTGGACACAGTGCAATGTACTGCTAGAGCTTGGAATGAGCTAGGGAGACGTGCGGGGCGGCTGCCACTGTACTCGCCTGCCATGCCCTTACTGCATCATTCCGCTATCTCGGTGTCGAGTGAATTGGGAGCGCTTCAACTATTGCACACCACAGGGCAGCAGGTTCTGGGGGATGTATTTCCCGCGGGTACTTTCCTCACGCTGCAAGGTTTTTTAGGTTCCGGGGGAATGTCACTATAGCCACCTTTACTTATGCCAGGCTGCGAGCTGCGGTGCGTAGTCTCTAACGGACCTTTCCTGAGGAACCAGTCACTTGGGGGCATTGCAAATGCTGTACACGACGAATAATCGTACGAAACTGGTTTCCCGGTTGTACCGTGCTTCGCAGATGGATGAAGGAGAGACGAGTGTGACCTCTAGAGGTAAATGGGATGACTGTCTTTCGACGCCCTTGACAGATGACAAATGGACTGAATGCTGCGCCATGACTGGCAGTTTCGCGATTAATGGCAATTTCAAACTTATACACTATAAATTCCTTCATCAGTGGTAATACACTCCAGCGCAACTGCATAAATGTGGACTGCGTGACTCTGCTTGTTGCGTGAGATGCGGGATGGATGGTGCTGATTTTGTGCATTTGGGATGGGCTTGCAATCGTATATCTGTGTTTTGGATGGGAGTGACTGAAGAGTTGTCCGAGATGACGGCCGTTCCCATTGCTTGTGACCCAAGGGTATGTTTACTAGGGATCGTGTCTTGTATACCGGCAGGGGTGCACACATTGGTAGTACTGCCCCTGCAATTGGCTAATCGCAGGGTGGCCATGTGTTGGGGTGGGAGACGGGCGCCTGAGGTTAAGCTTTGGTTGCAGGACCTGGCATACTGCCACGATCAGTTAACATGTTATCATGAGGACCTGCCGTCGGCCTCGAGGCCACGAGACATTTGGGGCCCTTACACTGCCTATATGCTGGCCAAGACAGCTGATGACTGATTTAGAATGGCAATTTCTATTTGCCTCTATGCATATTACATCCACTGCCACCACAGATGGTGCTGTATTCTGTATTTGTGATTTCTATCTTATTACATGAATGGCCATACCTGTACGGACTCGGCTTCGACCATTGCCTTGGATTGCTGACGATTTGTCTTATCAATTTATGTAACTGTGATGCATTATCTGATTTTTGTATTATTTATGTATGGACTGTAACACACACATCCCGGCTGCACTCGGGAGTTTAGACTGAATGTTTTATTCTGAAAATGATAAATAAAAAAAATAAAATAAAAAAATAATAAAATTCAACTGTTTACAAACTGCATTACTACTGTGAAGTATGTATTGCTTACCTGTGCCAGGCTTGCTTGGTTCTAGAAAATAAAATAACTAAAAGAATATTTTCATACAAAAACAATTGGTCTGAAGTTCAGTCTTTGAGTGTGTGAATTCATTTACTGACTCAGTGTGTACAACAAATGCTTAATACTGTCCTCTGATACTGCCTACTGCTCGACCACCCTACCACAAATAGCGAGTGAGGTGCTATCTAACTTTACCTCTGCCTACCTTTGGGGTTCCACTTGACTGTGTGCACACTATACCTCACTTTGGTATAGTATATACAGAGCCAACTTCCTACAGAGGCCACTAAAAAACTGGCTATATAAAGTCTCTCAGGGGTCATTCAGCATGTCTAGGTAATAGTGTCTGCCTGACCTGAGTAAAACCTTTTCCCTTTAGGATAGGTACTAAAAACTTTCTACGCATATTGCTAAAGTGGTCACAGAACATGGTAAAGTGCATTGTATCCTGGGTGAAGTTATCACATGTACATGGTCCTAGATCCTTCACCTTACTCCACCCCTGCGGTTCAGCCTGTAAACAATGCAAGAGGTTAAACAGAATTTGAATAAAAGGAAACAATGATAAGGCTTAGTTACAATTGTCAGGTCGGTTTCTGTCAGTGGAGATGTTTTTAACAAGAGGTATGCTCTCACCATGGGTTTCATTATCTCACTCTCCTCTCTCTCTATAAACATCACGTTTAAAAAGTGTTTTTAACCCATGCAAGATCCTCTTTCCTGATGTTTTTTGGGAAATGAAAGAGTTTGGGCGCCCTAATTTCTTTACAGGCATTTTTACATATCGCAGCCAAGGAATACAGCTTGCTAACTCCAAAGATAATCAATAAATGAATCCCGATCGTTACCCAAGATACAACTGGGGCCAGGCCTATCGGGTCAGAGACAACGCCAATGCCTAGTCCTTGATAGATAATGTACATAGGAGTGGATTGAGGGAACGACAACAGGTTCCTTAGAAACTTATTTTCCACTGTTTGTAAACCCTCTGCCAGCTTATAACCCCAAATTGCAGACCCATATTTCGAGATGACAATACATTTGGATCTGTAGATATTAAGCATAGCTTTAATTGGCTTGGCCCCGAGGCTCTGCGCAAAACTAAGGAGAGCTGCTGCAGATCTTGCCATAGCAAGTTTCTTTGCTTTCTGTTGTGGTACCCACAAACACCTCTCGTCTAACAAAACCCCTAAATAGGTGAATGAGGTCACCTTAGACAGTTCTGCACCTTCAGAATAAAATGTTGAGGATTTTTTTGGTCTCTGGCCCATGATTATTGTATGCGATTTGGCTACGTTAACATTTAAATCCAGAGTTCGTATAAAGTCCCCAATGGAATCCAGGAGACTCTGGAGCCCCACTGCTGTGCGTGCTAGCAAAACCATGTCATCCGCGTATAAAAGGGCAGGGATATCCCGGTCCCCTACACGAGGGATATCTTGGCAGGCTGAGCACATGGAGGTGTCAAGGTTGTTTATATATAAAGTAAAAAGAAGGGGAGATAAAATACAACACTGTCTGACAACTCTACCAATACAAATGTGCTTAGTGCATTTATCACCCTGATTGAATCTCACCCTCGCGAAGCGGTCCCTGTGTGGGTCCACCAAGAAGTTGACTATGCAACGATCCATTCCCATGTCAATTAATAATGCCCATAAGACATAATCGCCTCCCTAATCTCATCTAGCTCTAGAGGGGCCGCTAGGAACTTCCTGTGCACGTCACTCAACCAACAAAGTGCAATGTTGTCTAAGTACGCTGCTGTACCCTCTGCCGTGTATCCTTGAGTCATGTAAAGCGTTCCGTAATGTGTATGAAAGGCACTAAGAATATCTTCCGTGTCCCGGCATTGCCACCTTCCTTTGTAGTGATCTCTTGCACAATGTTTCCGTACCGGGGATGTCTAATGAGTTCCGCCAATGCGCGTCCTGGTCTGTCTCCTTCGCAATATCTGCGGGCTACCCAATGCTTCCCTCTAAACTTCATCTCTCTGTCCGCTTTCTCTTCAAATTCTTACAACTTTTTTCTAAATTCTTTATGGATTCTCGCATCACCAATCCTGACCATCTGCGCTTCCAGTGCTTTCAACTCACTCTCCAATTTGTGTATAGTACCCCTGATGTCTCTCAATATCCCAAGGCTTTTAGATATACAGAACCCCCTCACTGTGACCTTAAATACTTCCCATATCACCTCCACACTTTCCACTGATCCCTTATTACGAGGGAAAAAATTAGCAATCTCCTCCCCTAATTCTGTGCTGAAGATGCTGTCTAATAAGGTCGTGGGTTGCAATCTCCACGGAGTTCTGGCCCCATCATATCCTAGAGGCCTCAGTTGCACCAGTACAGGGCAGTGATCTGAGTATGTCCTGGCCAAGTGTAGGGCCTTGCTCATATCTACGCTCAATCCTCTAGAGAGGAGACAATAATCAAGCCGTGCCCATGTGTTGGTATGAGATGTGAAATGCGTGCCCTCTTTCCTCCCAGGGTGTAGAAAACGCCAGCTATCTATCAATCCTCCTTCTTCCATAATACCACATATAACATCTTTGTATTTCCTATTATATTGCATACATCCATCTGCTCTATCTAACGCAGGTATTAATGCCACATTAAAATCACCACCCCAAATTATATGCATAGATCCAATATCAACAACCTTCCCCCACAAAATCGTAAAAAAGTCTGGTGTATCAACATTTGGCGCATAGCAGTTGGCAATGGTAATTGTGTCTGCACGAAGTCTACCCCAAAGTATAGCATATCTTCCTTCTGCGTCACTGCCTTCCCCAAACCTTGTGAAATGGAGGGTCTTCTTGATCAAAATAACAGTGCCCCTGGAATAGGATGAGTAGATGTCCTTAAGGATAGCGCCAGATTTTCGGGGGCGCTAGAGGGCGCGCATGCAGAATGGCCGCACGTGAGTGATGCTCCTGCAAGCTTGGAGCATAAATCCTACATTTATCCTTTCAAACCAGCACCAAACCCGGAAAAAATGCAAACGGAGGTCGAAGATACCGAGCTGTAGACTTGGTGAAAGTTTGGCTGCATTCTGGCAAACTGGGCCGTCAGGAGAGGTAATGGAGCAATCGCCCGGGAGATACGCTGGAGTCGGGTGAAGCGGGTTGCCGGGAACCGAGCGCTACTCTAGCCCCCGGCTTCCCACCGGAAGTACAGGCCGCACGAACGGGTGCACCGCGACTGATCCTGCCCTGAAAGCATAACCCGGCGGAGAGATATTGCTGATGCCAAGGTAGGGAGTGAGATTGGCAGCTGCAGTGGGTAACATCTGTGCAGCGCCTGCATTGCCGAGAACATAGCGAAAACGCGTCGGACCCTGGGGCCGGAGTGACACCGGAGGCCGCGCTAATCACCGCTGGCACGTTGCCGAGTGAAGAACCGTCTGGGATCTGAGAGAGAGGTGCAGTGTCGCAGGGGGCATCGTAGGCGTATGGTGGCCTCCCCTACCAACTAATCGCGCGAGTGAGCATCACCGACGTGGGATAAGACGGGTGCATTGTGTCTCCCTGGGAGGGCCTGCCCATCCCCCCGCCATTACTGTCGAACAAGTGGGGATCGCTCTGATTGTGATCTGTGCAGGGAACAACAATATAACCAGCAGGAAAGAGCTCTACCGCTGTATAAAGGAGGACCCGTGCTTCCATACCTCGCCAAGGTGAAGATTGGGAGTTTGTGTTTCACGGTCGGTGGAGAAATGCCGCGTGGTCGGAGGGCCGCAAATTGAGCCGCCGAAGTTCACTGTGAGCGAGAGTGATCACTGTGCGGGACCTCGTAGTTGTGTAACCTCCCCAACTGTGGACCCATACCCTTTAGTCGGATTATGCTCCCTAGGCCTTAAAGTTTGAACTGCACCAACATTGATATACGACAAAAAAAAAAAAAGCTTTACGTGTCACGTAGGCACTCACCACAGTGCCATATGAGAGGATGCAAGGGAGCTCCTGATCGGGCGTAGCTTGGGAAGTGCCACGTAATCAACCGGAGACTGTGAAGCTGATCTTGGAGGATCCTACAGGTCTACGATGCGCGCAACGGCCTGCACTGGCCCGGACATTGAGACTGTTGTTCAGAGTTTGTGGACTGTGGCCGCCTCTACACTGGTGAATCATACACGGCTCATACAAGGTGCGTGTGAGGGTGCGCAGGCCTTTCCTAGGGTATAGTTACTCGACATACATCGCAGGGCGTTCCCGATCCCAGGTACTGCATCGTTATGGGCAAACCGGATAATCGTCAATCGAAACTACCCTTTGAATCCACAACCGCCAAAAGGGGGGCGAAACACGCAACGGATTCTGCAGGACCACAGAGCCCGGCGACAACAGGAGCAGGTCCGAGCTCCCCCCCTGCTGGGGATATACAACAGCTGGTACAAGAAATGCGGCAGGGATTTGCCACGGTTGTTGAAAAAGTAGACCGCATGTCATCCAGGATGGATGCGATTGCACATAAACTAGATGTACATGACGAAAGGATTACAGAGACTGTCCCACGTTTCATGTACGCCCACTACGACGTACTCTCTTAGGAGATCAGACCACCTAGGATCATCTCTTTTATTTCTTAGACCTATAATATACTTATAGCGGCTTTCAGCCAGGTCACTTGTTACATTGGTCTGTTGTTATGTCATTCAAATTTTTAGTACTGCCAGTGCCGCTGACAGCACGGGGCAGTGAGTCAGCCCACTTCAGCCATTGGCTAACTTTACTACGAGTGACAGCATTCTGCTCTTTTAAAAAGAGCACTTTTACATAAAGTGGTGCCCTGCAGTACTATAGACTACTGTGGCACAGTGTGCTTGGTGAGGCTAAAAAAATACTTATGGTGTAGCAAATATTTCTTTTTTTATATTGGTGAGAGCTTGGCACCTCCTCAAAAATATACTTTTCCTAAACCGTAACAGAACAAACGTTGGCAAAAACAAGGTTCTGGTAGCCAACGCCAGGCCTGTTGGCTTTGCCAATCCTTGCTCATTATAGCTTCAGGCTGCAATGAAATATGGCTGCTGGGTTTGCATCAATCCCTAGTCCTCGTTGTAAAGGTACACAAAAATACCAAAGGGGTAAATGTGTTTAAACTACCTAACGCCAAACACCCAGAGACATCCGGGCATAGAGCAGACAAATTATAGCCAACTTAAGGTATTGTATCATAGTGTCTGAAATCATTTACCTATTAGCTGACATCGGAAAGTAAACACTGCGGTAAAATCCTACAAACAAAACCTTAAGGCTTGAGCTGTAGAGCCAGTCGTTATTTAACATTGATCATACGTCTCCATTGTATTAGTGTTTATAACACTTATGCCGTGATTGAGTATTCTGGAGTAGTAATTATCTCACCTGACAAATTCCGTATCCACCTGTGTTGGATCTTATCCGGTGTAATAAATAGCACCTGTTACAAGTTTGCCTTAAAAGTGGGGCTTTGCATGCGGGTTGTGCTGCTTAATATGCCTGCATGCCCATTTCCCCTTAATAGCCGTCTTTTCCTGTTCAATTTTTTTCCATGTTTGACTAGACAGAGTTTAGCGGGGGTGTCAAATTTCATTACAAGACCGGAGGCTACCATTATGCAAATACTTGTATTTGCTGCCCAAACATGCAGCCCTTCAAAGAATGTAACTCCATCATAATAAGTAGAACATTGGTAAGATGACAAGTAGACTGTGCAGGTTCCCATCTTCCTCTTTTGTTTCTGGCTCTGACTCAGCTAAGTATACCTTTTGTTACTCCACTATTATAAGCGTTATTTATAACAATATTGTATAATTTGCTAATATATTGTATGCTAGAACCTATAACATGTAATGATACTCTTTACGTCTTTTGAATTATTTTGACGAATTGTTTGGCATTTTAAAATACATGCCTTTCCTCTACATTTCATTTGGTCTTTCCTTCTAGGTTTAATTTGGTGGCCATCTCCCCTGTTCAATTTATGGCGGGGAATGGCTTTCGGTCGCCTTCCGATCACTACTCAATTGTTTATGGCTCGGTAAGTATTTAAATCACGAACGCGTGCACTCTTGATTCCCTTTTTTGCCGCTGGTATATTTTTACGTGCAAATAATTGCTCAATGTGGGCCACTTTAAGCGGTTTGTGACCGTAGACGCAATATTTTTTCTATAAGTACTTGAGGAAACAGGACATGAGCTTGCGTCCCTTGAGTTACGCGTTCCCTAGCAACCTGCTAGGGGACGCAACAATACACGCGGCAGTATGAAGTCCGTTTCATTCCCTCCGGCTCTATGTCAGATCACCATAGTTACGCTTCTCTCGAGCACGTAACGGTGACCGAAACGGAGCCGGTGTCCTTTTGCTTAGTTCCCATGCCAAATTATTATAACATACAGAAGATCGCCATATGCTAGCTTTTCTCTCACGCTACGACCCGCATTTATTCTTCAAGGAATATAAACTTTACCAGGCCCGATTTTGATTGCAGTGCTTACCCAGCACAACCGTGAGTAAGCCTTAACAAGGCTAATTACTACTAGGAATTTATATTTACATACTATCATGGATGTTCAGCCCAACACATCACTCCAGCCCCTTAAGGAGCCTATGGGGGATAGTCTGAGAAGACTAATTAGTGAAGAACTGAAATCTTCTGTGAGAGAAGCAGTTGACGGTGCATTACTTAAGAGGAAGAGGCAGCCCCCTCCCGAGGAAGCCTATTTTTTCCTCTCCGATGGGGGCTCAGAGAGAAGGGGTGCCCTTAGCGGCATTAGAGATGATGATAACCTATACGGTACAAATGATTATGATTTAAGTGATGATTCCTTACAAATAAATCAAGACTATGATGATGAGTTTATTTTTGATCCCCACGATACCCCTGAGAATCTTGACGAGGACCTAAATCGTTGCTCAACCTCATCTACAGTCAAAGACCCCCTCGGCGAGGAAATCTTCAATCCCACTACCATTCTCCCCCCCCCCCCGCAGCACTGAATGGTGGCCTAAGGTCCATGTGATAAGTACCTTTCCCAGTGGGTCAGGAAACCCCTGGACTGAGACACTCGCAATTTATTGCGCAATGAATGCCCTTGACCCTCTTCGGAGGACAAGATCTGTAACGCACCTAATCTCGACCCTGAATTGATCACCTTCTTATTTAAATCAGGAAAGGATCCAAGAAAGGGATCGAAAAATGCCTCAAACAATGTCAAGATAAACTTCCTGATGTTCTGGGACCATTATCCAGAATACTTGACATGACCGAAGAAGCGCAATCTAATTACACCTTGGTCGATATTGAACTCCTACGAGGATGGTCTCAACATGCTGTCTGTTTTAATGGCAACGCCAATCTCATTACCCAATGGAGGAAGGCAGTGCTCCTTAAAATTAACCCGAAACTGGTGGACCTTTCCACCAGAGAAGATTTGTGCGACGCTAAAGGCCTTTTGTTCGGCGATAATTTCGTAAAATCCTTGTGCAAGTTCGTGTCCACCTTCAAAGCCTTCAGCAAGGCAGAATCCAACATGAGAAGAGTTTTTGGTGGACGACCACTTTTTGGAAGGGCTGACAGGAGGGGACAACCTGTCAGCCGTGGCTACTTCAGGTCCCAATTTTACCCACAAGAAAGAGGCCCTTATAGAGGTTTCCGCTCAAACGTCTACCCCCGGAGATGAAGGGGTTCAAGAGCCCGTGGCGGCAGATCAAGATCCTCCAACCAATCTTATCAAGGAAAGCTCAATACCATCCCTTTCCCCCAGGGTGGCAGGGAGACTAAAACATTTCACACATAATTGGCTACGTATCACCCAAGACCCGTGGGCCCTGGAAACTGTACAGCGCTTCAAGATAGACTTTTTGGAGGAACACTTCCAATAAAAGATCCCAAACAAGATTACTCTAGATAAGGAAAACTCAAAACTAATAGAACTGGAAATATCACAAATGTTAGACAAAGGCGCTATTATAAAAATCCTTATATCAGAGATTCCAAAGAGTTTCTTAAGCACTACTTTTATAGTCAAAAAGAAGGACAAGGGTTGGCGTCCCGTTATAAACTTAAAGTATTTAAACACATTTTTAGCTTACAGACACTTCAAGATGGAGGGTATCCATCTTTTGAGGGACCTTTTACAAACCAAAGATTGGCTGGTAAAACTAGATCTCAAAGAAGCTAATTTTACAATACCCATGCACAAGGATTGTCGCAAGTACCTTCGGTTTAGTTGGAAATGAACTCTTTATTAGTTCCTGTGTATTCTCTTCGGCCTGTCGTCAGCTCCTTGGTGTTTCACCAAGGTCCTACGACCAGTGGTCAGTTACCTCAGGGAGAGAGGGATTCGTCAGATAATATACCTGGACAATATCCTCATCATTTCTCAAGACAAGTTAGAAATTATGAATCATTTACAAATGACCATGGACCTTCTCCGAGACTTGGGCTTCATCATAAATATGGAAAAATCTATTCTGACACCTACACAGGAAATAGAATTTCTGGGTTTCGAAGTAAACACTACCCTTTCCAACTTAATCCTTCCCCACAAGAAGGTTACCAAAATAAAAAAACATTTTTCCAAAGAATGTATTCACCTGAAAGATCTAGCCCGAGTCCTAGGTCATCTCTCCTCCACTATTCAGGCCAATTCCCCGGGTCCTCTTCACTACATAGGTTTGCAAAGATTAAAAACACTGGGCCTGAGGAAAGGTCTCTGGTACGAAGACTCTCTCCCTCTCTCGGAAGAGGCTCAAGAGGATCTTCATTGGTGGTTGAAAAATCTCCAAGCCTGGAACGGGAAAGCTTTTTTCAGGAATGTTCCAAATTTCGCCTTAGAATCAGATGCGAGCAAGGGAGGTGGCCCTTACAAGAACAATCCCTTCATATAAACTGTCTGGAGATGCTAGCAGCTTTGAATGCTCTTATGAGCTTCAAAGAGCTTCTAAAGAACTCAAATACCCTAATCCGACTAGACAACTTCTCAGCTGTCTCTTATATAAATCGCCTTGGGGCGCGAAATGCAAAAACCTCTCACACATTGCCAAGCGAATTTGGTATTTTTGTTGGAATCAAAAGATCACCCTCAGAGCAGAATTCATTCCGGGAACCCAGAATCTGAGAGCAGACTGGAATTCTCGTTTTCTTCACGATTCCAGCGACTGGAAATTGAATCCTCAGACCTTTTCTCTGATCCAAGAGCTTTGGGGCCTGATCCAAGTAGACCTTTTTGCCACCAATCAACTCAAGTCCTGAGTTATTTCAGTAGGAGACCGGACCCGAATATGTCAGGGTGGATGCATTCCTCCAGCCTTGGTAAGGGATCAAGGTTACACCTTTCCCCCTTCTCAATGATTTAGAGATTACTGTGGAAGGTGAGACTCGAGCCGTCAATCATCATTCTAGTAACTCCCTTTTGGAAATCCCAGGCTTGGTTTCCCGGGGTGATGGAGTTAGCAGTGGACTTTCCATGGCTGATCCCTTCATCCTTAGGCCTACTCCAGGGTCCAGACAGAGAAGAACACCCTTTAGTCTTAGAAGGAAAGATGAACCTTCTTGCCTGGAGGATATTAGGAATTCAGGCAGATATTCTGACCTTTCGGAAGAAACTAAAAGCTTATTGGAAGACTCATGGGCACCACGAACTAGGAAAAGATACAAGAGCGTTTGGAGAAAATGGTTTTGTTGGTGCTTGGAAACTGATGTGGATCCCGTTCACTGCCCTCTACAACAGGTAGCTAACTATCTTGCTCATCTTTTTGAGTCGGATCTTTCCTTTAGAACCATCAATTGCTACAGATCAGCAATTTCTTCAGGCCATACTCTCATTAATAACCTTGCTATTAGTAGCAACTCCCTTATCAAAAGAGTTATGAAGGGTATTCGACCAAGGAGACCTCCATAGGCCCATTTCGAATCTCTTTGGGAGGTTAACCTTATTTTGAGTCTCTTCCTTTCTTGGCCTGGCACCGACTCACTCTCCATTAAAAGAATCTCAATGAAACTGGCGACTCTCCTGCGTCTGATCTCCTTTAGAAGGGTATCTGACATTAGGGCACTAGAACTTCCTAATAGATTTTACTCATGCGAAGGCGTCCATTTCGACATCTGGGGAAAAAACTAAAACAATGTCAGAGTCTATCTTCTATCCTACCTTTCATGAATGTGAAAAACGATGTGTTGTGAATTGTATGAAGTGCTATGAAAATAAGATTTCAACTTTTAGACCTGTTGATTGTGATCAACTTCTTTTATCATATGTCAGACCTTTTAGACCTGTTTCCTCAGCGACCTCTAGCCAGATGGATCCGCTTGATTATGCATGAGGTTGGAGTGGACCTCTCTAGATTTGGAGCTCACTCTTCTAGTAGTGCAATGGCTAGCAAAGTATTTTGGGCAGGAGGATCTCTCCCCGAAATACTTAAAGTGGCAGATTGGTCTGCAAGTACTTTCTCTAAGTGTTACTTGAGACCAATAGAGCATGTTAGCAGTGTAGCTTTACATGGCTTTAAACATGCATAATGGTAGCCTCCGGTCTTGTAATGAAATGACAATTCTCCAATTATTATGCAGAGAGAATCTTGATTTCATTAAAGAAAACAGAGGTTAACATTATCCCACCCTCCTCTGCCCGAGACATTTGGGTTCGGTAATGTTTATGCTTTAATGTGGTATTATTATTATACATTACTGTACATTACTACTAATGGTCTTTATACATTTCACTATACAGTGTTTGTTTTCTTTCTTCTCAGATAACAATGCTAAAGACTAACTGGATTTACTGGAATTTCAAGTTGTACAGCTGTGTCATCGTAGCCCAGGAAGATGGGAGCCTTCACAGTCTACTTGTCATCTTACCAATGTTCTACTTATTATGATGTAGCTACATTCTTTAGAGAGCTGCATGTTTGGGCAGCAAATAAAAGTAGTTGCATAATGTTAGCCTCCGTTTGTGTTTAATGAAATCAAGATTCTCTCTGCATAATAATTAGAGAATCGTCATTTTTTGCTCCCAGGTATGATAATTTCTGCACACCTCTGTTCCAACCCCAGCACAAATGGGTTAATGCAGGGACGGGATTTTCTGGTCCACTTGTAAGCCTTGTTTGTAAATGGTTTAAATATGTGTGGCATCACATCTTGGATGCACCAAAATTCAGCGCCTTTCGTCACAGATTATGTAGGTTTTGGACTCCAAAAACAAGAGCCTCACTAACGCTCTCTGGGCCCATCAACAGTGCATATTTAGCGAATTCCTTCTCTATATTGATTTTCATTCTTTATCGACCAATCACATGTCTATTTCTATGCTCTTTGACTTGGAGATGCACTCTTGGGTTGGCTTCACCAACGCCAGTTGGGTGTTACACTTGATCCCAATGCAACTCCTCAAGTTCAAATTCATGAAATATCTGATACAATATGTAACATGAGTGATGAAAAGTTGTCTTTGAGTTTGGCTAAACAATTTCCTAATGTTTTTAAAGAAGATTTAGGTTGTTTGCGTGGTTATAAGCATCACATTAAATTGAAAAGTAATGCTCTCCCTGTAGTAGCTAAAGTCAGAAGGATCCCTCTTATGGAGCAGCCTAAAGTTCAAGAAGAATTAAACAAGCTTGTCAAGAATAACATTATTGTACCGGTTGAAGCTACTGAATGGCTTGCTCCAGTGGTTATAGCCAAGAAACCCACTGGCGAGATTCGTCTTTGTATTGATTTAAGATCTTTAAATAAGGAGGTTGTTGTTGATAGGTTTCCCCTTCCAAATATAGATGAGATGATTTGTACTTTAGAAGGTGCCAAATATTTTACCACACTTGATCTTGCTTCTGCTTACCATCAGGTGGAGTTAGATGATTCTTTTCAAGATCTGACTGCGTTTGTAACACCTATGGGTACTTTCAAATTTAAGAGGATGCCCTTTGGCCTAGTATCGGCGGCCTCTGTCTTCCAACGGATCATGTCAAAGATTTTAAGGGGTTTGAGTGGTGTCAAGTGCTACCAAGATGATTTGCTGATCTATGGCAGTAATATTAGTGAGCATGATAAAAGAGTTTCCTTGGTACTGGAACGTTTGGATGGTGCTGGTATGACTTTGAAGAGGTCTAAGTGTAAGTTCAGGGTACAAGAAGTCAATTATTTAGGTCATAGAATTACTGGTAATGGTGTTTTTCCTAAGAAGGAGTTGGTTGAGGCCATTGATAAAATAAAAGAACCAACGTGCAGAGATGAACTTCTCTAATTTTTAGGCATGGTAGAATTCTATGGTAAGTTTATCTTTAATTTTGCCAACAAGACTTGCAATTTGAGGAGGTTAACAGTGAAAAATGCTGTCTTTGACTGGACGAGTGAATGTAAGGAGGAATTTTTGGGTATTAAGAATGAGCTGAAAAAAGCACCTTCTCTTCATGCTTTTATTCCTGGTCTTCCCACTGTCATGTTTACTGATGCAAGTGATAAGGGACTTGGGGCGGTCTTAGTTCAAAAGAAGAATGGCAAAGATGCCTTGATTTGCTGTTCTTCTCGTTGTCTCAGGGGATCGGAGTGTAATTACTCTGTAGTAGAGAAGGAATCTTTAGCAATCTTTTGATCTATGGCAGTAATATTAGTGAGCATGATAAAAGAGTTTCCTTGGTACTGGAACGTTTGGATGGTGCTGGTATGACTTTGAAGAGGTCTAAGTGTAAGTTCAGGGTACAAGAAGTCAATTATTTAGGTCATAGAATTACTGGTAATGGTGTTTTTCCTAAGAAGGAGTTGGTTGAGGCCATTGATAAAATAAAAGAACCAACGTGCAGAGATGAACTTCTCTCATTTTTAGGCATGGTAGAATTCTATGGTAAGTTTATCTTTAATTTTGCCAACAAGACTTGCAATTTGAGGAGGTTAACAGTGAAAAATGCTGTCTTTGACTGGACGAGTGAATGTAAGGAGGAATTTTTGGGTATTAAGAATGAGCTGAAAAAAGCACCTTCTCTTCATGCTTTTATTCCTGGTCTTCCCACTGTCATGTTTACTGATGCAAGTGATAAGGGACTTGGGGCGGTCTTAGTTCAAAAGAAGAATGGCAAAGATGCCTTGATTTGCTGTTCTTCTCGTTGTCTCAGGGGATCGGAGTGTAATTACTCTGTAGTAGAGAAGGAATCTTTAGCAATCTTTTGATCTATGGCAGTAATATTAGTGAGCATGATAAAAGAGTTTCCTTGGTACTGGAACGTTTGGATGGTGCTGGTATGACTTTGAAGAGGTCTAAGTGTAAGTTCAGGGTACAAGAAGTCAATTATTTAGGTCATAGAATTACTGGTAATGGTGTTTTTCCTAAGAAGGAGTTGGTTGAGGCCATTGATAAAATAAAAGAACCAACGTGCAGAGATGAACTTCTCTCATTTTTAGGCATGGTAGAATTCTATGGTAAGTTTATCTTTAATTTTGCCAACAAGACTTGCAATTTGAGGAGGTTAACAGTGAAAAATGCTGTCTTTGACTGGACGAGTGAATGTAAGGAGGAATTTTTGGGTATTAAGAATGAGCTGAAAAAAGCACCTTCTCTTCATGCTTTTATTCCTGGTCTTCCCACTGTCATGTTTACTGATGCAAGTGATAAGGGACTTGGGGCGGTCTTAGTTCAAAAGAAGAATGGCAAAGATGCCTTGATTTGCTGTTCTTCTCGTTGTCTCAGGGGATCGGAGTGTAATTACTCTGTAATAGAGAAGGAATCTTTAGCAATCTTTTGGGCTTTGAGAAAGTTTAAAAAATTTGATCTGGGGCACGAACGTTTGTGTTTTGGTACCATCCCGAAACCAATGGTGCTATTGAGAGAGTTAATAAGACTTTGAAAGAGTCTATACAGCTTGCTCGCTCTTCTAGTTTGAATTGGAAGTCCACCCTTCAGGACAGAATCAACACCTATCGCTTTGCCCCCCATTCTTCTACGGGCAAGTCTCCATTTGAGCTGTTCAAAGGGAGGGTTCCTAACACGTTGTTGTGCCCTGGGTGGATGTGTTTGAATAAAGGTCTGGTGGACAATGATATTGGTTCTTGGAGAGCCAAAGAATTACTCAAACAGGATGCTCGCAAGTCTTATTTTGACCACAAAAAAAAACGTCTGTTTTCAGGAGGTCAAGGTGGGGGATTTTGTAAAAATAAAGACTCCTGTGGGACGCAGACCTTGGTCTAAATACTCTGATATTAGAGCTGTAATTAAGATTTTCAAAAATGCTGTTAAAACTGATGATGGGAGAATCTGGAATAAGAGTCGCGTTGTTGTTGTTGATCCATATATGTCTTCTCAAAGGGACTCTGCTCATTTTAGTGATTCACGTGATAATTTGCATTTTCTGTCTAACTCTTCCTTTGACAGGTCCTCGTCTTCTTTCAGAAGGAGTCAAAGAACCCGTAGAGCTCCCATTTATTTGAAAGATTATGTTTAAACATGCTTCTTGTTTTTATGACCTCCTCTACACATGTTTTCTTTGTTTGCTTAGTTTTAATTCTCCTATGTTCTCTGAATCTTTTGTATTACTTTATTCTTATTCAAATGTATGATAGGGAGATGTGTGATGTTTCCCTCTCTTCCCCTTTAAGACTTGTGAGCCCCTACTTGAGTTCTTAGAATCTAGAATGTGATGCCTTTGATATTCTATTCCTGTCAGTTGCTGTGGGCTGTTGCTGGATGAGGTTTTAATAAACCCACCTCTTGCTTCTCTCTCATGTTTGAATTTTGACGATTTTACAGGTCCAATCACTTTTCAACGTTTTCTGTGTATGAAGCCTTGGAATACATTTGCGTGTATATGTCTGTACTTTTTCATGACTACTTTGAACTGGCACATAAAAACAAATCTTTCTGGAAATGACGTGAAATAAGGGCGAGTGAGGCTAGGTTTAGCCACGGACCTTCACTTTCAGCTCACAGTCCTTTTTTCAGACATGAAAAGACATTTGGTTATCTTAATGTTTAAGAGAAGGATAGTAAGCGATGGGTGTCACTAGTTTTTATCTTTATAAGAGTAGTTGCTGCAGTAGAAAGATAATGTGTAGCTCATGTATGCTTCTATTTTCTTTTACATACTTGATTCTGTCTTTTATAGCGGTTTACTCATCTTTAGTTGGCCAATAATTTAGTTATATCAATGATTGTGTTTATCATTTGGAAGAACCATGATTTTTCTGAATCCAGACATTTACATTTATTTTTTAAACCTACAGAGCATGCTGCTATACCACCGCTTGCTGCATTCAGTATCAAGACAGAGGGAGATTCTTATTGCATCGACCACCTTGACTCCGAAAGAAATGAAAGCACCACTTGTCCTGTAGGTGAGTAAATCCCATTTACCAGATAACAGCTACAAGAAGAAAAAAAAACCAAGCAATGCAAAAGGTCTCACATTTGGCAGAGTTAGAGCTATTGGCGTTGTAAATTAGAGTAATTTATCTATGTGTTTTTTCGATTGGAGTGTAGGGGATGTATGAATAGAGACACCTGCAGCACTGTCTAAAAGACTTAAAATGTGGAATTGCCGATGAGACCAGAGAAGCAGGTAGCAGTACTGTCTAGGAGACTTAGAATGAGGAATTACTGATAGGACTAAAGATGCAGCTGCAGTTTCCCTATGGACTTAAAATGAGGAATTACCGATGAGACCAGTGAAGCAGCTAGCAGCACTGTTTAGAGGACTAACAATGAGGAATTACCACGATGACCGAAAACACAGCTGCAGCACTGCCTAGAGGACTAAAAATAAGGAATTACCACTATGACCGGAGACACAGCTGTAGCACTGTCTAGAGGACTAAGAGCAAGGAATTACCAATGGGAACTGAGACACAACTTCTACATTTGTAGGGGGACAAAGGCGAATGGCTGTTTATTTCTCTGGTAATGTATTTACCCAAAGGTGTCCATGAGCAACTTGTTCACAACTTTGATCTCTTATAATGTTCTCTTGGTCGTGCTTGTAAAACAGACATTTCAAAAATGCAGCTGCAATGCTTTAATTAACAAATCAGGCCTAGAGTACATTCCTAAGCCTCTAAATTATTAGCACCACTTTGGGATAAATAAACAACATAACTACACAAACAAGCTAGAGTTGAAGAGTGACTGAGCAAAATAAAAAATAAATATATATAAATAAAAGGTTGCTCTGAAGAAATGACAAATTGAGTATTTTATTCCTCATCAAAAAAGTCACTTTTTCACACTGGGTAGGAAGGCTACTTTATGGTACTTTTAGAGCACACCTTATAAATAAAGGATTAGCAAGACATACCATACAGTTATTACTCTTTCTGGTGGTAAAGGCCAGGGTGTTGTTATTATGAGGGAAGCATGTGGAGTTGTATTGTGGCACAAGATTTTGAGGGCCCTCCATTTATCCTAATTATACTTATCAGAGGGCTGGGTCTAGTTTTGATAGTGCATATGAAAGAATCAACTATTGAAGAATAATGAACTATTGTTAACAATATACATAAGAGGCGTTTGTTACACCGCTTTTAACCCTTGACTTTATGCCATAAGCCTAAGCCTGCCACGGGCCAGAGAATCTGTATAATGACTTTTTGAATTTGCCAGTGCTTATTCTTGCTTGCATTACAACTCATGACATGCATTCAATCAGAAACAATGGTAGCACATACCGTGTAATGCTGAAGATGAGCCCGCTTTAATAGATGTGTGCGTTTTGGTCGTACACTGTGTTCCCATGCTCCCACTGTACAATTTTGCAGCAAATGCTAATGCATCGTGACAACATAACTTTATGAATTTCACTTAAGGAGCACAACTCGACATTCCTGAAATACCTGAAATTTTGTGTGGGACTACCTGTAACTCACCCACATACGCGCTTCGATACAGTGTCGGAGTATGAAGAAATAACTAAAGGCCAATACAATAAAACAAGGCTAAGACTAAACCTCTGCGTTACAAAAGAAAACAAAGTGTGTACATCTGGTCCTATAAAGGCCATGTCTGGGAAGCTTGAGGGCCATGCGAGGCTTTGGGTAAAATCAGAGAACCCTTATTACACACCTATGTGCTCGGTGATTTAAATTGTGCCCCACCATTAAGATTCAATGTAGTGCATACAAAGCTCACAGGCTTAATGGGGCTGCCTTTCTGTGTGTTTAGGCTGGTGTCTGCCGGAAAGTCTTTTGTAATATTCCCAAACAGAACAGCCACCTCTCAACGAGTGTGCATGCACTGAAAGGACAAATGTGTTCCAAATACAGCAAACCACTTCTACGCGCTGTTGTACGACAAAACCAAAACAAACCACAGTCCACTAGGTGTTCAGTGCTGTGTGTAAACCTGGGTACATTATAGAATATGGAATACAAACTCCTCTGCTGTTATAGAGGAGGTGAGAAGAGGAGGAGGCTGAGGGGCGGGTGAGGAGAGCTGAGAAGAAGGCGGACCCAGCCCTGCAACAGCCTCTGGAGCTGAGAAGATTTTGCTGTAAGCTTGGGAAGCAAGCCCCCTCGCCCGCAGAGCACTCAGTGTCCAGGAAGCGACTGGCCAGAACATGCAGTCAAAGGACGCAAGACAAGAGGGAGGGCAGCCATCCCTTCTAAAATACAGCGTTACTCCCAAAAAATAGTAATGGTTATATAATTGTGCAAAAAGGCCATTCAAAAGAGAAATGAGGAGAAAGACACGCTTGTGCCCTGCGATGTCCTTCAAAGCAGGCAATAGCACCATTAACAACACTCAAGGTTAGAATAATGAAACATGAAGGCAGCATCCTATTTATATATCGCACAGCATTCATTCTTTATGGTGAGTTATGTTCACAGTTCAGCTGCAGCTCACAAGTGACTTCATACCTGCTTATGATATTCCCTAAACTGCATACGGTGTGGAATTTAAGAGTTCATGTTGTACCCAACGCTAGAAGACATAGGAGTACCCGTCAGCCTGAGTGTTTTGCCAAGAAACGTCATGCGCAGCCGCAATTAGTGTGCTGTATTTTGAGGACTCATCCTCAAGCTGTGGCAACTGACCGGTCCCATCCCCCCCTGCTTAAAGCAAGATGCGCAGACGCTATTCTTATAGCGCGCCGCGCTGCGGACAGAAGCACAGCAACCCGGGCTCTCCATTCCCCAAACAGTAAATAAAGCTCAGTGCTTCCACCACAGATCATTCAAAGCTCTCATTTACCAGGCAGTAAACTAACAATATGAGGAGCCGGGAGCCTGCTGCCACTTAAGATCACAATGTGCCTAACGTTCAATCTTGGAGAAAAGAAGCACATTAAAGTGAGCATGTTCACCCACACATAAACAACAGTATTAAGCGGCAGAATAGAAATTACCCCGCGATTGTTTAAACGCTGCGTTTTGTGTCTGAGGGTGGTGGGAGGACGGAAGCAGCAACAGGCGTAAAGCAGCTTAACAAAAAAAAGTTTGCTACAACACAGATAAGGAAAGAAAGAGTAAGGAAACTGTGCTCTGCTGGTGCTCCGTAGTCTTTACCAGAAGTGACGTGTCCGCTGAGTGAACAACTTAGGGGTCAGCAAAACTGAGCGATGGAGCAGGGAACCAATGGTAACTGGCGGGTGGGAATAAGGTGGTTTTGTTGAAGGCAAGAGGTCTTGCAGACAGCGCATGTGCGCTGATGTGCGACCTTATGAATAGCTCACCCTGGCAGGAGAATAACCCAGAGCAGGTGCGAAGGCACTGCCCTGCACTGAAACATTTTGCCTTCAATCATTATGAAAACAAACATAGATTGCTGTTCAATATTTTTGTTATAGCCTTCAAAGCAATTAACAATACTGATCTTTTTAACCTTAAGCTGGAATGGTCCAATAGTCAAGTTGGTTCTTAGGAAAAAATGATCCAGCTGACATTAAACATTCTTCTAATTAGTTTATTAGATATAGGCTCAAACACATAGGCTAAACTAAGTCTCAAGTATATGAAAGATTGAATAGATCTAAACTATCTTCTACCTTTGGATTTAAAGAGAGACATTCAGCAACTGGCCATTGCTATAGTCTGTGGGCAGGAAAGCAATGGAACCTCAAGGGAGCCTGTATTGTTGCTTCATTGACTTATGCTCTGTTTCTGAGGTTGCAAACTGTACAAACCTATGGGAGAAAATAAGCAGTATGAACAGTCCCAGAAAGCTTCTAAGGGTGTAAAAGGGATTACACCAGGGGAACAGGGAGAAGGTAGAGATGGATGAAAACTGAGCATTATCCTGCAAAGTTTCTATAGAGAACCTAGTTTATGTGCACAGAGAGGATGTGAAAGCCCTTTTGGATCTTATTAACATCTTGGTCATGGACAGAGGTGTGCTTCTCCACCGGACGTGTTAATGGACTATTTATATTTTATGGCACAACGGTCACATTTTTTAAATCAGTGCTGATCAAATATGGGATAACGGTTAGGGTGGACGCCATAAGATTGTTATAAATTAAAATAATTTTTTATGTGTAACTTGTCTAGTGGGAAAGTTCTGAATGGCTTGGGTGGCAGTTCGATTTTATGTGATTTGAAATGTTTTTGTTTTGTATTGCTTAATGTAATGCATGCTGTTTCATAGTTTATTAGTCCAAAGTCTAAATACACATGTTTTGCTACTACTACTTACAACCAATTCACCTATTCCTGTGTCATTGCTGCACAGTTACAGAAGCCCTCCTGAAAGATGGTGAATTATGTCCACAGCCACTAAGCATCCAAAGCTCATTTCTCATCAAGTCAGGGTTGAACTGTCTCAATAAGTATAGATGAAGAACAAGAATATCAACATTGACTGCCTCTTTCAAGATATCCTACAGTTTGCCCATACTTTTTCAATTTGTGAAACAGTAGCCCGCCCCCAAAACTCCTGTCAGCAGCATATCTATGCGGACTAGAGATAAACCGAGTGGAAATTCGGACCTCCAGCTTCAGAGCTAAAGAAGGAGATGAATTAGTTTAAGGGCATTGACTGTATTAAATGACTACACAGCCCTTCAGTGTATCTTGGAATATGTGCCGGTGAATTTCAAATTCTCAAAGGGTAGACTGCACTGACTAGAAGTTTTCTATGCGTCTCATCCACTCTTAAAATGTATGTTGTCATTGGGAGTTGGTGTATGAAGGCAGCTAGCTGCTGCAGTCGGTTAGTCCTATTAGCCAGGGCCACAGGAATTAGGCAACGGGTTGACTAAATTAAGCGGCAAATGGAAGCAAATTGTACAGTGTAAAATTATTTATGGCGTGCAGTAGCTTAACTGTCAGTAGGAGTGCTGATGCAGTGATACTGGGACCAACTTCATCTCATGTCTGGTGGTATCCAACTCATGCTATTCTGTTCAAAAGGGATTGTGTTAACACTTGTCAGTGACTGTTCCTTAAATGCAGTAATAGATGATGCATTCAATGGCCCTTTAAAGAGTAGGCTTTTTGCATCCAGCGTCTCCTTTCACTAAACAACTTGAGGAGATAAAAACTAAACTGTGGAACTTACTTCGCAATACCCATAGCAGCTAAGTTTCAGCAACTGGCAAGATAGCTCAATACCTAAAAATATAGCTGTTAGATAATACGTTTGAATCCCTTTAAGGCCAACTTCATGTTTCATACTTAGGCTGTTATTCAGTTGAGTATCATTACTTTGGGTAGTTGTAATATATGTTATTTTTGGGCCTGAGAAGCAAAAAAAACTTGCAGTAGCAAGTGCTATATGAAGTTGTTCTTTTAAAGCTTTTAGGATTGTATCTCTAAATCTAAGTAGGCCTTTATGCGATGCCTTAAGCTGTACTATAATTTTTGGTTGCTTACAGTAATTCTGTCTTAACAGAGCAGACACACGAAGAATGTGTTTTGAAAGAAATGGTGCACTTATTTAATAGACATTCTAAAGCAATTGGGAAATAGCAATCATAATGTTACCCCTTTAAGAACCATAATGATATATTTTGGATGTTAAAAAGCTAATTTTAAATCGTCTATAGGAAATATTATCATTGTGTTAGTTACAATGTACCCATATTTAGCAGTGAGAATTGACAACAAGCCACATTGGAGGGGGCATAGTTCTAATCTGTCCACAAGAGGTGAGATCAATTGCAATGGCACAAAACTGTTTGCTACTGATTTCAACCTGCCCAACACTTACATCGCCCATTATAATACCAGTCTGACTATATGGTTCATTAGTGTTAAAGGAAAAATATCATATCTGGCTTAGTAAAATTGCTTATAAAAAATATTAGCTCTTTACTAAATCTAAGATCTTCAACGCCTTTTTGCCAAAGCAGACTTGATTGAGGCCTAACCACCTTAAGCGCTATTGACAACATTCAAATCTTGAATTCTTTTTGTGAATGCATCGAGGCAGAAATAGATACTCTATAAAGGATCATTTGGCATGAAATTATCGCGTTGTCTAAATAATCATAAACCATGTATAATCAAAGCATTATATCTCTTACCGAAGAATACCAGCTACCCCCATTTACGAAGTGTACACTATGAATAAACACCAACAAAATGCAGCCTATAAAAGAGTGTCACTTTAACAAAGATATTGTGCAGTCTGAAAATCACTTATGCTTAGCTGCCGACAGGAGGGACTACGAGTCCCAGAGACATTAAGGAGAACAAAAGTGCCCACAGGGAAGGAGAAGGGCTGCACCTCCATCGTGCTATCTAGCCCTTGTGTTCTCCCCATTGTGCCACATGTGGTCCGGAGGTTTCAGTGTAGGTGATTCTGCCTCAGTATCCTGATACTAAATTGAAGGGATACATCAACTCTCCTCTCCGCGTCCATGGGGCAAAGTTAGATCCCCTTCCATATACTACGTGACTATCATTTTACGTATGTACTAATGCATGCCTTATTATTGCAGCATTTAATTGTTTTTTAAACCTCACTTGAGCACAATTAGGAGTGCGAACACAGGGCTGGTCCCTGTGTAGTCCTGAAGAAGAGCTTGGGGAATGCTCGAAACATGTTGACAGGAATCACTAGGTACACCTAACTCATTGCTACTGGGACCCCTAGTATTCTACCCCATTTTTAATTTACCCCCTAGGAGCAAGAATACATCATTTGTAGCCCACTAGGTAGGTAGTTTTAAACCACTTAAACTAATTCCACTCCACTTCACGACACTGTTTGCACTACACATAGTCCATCACTTTAAGTGCTCCTACGTAGTTCGCAAGTCGCAGCACGCCACAGTCCGTAGAGGGCTGGATGGCCCCAATGAGGAAGCATGTCACCGTGGGGAAACCCTGGTGAGTGAGGGGACACAAGATAGAAAAAAAAATTCTTTCCACTAAAACACAACTATTCCAACTCCGAGTGTTGTGAATACTGGTAACAGATAAGCTAGGCTCTTGACCTCTGTTCCCAGTGGTTTTCATGTCAATGTTGATTTGTGGAGGGTGAGCCTAAGCCTTCTTCCCTCTTTCTCCCCCTTACTTTTGAATATCCCCACTGTGTGGGACTGCCTGGGCAAAGACTGGGCCAAGATCAGGCCCATCTGCGCCTGTCGGACCCCAGACGAGACCGGACCGGTCCCCCCTCTAGTTCCCTCTCTCTGCTTAGCTGGGGAAAGACTTCATTATTCTTAATGGGGAAATGTAAGGCAGCCACTTCTGGGGACTCTGCCCTGTGCAAAGATGCGGTTTCATCTATGCCCCCTCGGGGCTACCCTAGTATCCTATCCTTCTTAAACTCAGTGGTGTGGGCGCTCAATGCGGAGATCATTCACATAGAGGAATAATTGGCTCTTCAAGTACAGGTTGACTATGAATTTCTTGCACCATGCACCATTTGGTAATAATCCTGATGCACCAGCCTGTCATTTATTAATGTCCCAGTACCTCCGGTAACCACTGAACATATGAGGAAGGATGCTACATCGGGTAATGCTAACACAGTCCAGGTTCAAACGCTAGTAGATCGACTATGTGCCGAGGCTGCTTACCCTCAAAAGGGGAGTGCGACAGAGACTGTAGTGAATCCTTTACCCCGACTCAGAAGAGATACAAAAGGGAGTAGGTAGCCCCCTAAGGTTAATCCCTCTTTAACCGCATGCGCGCTAGCTGTTTTCCCGCTGCGCGCTGCGTTTTGAAAAAACCCGCGTTACGTGACGAGCTCAGCTCGTCATCCGCATAGCGCAGGTTACGCCCATGACGAGCTGAGCTCGTCATGAGCGTAGAAGGGGTTAAGTCTGCAGGCAAAGGCTGGTTTTATGGCAGAATCTTCTATTAGTGACATGGTTCAAGATTTTGTGGATACGATACACTTTATCCTAAAATGGAGTCTCTTGACAAGGGTCTCTTTGAGACGTTAGATGAATGCCTCAGCAATATCGAACAGTCCATCATGGCAATCAGAGGAGTATTAAACAAGCTTGCTCAACCCAAGCTCAGCCTGATAACCCAAGTTTTGGCGACATCTTGTGAGTATTTTGATGGGGACAAGCAAGGCTGTTAGGTGCGCTTTAAGGGTGCCCTGCAAGGGGGGAGGCAGCCTGTTGAGGACAGGGTGTTGGTTCCTGTTCTTGTTCAGAATGCTCCTCTTGAAACTTTTGAAGACATGAGGAATGGCACACAGACTCTGCATTATTAGGTGTATATTAAAAGGTCAGAGCCTTGTTCTAGGAATTCCCAGAGAGTGACATCATAGGATGCTGCCACCCCCAATATCTTCTCCCTAACACACAGACCTCAACAACTTAACTCAGAATATTGAGTTTGAATTCAAGGGTTGTTATTGATTTAAATGCTGAAGCCCCTTTATATGTGCTGGTTTTAGGAAATGTGCCACCTTTGAAAGGAAATGTGCCAGAAACATATTCACAACTTACAAATAAGGTTACCCATTGGATAGCATCCCATTCTAACCTGGGCCTATACATCTATGAAGGGATCAATATGGTAAGAAGAGTGAACTGGTTGGAGAAGGAAACTAAAATCTGGCTGGTGACTGTGTTGTGATAAACTTTAATCTGCCGACTGAAGCGGTGTGTGTTTTGGCCATCATCGGCTCCTCTAAAGTCAGCAAAGCCTCTTTAATACAGGGTCTTCCGCAAGGCTACTTTTACAAGCCTGAGGTGGTATGTTCTTGCACCTCAGAAGCTGGTTAATCATCAAGTTAATGCACCTCAAAGGGGACCTCTGCGTTTCCTGCGCTGATGACCAGAAATAGATACACCCCTCTGAGCACTTTAGACACATGCGACTTACTTGACCAATCTGCATCTCACCATAACCCTGGTATTTTATTCCCCTGAGCGCTTTCCTGTTGATCCACTTGTCTGTCACCATTATGTTCTTAATTTCTTAAGTTAGAACATTGCTCGTCTTGCTTACAAATTTAAGGACACATCATTGCTTTATTTTAGTATTAAATCATTTTTATTTAAGGATTGCCACACAAATAAGCACACATTTACTGATATCACCATTACATTCACCTGTGTAATGGGAATTAAGGGTCAAGAGGCAAATGAGTCCATCAGTACTGGTACAAATTTAGACTGGTGAATAAAGCTAATATATGCAATCCGGTAATGGGGAAAACAGCACAAAAAACACATAACCATAACCCCCCCAACCACTACCCTATCCCCACCCCCTCACCCACCCATGTTCAATGTCCACCACCTGTTATCATCCAAACCCACACCATTCACAGCCGGGGCCTTAACAATCCGTGTCCGGGAGACATAATAATCTGAGGTATCTGGGACATGTGACCTCATGGAATTCCGAGGCCAGTAAGGACAGGAAGGGTTGCCACAGCTCTGCATATTTGGCTTCTTCCCCAGCCATTGTCAGCGAAAGCTTTTCCATACCAAGCACTAGCATAGGCGATGGAGCCACCCATGAAATGTTGGAACCTGCACAGTTCGCCAATGTGTGAGTATATTCTGCATCGCCGAGCCCAATGCAATCGCGATCAAGCAACCTCTGCGGGAGTGCAGCGAATAAGTCAAGGAGTTTGGCAGCCCCAGCAGGACATATGATGGGAGACGAGGGAGCTCTGTATCAAAGTGTGCATCTACCTTGTCTAAAATCTGCTTCCAATACCCCTAGAGTTGCACGCAGTCCCAAAGCAAATACTCTAGTGTACCCACCTGCCTGCAACCTCGCCAGCATGTTACGTCCCTAGGATGATCCATTTCATGGAGACGTTCGGGGTGTAGTACCAGTAGGTCGCAATCTTGGTAAGAGTATCCGTTAGCCCCATGTGGTATGCAGGGTGCCGTGCCCTGTAATATATTCCCTCCCATTCCTTGTGGCTAAGTGTCCTGCCTAGTTCCCTCTCCCAGCGCGCCCTACCAGCACTGTAGAAGTGTGAGTATTTGACCTGTAGAATCCTATATAGGTCTGATATTAATTTTTTGTCTGCTTTGCGCGTGAGTAACCAATATTCATAGGGTGTGAGACTTCTATCTGCCATGGGGCGCACTTGCTCGCTAAGCGCCCAGTGTCATGCTTGCAGGTATCGGAGCCTCTCCACTTCTGGTAGCCCATATTCTTGCTTAAAATGAGAGAAGGAAATTACCCCCTTCGCTGTGTACATATGGTAGAGGTACCGGCATCCCGCAGGCCTCCATCTTGCGTAGGCCGCTGAATCCATACCCGGAGTGAAATCAGGATTGTCCATGATAGGAATAAGAGGAGACGGGAAGGTGGTGAGTTCATGGCTAACGTTGGTCTGGTCCCAGACTTCCAACAGAACCTTTGTAATATTTGAGGCGTGTAGATTGGGGGTCTGTGCTGTTTACGGAGGAAAGGGATTTCTTGCAGAGGCCTACCAGCCACTGCCTGGTCCTGGAACAACCAGTGCTTTTCAGACTCCCATTTACTCCATTCGACCAGAAGGCGTAGCTGAGCAGCCTGAAAGTAGAGCATCAAGTCTGGAAGTCCAATTCCTCCCCCCTCCGGAGGGAGCATCGCCAGCCGTAGCTTTAGACGCGATTTCCGCCCGTTCCAAATTAACTGAGCCAACTCCGACTGTGTTGGCTTTATCCAGCCCAGCGGAGGCCGTAGAGGGATAGTGCGAAATAGATATAAGATCTGAGAGAGGACAGTCATCTTGATCGCTGCAATTTTGCCCAACCAAGACAATGGATAGTGTTTCCACCGCCCCAAATCCCGTTGAATGTTATGTCTCAGCAGAGTGTAATTTATGTTAACTGTATCCAGCAAAGAGGGGGCCAATTGAATCCCCAGGTAGGGGACTGCCTCTCTCGCCCATTGGATGGGGAACAAGCCCTGCAACAGATCCCGAGTGGATTTCTCCAAGGACAGGTCGAGGGCCACTGACTTGCTCGTATTAAACTTGAACCCGGAGACTCGATCAAATAACCCCAGGTCTTCAAGACACGTGGGTAGCGCGTCCCTCGGATGGGACAACGAGATCAGGACGCCGTTCGCATATAAGCTGATCATATGGACATAGCCCCCAAGTTTGATCCATGATACTCGGGGGTTAAGCCTCAATTTCTGCGCCAGCGGTTCCATGTAAAGGGCGAAAAGGAGGGGTGACAATGGGCACCCCTGCCTCGTACCCCTCCCAATGGCAAACCGGGGGGATGTATTGCTGTTGACTCTTACCGTGGCCGTTGGAAATTTGTAACAGTTCAGGACATAAGTATGGAACTTCGGCCCCAGTCCCACCTTCTCCAGTACTTTCTCTAAATAGGGCCAATGGACCCTATCGAACGCTTTCTCAGCGTCGATAGCCAACAGTATGTACTCCTCGTCCGTGCGTGTAGCCTTTTCAATAAGATGCAGGGCCCGTCTAGTATTATCAGAGGTTTGGCGTGGGGGGCGTGGCCTCGATCTGAGCATGGTGGACGTGCTCTAGAGGAGCTCTGTCCGATGCCCGCTGAATGAGCGAATTATCCTGAATACCCCGTACCCACAGACCGCCCATAACACCCCTAAATCAAACCGGAGCCTGAGGGGTCCCTGGAACAGCCGCCGCAGCGCGTGGGGTCCTACCGGCGACCGGAACCGGGGAGTGGCGACGGTGAGGCCTTGCATCCGTCCAGAAGCCGCGGCACCTACTGGGCGCGCTGTGCCGCAGGCACAGCGCCCGGCCGCCTGGACACCGCGGCTGGTGAGAAGACTCCTGAGCGCCGAGACAAGGGCGTCCCTGGCAGTATCCCAGGACCGGCAGGGCGGCGGCGCGAGGAGGTGAGCCGGGGGAGAAGGGATCCCGGGCGCTAGATGGTGACGGCGCCCACAACGGGGTGCTGACACGGGGGGCGCGGCGCCCTCGCCCGCTCCCGCTCGCGCCTCGTCAGGAACACTACAAGCCTGCCGTCCGCCGGAAAGGACCGCTGATAATCCTGGAGCAGGACCCCCGGACACCACACTTGCGGGGCAACTGCCTGTGAACCACCATAGACAGCGCGGCCGCCATCTTGAATTGACGTACGTCGCCACTGCGCCTACCATCGAGATCTCGCTGCCACCCGACCTTTCTGGCGCCAAGCAACTCCAAAGGGCCGAACTGAGCACACGGTGCCCTACACGGCAGGGAGACAGAGTCGAAACACCCTCCTTTGGCACCTTACACAGCTCGTGAGCGGAAGCCAGTGGAGACGTTGGGCGGATAGCGGGGACGCTAGCCTCACATACACGGGCGCAAAGCCAAGTGAGGTCCGGAGCTGACCGAAGGAACAAACATACTAATTGGTGAGTCGAGATCGGCTTACTACGTTGCGACGGCCACTTTGCAAAAAGGTGCGAATCCCCGGCCGATACCCATATCGTGAGGCACAACACCGGGCACACTGCAAGCCATGGGAAGAAACAGAGCCAAGGCACACGACATGGGCGCCAATGCGGACCTACAGTCTACGGGATCGGAAGACCCGCTGGCCTCCTCCAATGTGGAGATCATCCCACCGACGGGTAAGACCACCCAAGACGCTAAATTGGCCCTTATCCTGGCGGAAATAAAGGCCTCCAGAGAAGCACTGGAGCTGCGCATGGACAATATGGCGACTGGTCTATCACTATTGCGAGCAGACCATAACAAGCTGGCAGAGAAGGTATCCAAACACAAGATCGCGCTGGAAGATTTAATCCCGCAACAGACGGTTCACTCCACGAAGCTGGAAAGTATGGAGAAACAAATCAAACTGCTGTGTAAAAAGGTGGACGATGCGGAAGGGCGTTCCCGCCGCAACAACGTGCGAATTTTGGGAATTCCGGAGCGCAGCGAGGGGAGGAACCCCACTCAATTTGTGGAGGACTGGCTGCAGAAGGTTGTCGGCCCACAGGAACTTACACCGCTATATAGTGTGGAGAGGGCACACAGGATGCCGGCGATCCCACCAAAGCCAGGGGCACCACCGCGACCGCTCATAGCACCCCTGCTGAACTACAAAGATAGAGACTCTGTACTGCGAGTGGCAAGGGAGAAAGCCCCGCTGCGCTACGAAGACAAAACCATATCAATCTACCCAGACTTTACCCCGACGGTACAAAGAGCCAGATCATCGTTCTTGGGGGTGAAGCACAAACTGCGAGATAGAAACCTTAAGTACGCCCTATTATTCCCTGCTCGCCTCAAGATACTGCACGGCAACAAATCCTACTTTTTCGACTCGCCCGAAGAAGCAGAGGAATGGATGGAAGTGACGCTTACACCACCAGCCACCCAAGACCTGTTTGAGGACGACCGGGGCGGTGGGCCTTCTCACCGGGACCGGGAACACGCGTCAGCTGGATTCGCGAATCACGCAAAAGGATCTTTGTCAAATGGAGGGCACAGGTCGGCTAGATCTGGGAAAATGGCGGTAGTCGGACACCTGACGGAGGAGGCGCTGGCGGCGCATGATGCCAACGGACACTCGGCCGCAGCCGACCGCTCAGGCACGCCGACGGAGGTATCAGGATCGGCTGATAGCCTGCAGCTATTCCCCAAAATCACGGCACAAGTGGCTAATGAATTCTGAACGCGGCCGCAGAAGACTCCGATTGGTAACGTATGCCATATATGAGGGGCGAATGTGGGTGAGGGTCACACCGGCTAAGGGCACATAACAGTAACATCACCAGGCTCTGGTCAGGTGCGAGTGGCTCCCTCGCCCCACCTTATAGACATGATTAGGTTGTTCATCCACCCACGTTGGGCGGTAAGGTTTGGACCCCGAGAGTTTTTACTTTGGGACCTGAAAGTTCTGGGATTGTTAGTTGAAGCGGCACTGGGGACATGGCGGATTCTATTAACATTATTCATGTTGCGACGTCCACCGGCTTTGCCTACAAATGGACGCAATGGGGGCTAATAGTGCGTACAAGCTGTGCACCTGGAATGTTCGAGGCATGGGATCTATACATAAAAGGCATAGAATGCTGGCACAACTCAACCGAAGAAACGTTAAGATTGCCTGCCTTCAAGAGACTCATTTGAACAATGCGGAGAGTGGGAAGCTACTTAAAAAGTGGAGAGGACAATTGTTTGCTACCTCTTATTCTGTATTCTCGAGGGGGGCTGCTGTGTGGATACGTAACTCTGTCCCATTTAAACTAGTGGAGAAATGCCTAGATAGGGAGGGTAGATATGTATTTGTTAGTGGGATGCTAGATGGTTCCCCCGTGGTGATAGGCAGTATCTACGCCCCCAACTCGGGTCAATCGGACTTCTTACAACAAGTAAACAATATTATGGCGGGATGGGCGGACCATAGCTGGATAATAGGAGGGGACTTCAATGCAGTGTTGGATGTATCATTAGACAGGTCGCACCCGCCCCTACAGGCCACTGAGAGCAGGAAACAAGCGGATGCACTAACGAGGTGGGCTGCGGGCTGGGGACTGGCAGATGCATGGAGAACCAAACATGTACTGAATAGAGAATACACCTTTTACTCGCCTCCTCACAGATTGCACACCAGAATAGACCATGTCTTTTGCACTACGACACTGTTGGGGAAGGTCGCCTTGGCGGAACATATGGGCAAGACTCTGTCAGATCACAACCCGGTGGAAGTCACGTTCCGATGGGGTAAGATTCCAACGCCAATACCTACATGGCGCCTCGCACCGGAGTTGTTGGAAGACACGGTTTTTCGCACAACACTGGCGGATGCCATCACATCCTATTTTGACACAAACACGGGCTCGGCGAGTTCCCGCGGGGTAGAATGGGACGCATTCAAGGTAGCTATCAGGGGAGAGGCAATGAGCACCCGAGTAGGCATGAGGCACATTGTAATGGACAGACTACGGGAGGTGGAAGGGAGGCTGGCAGCGCTAGAGAGTGAGGCTGCTGGCACGAACGTACCATTCACGCCACTCCAGGGGGCACACATACAGCACGCAGAGCTACTAGAGGAGTTGAGAGTACTAGATTACAGGGAATACACGTGCAGACAACACGCGCAGACGGACAGGGCCGGGCCCCTACTGGCTCGTATGATACGGGTTGACCCCATACATGCACCAATCATGGAGGTACTTGATCAGGAAGGGTCCCGAACATCGACACAGATAGGCATAAACACAGCATTTAGGACATACTACGAATCCCTGTATGGCCCGCCTAGCCCGCAGTCAGACACGGCATTTGAGGAGTTCATGGAGGGAATAGACTTGCCGCGGCTGGCAGACCATCAGCGCAAGGAGATGTCCCGCCCCATCACAGCGGCTGAGATCCGCCAGGCGATCCGAGCATTACCGCGGAACAAAGCGCCGGGAACGGATGGCCTACCGGCCGAGTTCTATGGTGTGTTCATTGACCTTCTTGCCCCACGCCTCCAGGTGGTTTATCGAGAAGCGCTACAAACGGGTAGTTTGCCACAGACGTCACTTCAAGCCCTAATAGTGTCTCTGTTGAAACCGGGCAGGGATGGCCTACACTTAGCTAATTATTGACCACTCTCCTTGTTAAACACAGATTATAAAATCTTAAGTAAGATCCTAGCGACGAGACTAGCGCAATATATACCGCAAATGGTACACCCTGACCAATGTGGCTTTGTGCCAGGAAGAAGCACGGCAATGAACCTACGAAGACTCAGCCAACTTATGCTCACCGGGAGTGAGGCTATGCATGGTGAGGGCTGTATCTCCTTGGACCTGAAACAGGCCTTTGATTCCCTCAGATGGGACTACATGCTGACGGCACTTGCACGCTTCGGCATACCGCCCGAATATATATCATGGGTTCACCTACTATACACCCGCCCCACGGCGCGGGTCCGTACAAATGGCTGCATTTCGGCGCCTCTAGACGTGGCGAGAGGCACGAGACAGGGATGCCCACTGTCTCCACTATTGTTTATACTGGCGTTGGAGCCCTTGCTGGGCAAACTTCGGGGACTGGCCCAACACAGGGGCATCCATAGGAACGGCGTCACGCATATAGTATCGGCGTACGCCGACGACATCATTCTGTACTTCAGGGACTTGAGGGGAGACCTTGATCCGGTACCTACCATATTCGAAAACTTTCGCTCGTTGTCAGGGCTCACCATAAGTGAACCAAAGTCTCACGGGTTCTACTTCTCAGTAGAGGGGGAAGTGACCCACATCCCTTTCGCGCCGCATAGCTTCCAGGTGGCGGAGACTACATTCCGATACCTTGGGATTCAAGGTTACAGAGAAGCGAGGGATATGCTCGACGGCAATCTAGGAAGAGCGATCAGGGCGCTGAAATCCCAGGTGCTCTTCTGGACGGCACTGCCGCTATCAGTGACAGGCAGGGTGACCAGCTCTAAAATGGTGGTACTACCCCGACTCCTTTATTATTTTACGAGCATGCCATTTCTGATTCCCACGTCCATGTTTACTACACTGAATACACTACTGACGGAACTGGTGTGGGGTGCTGGGAGGAGACGGATTAGTTTGGCCAAATTGCAGCTTCCTACAGCGGCAGGAGGCATGGGTGTGGCATACAATTTTGACTGCCAATTACAGTGGCTAGCTTATTGGGTAGCGGGGAGGAACCTACACGAAATCAACGTTTCGGTACCGGACTGGAACAGGGGAGGTGTACACACTTTACTGTTACCAGGAGCTGAAATCCCCCGACAGGCACCTCCACTGCTTCGTCTAGCGATTCTATACTGGAGACAGGCAGTGAGGTATTCCTCCCGAACGACCTCCTACGCCCCCACGATACCACTGCTGGGAATACCGGTGGGACTGAGGCCGCTCTCGAATCCATGGTTGACGGAGTGGCATGAAGCGGGCGTCACACAGGTAGGGGACTTCTTCCACGAAGGCAGGGTCATGCCATTTGAAGACTTCCGCACCACGCACCACACTTCGGGAAGTTCGTTCCTACTACATGCTGGGGTGCGCCACTATATCGCACGGGTGTTGGCAGCAGACGGACAGGAGCCCCCCACAAACCCCCTAATCACCATGCAATATTTGATGGGAGCGGGCAGTCACCTGACCAGATGGTTAACACACGGTATACGGGAGGGTAGAGCAGTCCCGTTAAACTCGATACGGGAAAAATGGGAACATGACATGGGGAGATCCCTCGGAGACAAGGAATGGGCCAGAATAATTGCGTTTCCGAAAAAGGTATCACGAAATCCGAAATTCAAATTTATACAACTTATGATACTACATAGAGCATACCTGACACCGCGCCGCATACATGCGATGTTCCCCAACGCACCAGACACATGCCCCCGCTGTGGTGTGGCAGACGCAAACCTGCTCCATATGCTCTGGGAATGTCCAAAACTGGGATACTATTGGACGGCTGTTCAAAACGAGCTGGTCAGACTGGTCCCTTCCAAACCGTACACTACATTGGAATATACATTACTGGGGCTGGGACCTGTAGAGAAGAAAAAAAGTGTAGGTACACGCTTCACTGATCTGGCCTTATTACTGGCGAAACGCACCCTAACGATGAAATGGAAGTCGCCAAGGCCACCTGACCCAGAAATGTGGAGGGCGGAAGTGATAAGATGGGGTAAGGCTGAAGGGACGACGCTACAACGGGAGGAGCGTAGGGGACTCAGGAAGAACTTTATCTCCCTAGACTGGAATGCTTTAGTTGGGTCCTTTGAGGCAGAGGGTAGTGATGCGTCTGACACTTCTACAGAGGTGGGTTGATAACGCTTTGGGAGTGACCTGCCAGTATGAAGCCTGTTGTGCCTGGGACTGGGTGCACTGACCACACCAGACTTGCCTCACGGGTACAATTAAGTAGGCGCCCAGTAGAAATACGCAAGACACGCTACAAGTAACATGTTCGCATGTGGTGGACTACGCAATATAATGGAAGATGTCTACGATATGAGTGCCGGGGTGGGAGGGAAGGGGAGGAGGGAGTTGGGCCGGGATTGTTTAGTACACAAAAAGAAAATGACTATTGAAGCTAAGGAACAGTAATTCGAACCTGATATGATTTGTACTCATCGCAAATGTACTTGCTGCACCGTACCATTTTGTCACTATACTATCAATAAAAAGATTTAAAATATATATATATATTAGAGGTTTGGCGTTCTGGGATGAAGCCGGCCTGGTCTGGGTCAATGAGGCCTCCCATATGGGGTGCTAGACTGGCAGCCAAAATCTCCGGGTATAATTTGAGATCAACGTTGAGGAGAGAAATAGGACGATACGCCCCACACGGAGACCGGTCCTTTCCTGGCTTCGGTATGACCGCTATGGAGGCCTCCAAGAGGTCACTGGGGATCGCACCCGGTGCCGGAAAGGAATTAAAAAGTCACGTGAGAAGAGGAGCGACTTGGGGCGCAGAATGTTTTATAAAAACTCGCAGGAAAACCGTCAGGCCCTGGGGTCTTTGCCACTTTGAGGCGTGAGATAGCAGCAATGACTTCCTCCAGCTGGATGTCACGCTCTAAATGATCCGCCTGTTCCTTCGTAAGAGCTGGAAGAGGGATGGGTCAAGAAAGGCATCCTCATCCAGGTCACCAGTGTGGTCACCGGAATAGAGGTCTGCGTAAAAATCACTGAAAGCCTCAGCAATATCATGGTCTTCTGTGCCAACAAGCAAACTGTCGGCTATAAAAGTTGGCGTCACTGAGCCCTAGAGTCAGCAGGTGGGTCGATGCCCAGTAAAACGGCAGGCTTCTAACAGGGAGCGTAACTGATAGAGCTTATTGTCCAATTTGAACACAAGGCGAAATGGGTGGCCCCAGCTGTAGGGGATGCCACGTTGCATCTGGCGGGCCTTTTGGAGAATCTTTTCCTTGGTGCGGTAGTCCTGCACAGATACTAAGATGTCTGGGGGTGGAGCCGAGGCAGAGCACGGAGGACCCACTCAGTGGGCCCTGTCCAGACGGATCTCCGATTCCTATAGACGCCCCCAAAATGTGGTTGAAGAGTTCCCTTGCAAAGCTAAACAGGTCCTTCGTGCCATCCGTCAACTTAACTCCCCAGATCCGTACATTTTGGCGGCGGGAACGGTTCTCTAGGTCCTCCATGTGAGTCTGTAGGTCGACCAGTTGGTCGGGGATTCGTAGGATTTCCTGCTGTAGTGCCGCTATTTCGGTGTCCTTCCCATCGCTTTTGCCCTCTAGATCCGCCATTCGCTCACCAATGCCGTCCATGTCCCTGCGAACCTCTTTGATCTCTTCCGTGAATTCCTTTTTCAGAGTGTGGATATCCTCCCTCAGGGCGTTAAACAATGACTCCAAGAAGTATTTGGTGATGGGCTCAGACCCATCCTCCCGTCCTGTGGCGGGCTGGGTAGAACTCACAGCCATGGGGGTGAGTTGTTGGCTCGTCTGCGCTTTAGCAAACAGATCCTTCAAGGTCTTGTCCCTACGCCCCCTGGAGGTGGACATCGCGCATACTAGACACCACAGGAACCACAGTCTTTGGCGTAGACCTCCCCCAATGACTCCAACCAATTGAACAGTCCTAGGAATTCCGACTCGAGTGCTAGCGACCAACCTAGCCCCTACGAGCCTCACCCAAGCACTCCGGAGCATCAGGCATCACTCGCGGCCGGAATCCGCACCACAGTCCGATGTTAGTTACATAGCCCCTGGATTCCTCAAAGCTGTTCCATCAATTGAGTCCCCAGCCAGCCCGTGCTCACCTCTTCCAAGTGGCAGTTCCCTAAGGAGGAACCAATGGGCCTACTAGTGGAGAAGTGTGGCTCAGGGGTTAGAGCCAGCAGACCCGGAAGCTGAGATAGGTCCTGGACCAGGGTTCAATCCCCGCCTCGGCGGGTCTTGGGCTAAAAATTCCACGGACTCGATAATTCTCGCCCCGGTGCCTCCTCGACTCACGGGTTCACACTCTGCGACTCTGGGCAAAAGCTTGCTTAATCTCCACAACGGCCCCTCGCGGCGGGATGCCTGACTTTCACCTTGTGGATACCCTGCTATCTCACAGGGGAATACCAGGAAGGGTTCCCTAAGCAAGCAAGCGCCGGGAAACCCACTGCGGCTAATTGTGCGCTATATAAGCTCAACTACATTTACATTTACATTTACTAGGCCACTACACTAGGTAGGCCGCTCTCCAACACCGTCGCACTGAACTCCTCTGCTCTTTCAGCGGCCCCAAGCGAGTTGTAGCCTCCACACTGGCACTGTCACAGCCCCAAATTCACCAAGGGCAGACTGCTCCTCCAGACAAACTCCCAGGCACTCCGACCCACTCTAATCTGCCCCCAAGTAGCTTCGTCGCAATCTCGCTCTCTCCTGTGACTCTCAGGTCGGGAGCCCGTCCAATCCAGACCCGAAGTCAAGTCAGTGGCCAAGGCCATGCAGATCTCCCTCCACACCCGCCTGATGGCTATCCGGCACACTACCACTCTTCCGCCTCATGGAGCGGGATGCGCCGTTGAGCCCCAGCCAATGCACCACCGCAGGAGGGCGCCAACAACAATCGCAAGCTGCCAGGCCAGGTGGCTGCCGATTCACTGACCCAAAATGGCAGTCGGGCACCCCCTCCTTCCCTGGACGCCTCTCTGGATTCTGCAGGCTTGATGTCACCCCAGTGTCCACGTTAGCCGGGCAGCCTCCCCTGCGTTGCCAATCAGTTCCACAAGCGCCCCCTGCACAGGCCACCAAGCCGGCCTACCTGTCCGCCTCTCGACTTGTAGTTCCCCGGCTCCAATCCTCGCTGGCAGCACACTGTAAACCCTCCAGCAGATGCGCCGCAAACCACCTCACTGTTACCCAGGCCTCCTCTGTACTCCCCCACCAGACTCTCCAACGTGCTGTTAAGCCCGGTTTTCTCCGAGCCCTCCTGGTCCGCTAGGCCTGGTCGAGGCCGGGTCAAGGGGGAGGGGGGCCCGCGCCCAGTCCAAGGCCGCTCCAGTCTCTGATCGCCACTTCCACAGTTCTTATGCCGCAGCACCTGTCGTGCTCTCCCGGCCTCCGCTCAGGGAGAGCGTCAAAATCCACTGGCCGGCCCACAACTGCCTCCGCACGGGCCCAGGTATAGAGATATCAGCGGGCCAGGCCCCCCCACCACCGCACTCTTCCGGCCTCACGCCGTGGCGGCCCCCAGCACACCTCCGCCACGACCGACATGCCAGTATCTTCTAGGAGGGCTACTGCTCCTTCGCTCGTCCCTTCTACGGCCCACAGAGCTGCAACACACGTCTCGTAGCAGCCAAGCGGGAAGCGTCAATACACGCTGGTGGGCCCACAACAGCCTCCGCGCATGACCCGGGGTCAGAGACGCTGCGCTGTCAACCAGGTCACCCGGCTGGGCCTCACCGATCTCACACCACAGCGGCCTCCCCACTCCTACTTCCTCCGCCTGGCCCACCGTGCCGGGATCGTCTCCAAGGGCCTCCGCTCCCTCCGGGCAGACCGGACTTTCTTTGACGGCTCTTCCCCGTGTCCCTTGCAGACCTCAGGCGACTCCTCGCGGCTCAGTCGGCTTCCCTGCTGTCCTACGCAGCTGTGCACCAGCAAGCACAGACTCCACCCGGGTCAAGCCCAAACGTTACCGGGACCTCTCCGACCCCCAGAAAGAGCAGACAGGAGCTGAAACGGGTACTAGGCCAGTGCTGTAACAGGCCGTCGACGGGAGCCCAGGAGCAGCACGTCTGCTCACGCCGCCATCTTGGCCACCTCATTGCTTTATTTTATTAAGAACTATCATGTAATTTTTTTCAACGTACCTGGGAGACAACGAATAGTTTTTTCTTGGAAGGCTACAAATCCTGTTTTAGCCCTGCAGTTGAATTGGGTGCTTGAAAGGCCAAAAGAGGCCTTGTGACCTTTATTTCTTTAGCTGTTAATGGGAAGATTAAGGAAATTTGCACAAGGTCACATATACTTCAGGTATTAAAAATAGCTCTCATTGTTTGTACGTTAAATTTGTTGAATTTCTATAATGCTATAACCTGGTTGCATGAGTCAATTGATCTGCTAGGCTCCCTTATTAGTGCACTAGTAGAGAAAAAAGAAGGCCCGACCAACGTAATTGTGGCAGGAGATTTCAGTTTACACTTACACTCAGTCCCCTTGAGGTATCAAATAAGTCCTCAATATGTAAGATTTTAGAAGGTCTGCATTTGGAACACACTAATGAGGCAACAGAGGTAAATGCTATCTTAAAGGATATTAATCTTGTTTTTTCTCAGGATGAACTGGTTAACTCTGTCATCCCAAGTTCACCCAAGCTTTATTGGCAGGGGTTGTTCCTAAATAAAAGACTCAGGGTCATATGTAGGTAAAAAACAAATTGCGAGTTCTTAATAGCGATTTTTACCGGATCGCCATTAAGAACTCTCAAAGTCCGATGTAGATAAAAAAATCGCTAAAAGTTAGCGAATCTGCAATAATCGCAAAGAAAAATACAGAATCCGCATTACCGAATCGGTATTTGTGAAATCGCATTTTTAAAAACCGCAAATTAGCAAATCTGCTAATCTGGAGCAGCTTGATGACCTCACAACCAGGATGTGGCTTTACACATGCTGTTTTACTGAGCCTGAAGCTGTGGGAGAGGCAGGGAGCAGGAGCACAGATCCAGGAGCTGCACAGTAATACCCAATCAGACACCAAAAACAAGCATGGAGACACAAGAGAAGGGAAAGGAGCAGCCAGAGAGAGAGGAAGAGGAAACACAAATTCTCTGAGAAGGAGTTGGAGGTCCTAATTGAGGAGGTGGTAGAGGACCACAACCAGTTGTTTGGCAAGAACTCATTGCTTGAATCGCAGAAATGGAAGATATGGCTTGTAATACAAGCAAAAATGAATGCCATTGGGGTCACCCAGCGCTCCAGTGACCCATTTTATAGATGTATATTTTTTCTCTTTTCATTGAAAATGGGCATGCACTAGCACTTTAAACTGCGGGTGATTGGCTAAGTGCTATCATGTGATCAAGGCCGCTTGGACAGCCAAAACACGTCAAGGCAAAGGAACACTGGAATAAAAATACTTGCACAAAAATAAAAAGGCAAAAGAACACTGGAATAAAAATACTTGCACAAAAGAAGGTCTGCACTCGTCATTTGTGTATGAGGCAGAGGAAGAGTGTCACGAGTTTGGTGATATTTACCGGCATTGGACTGTTGCCGGGTTGCAGACCCCCTCACAGGAAGATGGCTCCGTAGCAGGCAGTCCATCTGCCTTTGTTGGTTCCCTGACCGCGGTATCGCGGGCGCGTGGTAGTTACGGCAGATACCCCAGGAGCACTAAGGAAAGTTTCGGAGAGGAAACGGACGGAACCCCCCTGAATGCAGCACAAACTTTTTGGAGAACCAAAGAATCGGAGAGTGACAGCGTGAAGTGAGAATAGAGGCCACACGTCGGAGGATATCGCTCGGCTGAGCAGGTACAGGACAGGGGGCCCATCGTCAACCACAGGGCTTCGTGGCATGTAGTGCTGATCTAAGAGTTTTAAAGAACTATCATGCATATACTGTTTTCTTTTGTCATTAGAGCGAGCAGAAGAAGGCAGAACGCCGAAACGCGTCCTCGCTGATTAAAGAATGGAATTGGTCCCAAGAGTGCAGCGTGTTTCTTTGAAAACATGAGCTTTGATTTTAAAATGGACCCACCTCCATTTGGCTGCACCCGTCGCAAGTGTGCAGCGAGCGCCAAGGTGGACTTTGGAGCGTAATATATATATATATATATATATATATATATATATATATATATATATATATATATATATATATATATATTCACTAAAATAACAGAGGTTAAAGTTGAGGTATATGTAAGTAAGGTTGTAGGAAATTAACTTTAATTAAAAAACATCCTTAGAAATTCTCTGAAAAAAGGAAGATTGTTGTGCAGTTTAGACACAGGTTTTCCAATATTTATAAAACAAATCTTTAAAAAACACTGATATTGACCATTTATACATAACTGATATAAGTATCATTTTCACCGTCCTAGATTTCAGAATTCATTAATACTATGCACAATAATAAGCTGTGCATCATAGCAGTTCAAGTTAAAATTTAAAAATAAGTTCCTCAAGACTTCCTTCTATGTTCAATCAACACCACTGAACCAAAAGTTCAGAAAATGAAGTAGCACATTGCAAACTCAACAATTCCCCCTTAACTTCTTATTTGTACCTCAAGAAAGAGAGCCTTCTGAGCTTTTTCCGCACAGATAGTTTCAGTTGATATTTTATAACAAGCATTTACACAGCCATGGAATTGGTAAGTGTCTGTAAGCTACACTGTGATAGACACTGATAAAAAGGTCTGGTCACAATATCAGTCTCAAGATAGTAATGGCAGCCTACCGTTCTTCATGTGCTACACCCAAGAGAGGGATGGTAGTCCTCTCTTAACTATGGGGGCTTGCTTGCTACGGCCCTAGAGTTTCAGAACATGTCCTGAACCTTGCATAGAACATACCCAGGCCTCTGTGCACATGCTTAAATTAGTGTGATGCTAGAACCAAAACTACAAATCAGGATACTAGATTCAAACGCAGTCAAGGGCTGTGGAACACACCTGAATACAATGCTGGGGATATTTCTGTCCAAACTGTCCAAGACATCAGGACACCTGACCCAAAAAGGACCCGCAGATGTGAATGAAAAAGACAGATTGCAGCAGCGATGTTGGAGTCAGGTTTGGAACTGAGCCAGATAAAAGCTTTCTTGAAATAAAAAAAAACATTGTATGTACAATATAACAAAAAGAATGATGATTAAGTGCACTTTTCAGATCCAAAATTGTCACTCATGCATTTAAGTGGAACCATTTCCTAGGAAGCCAAAATCTCACACTGAATGGTCATTAGCATGAAATGAGGGATCTATGCTCCCCAGATTTGACCCAGCTTGTGATTCTCAAAGTCTCAAAAGAATGGCTGAAGTGCCCCATTTCAAATAAACTATAGGCCGAAGAATACTCTTGCAAATACAAAGGTCGTGATGCCAGATTAAACAGAAGTAGAGATTGCACTAGTTACACACATATCAGCTCTATATAATTGATTCACTTCCTAATCATTGGTAGCATCTAACTCTTTTTATATTATTTATTTTATATGTGGATGAGTATGAAATAATCAAAATGTATAAACATCGTTTTCAAAATATATATTTTTTAATAACAGCACCTGAGAGTATGCCACCAGTTACATCAATGGGTATTAATGAAGAGGGAGAAACATATCCAATTGGCAGCCAAGAGTATCAGAGAAGTGAAAACTGTGCAAGTACAGGTGAGTAGCTATATAGGTAGCCTTCTAAGAAGGTGTTTGGAGACATATGTAATAATTGCAGTGGAGTAATGAGTGAAGAATGACTGTTACCGCTTTCTGTAGAAATCCTGATGTGACTCAGGTTTTCTGAAGATTTCTGCTATGATCAGCATCTGTGCTGGTAACCTTTATTTGCCAGAGCACATGTAAAATGTTGTTAAGGTGAGCAGTAGTACCCGAGTGTTTAAAAACAGATCATATTTTAAGGACTCTAAAAATGTCCTGCCTCCAAGAGATTGTAGGATCAAGGCAACGCAATGGGATTGGGTAAACAACTGTGCAGAAGGCAACTCATGACTCCCTGGCTGGTACGCAGCTGGTGCTGGCTTGGCTTAGCATCTATATATTTGAAATGCAGAAACTGAGCTTGACACTAATATCAGAAACAGCACTAAACATCAACTATTTGACATTTTGGATAAGATGCTTTAAGGTAATTTAGGTTCTGATGGATATTTTTTTACTGCAGATTCCTCAACTTATGAATATTTCCCAGGTATCAGACTGGCAGCTAGATTAATCAAAGACCCGTTTTGCGAGTCTTTAATAGCGATTCATAAGAAACCGCTATTACAGACTCGCAAAATGGGATTCATGTAGGAATCGCAATATTTTTTTTTTTATTTTTTTTTGGGTTATAAACTTTTATTCGTCATCAATTCACACACACAGCTTTCCGCCTACAACCCTGAGGCCAGCAGCAAACAAGTACTATGTCAGTACAGTGATCAAAACCAACGCATAATCAAATCAAACCGTCGTCAACCCGAGGGTCCAGTGACCCAAATCTCAAATAGTACAGTTCTGTTGGTGTTGCGCGTATGCCGTCGCCCCGTGCCCTTTCACCTCGTTTCTGGGCGAGCGTGAATGTGGCGGCTCCAATGTAGTGCGGGTAATAACATGAAGTGTGCGTGTCTGACAACGTGGTCCGGGTCTATCACCTCTATCGTAACATTCCCAACAACCCCCCACCCTCTTCCCCTGACTGCCTATGCGCCTTCCACTATTGTGTCTCTGTCTTCTCAATACTATATGTCACCCCGCCCACGTCTACGCTTTTCCTGCCTCCTCCCCACCCACCCGGGTCCCTAGCCCAACCTGCCCTCCTGTCCTGTATGTATCCCAGTGTAAGCAATCTAAATGTCCTGTGCCCTCCAGCGTCCCAGAATCCCAGGTATCCCGCCTACTTTCCCCTTCGGGCCACCAACATTGTGTGCCTAATCCTCGTGGCCCTCCTCCCTCTCCCGTCGCTCCTCTGTCTCCTCCCGATCCGTATCCGCGGTGTTTTTATTGGAGTTGTAGGTCAGGTACAGGTCCCAAAAATATTTGGGTCTACTAACCGGGGGTAGGAGTTAACTATAAAGCTGTGATTGGGTGCAACTGTACAGCATATCCCTGTCCCACCTCCTCTTGGTCGGCAACGGGCCTCGCATCCAACACTGTGCAACTGCCCGTCGAGCCATAAGGAGCCCCATGCCCGCCAGGCGCCGTGTCGCCATAGGAAGAACCCTGGTGTGTCCCAGCAATGCCAACGCAGGGTCTGCTGGGAGCTCAATCTCTAGTATTCGACCCAGTTCTAAAAAGACATCCTCCCAGAAGTTGTTAATTCCCGGGCAGGACCACGCCAGATGTAGGAAGTCCGCCATTGGTGTATGGCAGCGTTCACATTCGGACGTCTGTCGGAGCCCGTATCTGTGCAGGCGTTCTGGAGTGTAATACACTTGCTGTAGAAATTTAAACTGAATAAGTCTGTGCCTAGCGTTAAGCGACACCCTGTTCGTATTTTGGCAGCAATATTTCCACATTGAGTCGCTTATCTCCGTCTGCAAGTCACGCTGCCACGCCAGTCGGGCCTTCGAAGGTGTCTGTTCCCGGTGACACTGCCCAATCTTGTATAACCGCGAGAGCAATTTGCTGGATGATGGCGTTTTTATAACATACGTCAGCTCTGGTAGTTCGGGGGGCTCCTCCATGGCTGGTCCCAGCAAGTCCTGAAGCGCCGCGCGGACTCGATGCAGTTGGAAACGGTGCAGCAACGACGCCGGAGTCCGGGAGGGAGCGACCTGGGCCCAGGAGACTACCTTCCCATCCTTGAACAAGTCTCCCAGCTTAAGTATTCCTAGTTGATTAAGGGCACGAGTGACCCCCTTCTCCCGTAGCGGCGATAGCCACACAGCCCAGTCTATCGGGACAAGTGGGGAATACAGTAGCGTGCAGTCATGACTCTTGGCCAAGGAGTGCCATGCGTGGTTCGTTGTCGTGATCGAATCCAGAGTTCCTACCCGTCTCGTGGCCGGTTCAAATACAGTAGCCGGCGGAGGGAGGGGCTTTGTGAATAGTGTCTCTAGGATCACGTGTGGGATGTTACGGTCCCCGTGTATCCATGTATGCAGGTGTGTCGCTTGCGCGATCCTGTAGTACCTTTCTATGTCCGGGGCCCCCAGGCCGCCTTGGTCATACGGGAGGGTTAGAACTCGCCACTGTACTCTAGGTTGCTTGCCTCCCCATGCCAATCGCGTGAGGGTTTGAGTCATCGTTCTGAAGAAGGCCTTAGATAGGATCACCGGGAGATTGTTAAAGAGAAACAAGAACCTCGGGAGCACTATCATTTTCATTAGTGCGATGCGGCCCGACAGGGACAGCGGCAACCTACACCACCTGTCCACATCCTCCGTCAACTTCGTGTAAGCTACACCATAGTTTTCCCTCACCAACACGTCCGGATCTGGATGAAGCTGTATGCCCAAGTACCTAACCGGGTCTTCTGACCACTGCAATGGGTAATCCATGACAAATTTACTTGTCACCGGAGTCAGTGGGAACGCCACCGACTTGGTCCAGTTCACCTTTAGACCAGATAAGGCACCGAACTGCACCACCTCCCTGAGCACAGGGGAGAGGTTGAGCTCCGGGTCTCTAATGTACAAAAGTGTGTCGTCAGCGTACGTGGAGATACAAATCTTGTAAGTGGGGAAATTAATGCCCTCATGACTGTGGTATTCCCGGAGTGCACACGCTAGAGGCTCCGCCACTAGGGCGTATAGTAATGGGGAGAGGGGGCAGCCCTGTCTAGTACCCCTACCTATTCCGAACGCTTCCGTGACTCTATCACCGATTCGTAGCCTGGCCGAGGGTTTATAGTACAAGGCGCCTATCATTTGTAGGAAGGGCTCGCCCAGCCCCAGCTTTCTGAGCACTCTGGACATGAATGGCCACTCTACGGAGTCAAACGCCTTCTCCATATCGAGAAATACTGCCAATGCCTTAGTCTCCGGTTTCACGTGCTGCATCGTCCCCAGGACACTGCGTATATTGTACGTGAGGTTCCTAGAGGGTATAAAACCGGCCTGTTCTGGGGCTACCAGTTCCGGGGCGAGCAGTGCGAGTCGAGTCGCGAGTACTTTGGCATATAGCTTTGCGTCGACATTTATCAGGGACAGGGGTCTGTATGAGCCGCACTCAGTAGCGGGCTTCCTTGGCTTAAGGATCGTTATAATGAGTGCCTCCCGCATGGTTGGGGGCATGCAGCCTTCTATACATATGTCGTCAAATAGTGCTGAGAGGAAGGGGACCAACTGTTCTTTAAAGGCCTTGTAGAATCCTACAGTCAGCCCATCAGCGCCCGGGGCGCTACCGGACCGCATGCTATCTAGCGCCTCCATTATTTCCTCCCTTTGGATGGGCATCATGAGGAATTCTCTCTGCGAGTTGGACAGCTGTGGCATTTTAATATAGCTTAGGTAGTCGTCGATTGCCCCCTCCATTCCAGTAGACTGAGATTCGTAGAGTGTGGAATAGTACTGCCTAAATTCCCCAACTATCTGCTCTTCGTCCGTGAGCATCTCCCCCGTACTCGAAACCAGCTCACCCACTATTAGTGGACGTCTTTCGTTCCGGATCATCCTGGCCAGGAGGGAGCCAGGTCTTTCACCCTCGCCATAGGTGCGGGCCGTAGCATATTTACCCATGTGTTGCACCTCCCTGTCAGCCTCTGTGTTATATTCTGTCAGTAATTGTTTAATTTGGTCCAAGGTGTCTCCCTCAGGGTCGACCCGCTGTTTCTCTTCCAGTTCTGATAGCTGGTTCTCAAGATACCGTAGCCTCTGTCTAATGGATTTCAGGACACTGGAGTGTTTGGCCATGGCTATCCCGCGAATGTAGACCTTAAAGGCCTCCCATAGCGTTTGGAAACTCTCCACGGAGCCCGTATTGGTCTCAAAGAAGTTGTCAATTTCGTTCGCAATTTCCCCTCTGAATACCTCGTCCAGTAGAGAATACGGGGGGAAGCGCCACGTAAAGGGGGGAATCCCGCGCACCGGCGTCTCCAGGATCAGGAGGAGAGGAGAGTGATCTGATAGTGTACGTGGCAATATCTGACAGTCCCTCAAACTATTGGATAGCTGTTGTGATGCAAGCCAGTAATCAATTCTGGTATGGAGTGCGTGATAAGCAGAGTAGTGAGTGTACCCCCCTCTGGAGTGATGCCGACTTCGCCACACATCCAATAGCTCCAAGTGCACTAGTTCAGTCTGGAGCACCGTGGCAGCTGCCGACGGGCTTCTGAGGGGTCCCGCAGATCTATCCAGGGTTGGGTCAAGGACCAAATTGAAATCCCCTCCCCAGAGCATACTCGAGTAATCGTATGACTTGCACTTCTGGGCTAACGCCACGTAAAAATCAGGTGAATCGTAGTTAGGCCCATATACGTTCACTAGCAATAAATCATGACCCTTGCCCCTGCACCTACAGATGACGTATCGCCCCTCAGGATCTGTTTCTAGTGACGTCAATGTGAGTTTGGAGCGCGGGTTGACCCACGTGAGTGCCCCCCTCGAGTGAGTGGTGAAGCCCGCTGCTACACTGCATCCCGCTATTCCTTTGTGCATCAACATTTTGCTGTTGAGTGGTAAATGTGTCTCCTGTAGGAGAGCGAGATCTATGTGATGCCTACGCAGGTAACTAAGGACTTTGCGCAGCTTCCTAAAGTCATTGAGGCCCCTGACGTTCCACGTCAGCGCCCGTAGGTGATTCTGTGCTGTGCCCATCTGTGGTGTAATGATGTCAGCCCCAGCCATGTCGGACAGTGCGAGTGAGGAGGCAACCATGCAAGAGTGTCAAGCGCCCCGACGGGGCAAGATTGAGCAGTTGGCGCGGCATGTCAGAGGCAACCTCGTGTATATCGGAACTCGCCCAAATTTTAGCATTCAGCACCTCGGCAGTCAAACAAAGCAACAACTTGTACCCAAATACAGACCCCAACATTCCCCCCGCCACCCACAGCAGACCCACCCCAATTTGGCCTTGCATTTTCCCATCCCGCCCATCCCTCCCCAGCAACAACGTCAACAGTCCCGTGTGCATAGCGCATGGTGGCGAAGGTAGCCAGCTAACTCTTCCCAAGAGCCCAACTGTCGACTCCCCCCCCCCCCTCCGCCCTGCACCACCAGCAACGTGTCAATGCACCAACCCACACATCAATATGGTTATTTTCCCCTTGATCATCATGGTTGTCCCTTCCGCCCTCGCATCCCCATATTCGCCCCCTCCACCCCACCAGCTACTACCATGTCCGGGGCACACATAATCTATGGGAACAGGGTTCAATACCTCTAATAGTCTATTCCTATTTCCAATCCCCGGCCCCACTTATCTGTCACATCGTCCCATTGGGTCTCTCATCCGGAATAGCGACCCTCCAAACTCAAGGGTAACAGTGTCTCCCTCATAAGTTCACTGAGTTCCAGGTATTCTACTCCCAGATCACTCCTGTTCGTCGAGGCGGCTCGAGTCCGCTTCCTTCTGTTGCTCGGCTTGTACGTCCGGCTTCTCCCTGGCCCAAGTTTTCAAGGCTTTCTGCAGCTCTGCTGGGTCGGTGAAGATATGTGAGTGGCCTTGTCTATTCACACGCAATTTGGCTGGATACAACATTGCATAGTCTAGGCCCATATCCCTAAGGCGTTTCTTGTGCGGGGCGAAATGTTTGCGTGCTTCCTGCACCCTTGCCGTAAAGTCCGGGAATATGGAAATCGCCGACCCCTCAAATTATAGGTTCCCTTTGGTTTGTGCCAGCCTGAGCGCCGTGTCTCTGTCCCTGTAATTCAACAGTTTCGCTATGACTGGGCGTGGGGGGAAGCCCGGATTGGGCTTTGGGCCCAGCGTGCGGTGCGCGCGCTCCACGACAAACATTGCCGAGAACACTCCGTCACCCAAGAGCGTGATGAGCAATCGTTCTATGAATAATTCCATGTTCCCCGTCTGGGTGGTCTCCGGCAGGCCAGTAATGCGGAGGTTGAAGCGTCGTGACCGCGCCTCCAAATCCTCCGTTTTGTCCTGTAATGTTCTGATGAGTGTTTCCGCCCTCCGTCTCGCTGTGTCCAGGTCCGTTTGGGCTTCCTCCACCTCTGTAATTCGCCGTTCGGCCATATCATGCCGTTCCGCGTGCTTGTCGAGGCGCTCCGCCATGCGGTCCATTCTGTAGGACATGGAGTCCATCTTGGAACCCAGCGCCTCTATATTTGTTTGGATGTTTTGCTCCATGGAGCAGAGCATTGTTTTAATGTCCGCGTTGTCTTCCTGCGGCTCCCCTGTGTGCGCCTCCTCGTCGCGCTGGGTCAGGGGACTCGGCACTGGCACTCGTCTCTGTGAGAAGGGGAGCTTACTCTGGGTCCTGTCCCCCTTCCCCATGCCTGGTAGCGGCCTGTGGCGACTGCGGCTCACCGTATTCGAAGCGCAGTCCGCTGTGGCGCAATCAACTGCCTCTATGAGGCTCTCCGGGTCCAAAAAGAGAGGTATCAGAGGTCTGGTCACAGTCTCTACACCCTTTCACCTCCCTGATGGCGTGGGAAGGAAGCGGGTCTATCCAGCCTGGAACACGTGGTGCCCCCACAATTGTGATGTTGCCTCTCCCCGAGCGCGTGGAACCCGTGTATAGATCCCTGGGAGAGCAGCCGGTGTCAGAGGGAGGCAAAGTGGGCCAAGCGTCGGGTCGTTGCAAGCGCTGTCCCCAATCCAGTCACCTGGGCCCCAACTGCAGTAGAGCCCCGAATCGTGAATCCCTTAGCTTGGGCGCATTCATAGGAGAAGGGTAGTCCCAGGGGGGGTCACCTTGTCGTTGTCTCGGCGCCGTGTGCGGTCCCCGCACCACGCGGCGCTTCCGCCGCCTCCCCTGCGCTCCGCTCTGGTCGCGGTGCAATGGCGCCGCCGGGCTCCCTCCGACCCGCTGGGCAGGCTCACCTTCTCGACCGCGTTCTCGCAGCAGCGGGGCTCCGGGGCCTCCGATGTCCCTTGGTGGCAGTCGCCGAGTCCGCGATCGCCGCTTGCTGGAGGGCCGAACAGGGGGGGGGGCGCGCTCACAGTCCGCTGCTGCACGCCTCCGCACGCAGTGCGGATGTCAGCCGTACCAGAGGCCGCGGTCTGCGGCCCGTCCAGCGACAAGGAGAGCGAGCCAGCTACCGCCGCTGGGGCCGGCGGATTTTCTCTCCAGTCGGTTCCTCCCGATCCTCAGCTGCTCCGCCAAACTCGGGGGTGTCGGGGGCAAGGAACAGGTGAGGTTTGTGCAGGATTATTACAGGATTTTAGGTGGTGCCGGCGGAGCCCGGGAACTATGCGGCCATTTTCAGTGCTCGCTAGCTCCTCCCCCAGGAATCGCAATATTTATTGCGATTCCTACACCTTCCTTATTTGCGATTAGCTAATTGCTAATCGCAAATAAGGAATAACTCCCCATTCATTCCTATGAGCCTTGGGGAGTTATTCCTTATTTGCGATTAGCAATTAGCTAATCGCAAATAAGGATGCGAATTCAAGGGTGCCAGGGGTGTCCAAAGGACACCCTGTAGCACCCCTGAAATGCAAATTTACACAGGTGTTGCGCACACACATATCCAAAGGACATGTGTGTGTGTAACATGCAATTGAGAAAAATGCACTAAAGTGTTTTTTTTCCAATTTTTCGCTATTTACCACGAAGTCAGACTTCGTGGTAAATAGCGACCAAAAATTGCGAATTCGCAATTTAAAAATGGTTAATGAATTGCATTTAAGGAATCTCAAATAGAGATTCCTTAAATGCAATTCCTCGCAAATAAGAGATTTCGCAAATAGCGATTTTTGCATTTGGGATGATGAATCCCAAATGCAAAAATTGCGCTCGCAAAGGGCCAGATTCGCAGAATCTGGTCCTTTGCGAGCCGAATTGTCTTTCATGAATCTGGCTGTGGATCTGGAAACTTTTCAACAGTACCTCTGCATGCCTGTAGATGGTGTCAGGCGGCTGCCTGCTGATGTCGTCTGCCCCAGAAGGGATGTGGGGGGCAGCATTTAAGTGTCTTCCATCCATGGTGATGTCAGTTTGCTTCTTTCCCTACCATAAGACGCAAACCCTATGACTGGACAAATTTCTCTCTAAATATTTCGAATATACCAGTATGTATAAGAAATATCACCTCCTAAGGCCACAGGATTCAACTCTGAGTCTCTGTCACAAACCAATGTCGGGTACAGATCCCCATTGGGTATGCTTTTTATGCTTCGGTCAGAACACAACTCCAAGGCCTATTGTGAATGTGCCTTGATGAACCCGAAGGCCATATGGGACTGTGAGGTGAAGCTTTACACTGTCAAATATAAAAAAAACACCACACTGACTGGTCGAGGTCAAAAAGAAGGTCCCATTCCAGTTCCAAAAGTTGTTCTTGCGGCATATCATCATCGCAATCTATGTCATTGTGTAAGCCTAAAAATAAGCATAAGTCCATGCAGACTCTGCCTCTTCCCACCACCTTCAAACTCCCGAAAAGGCCGAAAAGCACCAACAAGCCTCTCATTCTTGCTTCCGCACTCATTCACCTTCGAAGTCATTTCTGACCCTCAAACCGAGGGAGGTTGAATTTTCAGGCCCATTGGCGACTCCACAGTAGAGAAGGAATTTTGTGAAGTGATGCGGCTTCTTTTTGGCACCCTACTAGCTCCCTCTGACACGCATCTCGTTCTAGGGGACTACAAGCACCACCTACTGGAATCCCACTGGACTCCGCTTCAACCCAGGCTGAGCCCTGATTCCACCGGGCTGCAGCCTTAAGGCAATCCAGCAGCCTCTGACACATTGTTCTTACCCCATGGAAGGGCTCAAACTGTCCACAATCTTTTTGAGACTGACTTGGACATTGATCAATATTGTAAGGAAACAAGCTTTTTACAGTTTTCCACTCACTTTTTGCCCCCATTTGGACTGCTAGCTGCTGGGTTTTCAGCTCAGAGAGTGCACTGAGATCTGTTAACCAGACCTTTGTGCCTGTGTTCTAACCCCTAACAAAAGATATGTCGAGTTGCCTATACCCATCTGCCTACACCCATTTGGCAACAACTAACTTACTTATAAGGACAAAATGGCTCCCAGCCTCCCACTGCAGATTGGGAGGGCAGTGTGTACAATGCTATTTTGACTTTGCCTCTAAAGCCAATGGCAAATCCCCCACATTCCTTAACACTATATGTAAGTCTCCCTTGAGGAACACCCGTAGAGTCCTATGGCAGTGATCTGTATTTAGTTAAGTTAAACATATATTGCTCATATGTCTTAACAGCAACAGTTCAAAATGGTTGTTTAGCTGTGGAAAGTTATTAGCCCTAATGGCAAGTACAGGCTTTACCAGTTGGCACCCCAACCCTATTATCTCCTAAATGAGATTACCTAACTGGGCCATCCAAGGTATCAAATTAATCATGACATAAAATGCAATTTAATGGTCAAGTTGACATGTATGGCACTTTTAAAGTTTGGCAACTTTAGACAGTTGCCATTTCTGTGTTCAGGTAGTCCAGTGACTTCACATAGGCTTTAGCACACAGAGAGAGATCTGCCAACCTAGTTGAAGTGTGAATGACTCCCAGGCCAGCAGCAAAGCCTTTTGCCACGCTGGAAGCTGAGACCCCCTCCCACAGGATAGCTGCTCAGGGTATTAGCTCAAAAGGTGTGATTCAAAGGTGAAGCCGCTTTTGAAGGGCAGCTGTGACAACACTCTCGGGCAGGATGCCTTTTGTCTCTTTAGAGTAGAGACAGGGTTGAGGAAGGTAAACTCGCCCTAAACTGGTTTTACTGTGGGCATGTAGCCAACTGGTATCCACACCATTAAGGTGGTCTATCAATCTCCTTATGACCAAGGAAGTGTCTTGAAACAGGGCAAGAATTTGGTACTCTAGGATAGTTAGACACCACACATTACAGGAACTTCATCACTAGGTAGGAAGGGACCCAGTAGCCCATTGGTTAATGCCCATGTGGTCCCCTCAATCCACTTTCCTGGGATAAATAAGTCACCCTGCTTAGTAGAACTCAATAGATTTGGAAGAAATACGAGAAGAACACCACTTTGTGTCCATTGGAAGCGCACAAAGAGAGGCTGCGACACCAGAGCTACTGAACCTGTTGTACTTTGGGCTAGTGAAGTTTGGACCCTGTTCTGCGTGCCTGGCTCAGGGAAAAGTTGGTTCCCAGCCCCAGTCTGAAGCAGTGACTCCGAGGTCAGTTGGCTGACCTCCCTTACCAGCACAGGGGACATTAAAGCTTGAAGAGCCCAAGTCACATCTTTGTAGCCACTGCAGAAGTTTTGCAGCTACCCGGATGCTGATTCAAAAATGGGCGGAATGCTGAAGCAATGTCAAACATTCACCTCCAGTACAGAGATCTGGGCCTAAATCCATCTTGTTTTTGCACACCATGCCATTCCAGTTTAGACCCAACCATATGCAAATTAGCCTTGACCCTGCACGTCATGGGAACAGTCCAGTCCGAACTGCAAGTATGTAGTGAGCAAAAGAGTGATGGATTTATCCCAGATCTCTTGACTGGGGCGAATGTTTGATTCATTCAGCATTCCGTACATCATTTGCTGAGCAGGACTTTTTGCCCTAAGTGGGATGGGTATTCCCAGACGTTGGTTCCTTGCTTGCTGTGCCACTGGATTTAAGCTAGCCTGGCTGATGAGGGGTGTTACCCCGAAATTGGTCCCAGAAGTCTTGTTTCTGGTCCAGGGCAGACTCGGCTTGGCAGCTCAGGCTAGACTCTTCCCATGAGGAGCAGAGTCAAGACTATTTTCATATGGCTGGGTCCAAACTGGGGGGGCGTAGTGAGCAAAAGAACAATGGATTTACGCAGATCTCTTGACTGGGGGTTATTGTTTTATTCGTTCAGCATTCCGTCCATCATTTGTTGGCGCTACCGTATGCCAAGCACCCCAAGGCAATTCGGAAATAGCCAAATAGTGCTCCTGTGTCTGCTGGACTCATGAGTGTTGGTTGTGAGCGGATTCCAAAGAGAGCATCACTGGCACAAGTGAAAATAGAATACATCACAAAACAGCACTGGGCCAGTGGCAGTTCTTTCCTTAAATTCTGCTACCGTCTCAGACTGGCCCCTCCTGATTCCATGCATGCCCTAATCTGGGTCAAACTCAATCAACCTGGACAGAGATCATCATACAGACAACTGCTTGAAACCAAACTGGGGGATTTTGCATTAACTGAAGCCTGGAGTAAACAACTTTCTCAGCAGGTCTTCAAGAAATTGGCATCCTCCGTGGCCCCAAAAAATTTGAAACTAGAGGATCAGGCAGCTCTGTGCAAATGCTCCCATGCGTGGTCAGTCATTAATTCTTACTCAATGGGGGACGGAGCTTGCCTGGCTCCAAGATGGCCGCAAGTAAGTGGAGTTCTGCCGGCCCAGGCACAATCCTTCATTATCCTGCTTCCCTATTGGGAGTTACTTGCTAAGGAATAGTGGTTGGGACTTCTCTGCACCCCCTGTGATCTCGAAGTTGCTGCCTGTCACCTGTTTTAGCACCTGGAGGTCGGCGCCCGTGATGGGGGGTGCCGCTTGTGCCGTGATTGCAATATGGAGGAGGTCTACCGCGGAGTGACCCAGGCAGAGGCGAGACCACATATGTACTTCGTGTGGCCTGTCCCCCCTGCTGTGGTACTCTGTATTGATGCGGTTGCTTCTGCGCTAGGCCGTTCTGCGAGGGCCTAGGTCCTAGGCCGTCTTCAGCAATCCTGGGCCTGCTGGTGTACCGCCCCCTCCAGCCTATGTTGACGGCTGCTGGAGTTTTGGCGCCACGTTGGGAGCAGTGCGATGAGTGCATGAACTACAGCGGGCGGAAGTGAGGTATTGCCGCTGCTGTTGGTGTGGATTCCCACTCCCCCTAGCTGGTTGTTGATCACGGCGGGGCCCTGCAAGAGCCCCATTGAGCGTGACCGGCCTCACGAGCCCTGTGCCTACGAGGAGACTGGGCCTGCTCCATTGTGATTGCTGCCCCGGCTGGGGGGAATATTGCATAGTGTGGAGTGCTCGCGTTCGGGCCATGCTACGAGGTGGGTCGGAGCGGTTGGAGCCTCTTAGCAGCGTGAGATCGGACTGGGACACCTGCTGGAGCCCACTGGGGCTGTACCTTATAGCGCATAGTGCCCTACCCACTTGCCTTAGGCAGATGTGCGCACTGCCTGATAGAGGAAAACGTTGAGTCAGCAGCGATTCTTTATCCCTTTTTGTAGTCCTGAGCCAGTTGATACTGGGTCTCTTCTCCTGACTGGTCGCTGGGCCTGCTTACTGCTCAGCGTTTACTTCTGGAACATATACCCGGTTGGTCACTGGGACCGGCGAGATCAGCCCGCGTTGATTCTGCTGACAGACCCACTGAGGACAGATAAGGAGGTACAGGCTCATTAGCCTCATCATGGGTAGAACAGAAAAATCCCAAACTAAATTGCAATTCGAGCCACAGAAGACCCTGAGACATCATGACTCCAAGATGAACCAGTCTGAGTCTGATTTAGAGGCAGGCAACACTGCTGCAGATACTGATCTCCTATCATATGGACAGGATGACTGAGCGCATTGATAAGCACACAGAACGTCTGGATGCTGTAGAGCAGAGGGATGTGGTGACTGAGCGGGGGTGCGCAAGCTCAGGCAAACTACTGTGAAGTGTTCAGATTAAAGCGGAGGATTTGGAGGCATATTCCAGACGGATGAACCTCGGCATTGTTAGAGTACCTGAGTTGGGGAATATTTCAAATATGGAACACTACGTGGAGCAGCTATTGGTCGCTCTCCTGGGCAGGGAGAACTTCACCACCATGTCTGCAGTAGAACGTGCACATACATCGTTGACACCTAGACCTGCTCCTGGAGCCCCCCGTGCCCCATAAATGCAAAACTCCTAAACTACAGGGATCGGAACGCTGCCCTTCATCGAGCTGGAGAGCTTCAAGAACTCCGCCACAAAGGTGTGACTATATCTCTCTACCCTGATTTGACTCAACAAGTTCAGGAAGCTCGGCGCCTGTTCCCTCCTGTGAAAAGGTGGCTACGTGAATTACACCTGGAGTATAATATATGTTGTACCCTGCAAAGCTTCGTATCATTGTGGATGGATCCCACAAGTCTTTATGGACCCCAAACAGGCACTGCAGTTTTTCAAGAAGCATGTGGGTGTGGCACGAAAGGCAAAGTCCCCTGGTCGGCACATGTAGGAGAGTAGGGTCTGCTATCCTATGGTCACCCCAATTTTTGCTTTTTGCTTCACTGGTTTTGGACTTAATGTGGCTGTGGGCCTGCTAATCAGACCCACAGCCTGCTGCTCTCTCTCTAAATTCACAGGCATGTACTATAGGTACATCACCAATTTGGTACTGGACACCTTGTCAGCCCCTGTACCATGCACCATAGGTGCTCAGGGCATAGGTGCATCCAAGGCCTACCAGGAGCTGCAGCATATCTTTTGCCACCCCTGGCTGGTACTTAAATCGACACAACTGGCTGTTCACACAACTGGGGCAAGGTGGTGTACTCACCCCTTGCTTAGATATAGTATACCTATATCTAAACCTATATCTGGACACATATATACCTATCAGTCACTCCTATGAGAGGCCTTTACAATCCTGGAGGCAGAGTGCTTGGTTTTATGTGAGATGGTGCTCTGGCATGAGCTGAGCCTGTCTGCAGTGTTCGGAACCATTTCCTTACTACCGTTCCAGTGATACTGCCATACAATATACTCGTTATAATCCTCGCGGTTAATGCTAACTTTGGTTTGGCTTTATCAAAACATGTCGTGTTTGGTGTCATACACTTTGGAATACTACCCCCTCGCCAGTTCTGGCGACGGGGGTAGCATTCCACCCTTCTAGAGGGAGAAGACATGTTACTTTACGTAAAACGCGGTTAATCCTAACCAGAGCCTCAGCATCACAAAATGGATTCTGCTTCCCCGACACAAATCTGACCTCCTGCTGCTGACCGAAACTTGGCAGGGGAGGCCTGGACAAAGGGTTTCCTGTCACAGGGAGGTGCTACACCACCCCAGACAGGAGATAGTGGATTGGAGCAGGGAGGGTTGAAAGGAACTAGACACTGCCTGGGGCGCACAAGGTGTCCCAGGCAAAATCCAGTCAAACCGGTTCTGGGGCACCCCAGCCCCAGCTCTGGCGTGAAACTGGACAAAGGGAAAGGGGTGTAACCACCCCCTTCCTGGGTCCCACCCATAGGAGGGACATAGCAGGTAATCCAGCCCCTTGATTTGGAATAAAGGTAGGAACTGTGCAGATGCACATCAGATTATCCTGACTGAAACTTATGAAACGAAACTCTGGACCCTTCGACATCCCACTCGACGTGGAAGACTGAAGAATCTCCCTTGTGGTCAAGGAGTGACCATCCTGTGCAAACAGGCACCATCCAGCACCTCACTGTTTGCTTTGTTGCAGTTCCCGCCTGAACTCGAGCGACAGAGATCGACAAGACCCAGCGTGCCTGCCTTCTAACAGCCCGATCCACAGTCCCTGCAGAGCTGAGACCCGTGGAGGCGACCTGAAGCGTGGGGCCGGCCATCTTGGAAAAACTACGAAGCGCTGACCGTGCAGAATCCGAGGCTCGCTCGAAGCTGTGCATTGGAGTTTGAGAAGCTCCAGCCCCGAGCAGCTTTTCCACCGAAGCTCACCCCTCCACACTCATGGAGTGCTGCGTGGGGCCCTTTTGCATTTTCCTGCTCGACGCGTTGGTCCGGTCGCTTGCCCGTTGGCTAGTGGCCCCAGTACCGACGAACCTTTGAATTTGCTCTGCTAGTCTGGTTGCTCCAGACTGGCCCTCACTCCCCTGAAAAGGAGCACCTGCTCAGACCTTGCTGGTCCGAGTAAGAAGCGATCTTCGAATCCTGCGTGGGTTGCATTTGCCAAGGCCTGTTGACTCCGATCTGGAAGCCGACACCGCCGACAGCGAGAGCCTTCGTGGGACAGCTCGTGATTCACTCCAGGACATCCTCGGTGCCCCAGAGTCCACGTGGCAGTGGAGACAAGCTCCACGACAACCACCTGAATAAAGAGTACAGGGGATTATTCTGAGAATAAATACATATATTTTTATACTATATAACTTGTGTGGTGTCCTTTCATTTGATATTACAGGATTGCATATGGTAAAACAGCTGGCTTCACATGTCCTCTTGAGTTAAGCCTTTAGGCTGCTTAGTCCATGCTACCTCTAGGATAGCTTGTCTTTAAGGTTGACTTACAACCACCACCATAAGGGATTGTTTGGACTGATATAAGGTGCCCCCAGAATTGGAGACATCATACATCAAGCCAACTTCTCACATTGGTGAGCAGCGGTACGGATTTGAGCTTGCTGTTGTTTTACCATTGCAATCTTTTATCAAATTGAAATCACATTAAGTACCATAGGTACATATAAACAAAGCTTAGCATATTTAAGTTCTACTGAACTTAGTAGTTGTAGGTAGAAGGGCTAAGCACACCCTGACTACAACTCACTAGCGAGGTACAGTAGGAAAACACTTAGTGTTGGTAAGTACATCACTTACACCTCACTAGAGTCATGTCTGGCACAGGTGAAGCTCCAAGCTCTCTACCTGTGGTGGTTGACCCTCCACAGGCAACCTCCAGCTATGACAAATTCAGCCATAGAGACTTGAGTGCCTTGTGCACTGCAAGGAAGCTGAAAAAGGGTCACAACCCTACCATTCCCATCCTGATAGGCATCCTGGAGAAGGATGATCTTGAGAAAGCTAGAATAGTTCCCTCAGGGTCAGGAGAAGGAGTGAATCCCCCAGATACTGAGAACACCACCCCAGAAGTAGAAGATGAGGAGGTGGACCCTGAATCAGAAGGTGAAGAGTCAGATCAGGATCAGAGGGATACCCAGGTACCAGTTGTAGGGCTTAGCCAAGCCAAGCCAACTTGGTCCTACATGGGAATGGAGAAGGGAATCACTTCCCCAGACCCAATAGCAGAATTCTCCCAGGCAATAGAAGAGAGAGAACTCCTTCCAGGGATTCTCACATTTCTAGTGCCTCCAGAGAATCTCAGAGGGGAATGACTTCCCCCCAGAAGAAAGAGCATAAGGCCAGGATGAGAGCTGTTAGACTCCAAATAGAGAGGGAGGAAGTAGCCCTGGCCCAAGCTAAGCTTGCTTTTGCAAGAGAACAGAGATTGAGTGGGGAGACTCCCACTGGTGGCAGCATTATCCCTAAGGATAAAGACAGGTCCTATGAACATAGAAACCTGAGTAAGATTGTGCCCCCCTACAGAGATGGGGATGATATCCACAAATGGATAACTGCTCTGGAGAGGGCCTGCATGGTACAGCAGGTCCCTCAGGAACAGTGGGCAGCAATCTTGTGGCACTCCTTTTCTGAGAAAGGGAGAGATAAGCGCCTCACTGTTAGACCTGAGGATGCTAAAAACTACTCTGTCTTGAAGAGTGCTCCTATTGAAGGGTTTGGCCTAACCACTGAGCAATACAGGTTGTTGTTCAGAGACACCCAAAAAGCACAGACTCAGGACTGGGCTGATTTTGTTGATTGTGCCACTAAGGCTCTGGAGGGTTGGTTGCAGGGAAGTAAAGTCTCAGACTATACAGGATTGTACAATCTTATAATGAGAGAGCAGATCCTTAATAACTGTCAGAACCAGCAATTGCATCAACACCTTATTGACTCAGATCTGACCTCTCCCCAAGAATTGGGTAAGAAGGCAGACAAATGGGTCAGAACAAGGGTTAAGCAGAAACCCCAGAACCAAGGAGGTGATCAGAAGAAAGCAGACCAGAAGGGTGGAGATAAGAAAGATAAAGACCAGAAGTCTTCTACAGGCCCCCAAAATAATTCTAATAAGGAGGGTGGTTCCCAAAATGGAAACAAGAAAAAGAAGGTTGATGGGCCAAAGAAACCTTGGTGCAATATTTGTAAGTCCACTTCTCACTGGGGAAGTGAATGCACTAAGAGAAATCCAGTTCCTACCATTTCAGCCCCTAAGGCACCTGCACCCCCTAGTACAGTTAGCAGTGGTAGTGCACAACCCAAGGGGATGTTAGGGTTAACCCTGGGAACTGAGATGGAATCTGGCTTAGTCAGAGTCCCTACTCAGGCAATTCTGATCTGTGATGGGGACATAGCTATGTCTTCTACTATAAGTCCTAATACTTTGAGCAAGTACAGGCAGACGCCTTTAATCAATGAGAAACTGGCTCAGGCCTACAGGGACACTTGTGCCAGTGTCACTATGGTGACACCTAACTTTGTGGACCCTGATCAGATGATACTAGGTGAGAACTACCTAGTGACCAATGCTAGCAATGCCACTACTACACATAGTGTGGCTGTTGTTAAATTCTCCTGGGGAGGGGTAACTGGCCTCAAGAAAGTTGTTGTTAGTGCAGACCTCCCAGTTGACTGTCTTTTGGGCAATGATCTTGAGGAATCCTTATGGTCAGAAGTGGAGTACAGGTCTCATGCAGAAATGCTAGGGATGTCAGCACATGTCCTTGCTGTAACCAGGTCCCAGGCCAAGAAGTGCCTACCTGAACCTGTGGTGGATCTTGAAACAATAGACCAACCACAACCCAAGAGAAAGAGCAAGAGGGTCAAGGCAGTGCCTTCACACTTGCCCCAGGTTGAGGATCTGACCTCACAGGAGGGTGATTTTGTGATCCAAGAGGAGACTGTCCCTGAAGAGCTTGAACCTGATCAGGTTGAGTTTCTAGGGGCAGGGGGACCCTCAAGAGCGGACCTGGGGCAGGCTCAGTTAACTTGCCCTTCTCTTGAACCCCTCAGACAGCAAGCTGCTGCTGAGGCTGCTGGGAATTCTCAAGGTACCCATAGAGTGTATTGGGATGATGGGCTCCTTTATTCAGAGGCTAGAGACCCCAAGCCTGGTGCTACCAGGAGGTTGGTTATACCGCTGCAATTTAGGGGCTTCCTTCTAACCTTGGCCCATGATAATCCCCTTGCAGGACACTCAGGCCAGAACAAGACTTGGGACAGGCTTGTCCCTCACTTTCACTGGCCTCACATGTCAGAAGATACCACGGAGTTTTGTCGCTCCTGTGACACCTGCCAAGCCAGTGGCAAATCAGGTGGCACCACAAAGGCCCCCTACAGACAGGTAGGTGGTGGTTGTAAGACAGGTTGACTTACAACCACCACTATAAGGGATTGTTTGGACTGATATAAGGTGCCCCCAGAATTGGAGACATCATACATCAGGCCAACTTCTCACACAGGCACTATAAACCTTTGAAGAATAGCTCCTCCCAAATATTGTGAATGAGTGTTAAAATGTAAATATTGGCCAAAGGTCACTGGGCACTGTGATGTAAGGGCAGACGCAGTAATGCAAACTGCAGCCTGGATGACAGCTTGTGGCATGAGGAGGCAGCGATGCTGTGCTCACATCGACGGTAAGCCAGAGCTTCCACAGTCTAGAAAGTGTTGATGATGCACAGACACTTTGAAAGGTCTTGCTGTAGCTACAGAGACCACTGCCCCTCTTTAAATTGCTTGTAATGACACAGGAAGTGAACAAATGGCACCCTCCTACCTTAAGAGTAGAGAGGTTGCCTTCTCTGCATATGTCCTGCTGTAAATTGGAGACGATAATAAGATATGCTGCACATTAGCCTACAAGATCAAGTATGTTCTGCACAGTTAAATAAAGAGGAGCTGAAGGGGGCACTTGCCAGTTTCCCATGTCAAGACGATGGCCAAGTCCTTGGGCAAATGCAATTCAATGTAATCACTGACGTAAATTTTGGAAATTTGTTGGAGAACCTCACTATGTTTGCAGTGCCCATCCAAAGAAGATGACCCCCTCATACAATTTAGACTTCCGGCTGTATGGAATTGTGCTGTCCCTCCTGGTTGCCCTAACCCTAAGTAATAACAGTGAAGCACAAAAGTTTAGCCAAATGGTTCATTTGATGAACTTTTGTTGCCCTCATTTTTAGGTCTGAGCAAGACTTTCTTATTTTATTTAAAGTGTTTGTATATATAATGTACTTATAGGGATTTCAGGCACGACTCTTATTCTATTAGTCTGTTGTGTCATTTACATTTTTCTTCCTCCCACTACAACATACAGCATGGGGCAAAAGGTCAATTCATTTGAGCCACTGGCTCGCGTCACTGTGAGTGCTGGAATTCTGCTGTTTCAGAAGAGACCCATCCACTGGTATTGAAATTCCGTTTAGCCCTGACCAGAGAATCCATGAATAAAATAGATATTGGTATATCCCTGAGTTAGTTTTAATTAGTCTGTCTGCACTTATTTCCTTTATGATCCTAACCTTTTCTATATGTTTATACTGTATCGCCCACCCTATTGCTCCACCTCATGTGTTCGTCTGCGCAGAGGTTTGTCTTGCAACCCAATGATGAAGCATGCCACAAATTTTGTGGGTGAGGGCGGTTTTTCGAAGAATTGTACTTTGCCAAATTTACCTCTTTTAAAAAGTGATCTATACTCTCCCACTTCTCAGTGTGTGACCACCCATTGAGAAATCCCTGTGGGCATCCGCTGTCAAGTGCCTCAGTAAGAAGGCCTTCCCACCAGCAAGAGATTGCGATACTTGTGTCTGTGTATTTGGTGGAGGGACAAGTTTTGAGTACCTGTCAGTGGCGCATCCTTTCTGCTCTGCTGTATAGTGCAGGTAGCCCATACCAGGTCAGGACATGCACTTTGCGGAGTGGATACATTGGCATGTTCCGTCCTCTCAGTGCTGTCAGTCTGTTTTGTCTCTGAGGGATGGTCTCACACAGTGTAATTACATCTCACAAATATGCTAAGGAAGCACTGTATACAAGCCAGCTTTGACAGTACTTATGTATTTAGTAATGCTAATAGATGATTACTGCATTGTTGGTGCAGGGTGAGAGAAAAGGCACCAGGAGTTGCTGCTTTCCTGGTGTTGTTTAAGCCTCTCCTAGAGCAAACTTAGGCAGTACTTGCAGGAATAGGATGGAGGGTGTATGACAAAAGGAATTGCCTTACAAAGGATGCATGCACCTACAAAGGATGCATGCACCTACAACATCACTGTCCTTTTAGGAGCTGTGAACAAAAGCTGTAGTACTGCTCCTCTTTTTGGGTGATAGGTGCTAATGTATGGTTCCACAATGCTGAGCATTGTGTGACAGGGGTGCATGCGTGAATGGGCAGTAGAGGAGAACAGAGCTGCAAACCTGTTATTTAGGGAGGGAGCAAGCACGCAGCAGCCCAGATCTCCGCACTAGAGAAAGGTTGCTGTCCTGGGAGATGAGGAATGCACACTTTTTGTCTGGTGTGAGATAGGGCAGGAGGAACATGCTACTATGCTGTTCTGCAGTGGGTAGATGGCGAGGATGCACACAGTATCCCCGCTGTCCAGGTTCCATTGTGAGACGAGATGCCCATAGATCTGAAGTCCTGCAGGAGGATGGATTCCAAACCCCGTGGGCAGTGCCAGGGAAGATAACTGTTCCTCGCCCAGGGGGCTATATTTAAATCTATTAATTTATCATTTTGTTTGTAGTGGAATGTACACGATGTATGTTGTGTGAGGAGAACGCCAGCTCCGACACCAGTGCTGTTAGCTGCTTCTCCAGTCCCAGTGATAATTCCCCATTCTAAGTCCTCTAGAAAGTCCTCCTAGCAGCTATTCTGGTCCTGTCGGTGACCCCCCCCCCCTTCGAAGTCCTCTAGGAAGTGCTGCAGTTGTGTTTCTGTTCCTAGTGGTAATTCCTCATTCTTTAGTCCTCTTGACAGTGCTGCTAGCTCCTTCTCTGGTCCTGTCAGTAACTCCCCCAGTCTAAGTTCTCTAGGCAGCGCTGCAGCTATGTCTCTGTTCCCAGTGGTAATTTCCCATTCTCCGTCCTCTAGTCTTTTCATACATCCACTACACTCCAAACCAAAACACATATAGGTAAGACATTCAGGCACATGCATCAAAAGAAAAAACGGTTGCAAATGGGCAGATTCTCAGAATCTGCCCCTTGCCCCTTTGTGACTGGTATTTTTGCATTTGGGATGCATCATACCAAATGCATTAATGTTTCCTAACTAATTTTGTGCACGCTTAAACTATCTGTGATGCCACACTAATACCAAATGTGCCCTGTACTAGTGCTAAATAATATTGTTTTTGAGCCAGGAATCTAATCAGTAACGACTGCTGAACGGGAGTTGTGGGGGGCAGAGGGGGAAATAAAAAGTAAAATAAAAGGTCTTACCTGGGTGATGCACGCAGCCGCCTCTCCTCTGTTTTCTCCGTGCCACAACAGGAAGAACACAGCCTCCCAGAATTCCCTGCCAAATCACAACACTGCCTTACAGCAGTGTTGTGATTGTTCTGAGCACCATGGGCGGCGCTCAGATGGGGACAGGTAGGCTATGGATATTCCCCACCAGGCATGCAGAGTGTGCAGGACTATTTGGCTGGCCCAAGAGGGCTGCCCAAACCGTCCTGCACACTTAAGAGTGTGCTTAACACTCCTCCCCCTTCCCCTGCTCTGGCCAGCCCAGCTTCACCCACACCGCCCCACACCTAAACAGAAAGGACAACTAAAATGATAATAACGTTAGTGATTATCATTTTAGTTTTCCTTTTCAAACTGCTCACAGAGCAGTGAGGCGATGCTCCTCCGCCTTAGCGGTGGAGCCGCTGCTGAATGGAACACCCTGTAGAGAAGAAGGCTCTCTGCCCAAAAGGCTATCCCGGCGCTGCTTCTCCATGGCTTTAACAGCCAGTATGCTGATCTACGACACAAAGGCAGCTGCAGAATTTTATATATACAGTCTTTCAACTTCTCTTTTTTGATAAATCTGTTAACAGCCATTTACCTTTCTGCCCATTTATTTAAGCATGTGTTTGTTTCAGTTCTACCATGGTCTCCTGATGCATCAGTTTAGATTATAACAGTTGTCTGCCTTTGAGGCACTGTACATGCCTCCACACAGCTTGGCGTAAAACTATCCTTTTGTACATTTCAACAAAATAGAAAGCTGACATTGTTTCATCTTTATTTTAATCCTGCAGGTAAAGAAGCCAGTAAGGCAAAAGAAGAAAATTCAGCAAAATGTAATGAAAAATTGAGATTCTGCAAACTACGGACCAAAAAGATTGAAGCAAACTTAGTTCAGAATGCTTATGATCCAAAGCCCTTTTTAAGTGTAATGCAATCAGGACGGGATGAGGAAATGAAAGAAGAAACATCTGCAGAGTGGCAAAGTGTTTTCAGTCAACCTACCCATTCCAACTCACATCAGGTAGCACCGCACGTGCAGGCATCAGAAGCATACAATAAATGTGAGGGGGCTTTGAGCAATAAAAACAATGTTCCATGTAAGTCAGATGCACTGCAAACCTTTAGACCATACATTTATACTCAAAATCTGAAAATAGCACAGAGGAACAGTCATAGTGGGTATCAGCGCACACATCAAGGAAGAAGAAGGCACACATGTACTGTGTGTGGAAAAAGCTTTACAGCAATATCAAATCTTATAAAGCATGAAAGAATACATACTGGTGAAAGACCTTTTCATTGCACTATTTGTGGAAAAAGCTTTAATCAACTTGGAGCTTTGCATAGACACCAGAAAATGCATACAGGCGAAAGACCTTATCAGTGCAACATATGTGGAAATCGCTTCAATCGAACCGACACTCTCATGAGACATCACAAAAGACATGAAAAGATGATACAAAAATGTGAGCTTGATTTGTTGGAAATTGTCTAAATTATTTCATTCTAGATACATACTGGGAACACAGTGCTGCATTTGTATTTAACTCTGTACATATTATAGAAGACAGTCCATGAGGTCTTAGAATGTGGCTTGGTTACATAAAATAATCATGAGACTCGTTGGTTGTACAGTACTATGGCAATATCAAACCCATATTTACAAATTTTAGCATGTACAAGATAATAAAACACAGAAGGCTGAGGTTGAAAAATCACATGACTGTTACTATAGTAAGAGGGCTGCTACTTTCGTGCTTACTGTGTTAGCCTCACTTTGCTACTTGGTTTTAAAGCGTTAGTTTTTTTTCTTCAATATTTGATTTTCATTACTGCATTTTATTACTGTACTTTCTACTGCTATCTATTTTAGCAGCTCTGTCTCTGCTGCTATTTTTTAAATATTTGGGCCACCTACCTTGTTGGAACTCCCTTGACTCACCGGTCCACCGCCGTAATACCTCCATTTTTGTGGAGAGAGCCAAGGGGAGGTTCTAGCCACCAGTGCCCACTCACTTCCAGACCGGCCGCCATCTTGGAGGTTAGCGCTCCAGTCTTTAGAACTCCCATCCAATAAATGGCAAGAAGGAACAGAGTGCGCAGCGGAGGCATTCAGCAGACGCTCCACTGGTGCGACGAAGGCAAGCCCCTCTGCGCCCGTTGGCAGCAGGCCGGCGCCAGGGGCGAGTACCCCTGTCCGTTTTAGGAACGATCAGTCTTTAAGATATTCAGCGGAGCACAGAAAAGAATTGGAACCACTGCTCCCAAAATGATGCTACCACACTCTATCTACTGAGGCAGACACATTGCGGTGCACCCACTGCCCGTTTAAATTGACCACACTGATGCTAGGTCCCAGGAAAGAGCATACATTTAAGTTCCTACTCATTAACTGTAGGTAACTTAGTAAGCATATTATTTACATTTATGATTATATTGCAGATAATCAACCTAATGCCATGTTCCTTACGGAAACATGGCTGAATGAGGCTGCCGCCCCGAGATACTACAAGCTCTTCCTCAGGATTATGGTATCCTCAGACAGGAACGCCCTATTAAGAGCGGAGGAGGAATCGCCATTATTTACCAACTATCCCTAAAATTTACTATGGAAAAAGCCAATATAGATAATAGTGAAGCCATTTTCTTTACTATAACGTCAGCTAGTGATCACACAGAATTTGGCTTTCTAATCTACCGACCCCAGGGCCCGTCCTCAAATTTTATTTCAAGCCTTGTTGAAACAATGGTGCAACCGCGCTACGTTATAACAATCTGACTGTTCTGGGCAATCTAAATTTACACTTTGACGATCACACTTAATAGTGAGGCGCAATTCCTATGTCAGGAATTAGCCGCCCTTCAGTTAGAGCTTAAATCCACTCATCTGACAACTGTTTGGAGTTGGAAGCTGATGCCCCGATCATAGGGCCTCGGTCTGATCACCATCTTGTGGCATTCTCTATTTTATTAGCCAAACCTTCCCCCACAGCTAGAATAGGCTTAATTATTCCAATCAGGAAACGGTCCAGATATAATGCTGAGAGCTTTATCCAACCTCTAAAGCAGAGACAGCCACATTTGGGAGAAGACTTTAAAGCGGACAACTTAGCAGTGGATAAGTGGGTCACTGAAACATTGGATGTAGTTGCTCCATGGGACCACCAATATCCCTCAGAGACTAACTAAATCGGCACCATGGTTCAATGAGGATCTAAGGACAGCTAAAAAAGTCTGCAAACACTTAGAGCGTCAATGGAGGAAAGATTTTTCTGATGGTAATAAGGCTGCTTATAAGTTAGCACAAAAAAACTACCATTCCCTTATTCAAAAAACCTGCACTGCTTATTATAGTGACAGAATAGCGCATGTAGACAATTCCTCTAGAGAACTATTTTTCATCCGTAAAGACCTTTTCTCCCTAGAGAGAACTATGGCTCCTGCCATTAGCTCTCTTGAGTCGTGTAACAAGATAGCAGACTTTTTTGCTACCAAGGTATTGAAAATATATGATTCCTTTCCTGATGAGGCCTGTAATAGCACTTTTTCTCAATCTGATAAAATTCCTGTGTTTGGGGGCAACCTTCTCTTAGAGTTCTCGCCAACCTTGTTGGAAGATTTAAACGATATAGCTCTAAGTTTCAAATCTGGCTCCCCAATGGATCGAGTCCCACCTAAAATTATTAGGGAAGGGCTAGATATAATACTATGAAAACAATACAAGGTACGCTGTTACCCAAGGTGAAAGAAAAGGAATGAACCGCGCAATGAAAAGAGGCCCCAACAAGATAAGAAAGGGAGGGGAATCCTCCCTTTCGGGACTAAAACCCTCACATACCCAGCAAGCTAGGTTTCATGCTTCATCATCTGGGTTTTGCTCCTCTTCAAACAGGCGGTGTAATGTCTGACGGGCACCCTTAAAGAGGCTCTTTATCGGAGTTCTTTTGTCCCTGCCAGTTGGTGCTGTGGGTGTGAGGGCCCTAGGGGAAGTGTAGATGTCAGGAAGTGGTGATAGTTAAAAAAAAGTTAGGTAGTCCAAAGGAATACTTTAATGGTGTGGCTAGCTACCTTATTAAAAACAGTGTGTAGAGGCTACTACCTGATGTAATGATCCAGGATAGTACGCTCTACTTATTGGTCGACATGTTTCATGCTAAGTGATCAAAAAGAATCAGTGCAATTCATCAGGACCTAAACAATGTTGCGCTATCTACACGCCGTGGTAGGTGGAAGTACCTACATCACAGGAGACTGAAGGACAGGCCAGGAGTCCTGCCACTTCTTAGTGGGACCTATAGTAGGATGACAAAACCAGAGCGAAGGAAAGTCACAGGAGAATATATAGTGAAATCCAATTGTCAACCTATCATTTTTCATCACGGTTCAATCGAGCTAAGGTGAGTGGGTCTCCCGTGAGGGCGATTAAAGCCACCTAAAACGTGGCTACTAAAATCAAGGATGAGAGGGTCAGTACTTCAAAGCTCAAAGGAGTCTACAAATGAATATATTAAAAAAGTTACATTTTGATGGTAAGAAACAACTGGAAACTGGATCTCTCCCTACTGTGTAAAGGAATGTAGCTTCAACGGTCTTCTCACGTGTGGAGCACCCTAAAAGTAGGTACCCTAAGGGAAATACAATTAAAAACAGGTACAGTTCTGGGCCACTAACTATGACACAAGGTCCCTAAGTCAGCTCCAGAGCATGATTCACAACACTCATAGCCGTCGAGGGGTGGACGGTGACGTAGGGAAACGTCATGTTACCATCCAAGAGCAACTCCGTGGTCAGTAAACCCAGGTGGAGTAGCAAACAATCAGGCACACGTCCCTTGAACCAGGTCAACTCAAGTCAAGCCAAAAGAAACCCGCAGCGGTACGCACTGGGGAGCCACCGGGGCCAGGATGAGGGGGCGCAGTACGGATGAAACAACATCTGGGGCCCCTCGTATACGTGTCCAGGTTCTCCGCCGAGAGAGGCATGCCCCGGGTGATCTCAGCATGGACAGCTGGGTCCAGGGGTAGCACAGGGTAGCGTGGTGTCTGGGCGCAAGTAAGTGGCTGCTCCCACCTTCTCAGACGTCTAGAGGAGTGAGGTGGTAACAACGCAATGGGGCTACTGGGGCAGTGCGCACAGTAACCACGAACAGCACAACTGTTGTCTCCCTTTGCAGTAGGTAAGTGCTAGTGCTGTTCATGGTTACGGTGCGCACTGCCCCAGTAGCCCCATTGCGTTGTTACCACCTCACTCCTCTAGACGTCTGAGAGGGTGGGGGCAGCCACTTACTTGCGCCCAGACACCACGCTACCTTCCCTACGTCACCGTCCACCCCTCGACGGCTATGAGTGTTGTGAATCATGCTCTGGCGCTGACTTGGGGACCTTGTGTCATAGTTAGTGGCCCAGAACTGTACCTGTTTTTAATTGTATTTCCCTTAGGGTACCTACTTTTGGGGTGCTCCACACGTGAGAAGACCGTTGAAGGTACATTCCTTTACACAGTAGGGTGAGATCCAGTTTCCGGTTGTTTCTTACCATCAAAATGTACCTTTTTTATATATTCATTTGTAGACTCCTTTGAGCTTTGAAGTACTGACCCTCTCATCCTTGATTTTAGTAGCCACGTTTTAGGTGGCTTAAGTCGCCCTCGCGGGAGACCCACTAACCTTAGCTCGATTGAACCGTGATGAAAAATGATAGGTTGATAATTGGATTTCACAATATTTTCTCCTGTGACTTTCCTTCCCTCTGATTTTGTCATCCTACTATAGGTCCCACTAAGAAGTGGCAGGACTCCTGGCCTGTCCTTCAGTCTCCTGTGGTGTAGGTACTTCCACCTACCACGGCGTGTAGATAGCGCAACATTGTTTAGGTCCTGATGAATTGCACTGAATCTTTATGATCACTTAGCATGAAACATGTCGACCAATAAGTAGAGCGTACTAGCCTGGATCATTACATCAGGTAGTAGCCTCTACACACTGCTTTCAAAAAGGTAGCTAGCCACGTCATTAAAGTATTCCTGTGGACTACTAACCTTTTTTAACTATCACCACTTCCCAACATCTACACTTTCCCTAGGGCCCTCACACCCACAGCACCAACTGGCAGGGACAAAATAACTCCGATAAAGAGCCCCTTTAAGGGTGCCCGTCAGACATTGCACTGCCAGTTTGACGAGGAGCAAAACCCAGATGATGAAGTATGACACCTAGCTTGCTGGGTGTGTGAGGGTTTTAGTCCCGAAAGGGAGGATTCCCCGCCCTTTCTTATCTTGTTGGGGCCTCTTTTCATTGCGCGGTTCATTCCTTTTCTTTCACCTTGGGGAACAGCGTACCTTGTATTGTTTTCATAGTCTCTGGGCACGTACAGTGGACCCCATTAAAGATAGCCCGACCAGTCCCTCTCTTTTGTTGAATTGACTAGATATAATACTTACTCATGTTCAGCAACTTTTTGAGCTATCCTTCCATTGTGGTGAGGTCACGAGGAAGTGGAAGCAAGCAATTGTCCTCCCTTTTTAAAAAAACAACATTGGCAGATCCGGGTCTGTTGGATAACGTACGTCCCATATCTCTCCTGCCTTACTTCTCTAAAATAGCCGAGAAGGTGGTGAACATGCAATTGGTTGTGCATATTAATCGGCACAACCTGCTTCATCCCATGCAATCAGGCTTCAGAGCCACATACTCTACGGAGTCAGCGTTACTCCTGGCCCAACAGAGACATTACACAGGAGTGCGGATGATGGACATACTGTAGTCTTGGTCCTGTTAGATCTCAGCGCAACCTTTGATATGGTATCCCACAAATAGCTTCTGCATCAACTCTAGTCAGGTGGACTAGAGGGAGTAGCTTTAAAGTGGTTGATTTCCTTCCTTCAGGATCACAACGTTCAAGTTGCACAACGTCCACATATGTCCAGAAGCATTCCACTCAAGTGGTTCCACAGGGTTCAATTTTGAGCCCAACTCTTTTTTTTTTGTAAAATATATTTTTATTCAAAAAATTTCGGGAAGGGGAAGAGGAAAGAATAAAGAAAATCATACAGGCGACAATTCCGCCAAGAAACCCCCTCACAGGGGAAGCTGCAATAAGCACTTGAGGATATAAGCGTGGAATGGCCGGGAGAGATGGTAAGCATGATAACCAAGTCCATATGCAAGTCCAGTGCATGCTTGGGAGTTCCCAAGCCCAGATCCAACCCAGCCCGAGGCCGGTAGAAGAAGGGTGCAGTAAATAATACAAAAACTCTGTATCCCCAGAAAGCTGAGTAGTGTCGCAAAAGTCAACAAGTCAACAAACCCCTACCCAACTGTTTCCCACCCACCCCCACCCCCCCAGTGGTGACAACACAGACATTCTCGCTCCATACTGAGCGTCACAGGCATGCAATCCGATTAAACTTGGAACAGGTGGAGTGCTCGGAGCGTAGGCGGGCACACCGCAGACGGCAGGCCACGTGACAAGAAACGGACCAGTGGACCCCAACGGAACAGAAAGTTTTTAAAATTGCCCAAGAAGATGTCCGCCATTCTCTCCATGCTCAGTAAGCTCCAGATTCTCGCATGCCACAAGGAGATAGCTGGGGCATGAGGTTTCTTCCATGCTGCCGCCAGCGTAAGCTTGGCCGCCCCTAAGCAAAGCCACAGAATGCGTTTATCCGCCTTAGTCTGATGTTCCAATATCGGATCTCGGAGACCCAACAGTGTATGAGCTATAGAGTCCGAGATCGGATATCCCAAGATATCCTTGATGTGGGAGAGAATTTCAGCCCAGAAGGGGCGAATGACCGGACAGTCCCACCAGATGTGGTGGAAGTCCCCCAACAGGCCGCAACCTCTCCAACATCTATCCGAAGAAGCCGGGAATATCCGGTGAAGTTTGGACGGGTAAAGATACCAATCATGCATGGTCTTCAAGTGGGCTTCCCTAAGGTGCACGGAGTGATTGTGCGTCACAATGTCACTCCAGAGGTGTTTCCATTCGTCATCGGAGATGTCACGACCCAAAAGGACCTCCCACTGTTCCATATAGCGGGGGCGCGGGGAGACCGCAGTGGCCAGTAGCAGCCCGTACAAGAAGGAGATCGTCCCCCGCATTGTGGAAGTGCGGAGAAGAAAGGATTCGAAAGGGGAAAGTGGTCGAGTAGCGGCCTCAGTAACCCCCGCCGATGTAGCCCAGTGGAGAAGCTGGGCGTGGCGAAAGCGCTCAGTGACCGGAACCCCGTAATCACGCATTCAGTTGTGAAACGTGAGCGGAGCAGCCCCGTGAAACAAATGCGTAAGCGCCCTACAGCCTCCCTCCCTCCATAGCCTAAAAGGACCCTCCTGCAGAGCCGGCGGAAAGGCCGGGTTGAAGTGAATGGGGGTGAAGGGAGACGGAAACGTGGTCCACCGGTCGTCGCCAGCGACTGTGTCCCACACCTTCAGAACAGTGCTATGGGGGTGCGAACGTAGGCATTTTTCGGCCGGTCCGTTCTGGGCTTCCACACCAAGTCCCAAATCGACCTCCCGGCCACGCTCCTATCCATATGCAGCCAGTGTTTCTCTGAAAGCTGCTGGGACCATTCCACCACCACTCGTAGCTGCGCAGCCTTATAGTAGAGGAGCATGTCAGGGAATCCCACTCCACCCTCCCTCCGTGGTTGTCGCAGCGTTGCGAAGGGGATACGAGCCCGGCCACCCTGCCAGACATACTTCAGCATCTGAGTCCGTAAGCGGCGAAAAAAGTCCATGTCTAGAGGAATAGGGAGGGCCTGGAAAAGATAAAGAAACTTAGGCAGGAGGACAATTTTAATGGCATGGATCCTGCCGAGCCAAGAAAGGAATTTCGGTTTCCACCGGTCCAAGTCATTCCGCACCGCGGCCAGCATAGGGGTAAAGTTGGCCGCAAATAAGGACCCAATAGTAGGCGACAGGTGTACCCCCAGATATAATAGGGAGGTAGGAGCCCACGGTAAGGCCGTGAGCAAGCTCACGCGCTCCACTTCCGCCGGAGGAAGAGTTAGGTTCAGTATGTATGATTTGTCAAAGTTGACCTTGAACCCCGCCACTGCCTCAAAGCGGGAAAGCACCTCGCTGACATACGGCAGGGAGTGAGCCGGGTCACCCAATGACAACAGCACATTATCCGCAAAAAGGGATATTTTATGCTGCTCCCCCGTAAAAGGAAGGCCCTTGATCTGTTCTTTCTCCCGTACCGCCAGGGCCAGGGGTTCGATACTCAAGGCAAAGAGGAGGGGGGAGAGGGGGCACCCCTGCCTCGTACCCCGGGAGTGAGGGAAGCAAGCAGATCGGTGTCCATTAATCAGCACCCGCGAAGAAGGGCTACTATAATTAGCGCGGATCATCGTGAGGAACTGGCGCGAAAAACCAAAGGCGGTTAGGGTGCGAAACAGGAATCCTCAGTCGACGCGGTCGAACGCCTTCTCGGCATCCAGCCCCACCAGTACCGCCGGAATGCGGAATCTGGTGGCCTTCTCTATCAGGTGCATCACGCGCCATAAGTTGTCATGCGTTTGCCGCCCCTTAATGAACCCGGACTGATCCGGATGTATAATGGCCGGCATCAGATCCTGTAGCCGGCGGGCAATGATAGAGGAGTATAATTTAGCATCCACATTCAAGAGGGCTATCGGGCGATAGGACGCGCATCTGGAGGGGTCCTTCCCCTGTTTGGGGATCACCGTGATCATGGCCTCGGCCATAGTACCAGAGGTCCTCCCAGTGGTCGCCATTTCGTTGAAGAGGGAGACCAAACAGTCAGCCAATTCAGACGCAAACAATTGGTAGAAATAAGCTGTATAGCCATCCGGGCCGGGAGCCTTATTAGGCTTCAGGGCCTTAATCGCCTCCAGTACCTCCTCCCTGGAGAAGGGGGCCGTCAGTTGTTCGTTTCGTTCTTTAGAGACCTGCGGGATGGGGAGGCCAGACAGAAATGCGTCCTGCGCACTCTGATCCAGGGGATCACCCTGATAAAGAGCCTCATAAAATCACCCAAAGATGTCCGCCTTATCTTCATCCCGATGCCGTATGGAGCCCCCGGCGTCCTGAATCCCCCCAATATATTCTTTCTCTCTTTTTTCACAAAGTTGACGGGCCAAATGCCGTCCCACCTTGTTCCCCTGCGCGTACGATACTCGCCGCAGTCTCAGGAGAGTGAACTCAGCACGGTTGTTGTAGTGGGCCTTCAACTTTCCCCTGACAGCCGTTAGTGGTCGGAGTGTCGTTCGAGAAGGGTTCAGCTTGTGCGCCCGCTCTAAGTCCCCGAGCTCTGCCTCCAATTTCTCCCGCTCCTCCCTCCTCAGGCGATTAAGAGCCGCATTGAGGGCTATGCAGGTGCCCCTCAAAGAAGCCTTACAGGCGTCCCATGTGTTGAATACCGACGTATCCGAGGTCGGGTTAAGATCCAGGAACTCCCTGATGGCCTTCCTGAGGTCCTTACAGGAGGTATCATCTCGAACTAGCGCTGCCGGAAAGTACCATTTCCGAAAGCCATCTCCTCTCGCCGACCACTGTAGCATGAGTACCAAGAGGCTATGATCTGAAACAGAGAGTGGAAAGATCCTAGAATCGCGGACATCTCCCCTGAGTGCCTGGCTTAAGAAAATATGATAAATGCGGGAGTAGGTGTGGTGCACGTGGTAGAAAAATGTATAGTCACGGGCCTGAGCGTGCACAGTGCGCCAGCCATCTATCAGCCCCAGTTCCTCCACCCGGTCCTTCGTTGCAGTGGTAAAGACGCCAGAGTCCGTCCTCTGGGCACGGGAGCTGTCTAAGGTTTTGTCCCACACCATATTGAAATCACCCATGGCAAACAGATGACCCTCCACAAAGCTTCCCACCTTATGCAATAAACCCTGAAGAAAGCTATTCTGTTGGGCATTGGGCACATACACCACCACAAACGTACATAAACGGCCATATAGCAATCCTTTGACCATCAACCATCTGCCCTCTTTGTCACAACTCACTCCCAAAGGCTGGAATTGAAGGGACGCCCGAAAAAGAAGAGCCACCCCCCTGTGCTTAGTAGAGGCAGAAGATCTATAGATGAAGGGGAATTGCTTGTGTCGGAGCCGGAGCTCGTCCTTACGTGCCAGGTGGGTCTCCTGGAGACCCACCACATCTAGATGATGGTCCAACAAATATTTCCATATCTTTTGGCGTTTCTGTGGGGAGTTGAGACCTTTCACGTTCCATGTGCCAATGCTAAGAGGCATAAGAAGACTGCAAACCCCACCGCTCCACAGTAGCTAAACCAACACTGCTCCACCCCTTCCACACCACACACTTCCAATCTCCCCCTTTCGCAACAGATCCCCCCTGCGCACACCGGGTCATACCCTTCCCCACCAGCCGCCTAACCCCGCACCCAGGCCCATGCATCCAACCTCCCCGGCCCCCGATCAAGTATGGGGAGGAGTCCATCAAAGAACCCCCAATTGAAGCACAATATGCAGAGAAGAACGTGTTCAAGAGCCAGCCAATCGCATCCCCCAAACGGGTAATACCTTCAGCAAGCATCCAGTCGTCCCCACCACAACCCAACCCACCCCAACACCCGCCCCAACAAAACCTCCCCCCAGCCCCCTCCTCGCCCAACCCCCCTATTCCCCCCAACATACCAAGAACCCACAAAACAAAGTAATACAGTCCTGAAATATACGAACCCTGAGGGCAACTTCCCAGGAGGCAGGATCGGGAGTTCAACAAGGGTGCTCCCAAGGCCGAAGACCGGGGTGTCTTCTCAGAAAGTACAAACATACCCCCGGTACCTGATTACACGTGGCCCTCTGGCACCATAGGCCAGCTGCCCGAAGATCAGGCCGCCCCGGAGCTCTGCTGAGAGGACATCAGCGTTACAGAAGCCACGGATGCCACCGCGTTCCCTCTCTCCTGTAGGCTAGTCGTGCGATCCGGTCGTCTGCGACTTGCCTCTGAACCCACTCTGTGCCATGATGAGGATTGTCGCCGCCTCCGTGGTGACGGGCTGCGAGGGTCAGGTGCAGGGGTCTCGTCGTCAATACCCAGAAGCTCCTTTGCCTCCCGGAGAGACCGAATCTGTGCCAGTCTATTTTGCCAGCGAAAAACTATGCGAAAGGGATGGCCCCACGAGTAGGAGATGTTGTGCTCTCGCAAGTAGGCTGTCACCGGCCGGAACTCGCGCCTCTTCTGGAGTGTCGTGGCAGCCAGGTCTTGATAGAGTTGAGGACGATGTTCACGGAATTGCAAGGAAGGAAGGTCCCGTGCCTTTCTAAGGATTCGCTCCTTGAGCTGGAAGTCATGCACACATACAAGTATGTCAGGGGGAGGACCACCATTACGCCTGGGCAACCCAACCCTGTGGACCCTATCCATCCTGATTTCTCGCAGGTCCTCCTCGTCCAGGATTTGTAGAAAGAGCGCCTGCACATAGCCTCGGAGGTCCCCTGCTTCGCCATCCCACGGCACCGCCCTTATGCGGATGTTGTTCCTACGGGAACGATTCTCCAGGTCCTCCACGTGGGCCTGGGGGTCTATGTTCTGTTCCATGAGACGGAGTACATCCTGCTGCAGTTGATGGACATCATTGGCCATGCTAAGATCGTGATCTTCCAGCTTGGCCACACGCTCTCCGATACCGTCGACGTCCCTCCGTACCTCGCGAAGATCCGACGCAAGTTGGCGCGAAGTTCAGAGATATCCTCCTTTATCGAGGTGAAGAGTTCTGTCATGAAAGCTTTGGTGGCCGGAGCCTCATCATCGTTTCCCCTGGGTGAGGCACTAGGGCCAGGTGAGGACGGTGGCTGGGAGCTTTTGGATGGACCCTCCTTACCGGGCTTCCCCTTGCTCTGCGAGGCGGCCATCACTGCTGCACCCCTCCGTCCGGGAGAAAAGCGGAAAAGCACCGTGCAGGAGAGCGGAGCCCCGGCAGGCCCCTGTAGCTAGTCACAAGCGGGGACGCCGCACCAGCGGCCCCCTGTGGCCCAATGGACCTGAGGTGGGCGAGGAAGAACCGGGCGCCGCAGGTCGGCACCCCCCCGTGACACCAGTACACAGACGAGTCGCACCGATGTAGGGGAGTGCGTGATGGCTCACAAGTCTCTGTCCCAGTCGAGGCCAGCAGCGCAGGTCAAGCGCCACAGGAGCCGGGATCCAATTGGGGCGTCCCACACACTCCTCCCTCGGGCCCGCAGCCCGACAGCGATCTGGGCCCCAATGCGTAGCGCCTTGGCTCTCAAGACCGTCTTCTGTCCCCGCTGGCGGGGGTCAGGGCTCGCTCCCAGAAGGCGACGGAATCCAGGCCGCTCAGCCGGGGAGTCCCCTGGAGGCCCCTCCCGTCCCTGGCGGGACCGCTACTGTGCGCCCCGCCGGGCCCCTCGCCGATCCCGGTAGCTCTCCACTTGCACGGGGGAGTCCCAGCGGGGGCTCGCGTCTCCAGGTGCACCACCACCACGCACCTTGCGGGGGCCCAGGCCAGGCAGAACCGCAGCCCCGCCGGTGATGCAGGGGGTCCGGCCCACGACCATCCGTGGCTCCGCCTGTCGTGCAACTCCAGGGGCCACCGGCCCGGGCAGATCGCGAGTCCGGGTGCCCAGGCGTCCCCCCCCCCCGCAGGCCGTGCTTCTTCCACACCTCCCAGGCTCGTAGGGCAGACTCAGGTGGGAGTCCGCTGCTCAGCCCCAGCTAGCGCTACCAGCGCGGTGACTGGCGGTCAGGACCTCAGACCACAGCTAGGCCGCAGTCCCCGGGCTTGCGCTCCTCACAGGCCGGGTCGGGAAGCGCCGCTGCGTCGTCCCCAAGGCCCCGCCTCTGCACCAGCGTCGGCTCTCTCCACCGCGCCGGTCGCCGCCGATGTGGCTCCCCTCCGTCCGGCGGCCCGAACAGCTCTCCTCAGGGACCGCCGCGGCCCGCAGCAGCCACAGCGCGGCCGGAGCACCCCACGTAGGCCCAGCAACGCCGGCCGGTCTCTCCGCTCGGCCGCCCCGGGTCAGACGATTCCAAGCCGCTCCTCCCCTCGCTCGATGCCAATCGCCGGGCACGACCCCCAGTGGCTCCGGGGTCGCTCAGAAGGCCGTGCAGGAGGCCGGGGCAAGTGCTAAACAAGGCTGTGAAAGGCCCGGCGCCGGAGGGACAGTGAAGCACGTCTTACTCCGCCGCCATCTTGGTCACGCCCTCCAGCCCAACTCTTTTTAATCTTTACATTGGACCTCTGACGGGGATCGTGGAAAAACACAATGTTACCATTGTGTCCTAAGCGGATGACACTTAGCTTGGCTTTATCTCACAACTCTGAAGATGCAGCCATCCAGTTGTCCTCTTGTTTGAAGGACCTTGCCTCTTGGATGTCAAGCAATTGCCTTAAGCTGAATGCCAGTAAAACGGAGGTCTTGGTTGTAGGGAAGTCCCCTTCCTTATGGTCCTTAGCGTGGTGGCCTCAGACTTTGGGTCCCACACCCATCCCGAAGGAGGAAGTGAAAAATCTCGGATTTTGGCTAGACCCTAAACTCTCCCTCGAGGTCCACACTAAGAAGGTTACAGGGAAATGTTTTGGAATTCTCAAAATGCAGAGAAAAACTTTGGATATCCTCCCCATCTCAGCCAAGAAAACTCTAGTCCATACTCCAGTAACGTCCCAGTTGGACTATGGAAATGTCCTCATAGGCTACAATGCATCAAGAATGCGGCTGCTCGGCTAGTTCTCAACTTACCCAGGAGAGCCTCCTCTGAAAGCCCTCGACTCCCTGCATTGGCTGCCTATTAATAAAATAATTATTTTTAAAACCCTGTGCATTTGCCAGCAGAGTCTGCCAGGCAAAGGATCCAGTTATGTTCATGATCTTCTTGTTCCCTAAAAAGCTGTTGTGCCACGTCGGGTCAACAGGGGCTTATTTGGTTAAAGTTCCAAAGAGCACAAATGGGTGCACGTTCATTTGGTTATTTGGTAGCCAAAAACTGGAATGAACGACCTCTTTTACTCCAAGAAGAGCCATCGAAGAATGTTTTCCTGAAAAGATTGAAAACTTGGCTCTTCCAGGTCTGAGGTTTCGTGCTCGTACTGCCCCTGTTTCCCTCTCTCTTTTTTCCCCTTCAGCCTTTCATATGTAGTGGCTCCTAGCTTGGGGACACACCAGCTGGTGTAACCAGGCGCTTTATAAATGGTTTTGTTAGTATAATTATTATTACACTGAGGATGTTTAGTAATGGGGGGGATTGTCTGAGCTGGATCAAGGAGTGTACCTTGAAGGCTGACTTAAAAGTAGGGGAGAGGAGGACTTGACTTGAAGCTGAGCAGGGAGCTGTTTTGAAGAATTTTATGTTGGAAGTTCAGCAGACCTAAATTGGGTTAGGTATTCGGTAGTCTTAGAAACAGAGACATGAGGTTTGGGAGTGGAAGGATTCAGTCTTTGAGAGATGGTTGGTGAAATAATAGGTACAGTTTTGAATACCAGGATGAGGAGTTTGTAGGGTGCCCTAAATTATGTATGTAACCAATTAACCTATTGGTGGTCAGAGTAAGTCCACAGGTTTCTTGGGAGATTCATAGATTAATTGGTGTTGTGCTAGATGAATGTAGCAGGATACTGAATATGAGATTGGTGAGGTAGTCAGGCTTATTCGTGACCAGTGTGTCGAGGACAGTTGTAGCCAAGTGAAAGGTGATAGGTTCTTGAATATTCAACATTTTAAGGAGTTGATACATGACAATGTGAGGAATCCATGTGATTGAGATGAAAAACTTTTCATATTCTTGCAATATTGCTGTCCAAGATTTTTCCATATATTTTTCAGCATGAATGAGATTAACAAAAGTGTTAAAAAGTCTATTTTTTTCACGATCAGATAGAGCCTTTTCAGTTTCTTTTGGAACCCCAATGTTCAGGACCTCTGAAGCAAATGTGTCTCCGACCACTTTCTCCCCTGCTCTATAGTGTTTACTCATTTCACCTTCAACACTTCCCAATACCTTTTGCTCTCTAACTCCTTTCTTGTTTTATTTATCTCCTCTCCTGGTTTTCATTTTTTTTGCCTCCATTAGAAACTTATTTAGATCGATTATTCATCTCGACCCCTTCCTTTGTACTCCATAATCCTATTTAAATTATATTTAACTTAACCCTCGCCTTGCAATTATACACCTATGGCCCGATTCACAAAAACTCATAAAGTTACGAATGTGGAGTGTCTGCATTCTTGGTAGAAATGCTGCACTCAGGGCAGAATTTCTGTATGGCGCATTCTCTGCAGTTCGCCTCGAGCACAGAGACTCAGCCCGAGTGCAAACTGCACACGTAACTTTACGAGTCGTTCGGTTCTTTGTGAATCTGGGCCTAGTTCTTATTTTTGGATTTGCATTTTTCTTTTTCAAGTACCTCACCTTCCCATCCATATCTGCCCCCTCCTTTCCTCCCTTCCCATAACACCTTCAGCCTTGTTTCCTTACCTTCTTTTCCTCAGTGGCTCTGTGTTCTGACTCCTCTTTTCTCTGTTGCACTAGTCAAGGTAGAAATCAAAGTCAGACTAATACAACCACTTTTAGTTTCTTTTTTTCCTCTTTCCATTGTTTTTCCTGTAAAATGTTATATATATATTTAGATAGATAGATAGATAGATAGATAGATAGATAGATAGATAGATAGATAGATAGATAGTCTTAGAGTAAGTAAGAAAGCTTGAGCCGACCAGTTTGGAGTTGGGTAACTGCGAGACACATATTTTAGAGTGAATTGCAGGTGTAATGGACAGAAACAAGAAGCGTGTCTGCATATCATTGCACATAGGTGATTGGGTAACCTAACCAGAACACAGGGATGGTGTGATCATATTGTATACCTACTAATACGCAGATAGTTAATACATACATTCGGCTAGAAGTTTTAATAACACAGTTATAGCTAGGTTCATAGACCGATTCCTTAACAGTTGTCAATCAGTCATCTCCATGAGTAGGCAGTCCAGTATAAAATGGCAGATGTGATCTATTATGTGGAAGAAAACGACTTAAAATTACCAGGCATCTTGACTATTCAAAAAATTACGTCCCTCAATTTCTGTAACAGAAAATAAAACCCGACTTAGTACTGTTAAATACACTAGAACATATTGACAGTGCTGATAGTGGTAAGTCTGTAAACATTAATGTATAGATTGGTTTCAAATTGACGTTTAGAAATTGGTAAAATATGTTGCGTCATGTAATATATAAACATTAAAGTAAATGAAGATGTATGGAAGAAAGAGGGCCTTGCTCTGCTACTTGACTTACCATCATAGGCTTGTGTATAATAGGTCTGCAATCTCTCTCTCTCACCCCCTCTCTCTCTCTTTCTCTCTCTCTCTCTCTCTCTCTCTCTCTCTCTCTCTATATATATATATATATATATATATATATATATTTTTTTTTTTTTTTCAGGGGGGGTTGCATCAATAAAAGCATCAGCTTCAGATTCTTTGTGTGTGCCTTCCATTTTTACACCTAATCGAGGTGTGGCGTTGGATATATATATATATATATATATATATATATATATATATGTGTGTGTGTGTGTTTAGACTTTGGTCATGCTAATTTGAGTTAATCTTGATGTTACTATTATCGTTACACCTGAAAATAAAATTTGGGGAAAAAAATCATAGGCTCGAAAGAATGCCTTACAACATCGAAGTAATCAAAACTTCAGATAATTTAAAATTTGATAGATGTCACCCTGCCACAGATTCCTTCACAGAAAATGGAGCACTGCATTTCACAAGGTTCTTTGACTGAGTTTTAATCGTTTGAGGCACACTTAAGAACAAACATGCAGGGTCTTCTCTTCTCTCTCTTAGGTTGATGCCTTGGATGCAGACACAGTGTATCCATTGCCACCCTCAATGGAAATAAAAGCAAAGTCTCTTTAGGTTTCGGGTGTAAATTAGGATTGGATGAAATTTGTGTAATTTACTTTTGCATAAGTACACAAAGGGAGCCGCATTGCTACTAGGAGAGGAGCCCTTGCTGTATGTATCCCGAGGACGCTGTGGAGAAGCCGTTCTAAACCCACATCTCGCGGGTGCCGCTTCGTTGCTGTAACAGGGAGAGTGTTCCTACCTGGTCTTCCATTGCTGCCTGTGCTCTGAGGGCGAGTGGGACAAGAAGGAGATTCTGCGCTGAACGCTAGCAGGGACTCGAAGTACCAGGAGTCCCTGCTTGATCCACAACACCTGGTCCCGCGTTCGGCTACCAGCCCCGCCCACAGGTCGCTGCACGCATTTATTCTCCCGGCTGCACCCGCTGTGTGGGAGCCGCATCGCTACTTGGAGAGGAGCCCTTGCTGTATGTATCCCGAGGACGCTGTGGAGAAGCAGTTCTAAACCCACATCCCGCCGCACCCGCTTCGCGGGTGCTGCTTCGTTGCTGTAACAGGGAGAGTGTTCCTACCTGGTCTTCCGTTGCTGCCTGTGCTCTGAGGGCGAGTGGTACAAGAAGGAGATTCTGCGCTGAACGCTAGCAGGGACTCGAAGTACCAGGAGTCCCTGCTTGACCCACAAAACCTGGTCCCGCGTTCGGCTGCCAGCCCCGCCCACAGTTCGCTGCACGTGACATATAACTGATCTAGGCACCCGCTGCGCGGGAGCATCCCGGGAGAAGCCCGGGACAAGGGCGGGACCGTCCCAGGCCGTCACAGGCCGGAGGAGGCCAGGCTGGGCCACCCCTCTAACGTGATGCAAGAAAATTCTCAAGTGACTGGGATTGAAAACACTGTATGCTGCACCCTTTTTGTGGATACCGGTGCTTTCCCTCTCCCAACTGAGTAAGCTTTTAATTGTTGAGTATGGCCCTGTTATGTGGGCAGGGGAGAAAGATGGGGCTAAACTCTATAGGGGCGCAGCGTGTCAGGGACATTAGACAACTTTATTACCTGAGCAGCAGTTGTTTTAGAGCGCGAAATAGCCTTAACAGAGAAGCGGTTATCTTTGGAACTTTTGAGCACAAAACGGTCCTCCCTGTGTAAAATTATGAATGCCATCACGCCAGAAAAACCTATCATTATGAGAACATGCGGGATTAACCCGAGTAGTATAAGTACAGGACTTGAAGAGCATAACACTATCTCCTCCTCGAACACCTCACTAGATAGTATTTCTTCACCGGAAGAAATGTGCCCAATCGTAATAACCACAAAGAAGGCGACCGTCGCCGATATCCCGAAAACAGCAGCTTCTTGTTTAAAACAAATGGAGAAAAGGAAAAGGGGTGGGGGTCGACAAATGGGTAGTAAATCAAAAGTTCCTAAGATAATAAACAAACCAGTAACATTATTTCCTCCCAAAGATATAACTCCTGTTAATGCATCCATCGTCCAAATAAAAGAATTGCCAAATACCGCATCTAATGCTACTCCTCAGCCTTCTATACACGCCACCCCAGTCCCTAGCGATACCGTAGGGCTCATAGCACAAGTGGAACAGCTGTTAAAATCTCTCATTCTCCCACTTATAGAGAGACTGAAGGTAATAAACCAGAATATAGGAAAGTTACAACAGGCAACCTCAGAAAATACTCTATTGCTGGTAAGTCTAACAGTTAGCATCCATTCGGGGGGCCTCCAGTTACACCCTAGTAAACAGACCATAAACTTACCTTCATCATCTCGTTCGGCTCCAACCATAATAGATGCTGGAAGTAGGAACACCATCAACGTGGGGAGCGGAATAGAGGATGGTAGAATTAACACACTGGGGGCCACAGATAATACAGGCGTCGTGGCCGACAACAACAAGTATTTAAAACATAACATTCCAACATCCACACAGGTTGAGGGTAAAGGAAAGATAGATGAATTTACCAGAAATGTGGTTAATCTCCCTGTTATTGATTTACCACGGGAAGCAGCACCTTTGGTGGTAGTACTGAGTAACGTACCACCCCTTCCCGAAGGAACCTCAGAGGATTATAGCCAACTGAAAAACAAGTTCATGCATTGGCTGCATTGTAACACCAGGGAGGGACATAGAGCTGGACACCACGTTATCATGGTTCGCCGGGTGTCCTGGCTAGGCATCTCATGCAAAACCAGAAACAACGACTGCATCGTTGTAAATTTTAACAGTCCAATAATAGCAGAAAGGATTTTTAGGGATGCGGAGTATGCAGGGGGGTGTAATGGCCAGGACATTTAGATTCTGCCATTAGGTTTCTTTTATAGGTTAACAACCAGAGTCCAACCCGATATTCGAAATAGGGGACATTATGATAGGACTTTCTATAATAGGGGACAACAGGGAATGGGCCCACCAATGTTGAGTTAATTAGGGGCACCCACCTGGGGTGGATATGGGTTTCCCCCTGCCCTAGAGGGATCAAACCGATATGCAGTTCTTTCTGGTCTCAACGACTGTGACTGACTGTGTGGGAACTGTTTTATCCCCAACCAATCCACTAGTAACATTCCACCTAAAATAATCATCCTCCCAGCAGAGAGACTAGCGCATGACCCTGTACCCGTGGTGGCCAAATTAGTTAATTCTACTGTCATCCCAGCCGAAGGGGTCCGGGAGGATAAGCATTATGTAGTGATTCCATCTGTCCCCCCAAGAGAGGTTAGTTACCCTGGGTTCCAAGGAGAAGTTTCAAGACCCCAACGTACTCTCGTGGAACATTGCGGGATTGGCAGGAAAGGCTACAGACCCCCTATGGGTGCAGTTTGTCAGTAATTATTCGTTAATCTGCCTTCAAGAAACGTGGCTTGTGAATTGTAACATCGCGCTGGAGGGGTATAGAGCTTTTTTTGTCCCAGCGATTAGAGCAACTAGCGGTAGAGCGATTGGAGGTTTGGCCATTTTTGTGTCTTTAGCTCTAAGATGTAGTATCAGGGCCATTCCCTTAGACAACAGAAATATACAGGCCATTTCCTTGGGTCAAAAAAACAGCACCCTCCTGGTGATACATTTTTATAATTCAATTAACAAAGAAGAAGGGGGTGGGATCTCCGAACTGAACAACTTTGTAAAGCTGGGCTGTGGTTCTATTACAAAGAACTTGCTCATTGTAGGAGACTTTAACGTTCACCCATGTGGTGACCCTAAGTCGAATGCCCTAGAGACAGTGGGTTGCCCATTGATATCGGGACTCCACTTTGAGCATACTAAACAAGGTAATGCTCTCAATGATATGCTTGATGAGCAAGACTTATCCTCCGCACTGCTTTGCCCCTCCACTAAGTAAACAAAGGGAACCCACGTTTAAGGGCAGAGGCAACGGGTCCTTCATAGATCATATTCTTCTATCTAGAACAATTTTACCTCTCCTTCAGGGATTTTCTATATTCCAGAGCGCACATAGTGATGATCATAATCCTGTCTGTGTGACTCTAAGAGGGAGTATTATGAAGAAAAAAGTTAGTGCAGAAGGTAATAATAATCTGCAACCTGTTGACAGGGGGCGGCGGATTAAATGGAGCCAAGTAATTCCGTCCCTCTTTCATGACACACTCAAGGTCGCCTGCGAGGAAGAATTTTCCTGTTGTCTTAATGATGAATCTCTAGCAACAGGAATCCTAGAATCTTATGAGGGGATTGCATCAAAAGTTGGAAGCATGTTACTTGCCCGAGGGAGATCCAGTAAGTCTATTGAACCTAAATGGTTCTGCCGTTCATGTTCTACGACTTCAAGAAAACTTAAGGCAGGTTTGAAATTAAAACCAAGGGATAGATCCCAGATTTGCACCCTCCAGAAAAATTATAAAATTTCTCTGGCCAATCGTAAGGCTGAAATTAAAGAAGCATTATGGAGGGAGCTTTTAGATCCCAAGACTCTAGTAAGCAGCTTGAGATTCTGGAGCACCATTAACCGTTCACCTTTTTTAGCGGAAGGGGTCAGAGAAGTGGGCTCCAACATAACAGAGGATGAATGGGTGTCCCACTTTGCCAATATATTTAAAAATGTGTCTATCTCGATAGACTATCCCGATAAAACCATGGACAGGGAAGTAGTGGTGTTTTTAGTTGACGAAATTGAGGAGGGTATTAACAACCTTACAAATAAAAAGGCCCCAGGCCTGGATGGTATCCCTCCGGACCTTTTTAAATCAAACCCCTCTTTCTGGGCTCGGATTCTGACTGCAGTGGGTAACGCAGCGTCTAAGGAAGGATGCCCAGTGTCTTGGGGAGTCTCAACAATCGTACCTGTTCATAAAAAGGGGGATTATAATTGCACGAAGAACTATAGGCCAATCTCCTTTATCGATTCTGCTGTAAAGGTCATTGGGGGAGTAATCTTAAAGAGGTTGTTTACCTGGGCGGAGGAGAATAAGATCATCTCAGACATCTAATATGGATTCCGCCCAGGTCACTCGACCATGGCTCAGTGCCTAAACCTTTATCTGATCCTAGGAAAGTACACCATCGCCCGCTCCGGGACCATCTACATGGCCTTCATGGACCTTTCATCTGCCTTCGATTGTGTCAATCGGGAAAAATTGTGGCAGTCCATGGAGGCCATGGGAGTGGAGCGAAACCTGGTGGACTTCCTGAGGGATCTTCATAGAGACACCAAGGCTAACATTAGATACACTAGTAATTTGAAGGTATCAAGGAATCTTGATATTGAAAGGGGGGTTCGGCAGGGGTGCATACTTGCCCCCTTCCTTTTTAATCTTTATATTAACGATCTAAAAGGATCATTGCTAGACACAAGGGCTGACTACCTCTTTGTGGGACGGCAAGGACTGCCCGTCCTGCTATATGCGGATGACGCAGTCCTTTTGGCCCGCACCCCAAAAGGGCTACAAACCCTACTCGACGCATTTCACGATTTTATGGCTAAGCGAGACCTGTCCATAAATAATACTAAGTCTTACGTGATGCAGGTAGAGCAGCGTTAAAAAAAACAGTACCCTTTTGCGGTGAACGGAGACAGGGTCTCAAATTGTACAACTTTCTCCTACCTGGGAGTCCTACTAGATCACCGGCTCAACTGGGCTGCTCTTTTAAACAAAAAAAGAGATGAGGGTACCAGGGCAAATGCGGCGTTATTTGGATTTGCAGCCAAACTGGGTAATTGACCAGTTGCAGCGATGTTAAAAATGTACTGCGCTAAATGCTCATCGATAGCCAGCTATGGGAGCGACTTATGGGGATATTCTGGCCTTGATGGTCTCCAGGTGACAGAAAATAATTTTCTCAAACAGTTACTGAGCGTCCCAAAGGGGACCGCGAACCTGTCTGTACACGAAGAAACAGGTACGCCTTACATAAGTGACACCATGGCCTTACTTCCCCTTACCTTCTGGCTACAATGCTGGCTCAACCAGCATTTATGTCTTACACGTGATCTCCTAAGAGGTTTTGAGTTTAGATCATATGATCAACATCCCCTGGATTAAATATTTAAAAACTAGTTTTAGTGAGTTGGGACGCCTGGATCTGTTTTTAAAACCTGAAGGTATTACTAGAACGGATGTAGCGCTCGTAAAGTACTCCTTCACTCAAATTAAAAAATTGGAAAGAGAGGAGAAGGAATTGCTGAAGCCCAGTGTGAGGTCACACCTGATGTTAAAAACCTCCCTAGGCCTGGAATTATATTGATCATGGCCATTACCAGCATACGAGCGATTCTTATTAATCAGGTTCAGATTACATCTTTTTCATTTTTTATTAGCTGTGCCAAGGGGCAGTTACAAAGGGAAAGTGTTAGCACCCTGTGGCTGCGACAATAAGTCTCCTCAGGATCTGCTTCACTTTATGTTCTTCTGTAAATACTATGAAATGCCCAGGACATTTTATTTAAAACCCATTTTAAAAAGGTTAAACTTTGTGCAAGTGCGTCCCGCTCTCTTTTATCGGCAATTATTAAAACCAGACCTCTTTTATCGGCAATTATTAAAACCAGACTGCATCTCTTTTGTGGCCGGATTTCTGAAATGTGCAATGGAATATAGAAAAAGCCTAGATTTTTAAATGGTTTTGGTGGTTTTTTTTGAATGGTTATGGAGTATTTATGGTTTTTATAGGCCATTTAATACCCTCTCTCTCTCATGTTAACGTCAACATTAATTCACGACTACTGTTTTTTATCTAAGATATGCATATCCCGTGTTTATATTCTGTGTTCGTATTGTATTTTATAAGATGTAACTTTTATGGTTTCTTACAATGTAAACCGAATAAAGTATTTGAACTTGAACTACACAACAATTTGGAAAAATTACGCAAAATGTAAATCCATAATTTTCGTACAGTTCAGGGCGAAATATGTCTTCACAATAATATTTGAGGCAAGGCCGCATTTTTGTTAACAAAGTAGTGCAAAAAAGGAAAAATACTGTAAACAGCTGCTTATTTTCTATTATTCCTGTTCGTTCGCTGTTAATTCTTACCGCAAATTAAGTTACTTGGTATAATTTCTGGAAATCCGTGTAACAATTGTAATACAAAGTTCCGAAATTATGCCAGGGCAGTTTTAATTTTGCCGCGGCCTAGTGAAAATATCAGGTAATCTATACTACTATTATAAAGGAAGAACTTTAAGGCTTTGAGGCGGGTAAACTCGGGAACCACAGCGCCAATCCACACACCCAATACATCGTTGGAATCCTCAGGGTGTGCAGATGGACATAGGCTATATAAATTTAAAAAATACGTTATATTTAAAAAATGTACATTTAAAAAAAAGTAGTCCCCTCGAAGTAGCGCCGGCCGCGACCTGCGTGCTGACGTCGTCCAGGAGCGCGAGGAGGAGCGGCGTCCAGGAACGCGAGGAGGAGCGGGGGACATGGCGCGGGGAAGGAGCACTGACGAGCGGCACACAGGCGGTGAGCAGCAGCGGACCGGCGGAGCGGCGAGGAGCACTGAACTGAGGAGCGGCGGCTGAGGTAAGGCTCCGGGGGACAATGTCGAGGCAGGCGGGGTCGGGGCACGCGGGGGACGGGGAGTTACAACAAAAAGGCTCCGGGGGACAATGTCGGGACAGGCGGGGGACCCTCTGGCATAATTGTGCTCAAGCTCCCGACTCCCGCCGGCCGCTCCATACTCTGTGAACTCCTACTCTTATCCCTGCAACCTCTGCTCATCCTCGCCTCCCTGCAAACAGAGCGTCAGAGCCCCACTTACCCAGAAAGCTCCCCAGTGCCTCAGGCGCTGCTGCTGGCCACCACTGCAACACTGGGCCTCTGGCATAATTGTGTGAGGTAAGCCTCCGGAGGACAATGTCAGGGCAGGCGGGGGTCGGGGCAGCCGGGGGATGGGGCGGACGGGGGCCCGGGCTGCTGGCCATTGTCGGGGCAGGCGGGGGTCGGGGAAGCCTGATTGCTCCCGGACAAGGTCGGGACGGGTTGCTAGTGTTCAATTCTCAGACTCTTCGTGTTTCATGCATCCCAGAGTGTCTATCATCTGTTTCAATGGATCCCTACAGCCCTTGTTCCCAGGTTGCGCCTCCTCAACAGCACCTTCTGTTGTCACCCCTTCAATGGCGTGGTTACTGTGCTCTCTCTGTCTAGTTCGCAACCAACCTCCACCAGCCCTTGTCCTTCTCAATTTCTTGATTCTTATTTGATGACTTGCCTTGTTCATCGTGTGTGTCCCTACCCGGAGCATAGCCTTTGTACCAGCGGTACTTGACTTTTTGACTTCTGTGGAGCCCCACTGAATCCTTATTTGAACCCACACTGAGTCATTACTGGAATCCTGGGACCACTGCTGGGTCATTTTTTAAAAACTTTGTTTTATTAGTTTTCCCTGTAACAGTAAAAAAGAAAGAAGGACTAAAACATACGAATAACCTAACTAGCAGTACAAAAGTCTCAAGTACAAGTACTCCATGCCACAATTAAGTATTTCAATATTCGCAAATGCTTAGTGTCTTTGAACATGACAAAATAACACAGGATGAGTGTACATAGAAAGGAATACCGATTTTGTAAAAGGGGGGTGGTGATGGACAGAGTTTCTGAATGATGCAGAATACTCTTACCAAGTCAAGAGATCATGGTTTTAATCCATCACCGTTTTTTAGCTCACTGCACCATCCCAGCTCAGAACCTGGCTATATGCAAATTAGTCTGTTCCTGTCCCAGTGCATGATGGGAACAGGGCAAACCAAACTACCAAGCCAATTCTTATACTGGGAAGGAAACAAGCTTCCGGATGGTGCAGTGAGCTAAAAAACGGTGATGGATTAAAACCATGATCTATTGACTTGGTAAGAGTATTCTGCATCATTCAGAAACTCTGTCCATCACCACCCCCCTTTTCCAAAATCCATAGAAAGGAATACAACACAACATAGTTCAAGTCACCAAGGTAGTCCCATACAAGGAAATCAATCATAGCCACACTTGGCTGTCACATCTCTTGTGCATATCAATACACATCACAAAGACATCACACCTCACCTTCAGAGCCAGAATCAAGGTCCAATTCCTTATCACCATTAAATCTATCAAGTAGGAGCCCCTAAGACATCACATCCTCGGCAGCTTTTTTGTCAGTGCGAGAGAGGCGCAGGTGATACTCTTCCACCACCCCCACTCAAGCACATCCCTAAATCAGAAGGATGTCTGCAGTGCTCTGGATCCTGCCCACCTCATGGCCACCCACCGCTTTGCTAGAAAGAGTGCAAGCTGAGGAAGTTTGTCTGGAATCTTCTGCCCGCCACTTTACCCAGCAGGCAGGCCCCGGTAGTGAGGGTATCACGAGGACAATGGCTGCCTCAGTCTTGGGCACTACTTCCCTCCAGAACCCCTGAACTGTAACGCAGGGTCATGCAAGACGTGAAAAAGGTGGCACCCACCAACCCACCACGTGCACACTTCGCTGCCCTAGTGGAATCTATCTTACTGAGTTGAAAAGGGGGTCACATACATGCGGTGCAGGTAGGTTAAAGTACAGCATTTTGGACCTTTTATTGCAGGAAACAGTCCTCGCCAGTTCACAGGCACACACCCAATCCGCATCCGCGATGGGGTCTTCTAACTCCGTCTCGCAGGCCCGCCGTGCCTTATAGTGAAAGACACACAATTGATGGACAGAATGCAGAACAAATCAAAACATTCACCCCCAGTCAAGAGATCTGGGTTAAATCCATCATTCTTTTGCCCACCATGCCACCCCTGTTTAGACTTGACCATATGCAAATGAGTCTTGACCCTGTGCCTCAAGAAAACAGTCCAGCCTGAACTGCCAAACCAGGTCCTCCCTGGACCGGAAACAAGCATCCTAGGACCAGTTTCGGGGTGTCACCCATCATCAGCCAGGATAGCTTGATTCCAGTGGCACAGTGAGCCCGGGACCCACGTCTGGGCATATCCAGCGAACTTGGGGCGAGAAAGCAAAAGACACACAATTGATGGACGGAATGTAGAACAAATCAAAATATTTACCCCCAGTCAAGAGATCTGGGTTAAATCTATCATTCTTTTGCTAACCATGCCACTCCAGTTTAGACCTGACCACATGCAAATCAGTCTTGAACCTGTGCCTCATGGGAACAGTCAAGCCCGAACTGCCAAGCCAGGTCCTCCCTGGACCAAAAACAAGCATCTTGGGACCGGTTTTGGGGTTTCACCCCTCATCGGCCAGGATAGCTTGATTCCAGTGGCACAGTGAGCCTGGGACCCACGGGGCATCATGCCCCCCTTAAGGGTCTTTATGAAAGAGGGCAATCGGATGTCTAAACTCCCCCCATTGAAGCAGGCCACCCAATACCTGGGAGGGCTGGGGGCCACTGGGAAGTCGTTCCACTCCTCCCTTGCCATGTTCCCAGTTTAGCAAAGCCCTAAACCCGGCCCTATGTTAAAAGCATCTTTTGCATCTGTGAAGGTATGAAAAACGTCACCTCAATACAGGTCTTCTGCCAACTGACAGCCACCCGCCCTCCACTTGTCCATAGACCTATTCAAGTCAATTGCATTAAACGGTGCAAGATCCCAAGACCCAGTTCCCTGTCAAAGGGAGCCCTGAGAAGTACCTTCTTAAATAGCAATGTGCCAGACCAGATACGGGGCTGAACACTCCGATCGACCCTCCTCCAATCGTTAAGCATTCCAATGACATATCCCCAAGCATGTCTTGGAAAAGTCTCTTTTCCCAATTGTCAGGTTCTTCAAGCCAATGTGCAGCATGTTGTATTTGCGCTGCAAAATATTGAAATTGCATGTCCGGGAGAGTAAAGCCTCCATCCTCCATGTCCCTTGTAAGGACCAATAGAGCCACCCTGCTCTGGCTTCCTAACCCAGACCAACAAGATCAATAGGCTATTCGATGTGGTTTTTGAAGTGGGCAAGATCTGTCTCCCAAGCCGCACATCAGTTACAGTCTCTATCCTCATAGTTCAGGGTATGTGCAATGGTGGCCCGCAGTGGTGCCCTAGGCCGGGGGAAGGGGGGGGGATAGCCACCTGCATCTGATGCGCCCTCTTGACAAAGAAGAGGACAGCCCACTAGGCTTTAGTGTGTCCCGAACCCAATGTTAAACAAAACTCTCCGACGTGCCCTTCTTGGCTCACTCCGGGAACCCCAGGAAGCAGACATTGTTGCGGTGGAACCTCCCCTCTGTGTCCTTTACTCCCACCTCCAGGGTTCCAGTTTTGGATGTGATTGAAGCCACTTGCTTCCCGAGCGAAGCCACCTCCGAAGTTCATCACTGGACCCCTTAGCGACCCTAACCTTGTCTGATACCTTTCGGAGATCTGTGCTGAGGAGGTTCACCTCAAGCACCACTTTTTCAATTTTACTTTCTAAAACCACGCGGGAGAACTGAATGGCAGCAAGGAACTCCACTCATGAGGGCTCCTCTGTGGGCAAGTCCAGCACCAGGTCACCCCGTGCGCCACCCTGCCTTGTCTGCCACAGCAAGGAAGACGGCAGTGTAGTATAGTGTTCCATGATTTTTCCATGCGGGGCCAGACTCTTTGTTCCTTCCCATGTGGGGGGCTGGGAGGTCCCCACACCTGTATGTCTCAATCACTGGGCATGCCGATGCAGCCTCCCCCGGGGCCCCAGCACCTCATCTGCCACTGGTCTGTACACCAGTCCCCACACCATATCCAGCGCGAGCTCCAGCCGCCTCCAGGGCCCCACCAAAGCACACCACTGGTGCGCCCATGAGAAGTCATCACCTAGGAAGTCCCCCTGGAACCGTCCCCCTGGAACCTTCCAATCGCCCACCAAGGGCTTCAGTAGAAGATCAGGGTCCAGGCGAGAGTATTCATTTTTCAGGGACACCCTAGAATAATAGGCACTTCCCCAAAGGGGAAGGAGGCAGCAGGTTAGATAGAGGCCAGAGGCCCTTCGAGTCCAAGCACAGGCCCCCACCAGCAGCGCTGTTTGAATTGCATGCCCCACCCCCAGCAGTTCAAGGGGAGAAGGAGAAAAAAGGGAGGTCACCTAACCTCTGTCACATGATCCGGGGCCCCCCGCAATGACACCAGATGAATTCCCCAGGGCCAGTACTCACCAGTAGTCTGAAGCTCCCTCCAGCAACAAAAATAAGACCCAGCGGATCGGGGAGAAAGAGGCCTCGCCAATGCGCTTAGATTGCGGCGGCTGATAGTCCCCATATCGCCGCCCCCAGAGAGGCCCACACAGCGCAGCAGTCGTATGGGCCGGCTCCAGAGCACGGGAGCCCCCGCGGGGTGGTCCGGTCTCTCCAGGAGGTCTTGCCAGTCTGCATGGTTGGGGGAGAGGCCGACTGCCACCTCCCCATACAGCCAGCACCACCCCCAGTAGGTCCACACACTACAGCAGTCGAGCAGGCTGGCGCCAAAGCATGAGATCCCCCTCAATACAGTGCGCTGTCTTTGTGCGGTCCCACTGGTTCGGAAGGCCTGAGGGGGGAGGAGCCAAATGCCACCTCCGATGGCCAATTCCCTGTACAGCTGCACTCACAGGCTGACCATTAACATCAGCAGCAAAACAGGGGCCTCCACTCCAGGCCTCAGGCAGCGCAACCAGCCTCGTCCCCTCAGGCCATAGTAACCCCAGCTAGGCCGCGCCCCACAGCATACAGGCCTGCAGCGGCAATCCCCACTCCAAGGGTGACAGCACAGGGTTCGAAGTTGCAGAAGCGCACCCTGAACACATTTCAAAGCTGCTGGTCTGTTGGCAAAGCAGTAGACAGCAGGATTATGGAGAATCCGGTTGGTAGCCAACGAGGAGCCTCTTCGGAACGCCTCCTATCATCCATCTTGCATGGCCATGGCCCCTTACCTAAGCATTTTCGATTATTTGAACCACAAAACAATATACGAAAAATACAGAAACAAACCTTCATCAAACAAGTACACAAAAGATTAAATATATCAATATCAATATCAATTTAGCTTTATTCGATTTTTAAAATACAAAATCATAAAAGCATTCATTTAAAAACCACATTAAAAAGAGGTCAATACATTTAATGCTAAATGAATTAACAAGATGACGTGATATCATACAGTTTGTGGGAGGGTGAAAATTTGTCGGGAAAAGAGAAGCTCTCCACTCGATACAAATTTATATGGTCAAAATTAAAAAAATAGAGCTTTATACATTTATATAAATTAATTGCACTTTCTTAATACTCTATATACAAGTTTTCCAGAGGTAATCTAATATAAATAAATTAATAGAGATTGCCACATTTCTTACATTGAGTTACTGAACCTTATAACATGTTTCAAATAAGAAGATACGACTTTGAAGACATATGCGTTTTCTAATACTTTTAGCTTGTAAAAGGCTGCTTTGCAAGTACGTAAACCCCAGGCCTTTAGTAGGGGTTTCAAGAACCTTTCCCTCGGAATCAAATAAAATCTGCAGAATAGTACGCAGTGAATGTCGGACTGGTATGCGGTGTCATCACACGGGCAGATTACTCTTTCCCCTGTCCAATCATTACACAGCGGAAAAGTGATTAGTCTAAAAAAAGTGTCACTACGCAAACTAGTCATAAGCATATGGGCAAAGGGTGATGGTTCTAAAAGTAAATACTGCTGAACCCCGCCCACAATGGTGATTAGTTGGTTCTCTATGACAGTACGTTTACCCTTTTCTGAGAGCCATCTTTTACTGTCTAAGTGCTCTAGAATCATCCTTTTCAGAGTAGTTCTAGACACAACCTCCATACTCGCCGGGTTTAAAAAATATTCCGGGTGGCCGATATCTTTGAGCAATTCTCTTACAAACTTAAACCATTTAATGTTGGCCGCACCATCTAGCCTGAGACAATCTTTAATGACATCTCTATTCAGGCTCGTCTCAGGTTTTACCCATACATTGTGCCTCAGTAATATGGGGGAAGATTTGATGGTGGCGGAAATATATGGGAGGCCTAGTTCATTATGAGCAACATATGTGGCTGTGCATTTGGGGGCTGCTAATAGTTAACGGATGAGTTGATTCTCACGGAGTTGAATGTTTTCTGCACGCTCAATCCCCCAAAGGCCTGCTCCATAGGTACCGGTGGATACACATTTTGATCTGTAGATCTGTAAGAGTTCACCCACCGGTCTACCTCCCAGTTTTTTAGCAAAGTTAGTCAGCACACCTGTGGCCCTGGAAAATTCTAGATACCTGGCTGTTGCAGCTGCCTGCCATGAGCCCCTTCTGTCAAAATTAATACCTAGGTAGGAAAACCTATAAGTACTCTCGACTTTTCTCCCATCCAGGAAGATTGGGCATGGTGTCCTTCTGATCCCGGTTCCACAGGACATAGTATATGTTTTAGAGACATTTACTTTTAGGCCTCTGCTTCTCATAAAATTAGCGAATTTCCCTACTGCCCTTTGCAGTCCAACCCTTGTCCGGGACATTATTGCGGCATCATCCGCATACAAGAGTATTGGAATTGGTGACCCGTTTATTATTGGGTAGTCGTGATATGATTCACTGAGATGTTGGCCAATCGCATTGATGTATAGGGTGAAAAGCAGGGGTGCTAGAATGCACCCTGTGAGAAGTTGGCCTGATATATGATGCTCACTAGTTCTAGTGATCACCTTGTATCAGTCCAAACAACCCTTATGGTGATTGGTTGTAAGTCAACCTTATAGACCAGCTATCCTAATGGTAGCATGGACAAAGCAGTCTTAGGCTAAACTCTTTTGGCATGTGAAGCCAGCTGTTTTACCACAATATAACCCCTTGAATACCAAGTGAAAGGACACCACACAGGTTGTTATGAAAATAAACAGTATATTTATTAATAACAACACCTCTGAACTCTTTATGAGGTCAGAGGGCTAAGCACATGACAATCTCTTACGAAAAATACTACAAGTCGCACAAAATTACAATGGTGCCCTAGGGGCACGACAAACCATATACTAAGTAAGTGGAATGTGAGAGTCGATAAAGGAAATGGAGCTGTCCAGAGGCTGTAGGATCGATGGGACCACGCTATACTAACTTCAGGTAAGTAATAGGAGGCCCACGGAACGCGTGTGCAGAGTGTGAACTCACACGTGAGATGCGTAACAACGTCTATGGACAGTACAGTTCAAAGAAAAGGTGAGTACGGACAATCCTGACTAGGTAGGACTAAAACGACTGTGGAACTCGACACTAGGACAGTTAAACTACCCTTGAGCACCGAAGTGCTCTTGTTACCTCACCCACGGGCCGCGGGTGCATAGGGTTCAAAGTGCGTCGGGTTCTCGCGTTGAAGTCAATGGAGCCTGAAAGAAAAGATGCTGCAGGCGACCAGGAGTAAGATGTCCGGTGCAATCCAAGGGTGGGTTGTTGAAGAAGGAGACCTGAAAGCAGAGGGGACAGTGTTCACAGTCACTAGCCAGTGACTGGAGTGGAACCAGGAAGGAACCAGATGTCGTCGTCGCGATCAGGTGAAGAGTGGACGCTTGACTCTGCAGCCACGTGGACCAGGAGGTGTCTTCGACGACCAGGATGGAGGCACGAGCTGTCCCACGCAGGCTCTCACTGTCGGCGGTGTCGGATCAGGGCTGGGACTCAACAGGCCTTGGCAAAGGCAACCCACGCGGTGAGTGAAGAAAGCGTCTGGTGCGGACTAGGAGAGTCCGGGGTGCCCCTCTTTTGGAAGGGAGCAAGGGCCAATCTGGAGCAACCAGATCAGCAGTGGAAATTCACAGGTTCGTCGTCTGGGAGGTCACTAGCCAGCCGGCAAGTGACCAGACAACGCGTCGAGCAGGAACCAAGCAGAAGGGCCCCACGCAGATCTCGTGGATGCTGGAGGGCTGATCTTCGGTGCAGGAGCTGCTCGGGGTTGGGGCTTCTCAGTCCCCAAAGCACTTGGTCGAGTTTACCTCGGGAGTCGTGCTGGAAGCGAAGTGCAGGTTCGTTCAAGATGGCCGGTCCCACGTGTCTCGTCGCACCCACGGGTCTCAGCTTTGCTGCAGATGTAGGTAGAGGTCGGAGAGGTCTGGGAATCCGGGTCTCGTCGGGCTCTGAAGTCTGGATCCTCGAGGGAAGACGACAAAGTGAAGCCGCTGGACGCTTGATGGTGCCTGCAGTTGCAGGGTGGACACTCCTTGCCCACAAGGGAGATTCTTCAGTCGGTCTGAATCTTGAAGTGAGTTCCAAACAAGTATGGCCTCAACTTCTTCAGGGCCCAAACCACAGCAAAGGCCTCCCTCTCTATAGCTGACCAACGTTTCTCTCTAGGGGTCAGCCTTCTGCTTATAAAAGCAATGGGCTGGTCATGACCATCAATATTCAGTTGAGAAAGAACAGCTCCCACACCCAACTCGGATGCATCTGTTTGGACAATGAAGGTTTTGGAGTAGTCAGGACTCTTGAGATTAGGTGCAGTACACATGGCCTGCTTTAGGTCATCAAATGCCGTCTGACAGCTAACTGTCCACTGAACTTTCTTTGGCATTTTCTTGCTTGTCAAGTCATTAAGTGGTGTCACAATGGACCCATAATTTTTGACAAACTTCCTATAGTAACCAGACAGGCCCAAGAAAGCTCTGACCTGTGTCTGGGTGGTTGGAGGAGCCCAGTCCTTTATGGCCTGTATCTTGCTCTCCAATGGTTGAACCTGGCCTCCACCCACAAGGTGGCCCAGGTACACAACCTGACTCTGCCCTATCTGGCACTTAGTAGCTTTGATAGTGAGGCCTGCCTTTTGCAGGGCCTCCAAAACTTTCTTCAGGTGGATCAGGTGATCCTCCCAGGTGGAGCTAAAGACAGCAATATCATCTAGATATGCTGCACAGAAGTCATCCAACCCGGTGAGAACTTGATTCACCAACCTTTGAAAAGTGGCAGGTGCATTTTGCAAACCAAAGGGCATCACCACAAATTGGTAATGACCTCCTGGGGTAGAAAATGCTGTTTTGGCCTTGGCATCCTCAGCTAACCTGATCTGCCAATAACCAGCTGTTAGGTCAAATGTACTTAAGAAAGTTGCAGAAGCCAACTTATCTATCAGTTCATCTGCCCTAGGTATTGGATGGGCATCTGTCTTAGTGACAGCATTGAGACCCCTGTAGTCTACACAAAACCTCATCTCTCTCTTACCATCTTGGGTGTGAGGTTTAGGCACTAGAACTACAGGACTAGCCCAAGGGCTCTCTGAGGGTTCAATGACTCCCAATTCCAACATCTTTTGGACTTCTTTCTTTATGCAGTCCCTGACGTGGTCAGGTTGCCTGTAGATTTTACTCTTTACAGGCAGACTGTCACCAGTGTCCACCTCATGGGTACACCAGTTTGTCTGACTGGGGGTCAGTGAAAACATTTGCCTGAAGGATTGAAGAACCTGTTTACAATCTTCTTGTTGATGAGCAGAGAGGCTGTCAGAAAAGACTACACCATCTACTGACCCATCATTAGGGTTCTGAGTGAGCAGGTCTGGGAGAGGGTCACTCTTTTCCTCCTGCCCCTCATCTGTGGCCATGAGCAAGCCCATGTCCTCCCTGTTGACAAATGCTTTGAGCCTGTTTACATGAAGCACCCTGTGGGGGCTCCTGGGAGTTCCCATGTCCACCAAGTAGGTGACTTCTCCCTTTTGCTCAATGATGGCATGGGGTCCAGACCATTTGTCTTGGAGAGCTGCTGGGGCCACTGGCTCCAACACCCACACCTTCTGTCCTGCATGGTACACAGTTAGGACAGCCTTTTGGTCATGCCAAGCTTTTTGAAGTTCCTGGCTGACCTCAAGGTTTTTAGATGCCTTCTCCATGTACTCTGCCATCCTGGAGCGGAGACCAAGTACATAGCCCACTATGTCAAGCTTAGGCTTTTTGAGAGGTAACTCCCATCCTTCCTTCACAAGACATAGGGGTCCTCTTACAGGATGCCCAAACAGAAGCTCAAAAGGGCTGTAACCAACCTCCTTCTGTGGGACCTCTCTGTAAGCAAACAGGAGGCAGGGTAAAAGGATATCCCATCTTCGCCTGAGCTTCTCAGGTAATCCTTTTATCATCCCTTTGAGGGTCCTGTTGAATCTCTCAACAAGCCCATTGCACTGTGGGCGATAGGGTGTGGTGAATTTATAATTGACACCACATTCCTTCCACATAGCAGTCAAGTATCCTGACATGAAGTTTGCACCTCTGTCAGAGACAACCTTCTTAGGAAACCCCACTCTGGAGACAACTCCAAGTAGGGCCCTGGCCACAACAGGAGTTGTAGTGGTCCTAAGGGGAATGGCTTCTGGATACCTGGTAGCATGATCCACTACCACCAGTATAAATCTGTGCCCAGGTGCTGTTGGGGGTCCATTGGTCCAACAATGTTAATACCCACTCTTTCAAAGGGAACCCCCACCACAGGTAGTGGTATAAGGGGGGCCTTTGTTGTGCCACCTGATTTGCCACTGGCTTGACAGGTGACACATGAGCGACAAAACTCTTTAGTGTCTTCAGACATATGAGGCCAGTGAAAGTGTGGGGCAAGCCTGTCCCAAGTCTTGTTCTGGCCTAAGTGACCTGCAAGGGGAATCTCATGGGCTAAGGTGAGAAGGAAACCTCTAAGAGACAAGGGGATGACCAGCCTCCTGGTAGCACCAGGCTTGGGGTCTCTTGCCTGAGAGTATAGGAGTCCATCTTCCCAATATGCTTTATGGGTACCTGTAGCATTCCCTGCAGCCTCAGCAGCAGCCTGCTGTCTGAGGGGTTCAAGAGAGGAACAATCTAATTGGGCCTGCCTCAAGTCTGCCCTGGAAGGTCCCCCTGTCCCAAGAAACTCAACCTGATCAGGCTCAAGTTCTTCTAGGACAGTTCCTTCTGGGGTCTCTGGGTCAGCCTCCTGAGAGGGCTGATCCTCAACCTGAGGCAGGGGGAAAGGCTCAGCCTTACCCCTACTGCTCTTTCTCTTGGTTAGTGTCTGGTCCATTCTTCCAGGATCCAGCACTAGTTCAGCTGGACATTTCTTGGCCTGTGACCTGGTCACAGCAAGGACATGTGAGGAGAGACCTAGCATTTCTACATGAGCCCTGCACTCCACATCTGACCACAGTGAGGATTCCAAATCTTTGCCCAAAAGACAATCTACTGGGAGGTCTGAACTAACTACAACCTTTTTGAGGCCAGTTACCCCTCCCCAGGAGAAATTAACAACTGCCATACTGTGATTGGTAGTGTCATTGCTAGCATTGGTCACTAGGTAATCTGAACCTAGCATGATCTGGTCAGGGTCCACAAATGTTGGTGTCACCATGGTGACACTGGCGCATGTGTCCCTGTAGGCCTGAGCCATTTTTCCATTGATTAAAGGCGTTTGTCTGTATTTGCCCAGAGTACTAGGACTTACAGTAGGGTCATATCCATGTCCCCAATACAAACAAGAACTGCCTGAGTAGGGATTCTAACTAAGTCAGAACCCACCTCAGTTCCCAGGGTTAACCCAACTATAGCCTTGTGAGGTACACTATCACTACTAACTGTACTAGGGGGTGCAGGTGTCTTAGGGACAGTAGTGGTAGGAGTTTGGCCTTTCTTGGTGCACTCACTAAACTGGTGAGTTTTACTTTTACAGTATTGGCACCATGGTTTCTTAGGACCATCATTCTTCTTCTTTTGGGAAGTTTGGGACCTACCCTCCTTAGGTTGTTGGGGCCCTGTTGAAGACTTCTGGTCATTTTGCTTATTCTCATTACCCTTCTGGTCTGCTTTCTTCTGGCCACCACCCTGGTTATGGTTCTGCTGCTTGACCCTTGTCCTGACCCATCTGTCTGCCTTCTTTCCCAACTCTTGGGGAGAGGTCAGATCTGAGTCAATCAAGTGCTGATGCAACAACTGGTTCTGACAATTATTTAAGATTTGCACTCTCATAATTAGATTATACAATCCTGTGTAATCAGTAACTTTACTTCCCAGTAACCAGCCCTCCAGAGCCTTAGTGGCACAATCCACAAAGTCAGTCCAATCTTGAGCCTGAGTTTTCTGGGTATCCCTGAACATCAACCTGTACCGTTCAGTGGTTAAGCCAAACCCATCAATCAGAGCAAGTTTCAAGACTTGGTAATCATTAGCATCCTCATCTCTAACAGTGAGAAGCTTGTCTCTACCTTTACCTTCAAAGGAGAGCCACAATATAGCTGCCCACTGACTCTGGGGTACCTGCTGTACTTTGCAGGCTCTCTCCAAAGCAGTCATCCACTTGTGGATGTCATCCCCTGTATTATTGGGGGGCACTATTTTACTCAGGTGTCTATTATCAAAACTCCTGTCTCTATCCCTAGGGATAGTGCTGCCACCAGTGGGGACTACCCCACTTAACTGTTGCTCTCTAGCAAAGGTAAGCTTTTCTTTGGCAATGGCAAGTTCTTCCCTCTGGATCCTCAGATTAGCCTGTCTCATCCTTGCTTCATGCTCTCTTCTCTGAGGGGAAGTCATTCTCCTCTGGGGAGAAGTCATTCTCCTCTGAGCAGATGCATGAGAGTGCACAGATCTATTGGAGTCCCTAGAATGAGACCTATCTCTTCTAACTCCATGGTTAGGCCTGTTCAGGGTCAGTACTGGGGGTCCCCCAGATCCTTCCCTATGTAGGTCTAAGTTGGCCCTTGTGAGTCTGCTGACTATCACAGAACCATTGTCTGCCTCATCCCCAGACTGATCTTCTTCTTCCTCCTCCTCTTCCACATTCTCTGTTTCAGGGAGGTATGGATCTCCAAGAGTACCTTCTAAGGGGGGCATGCTCCCATCTGTGTTAGAAGCCTTTCTAGCATCATATGTCTCTAAGAGACCTAACAGAAAAGGAGTGGTAGGGTTAGAACCCTGTTTCAATTTCCTGGAGGTACACAATTGTCTCATCTCCTGGAAACTGAGAGCTGCATATCTGGAAAGGACCTGTGGAGGGTCACTAACCACTTGGGGAGTCTCTGAAGACTCTCCATGGGTAGACATGCTTCTAGTGAGGTGTAAGTGATGCACCTACCTACACTATGGGTTTTCCTACTGATCCCTTGCTAAGAGTTGTAGTCAGGGTGTGCTAGGCCCTTTCTACTACAACAGCTGGTTCAGTAGAACTCAGAGTATTTCTAAGCTTGTTATATGTACCTAGGTACCTTATGTGATCTTTCAAATTATATTTCAAGATTATATGTGGTAAAAACAACAGCAAGCTCAAATCCCAACCGCTGCACACCAATGTGAGAAGTTGGCCTGATATATGATGCTCACTAGTTCTAGTGATCACCTTGTATCAGTCCAAACAACCCTTATGGTGATTGGTTGTAAGTCAACCTTATAGACCAGCTATCCTAATGGTAGCATGGACAAAGCAGTCTTAGGCTAAACTCTTTTGGCATGTGAAGCCAGCTGTTTTACCACAATATAACCCCTTGAATACCAAGTGAAAGGACACCACACATGTTGTTATGAAAATAAACAGTATATTTATTAATAACAACACCTCTGAACTCTTTATGAGGTCAAAGGGCTAAGCACATGACAATCTCTTACGAAAAATACTACAAGTCGCACAAAATTACAATGGTGCCCTAGGGGCACGACAAACCATATACTAAGTAAGTGGAATGTGAGAGTTGATAAAGGAAATGGAGCTGTCCAGAGGCTGTAGGATCGATGGGAACACGCTATACTAACTTCAGGTAAGTAATAGGAGGCCCACGGAACGCGTGTGCAGAGTGTGAACTCACACGCGAGATGCGTAACAACGTCTATGGACAGTACAGTTCAGAGAAAAGGTGAGTACGGACAATCCTGACTAGGTAGGACTAAAACGACTGTGGAACTCGACACTAGGACAGTTAAACTACCCTTGAGCACCGAAGTGCTCTTGTTACCTCACCCACGGGCCGCGGGTGCATAGGGTTCAAAGTGCGTCAGGTTCTCGCGTTGAAGTCAATGGAGCCTGAAAGAAAAGATGCTGCAGGCGACCAGGAGGAAGATGTCCGGTGCAATCCAAGGGTGGATTGTTGAAGAAGGAGACCTGAAAGCAGAGGGGACAGTGTTCACAGTCACTAGCCAGTGACTGGAGTGGAACCAGGAAGGAACCAGATGTCGTCGTCGCGATCAGGTGAAGAGTGGACGCTTGACTCTGCAGCCACGTGGACCTGGAGGTGTCTTCGACGACCAGGATGGAGGCACGAGCTGTCCCACGCAGGCTCTCGCTGTCGGCGGTGTCGGATCCGGGCTGGGACTCAACAGGCCTTGGCAAAGGCAACCCACGCGGTGAGTGAAGAAAGCGTCTGGTGCGGACTAGGAGAGTCCGGGTGCCCCTCTTTTGGAAGAGAGCAAGGGCCAATCTGGAGCAACCATATCAGCAGTGGAAATTCACAGGTTCGTCGTCTGGGAGGTCACTAGCCAGCCGGCAAGTGACCAGACAACGCGTCGAGCAGGAACCAAGCAGAAGAGCCCCACGCAGATCTCGTGGATGCTGGAGGGCTGATCTTCGGTGCAGGGGCTGCTCGGGGTTGGGGCTTCTCAGTCCCCAAAGCACTTGGTCGAGTTTACCTCGGGAGTCGTGCTGGAAGCGAAGTGCAGGTTCGTTCAAGATGGCCGGTCCCACGTGTCTCGTCGCACCCACGGGTCTCAGCTTTGCTGCAGATGTAGGTAGAGGTCGGAGAGGTCTGGGAATCCAGGTCTCGTCGGGCTCTGAGTCTGGATCCTCGAGGGAAGACGACAAAGTGAAGCCGCTGGACGCTTGATGGTGCATGCAGTTGCAGGGTGGACACTCCTTGCCCACAAGGGAGATTCTTCAGTCTTCTGTGGAGCAGAACGTCGAAGGCCAGAGTTTCTTCTTGTTGAATAGTTCAGGATAATCTAATTTGGAATGGGACCAGCTCCTACCTTTATTCTCCTAAAGGGGGCTGCACTACTGACTAGGTCCCTCCCCTGGGTGGGACCAGGAAGGGGGGTGGCTACACCCCCTACCCTTTGTCCGGTTTCCCGCCAGAGCTGGGGTTTGAACCGGTGTATGCACAGGGCACCTTGTGTCCTACACACCCCTGTCTCACACCCCTGCGTATCTCAAACTTCTCAGAACACTCGCCCCTCCTCCCATAACGGACTCTGGCGCCTGTCACCCATATAGAGTTCTTTAATGAACAGAAGAATTTGCTTATCTAAGCCAATCTTGGTGAGTATCAACCAAAGCATCTCATGGTCCACGCAATCGAATGCGGAACATAGATCCACAAAAGTGACAAAGAGGTTTCCTTTTTTGGCCTGGGTATATTTTGCTATTATTAGTGCCAAATTAAGGCCCTGCTCTATAGTGCCTTTACCTGCCCGAAAGCCATATTGTAGGTTTGAGATGACATCTTGTTCCTCCGTCCAGTCCTGAATCTTATTTAAAATGATCCTCCCGGCAACTTTCGTCAGAGCATCGAGTAGCGAAATCGGGCGGTAACAGGCGGGATCATTCCTGTCCCCTTTTTTAAATATCGGTACCACGATTGCATCTGGCCAGGTTGGGATGAATCCAGAGATATTAGAGGAATTAAGCATATTGGTGAGCAAGGGCGCCCATAGGTCAATCTCAGATTTATAAACGTCTATGGGGACACAATCCGTACCAGGTGCCTTCCCTGAGGGGCTTTCTTTTAATGCCCTGATCACTTCCTTGCATTCAAACGTGATGCCCAGAGTTAAAGCCCTGGGTAGGTTGTGCCCCACAGACGCACCAATGTCATTTCCATGTAAGAATCTGGGTTCCACGTCATCTACCTTGTCATATAAGCCTTTAAAATGTTTAACCCAGGTTTCCCCCAGGATGGCAAGATCAATTTGGGCCGCCTGTTTACTTTGCAGAAAAGGGGCATTTACTGCCTTCCAAAAGGCTATGTTATCTTTTCTTTCGGATGCTTCACAAAGTGCCAGCCATGCATCTTTCTTTAGTTCTTTTTTCCTGCGAATTATGGTGGCACGATAAGATTGTCTAGTTAACCGAATAGTTTCACGGGATCTCGGGGTGGCATGTAAGGCTTTCTTTAGGATGGTAAGTGCCTTGGTACAGCCCTCATTGAACCAGCCTTGTCCCTTATTGGGGCCGTGGTGGGATACCCTAGTTAGAAGTCTTTTTGATTCCGCTAAGATTTTAATAAAGGAATCAATAACTATATGGGGTTCGTCCTTGTTTGAGAGGCAGATTTGAATATCCTCGTAAGTGTTTTTAACTAAATTTTGAAGGAAGACCACAGGCTCCACCTTGTCCCATTTAATACAATACCCATTGCTGCTGGCTAGCCATATTGATGGATTATATAAAGGGTTATCCAGCGTATTTTGCTCGATATCCTTAGATTTTATAGTGATCGAGATTGGGTAATGATCACTAAGGGTGGTGTCAAGTATATCCCAGCTTAGTACTGACCCTGCGTATCTAGAGGATAAGAGGGTGAAATCAATGATAGAATTACACCCTCTCCCGTTAAAAGTGGGCCGGAAGGGTTTAGTGGGAGAACATAGTTCGTTGACATGAGACAAGGTAAAATAGGAAGTCAGGTTATTTAGTAGGTCCCCCAACTTGGAGTGATTAAAATGGGTATGAGCATCTTCCTTGTTGTCGCCCAGACTGCAGATACCTGAGGCACCACGGGGGCATAGGGTGCAGTTGAAATCACCTACCCATAACAGGGCCATGTCTCCAGCCATCGGTTCCTCTAATTTTAATAAATTGGATATTGGTAATTTACAAAATTTTCCAGCAATTGTGTTGGAATATTGTTGTAAAAGAGGACCAGTGTCATGTTTTTTAGATCTCCCCAAGCGGTTACTATAATTTGGTAGTACTCTGTTGACAAGAACCTAACTACTTTGGATTCCCTTGTATTCGAGATATATGTACATAGCCCCCCCTTATGTCTACCCTGTACACTGGCCGTAGCTGGGGTATGAAAGGTTTGGTAACCCATAATGTGTAGCTCGTTTATGGTCCATGTTTCCTGTAAAATGTTGGTAATAGATTTTACCTCTGTGGTGGAAGCGCTATCGTCAACCTCTACACGTGGGCCATCTATAATACTCGCAGTTGACAATGAAATTATTCTCATTGGGGGTTCTACCCCTTGTCTTCGGGCTTTACTTGTGAATGTACTATCTAAAGGCATAATATTTTGATCAATAGGCTTGATAGATTCAGGTAGAATATTATCCATCATAATTATCTGCAGGATACTGACGGATCCCTGTCCCTGTAGCTCATATAGATCTATTAGTGGCAAACTGGGCAGCTTGTGGGGTTGCTCCCCCTTTCTGATCTTCCCATGTCAATCCTGATCGTCCATGCCCGATAGGGCCTCATAAGTATTGTGTAGGGGGATACTCCACGTGGATGTGCGAATAGCCTGCAGTCTTTTTCCTTGGTGGTGTTTAGGGGTCCTGCCTGTGAGTTGATGGGGGGGTAGAAAGTCCCCAATGGGTTGATACTTATGGAGTTATAGTTTATGAAAGAGTGTCTAGTGCGGAGTAGAATTTCATGGACAAGTCTAGGATCGTTAAAGGTCAAAGCGATACAATCGCCGGGGGAGATCTTGTTTTGCCTTCCCACCCACGCCACCCTTCTTGCCATTTTAGGTTTAAATCATTTTTATTGAGTCAGCACAAAGAGACAGAACATACATTGCATAGGTGGTGTGTACCTGCAACGCCCAGAGGCATGCGTAAGGCTCGGAGGCCCTCCTGGTGACAGTTCAAATGTAGCTAGTAGAGCTAAATCGGTATAGTCAGTGCTGCACAAAAGTAACAATCTACCTCTAGAAAACCCCCCCTCCACAACCCCCAACACCCCGTCCCTCCTCCCCCCGTCCAGTGCTCGGGCCTAGTCTATCCCATTTCTCCCCGTTCCCAGCATGTAGGGACCTCCCAATCTGACCCCATTCATGAATCCTTCCCTTCAGGTGTAGTGAGCCGTAATAGGCGAAGATATCTCGGGCAGGTAATTTCTCTGAATTCAGTGGCCAACAGGGAGTGGAATGGCTGCCAAAGTTCGTTCAATTGATCTATGTCTCCTGCTAGGGTAAGGGACAACTTCTCCATTCCCAGTACATGCCACAGCCTGTGTAACCACCCCGTAAGGGAAGGGATAGTAGTAGTGCGCCAATGCGTAAGGATATTCTGCACCGCAGAGCCCAGGGCGATAGCAATCTGAAGGCCCCTACGGGAGCGCAAGGGGTATGTCAGGCTGTTGGGGAGCCCCAGTAGAATGTAAGTGGGGAAGCGAGGTAACTCGGTCTTAAAGTGAGTGTCCACGTCATCGAGGACCTGCTTCCAGTAAGAGTGTAGAAGCGGGCAGTCCCACAGAATGTGCGATAATGTGCGTACGCGCCCACATTCCCTCCAACACATGCTGGACTTTGTGCGATCCATCTCATGTATCCGTTCTGGTGTGTAGTACCAGTAAGTAGATACCTTGGTAAGCGTTTCCGTAAGCCCCGTGTGGTATGCTGAGTGTTGGGCCCTGTATGAGATTCGATCCCATTCCTTACTACTCAATGACCTACCCAGTTCTCGTTCCCAGCGCTCCCTACCTGGGTTGTGAAGGTGTGTGGGTGGTGGTTGCAAGAATTTATATAGGTCTGATATCAATTTGGCGTCTGAAGTGCGGGATATAAGCCACTGTTCGTAGGGTAGGAGTTTCCTATCTGCCGTTTCTCTCACCTGGGGGTGCAATGCCCAGTGACGGACCTGCAGGTAGCACAGCCGTTCCGTCTCTGGCAGTGTGTATTCCTGTTTGAAGAGCGAGAAGGGAATAACGCCATCCGGACCATACATATGGTAAAGAACGCAACACCCCGCGGGTCGCCAGTGTGTAAAGGCTCCCTTGTCGAGCCCCGAGGTGAAATCCGGGTTATCGACCAGTGGTGTAAGTGGTGAAGGGAAAGTGGTGAGCTTGTGTATGGAGTTAGTGGCGTCCCAGACCTTCAAGGGAACCCTCGTGATAAATGAGGCATACAGGTTGGCGGGTTGATGGGCTTTGCGCAGGAAGGGTATTTCCTGAAGTGGGCGCCCTGCCACCGCTTGGTCCTGAAAGAGCCAGTGCTTATCCGATTCCCACTTGCTCCACTCCACTAGATAGCGTAGCTGTGCTGCCTGGAAGTATTTGCGCAGATCTGGTATACCTAGCCCCCCAGCCTCCGGGGCCAGCGTGGACAGTGTCTTCTTGAGTCTGGGTTTCTGGCCCTGCCAGATAAAGCGCGAGAGGTCTGCCTCTGTTTGCTGAATCCAGCCCACAGGCGGCTGTAGTGGTAGTGCTCTGAATAGGTAAAGGATTTGGGGAAGGACAGTCATTTTTATTGCGGCAATTCTACCCAGCTAAGACAGGGTGCCGTGCCGCCAGCGTCTCAACTCCTCCTGTATTTTCCCGTGAAGTGCAGCATAGTTGGCTTTCACCATGGCCGGCAAGGTAGGGGCCAGTTGGATCCCCAGGTATGGTACATGATCTGACGACCATTGAAGAGGGAAGAGGTCCTGCAAATAAGTTTTGGTACTAGGCACGAAGGACAGATCTAGAGCTACGGACTTATCCTGGTTCATTTTAAATCCCGCAACCTTCGCGAAGATATCCATCTCCGCAATGCAGGCTGGTAGGGCCCTTCGCGGATTCTCTAGGGACAATATGACGTCGTCCGCGTATAGACTTATGGCGTGGGTGAAGCCACCAAACTTCACCCCCGTTGCGGCCGGTGTCTGGCGGATCCGCTGAGCAAATAGTTCCATATATGAGGCAAAGAGTAGGGGCGACAACGGGCACCCCTGTCTCGTACCTCTCTCGATGGTGAAGCTCTGTGAGCTGCAACCGTTCACTCTCACCACTGCCGTAGGGAATTTGTAACAATTAAATATGAGGGAGCGGAATTTGTCCCCAACCCCGACTTTCGCAAGGACCCGTTCTAGGTACGGCCAATGTACCCGGTCGAACGCCTTTTCAGCGTCGACCGCTAGCAATAACCTCTCCCCTGGAACTCGGGAAGCTTTTTCTATGAGGTTGACGATCCTTTTGGTGTTGTCCACTGTCTGCCGCCCGGGAATAAACCCTGCCTGGTCCGGGTCTATAAGTCCCGGCAGGTGGGGGGCCAGTCGGGCCGCAAGGATCCCAGTATATAACTTAAGATCCACATTCAGGAGCGAAATTGGCCTGTAGGAGCTGCACTTGGTTCTATCTTTCCCCGGCTTTGGGATGACTGTGAGGGACGCTCGTAGAAGGTCAGGCGGAATGGCGCCCGGTGCAGAAAATGAGTTGAATAGGCGAGTGAGAATCGGCGCCATCGTCGTACAGAATGTTTTGTAAAAGAGGGCCGTGTAGCCATCCGGCCCTGGGGCCTTTCCATGTTTGAGTTTAGCAATGGCAGAAATCACTTCCTCGAAGCGGATATCCCTGTCCAAATGTTCTGCCTGTGATGGAGTCAGGGAAGGGAGAGTGACCGAGTCGAGGTAGTCCGCCGCCGTTAGGTCGTCCAAAGGGCTACCCGTGTAAAGTGCTGCATAAAAGCTGTGGAAGGTGTCCGCTATCTGGGTATCCTCTGTGATCGAGGCGCCGTCTTGCCCGGAGAGCCCTTTCACCAATTGCCGTTGGCGCGCAGCCCGAAGCCCATTTGCTAGGAGACGGCCACACCTGTCTCCCCCGGTATAATAGGCGTGCCGCAGTCGCAGTGCCGCATATTCCGCCCGGTCCATGTCTAGGGCCGTCAGGAGCTTCCTCGCCACTTTAAGTTGCTTCCAGACTCTGGGAGCCCCCGTGCGCTGATGCATTTGTTCGAGTTCGCGAACCCGCTGGGTGAGCTCGTCTCGCTTGCATTGCCGTTCCCTGTTTTCGGCAGAGGAAAGGGTCAGGAATTCTCCCCTGATTACTGTCTTCAAGGCCACCCATTGAGTCGCCAAGGAGGTGTCGTCGTTGGCATTTCGAGATAGGTAGTCGCGGACAGCGCCCTGGATGCGCGTTACCACTGATTTTTTATGCAATAGAGTGTCTCGGAGATGCCAGACCCTGGAGGAATGCGCCATCGGCGGTAACTGGATTGAGGTGGAAACTGGCGCGCGATCCGATAGGGAGATAACTCCGATCTCCGTCGCGGTGGCCAACGCACACACTGGCCCCGTGACCAGGAGATGGTCCAACCTGGCATATGTTTTATGGGCATTGGAGTAGTACGAATATTCCCTATCTCGGGGATGTGTACGTCGCCAGAGGTCGTGAAGATCCAGTTCCTCCATCCTATCCCTACACCCAGACGAGAATGCTCCCACCTGGGGGGTGCGTTGGGCAGACCTATCCAAAGCTGTGTCAAAGACCATGTTGAAATCCCCCCCCCCAGTACAATATGTCTGTCTGGTGTGTCCGCAATGTCAGTTAGGGCCGAGTGGAAAAATTGTTCCTGGTTCTCATTAGGGCTGTATAGGGACCCAACCGTAAACGTGAGGCCCCCTATCCTAAATCGATAAGCTAGCAGCCTCCCCTTCTGTTCTGCGCATTTGTGTAGGACCTCCCCCTTAAAGTGCCATGCCACTAGAATCGCTACCCCTGCAGTCTTGTTGTGTCCAGAGGAAAAGAATTGAGTCAGGAATTTGTGGGAGCGGAGACGGTGGCAGTCGCGTGATAGCAGATGAGTTTCTTGCAATAAGCAAATGTCTGCCTGGGTGTTTTCCAAGTGGGACAGTATTGCACGCCGTTTTACTGGGTTATTTAATCCCCTGACATTAAGGGTCAAAACCTTAAAGGTCGTAGGTGGCATGTATAATAGTGGGGTCTAAAACGCTGTTTCCCGCCCTGGTGGTGGGCGGCGCAGAGTTGCATCCCAGGGATCTGAGACCTGCAGAGAGCACTGGACGGCCCACCCTGATTCCCCCCCTCGAACTTTCCCCCCCAAACCTGGTCCCCACCCAACCAACCCCCCAACCCATCTTCCCCCAATCTCTTACCCCAACATCAACCAACTCCCCCAACACCCTCTCCCCCCCACCAATCCCTCCCATAGCAACCCCGCAAAAAACTACTCATAGTCTCGGGCCTACCGGAACAAAGTTCAGGTCCGTAGAGTATCAATATGGAGGGTAACGTGGCGGCGGCTGACTCAGCGGCTCCCCCGCCCTTCCCCCAGACAGAGCTATAGCATGAAGGCATACCCCTTGATAATAACACCTTACAGTTTGGTCGTTGTGTTGTCAACCACCTCCTGTACCGCCGTCTCTCGCTCTTGAGCGGCCGTGATGGGGTCAGGCCCCGGAAGAGACCTGGGGGATCGTCGTCGTCGCACAGTCTGCCACCCGTCTCTGGAGCGTCGTGCGGGCCGTCCTGTGACCTACTTGGGGAGGCCTCCCTAGATCCGGCTTCCTCCGGCATTTCAATGCCAAGCAACGCACATGTGTCTCGGAGTGATCTGAGTTGGTGTAGTGACCCCTTCCACTTGAAAATGAGGCAAAACGGGTGACCCCAGGAGTATGGCACTCCGTTGTCCCTTAGGAAGTTCGTGGCAACTCTGAAGGCCTTTAATTTCTGCAGGGTAATGGCGGGGAGGTCCTGGAAGAGGGCCACGGGGTCTCCTCGGAAATGGATTGGTTGTTTCGATTGGGCCTCTCCCAAAATGTGTTCCTTCAGTGAAAAATCGGGGAGGAAAGCCAGTATGTCCGGAGGGGGGGGGAGGGGGGGCGGTGCTAGTCGCGCTAGTCCGACTCGATGTGCGCGGTCAATACGAATGTCAAACTCACCGGGCTCCCCAAGGATCTCTCGGAACAGCTCCTGCAGGTAGTAGACAACACTGTTCCCCTCGGACTTCAACGGAACTCCCCGGACCCGTATGTTGTTCCTCCTAGAGCGGTTCTCAAGATCCTCCGAGTGCGCTTGTAGGTCTACCTGTTGTTCCTGAAGACGGAGGATCTCCTGTTGCAGCCGTTCTACCTCCATGCTGCGGGTCTGGTCCGCTTCCTCCACCGCTACCACGCGCTCCCCCAGGCCATCCACATCCCGGAAGAGCTCTCGTTGCTCCCCCGCCAGTTCCTGCTTCAGGGCTTGAAAGTCGTCCCTCAGGGTATTAAAGAGGGAGGCAAGAAAGGCTTTTGTGATGGGGCAGCCTCGTCAGCCAGGCCTTGGGGGCTGACAGGCACCTTCGGGGATGATGTCACCTGGGCTTTCTCTCCTTTTGAAGCATTTTTGTGGAGCATGTCCACAATGTTGCGGGATCCTTTGCGCCCCGTGTTAGCCATGTCGCCGGAGTTTTGTAATCGTTTAATGTCCAGGTGGGGCACTCCGGGAGGCTGCGGGCGTCACCACGGCGATGTCTGGGACAGTACTCGCTAGGCCCGTGGGTCCGTGTCAGAGTCCGAGAACTTGTTATGCCTGAGCCACTGGGGGGCCTACGAGTATTCCTACCCGTTCGGGAGGGCCGAGAGCCGGTCAGCGCCGGTCCGGGTCCGTTATGCCCCCGCGATCAATGAGCAAATGCCCCGGTGTCCGCGCCGAAGTTCAGGGTGCAGAGTTGTTGGGGCTCCCTGCTCGGGTCCGTAACTCCTGCGGCCGGCCCGCTGGGGTGGATGCTGGGCCCGAAGGGGCCGCCGCCGTTGCGTTGCGTCCTCAAGGGTGTTCCGTTCTCCTCCGAGGGCCCCCAGTGCGAGGGTTGACCATCGGGGGTCGGCCGTTGAAGAGGAGTCCAGTGGTCCTCGGAGTGGGTCCGGGCTCGGGCCCCGGTGTAAGTAGCGGCCGTTGGATGTCCCTCAGGGCGGGCCACCAGTGCGTGGGTGGTGATCACTCCGGTGTGGATATGGTGCTATGTCGGCAGCCGCCGGTGTACCCTCACAGTAGGCCCGAAGCCTGGGCCTCGAATTTCAGAGGTCCGCCTGAGAGGTCGAGCAAGCTGGGGGTGCGGATGTCTCTCCTGTCGGTCTCGGGATCAGTCACCAGGCTGTTAATGCGTAGGGCTGCTCGATCACTGGCGCGCAGCAACCCCGTCTGTTCCGGACCCCTGGTCAGCAGCCGGGGCCTCCCCGGAACTGAGGCCCAGTTCTCCGCCTCCGTCTATCCTGCCCACCTCTGCACAGGCCCAGTCTCCAGGTGACCAGCCGTTATCCACTAGGCCGGGGGTCCGATGTCTCTCTGAAGGGTCCGCACCCACTCGGGGTTCAGGAGCCGCCGCTCCGCGTCATCCTCCTCGGAAGCTAGGCCCTAAGCCGGGGGCTCGAGTGGCTCAGCAGCCCGCCTGGCCCCAACTGGCGCTACCACTGTCAGCCTCGGCCGTACGTCGGCCGCGAGAAGCCCGGGCCGTCTGTCCGCTGTACTGAGGGTGGCGGCAGCCGCACGCGTCCTTCCGCTTGTGCTGTTCCAGACTGCAGGGCGCAGGAGTCACTCCAGGTGCCAAACACCCACGGCCGCCATTTCGCTGCCTCACGCCGGCGGGAGCTCCCGTTGTACGCCCCACAGCTCCGGCGGGCGACGTGGCTCAGATCTTCAGGTGAGGAGCACCGGAGCAGGGCGCTGCAACCCCGGCTGTAAAATACGTGATTTTAAGGGGCAGATTACTCTATTAAATGGGCGATTTGGGGTTCAGGGCCGGGGAGCCTCGCAGGACACGTCTGGTCAGGCCGCCATCTTAGCCACGCCCCCCTTTTTGCCATTTTAAAGCAACTAAACAGTTCACTGCTTAGCCCTGTTTGTTCGCCCAGCCAAAATAGGGATTTGTTTCTAAGTTCCAACGATCTTTCCCTGAGCCAAAGTAGGTACATTGGCCAGGACCACCACATATGGGGTGGCTGCAGGTGGTAAGTCTAAGCAGTCCCTCATGTCCATGGCGTTCTGATCTATTTGGCCACTTAAACCGGGGATACGTCTGTCAGGCTTATGTTGAGCTAATCCCATATTTGATCATTTTATTGGGTCGGTGTGTGATAGAGGTATATCTCTATTGCTCTTTAAGGTAGGATTGGTATACAAGGAATCACATGGAGGTAATATGTGATTTCCCATAGCTGGATCAGTGGTTGTGTGTGAGTCATGTACGTTGATCCTATGTATGCCTACCTGGACCGGTTTGGTTTTATCTGTGTGTGTTATATGTTTACTTGCACTGACCATTTCCTCCAGGCTAGCTACTCTATTGGTCAGTATCTGTAGGGCCTCAATGAGTGTGCTGCGTAAGCAGCCTATTTCCTTTGTGAAATTTTCAATCGCTAGAGTGTTTCGCTCAATTTGTGTAACATGATTGATTTTAACAGAGCTTTTATTGTTCCAACGGGGGGGCGTTTGTACAACAGGTTTTTTCGCTTTGGGCCTTTTTTTTTGTTAGAGAGCGTCTTGTGGGGGCTTATATAGATGGTACTAGTATTAATGATTTGGTTCTTAAGGTCCCCCTCCATGTTTACAGGGTTCTTGGGACGTTTATTCGGGGGTTGTGTCTCTGCTTCTTCATCAGAGGTGCTTAATTCAATCTCCAATGGCGAGTGTTATATGCAACCGTTTTTTGATTTATCCTGGGCACTACTATCTCTCAGGGGTGTGGGCTGGAATGGTATATGTGTTATAGCTTCTGCACTACGATTCCCTGGCTCTTTCCCTAGTGTCTCTTCCACGTTAATGCTCTGTTTTTCCAGCACCCCCATAGCTCCCACCAAATATGAAAGCAGTGTTGACTGACCCCCAGTTTGTGATTCATGTAGGCCTTTGCCTTCAGCGTGACACTTCTTTCTTTTACTCATGATTTCAACTATGACCCATACAACAATTGTCCGATATATCCGATATATCCAAAGATCGTGACCTCAGGCCGACACCCCCAATGTTGTCAGTCTGGAGATAGATGTTAAGGGATATGCCCGGCCCGGCCTCCTTCGGGCTCCGACGAGCGCCCCGCCCTTGGCCCGGTGTGAGAAGTTGGCCTGATGTGCAGTGTTCACTATTCTAGTGATCACTATATATCAGTCCAAACAACCCTTATTGATGATTGGTTGTAAGTCAACCTTATAGACCAGCTATCCTAGTAGCATGGATACGAGCAGTCTAAGGCTAAGACTCTAGAGGGCGTGTTAAGCCAGCTGTTTTACCATCACATTACCCCTTGAACACCCAGTGAAAGGACACCACACAAGTGTTATGAAAATAAACAATGTATTTATTAGAATCACAACAACCCTGTACTCTTTATGAGGACAGGGTGCTAAGCACACAACAAAACTCTTATGAAAATACTTAAGTTAGCACGTTATACACAAATGCCCGAGGGGCACGAAAAACCATATACTCTAAAAGTGGAATGCAAAATGACTAGCAGGTAAGTACAGTACTAATAGGCTTTGGAATCGCTAGGACTTGACTAGGGAATCGTTAGATTACTTCTAGGAGACCTAGGGGACTCGGGTGCAGAGTGTGCACTCTCACGCGGGATGCGGGACAAAGTCTATGGAAGCTAGTAAAGGCAAAGTTAGTGTTCACGGGCGAACCCGACCTGGTAGGGAGAAAACGACAGTGGATCCTGACCCTTGGATAGTGAGGCTATGCTGGGACACCGAAGTGCCGAAGTTACCTAGCCCAGGGGCTGCAGCTGCATAGGTCTGAAAAGACGTCGGGAATCTCGTTGCCGGACCAGGAGCCTGGAAGAAGGAAGTTGCTGGCAGGCGACCAGTGAAGAAAAGTTCGGTGGATCCAAGCCTGGATCAAGGAAGAAGGAAACCTGAAAGCAGAGGGGACCAAGTTCTTGAATCACTAGCCAGTGATTAAGGGGGCACCAGGATGGCACCGGGCGAAGTCACCGCAGTCAGGTGAGTGGGCGCTGCTGGGCTCTGCAGTCTCTCGGACCAGGAGGCGTTGTCGGCGACCAGGATGGAGGTGCGAGCTGTCCCACGAAGGTTCTTGCTGTCGACGTCGCTGGACCCAGGATTGGGCAACAAGTCTTGGCAAATGCAAGGCCCACGCGGTGGACCTAAAATGGCGTCTTAGCCGGACCAGGAGGGTCCAGGGTACTTCTCCGATGGAGGGAAGCAAGGGCCAGTCTGGAGCAACCAGACCAGCAGCAGTGTTGTCGTCGTTCGGAAGGCCACAAGCCAGCGGGCTAGTAGCCAAACAACGCGGTGAGCAGCAGAAAGCAGAAGGGCCCCACGCCGATCGTGGAGATGCTGGGGGGCTGCTCTTCGGTGCTGGAGCTGCTCAGGGTGGGGGCTTCTCGGACCCCAAAGCACTCACCAGGAAATTACTCGGTGGGCTTGTTGTGCAGAAGTCGTGCAGTCTTGGCGATGGCCGGTCCCTCGAGGTCTCGTCGCACCCACGGTTCTCAGCTGTGCTGTAGAGGTGGGTAGAGGTCAGAGGTGCCAGGGAAGCCGGGTCTCGTCGAGCTGGGCAGTCGGATTCCGGAGGAAGGACGTGCAGCAGACCGCAGTGTTCTTAGATGGTGCCTGCGGATGCAGGGTGACTACTCCTTAGCCACAAGGGAGAATCTTGAGGAAGAAATCATGAAGTCCTTTCGTGGAAAGTGGTATCTTGATTCCAAAGATGATCTAATTTGGAAGGGGGCCTGCTCCTACCTTTATCTGGGAAAAGGGGGCTGGCACGCGACTAAGTCCTGCCCTAGGGGTGGGACCAGGAGGGGGGTGGTTACACCCACTTCCTTGGCGGGCTTTTCCCCAGCACAGGGTCTGGAGTGTCCCTGGAACTGGTTCAAGCCAGCCTATGCACAGTGAGCACCGGGGTGGCACTTGCAGTCACCTTCCTCTGAAGCCCTGCCTACTTACAATACACAAAATCCTGTCTGGGTCGGTGCTGGCACCGCCCCTGGCAGGAAACCCTTTGTCCTTATCTCCTGCTCTGGGAGGACTCCCAGCAGCAGGAGGGCAGACTTGTGTCTCGGTGGCAGCATCCATTTTGTGGATGCTAAGGCTCTGTCTGACTTTAACCGGGGTTAGGGGTTACATACATGTCGTGTCCCTCTAGAAGGGTGGAATGCTAACCCCGTCGCCAGAATTGGCGAGGGGTTAGTATTCCAATTCGTATGACACCTTACTCGACATGTTTTGATAAAGCGATACCAGAGTTGGCATATAACCGCGAGGATTATAATGCACTTAAGAGTATATGGTATGCGATATCATGGAAACGGCTAAGGGATGGATCCCGAAAGCCGCAGACAGGCTCAGCTCATGCCAGAGCACCATCTCACACGATTCCAAGCACTCTGCCTTCAGGATTGTTAAGGCCTGCCATAGGAGTGACTGATAGGAGATCTGTGTGTCCATTTTAGGGTTAGATATAGGTATACTATATCTAAAGCAAAGGGTGATTACACCACCTTGCCCCAGCTGTCAAGCAGCCAGTTGTGTCAGATTTGGATGGCCAGCCAGGGGTGGCATAATACATGCTGCAGCCCCTGGTAGGCCCTGGGTACACCTATGCCCTGGGTACCTAAGGTACACTGTACAGGGACTGATAAGGTGACTCAGTATCCAATTTAGATATGTACCTAAGGTACATGGAATCCATTTTACAGAGAGAGCAGTAGGCCTGGGGCCCTGAATAGCAGGGTCCCAGGTCAACTAAGTCAGAAAACCAGCAAAACACCAGGCAAAAAGTTGGGGGCAACCATAGTCAGGGATCTACCTTCCTACATAACCCCCCCCCAAACGAAAGGAGATAAGGCTAGCCTTGCCAGGTAAGCCTATATTGCCTGAGTGGCCATATAAGGAAGTACCAGCACTGGCATGGTTACCCCCTATCTCATGGTCCACTAAGCAATCCCTCACCCTAAGGGTGTCTGAGGGTCTCCACCATAGGGAATCTCTACCTGTGGTGTGTTTTGGCAAAGTAAAAGGCTGGTGCTGAAATGGAGTACTGAAGTGAGGCTCCACTAATTTTGGGCTCAGCTTCCTCCAATCATTTTCCACCATAGAGGCCTTTCTTTCCAAGACTGAGTTGTTTTGGGCTCTCAGGGTCAACCTCTGGCTACCTACAGCTGGAGGTTGGGTCCCTCTGTTTGGCTTACTGGAGGGACAGGTCAGGTTTGGGGCCCTCAGGTCCCAGGTTTGACTGTGCCCAACAGTGTCCATCTGTGGGAGGTCCCTAACTAAATTTAAGGGGGATCCCTCAGGAGTTGGTTTTATTTTCACTTGGCTAGGACTACTAGCTTCAGTGCCCTTAATCTGCTGATTGGGGAATTCTTTTGGACAGGGGGCCCTTTGGGGTCCACCACTGGCCTCCCTGACCTCTACAGCCCTGGGCTGACTGAGGCAGGGTAGAGAGGGGCAGGTTACGTGCTCCAGACTGGGTCCCATCTTGGAAGGGTCCACTGACATCAGGGGTTCTGCCAGGCTAGGCCTGACTACCTCTGTGGCAGTTTCTTCACAAGGGGTCAGATCAGTTCCCTGAGGAGGCTGATCTTTTCCTAAAGTCTGGTGGGAGGGAGATTTCTCTTCCTCCTCAATGCTCTCTGTCTGAGTGGAGTGATCCATAGTTTCAGGCTTCACAACACTATCATCTGTCTGAGTTTGAGCTGTGGCCATCACAACTCTCCCAACCTTTTCAGGAGGGGGCTCAGTTTGGGTGTGGGCTGTTACCATGACAGCCTTGACAACCTGTTCTGGGAAGGAAGTTGTCTGAGATGGGGTTGTGACTGGCACAACCCTCCTGACCTGTTCAGGGAGGACATCTTGGACTGGGGCTGTGGCTATCACTGCCCCACTAACCTTACCATGGGTATTTACCATTTTAGAATGGGTTTCTTGCTCAACTTCAGCCCAGGCTGAGAGCTCTAAATCATTCCCCAGTAGGCAATCTACAGGCAAGTTTGGTGACACTGCCACTCTCTTGTGGCCAGTGACACCTCCCCAGCTGAGATTGACCACTGCCATGGGATGATCTCTCTGTACTCCATCAATATTGGTCACCTGGTATGTGGCACCAGGTAAAAGTTGCCTTGAGGGGACTAGACTCTCAGTCACCATAGTGATGCTAGCCCCTGTATCTCTATAGGCCTCAACTTTTATACCATTGGTGAGGGGCTCCTGTCTGTACTTGCCCAAAGTGTTGGGACAAGTTGTGAAGTTGGCAAACCCCATGCCAGTCTCACAGACAAGAGTATCTAAGTCAGGGGACCTGGTTAGGCCAGAGTCCCCAGGAACTCCCAAAGTAAATGCACCCAAATTCTTGGGGGTACTCCCACCACCTGGGGGATTACTACTAGTAGTAACAGGAGGTTTGGGAATGTTACTTGGGGGTATGTTTTCCTTATTGTTATTCTTTGGGCAACTGCTGTCAGTTTTTAAATGACCCACCTGTTTACAGGGATAACAATAAGGTTTCTTCTGGTTGTTGGAAGGATTCTGGGACCCACCCCCCTCAGAGGATTTTTGGGGCCCTGATGTGGTTTGATCTGTAGATTTATTCCCACCCTTCTCTTGAGGCTTGGTTGATTCCTTTTTCTGGTCACCACCTTGGTTCTTGGGCCTAATCCTGGTTCTGACCCATTTGTCTGCCCTCCTACCCAATTCTTGTGGAGAGGTCAGATCAGAGTCTACCAGGTGCTGGTGTAATAACTGGTTCTGACAATTATTTAAGACTTGCTCTCTCATAATAAGATTATACAATCCTGTGAAGTCAGTAACCTTGCTACCCAGTAGCCAGCCTTCCAAAGCCTTAGTGGCACAATCAACAAAGTCAGTCCAGTCCTGAGACTGAGTTTTCTGGGTGTCTCTGAACAGCAACCTGTACTGCTCAGTGGTTAAGCCAAACCCATCAACCAGTGCATTTTTCAGGACCTGGTAATCATTAGCATCCTCCACTCTTGTAGTGAGGAGCTTATCTCTACCTTTACCATCAAAGGAGAGCCACAGTATAGCTGCCCACTGACTCTGGGGAATGCACTGCACAGTGCAGGCCCTCTCCAGAGCAGCCATCCATTTCTGGATATCATCCCCTTGCTTAAAGGGGGGCACTATCTTAGTCAGGTGTTTAGTATCTAAACCCTTCTCTCTATCTCTTGGGAGATTGCTGCCACCAGTGGGAGCTAACCCACTCGTCTGCTGCTCTCTTGCCAGGGCAAGCTTCTCTTTGGCCAGGGCAATTTCTTCCCTTTCAATCCTCAGTTCAGCTTGTCTCATCCTAGCTTCATGCTCCCTTCTCTGAGGGGAAGTAAATCTCCTCTGTGGAGGATTCCTTCTCCCCTGAGAAGAGGCATTAGAGTGCAGAGATCTATTGGAGTCCCTAGAAAGAGATCTATCTCTCCTAACTCCAAGGTTAGGCCCACTTCGGGTTAGTACTGGGGGTCCCCCAGATCCTAGCCCAAGTAAGTCTAAGTTGGCCCTGGTTAGCCTTCTGACTACCTCAAGACCTTTGTCTACCTCATCCCCAGAGAGTTCCTCTTGATCCTCCTCCTCAACTGCAGTAGCAATGTTGGGGAGATCTGGATCCCCAGAGGTTCCCTCTAAGGCTGGCATGTTCTCATGTAACTGAGAAAGCTTTCTGGCATCATATGTCTCTAAGAGACCTATCAGAAAGGGAATGGTGGGGTTAGACCCCTGCTTCAGTTTTCTGGAGACACAGATCTGTCTCATCTCCTGGAAACTGAGAGCTGCATATCTTGAAGTGACCTGTGGAGGGTCAACACTGACCAGGGGAGTCTCAGTAGAATCTCCCTGGGTAGACATGCTTTTCTAGTGAGGTGTAAGTGGTGCACTTACCTACACTATATGTTTGCCTACTGATCCCTTGCTAGAGTTGTAGTTTAGGGTGTGCTAGGCCCTAGGAGCTACAACAGCTGGTTCAGTAGAACTCAGAGTATTCTAAGCTAAGTTATATGTACCTTTAGTACTTATGTGATCTTTCACAAGATATTCTTAGGGCATGTGTGGTAAAACAACAGCAAGCTCAAATCCCAACCGCTGCTCACCAATGTGAGAAGTTGGCCTGATGTGCAGTGTTCACTATTCTAGTGATCACTATATATCAGTCCAAACAACCCTTATTGATGATTGGTTGTAAGTCAACCTTATAGACCAGCTATCCTAGTAGCATGGATACGAGCAGTCTAAGGCTAAGACTCTAGAGGGCGTGTTAAGCCAGCTGTTTTACCATCACATTACCCCTTGAACACCCAGTGAAAGGACACCACACAAGTGTTATGAAAATAAACAATGTATTTATTAGAATCACAACAACCCTGTACTCTTTATGAGGACAGGGTGCTAAGCACACAACAAAACTCTTATGAAAATACTTAAGTTAGCACGTTATACACAAATGCCCGAGGGGCACGAAAAACCATATACTCTAAAAGTGGAATGCGAAATTACTAGCAGGTAAGTACAGTACTAATAGGCTTTGGAATCGCTAGGACTTGACTAGGGAATCGTTAGATTACTTCTAGGAGACCTAGGGGACTCGGGTGCAGAGTGTGCACTCTCACGCGGGATGCGGGACAAAGTCTATGGAAGCTAGTAAAGGCAAAGTTAGTGTTCACGGGCGAACCCGACCTGGTAGGGAGAAAACGACAGTGGATCCTGACCCTTGGATAGTGAGGCTATGCTGGGACACCGAAGTGCCGAAGTTACCTAGCCCAGGGGCTGCAGCTGCATAGGTCTGAAAAGACGTCGGGAATCTCGTTGCCGGACCAGGAGCCTGGAAGAAGGAAGTTGCTGGCAGGCGACCAGTGAAGAAAAGTTCGGTGGATCCAAGCCTGGATCAAGGAAGAAGGAAACCTGAAAGCAGAGGGGACCAAGTTCTTGAATCACTAGCCAGTGATTAAGGGGGCACCAGGATGGCACCGGGCGAAGTCACCGCAGTCAGGTGAGTGGGCGCTGCTGGGCTCAGCAGTCTCTCGGACCAGGAGGCGTTGTCGGCGACCAGGATGGAGGTGCGAGCTGTCCCACGAAGGTTCTTGCTGTCGACGTCGCTGGACCCAGGATTGGGCAACAAGTCTTGGCAAATGCAAGGCCCACGCGGTGGACCTAAAATGGCGTCTTAGCCGGACCAGGAGGGTCCAGGGTACTTCTCCGATGGAGGGAAGCAAGGGCCAGTCTGGAGCAACCAGACCAGCAGCAGTGTTGTCGTCGGGCGTCGTTCGGAAGGCCACAAGCCAGCGGGCTAGTAGCCAAACAACGCGGTGAGCAGCAGAAAGCAGAAGGGCCCCACGCCGATCGTGGAGATGCTGGGGGGCTGCTCTTCGGTGCTGGAGCTGCTCAGGGTGGGGGCTTCTCGGACCCCAAAGCACTCACCAGGAAATTACTCGGTGGGCTTGTTGTGCAGAAGTCGTGCAGTCTTGGCGATGGCCGGTCCCTCGAGGTCTCGTCGCACCCACGGTTCTCAGCTGTGCTGTAGAGGTGGGTAGAGGTCAGAGGTGACAGGGAAGCCGGGTCTCGTCGAGCTGGGCAGTCGGATTCCGGAGGAAGGATGTGCAGCAGACCGCAGTGTTCTTAGATGGTGCCTGCGGATGCAGGGTGACTACTCCATAGCCACAAGGGAGAATCTTGAGGAAGAAATCGTGAAGTCCTTTCGTGGAAAGTGGTATCTTGATTCCAAAGATGATCTAATTTGGAAGGGTGCCTGCTCCTACCTTTATCTGGGAAAAGGGGGCTGGCACGCGACTAAGTCCTGCCCTAGGGGTGGGACCAGGAGGGGGGTGGTTACACCCACTTCCTTGGCGGGCTTTTCCCCAGCACAGGGTCTGGAGTGTCCCTGGAACTGGTTCAAGCCAGCCTATGCACAGTGAGTACCGGGGTGCCACTTGCAGTCACCTTCCTCTGAAGCCCTGCCTACTTACAATACACAAAATCCTGTCTGGGTCGGTGCTGGCACCGCCCCTGGCAGGAAACCCTTTGTCCTTATCTCCTGCTCTGGGAGGACTCCCAGCAGCAGGAGGGCAGACTTGTGTCTCGGTGGCAGCATCCATTTTGTGGATGCTAAGGCTCTGTCTGACTTTAACCGGGGTTAGGGGTTACATACATGTCGTGTCCCTCTAGAAGGGTGGAATGCTAACCCCGTCGCCAGAATTGGCGAGGGGTTAGTATTCCAATTTGTATGACACCTTACTCGACATGTTTTGATAAAGCGATACCAGATTTGGCATATAACCGCGAGGATTATAATGCACTTAAGAGTATATGGTATGCGATATCATGGAAACGGCTAAGGGATGGATCCCGAAAGCCGCAGACAGGCTCAGCTCATGCCAGAGCACCATCTCACACGATTCCAAGCACTCTGCCTTCAGGATTGTTAAGGCCTGCCTTAGGAGTGACTGATAGGAGATCTGTGTGTCCATTTTAGGGTTAGATATAGGTATACTATATCTAAAGCAAAGGGTGATTACACCACCTTGCCCCAGCTGTCAAGCAGCCAGTTGTGTCAGATTTGGATGGCCAGCCAGGGGTGGCATAATACATGCTGCAGCCCCTGGTAGGCCCTGGGTACACCTATGCCCTGGGTACCTAAGGTACACTGTACAGGGACTGATAAGGTGACTCAGTATCCAATTTAGATATGTACCTAAGGTACATGGAATCCATTTTACAGAGAGAGCAGTAGGCCTGGGGCCCTGAATAGCAGGGTCCCAGGTCAACTAAGTCAGAAAACCAGCAAAACACCAGGCAAAAAGTTGGGGGCAACCATAGTCAGGGATCTACCTTCCTACACCCGGGCTTTGCCCGCACGCGTCCCGCACTGTGGGAGGGCTCAGGTGGCTTTAAGCACCTCCCGGCGCGGCCAGATGATGCGGCTTCTCCGCAACGCTGAGGGATTCTGGGGGCTGTAGTTTTGGCTCAAAGTCCCGGTATGGCAGCAGTCCCTCTCGGCATCAGTGCGGGGCCAAAAGTGGCAGGGAGAAGGCGTCGGACCTGCGAAGCACACAGCAGGTAAATCAACCAGGCAAAGGGTCCAGCGGCGCGGTAGGGCTCAGGTGGCTTTAAGCACTTCCCGACGCGACCAGATGCTGCGGCGCTGAGGGATTCTGGGGGCTGTAGTTTTGGCTCAAAGTCCCGGTATGGCAGCAGTCCCTCTCGGCGTCAGTGCGGGGCCAAAAGCGGCAGGGTGATGGCGTTGGACCTGCGAAGCACACAGCAGTTAAATTAACCAGGCAAAGCGTCCCGCGCCGCGGGAGGGCTCAGGTGGCTTTAAGCACCTCCCGGCACGACCAGATGATGCGGCGTCTCCACGACGCTGAGCAATTCTGGGGGCTGTAGTTTTGGCTCAAAGTCCCAGTATGGCAGCAGTCCCTCTCTGCGTCAGTGCGGGGCCAAAAGCGGCAGGGTGAAGGCGTCGGACCTGCGAAGCACACAGCAGGTAAATCAACCAGGCAAAGGGTCTATATTTAATTCACAAATATAAAAAAATACATTTTAATTTTATTTGCAAGGTTGTAGCTTTTCTAAATGTAATTGAAGCCAATCGTCGTCCATACTGTTTAATTTGATGCACTTGCACTGCTCCCACAAATCAATCTGTGGATAGTTACTTTACCTTGAATTTCAAATTCCTTCCCATTTATAGAACATTTTTTAAATTGTAATTGTACATTTTGCTTTTTATTTCTACACACTTAATTAATCTGTTTTCGTAGCAGCCATTATTTCCCAGAATAGGTTTTGCAGACCCGTCAAAGATCCAGGACCACAGGTTAAGAACCACTGCTCTGTACCATCCTGTTGAGTGGCTGCCTTGTTGCCTTTCACTGCTCTCTTTCATAAAAACTACTTTTTTTTCTTTTTAGCTAAGCAGTTCATGGGTGTGCCTGTGTTTTTCATATTTCTTCCTTGCTAAATACCTATGCTCTATGTTGCTCTCTCCCCGTGTGCTGTTCATTCTCTGCCGCATGCATCATGCCGACCACCCATGCCCTATGTGCTGCTCTCTCCCTTGTAAGTTGCCCGCTCTCGTTTGCTTCTACTTCAAGTCATGTTCTTCTTCCATTGTGTGCTTCTACCCCCCTACCTGTTGCTCTCTCCCTTGTGTGTGCTGCTCCCCCCACTACACCCCTCCATCCGCTCCTCCATTGCCTCCCCAACACTATGGTCCTTTATTGTTAATTTGTGCTTTTGTGCTAAAAAATTTCAATGTATTAATCAACCGGCCTGAAGGATGTCTCCCATCTTGGATCGGTAAATAAAGCAAAGCAAACTGCAGCCCTATCATTCTGCAGAAACACACATACACTGCGACACATTCAAACGCATGTCATCTTGCATGCATGCCCCGGCGTAAAGACACGACCAGCAGCAGCTGCGTCATTGCACCTTTTTTGTTTTTGATTTTTGGCCGATGCTGCTGCACAGCATCAGCAAAAAGCATTTGAGTTTTCCCTGATGATGCACCGCATTAAAAAAAACATTGTCAAATACAGGGGGAACATCTGCGACCCACCGTCCGATACGGACAGCTCTAGCTCTGATACGGAATAAAGCTTTGGAACTTCGATCTTGGTTAACAACCGATGTTCTGATTGGTAGACGAAAATGCTCCTGTGTTAATGATGTACTCTCGCTGGTTTCTGTTGCCGAACTACTGTGCCTAACTTCTTTTGTGTTTCTATATGACACTGTATCGCATTGTTTTAAAAATGCCAATAAAAATAATTTTAAAAAAATAAAAACATTGTCAAAGCCAATTGGCCAGCACGGCGAGACCTATTGGCTTTGTCAGGTCTTGTTTGTATTATTGCTAGAGCGGACGTAGCAGGTGGTTCTCCCCAATGGCTGTGTCCTTCGGTGTATGGCCATGGATCGATGCTTCTCTTCAACTGCGAGGCCACGGCTGGGTCTGCTTAGGTCTCCTGTTGCTTTGCTTTTCAATCGTCCTTGGCTTCTTCTTCCCTTTTTAATGACCACTTCTCATCATTCCTTCCACTATTCGTTTCTTGGTGTCCTAGATGGTTGGCTTTCAGTGCTGTCCTCGATGCTTTAGAGTTTGTGGATTGTTAATCCAGCTCCTCCTCTTCTCTACTCCTCTCCTTAGTAAGCAATCTTGAGTGTTTGGATGATAATCTGGGTTTTCCGAAAATACAATCCAAGATTTCTCCTTGTCAGTCCTGTTCTTGTCGGACTTGGGGACTAGACCAAGCATTATAGGCCTGAAAGGTGAAACACACTGATCTGGGAGACTACAGATGTGGACAGCATCCCATCACAAGTACACATTGCATGCTTCCAGTAACAAACATAAACATTCAGCTGGTATTGAGAAATTACTACAGAGTACTACACATTATTAAAAGATAATTGGGGGCATATTTACAAGAACTGACGCATCAGCAGGGATGCGTCAAATTCTTGCGCCTTTGTCAGATACCCTTATGCCGCCATGGATGCGCTGTATTTATAATAAAGACAGGGCTCCGTGGCGCAAGGATCCATGGATGCGTCAGAAATACTGACACATCTGTGGTCCAAAAAGTGAAGCATTGGTGTAGTTGGTCATAAGACTGACGCAACTACAGCAATGCGTCAAAACACATAAGCGATTCCCATTATAAGGCCACAATGTCAATTCCTACTCCTGGTTTGAAGAGGAGTAGGAATTTTAATGCACTCCCGGCTTAGTGCGATGCAGTGAAAACTTGTACATTTTACTGCATCAGTTCTAAGTGGCTTTTTACTGGGGAACGCCTACCGTGCATATGATATACACTGTGTGGCGCAGGTATAATGTGAAGAAGGCCTACAAAAACTAACGCATTGTACCCAATGAGTCAGTTTGTAAATGTGGGGCAATGTGGAGCACTGAATATGCCGCAGCTGCGCCAAACAAAATTACAGCTGCAGCGCAAGCTCCTTGTAAATACGCCCCTTGATCGGTTGATGTAGGCCGCCACAAAAGGAAATTCCAAAGAAATGTATATATTTTTTTTAAATCAGGGAATAGACAAGACATAAGTATCTACTATTAATTTCTGACTGTTCTTTCGTCCCCTGCCAAATAATAGCATTAAATAGCATACAGTATGAAACACACACATTGAACTATTCCTAGTAGTCCGTGATTTGAAAAGTTTACACATACACCTGACCAATTACTACTCTGCTCACACTAAGAAGTCTATAATTCTCACAACAACAATAAGGTTCATTTCTTTGAATAGTGTTATGTCACAATCACTGGGCATGCCGAGGCACTGATGAGTGTTTGGGCACTCCACTGTGTTTTACTAATACACATTTCTCAGCTTTTCAATGGAGACTATGTCAAATGTCATAATGCAGACGTCAAAAGATGTCCTTGTCGGATGCTCTTGACATCTGCATGTTTCTTGCCTCTGATTGTTGCTCCTTAGCAGTTGAATCCTGTTCATTTAGGCATCCAGTGCCGTCTCTAGAAATTATGGGGATCACTTACAAATTGACGAGTGCCCGCCCTTATGTTTGTTTGTACGTATATATGTATTGTTGTAGACACACATGCTGTTCATACTTCTGCTCTCTAGTGTTGGGCACAGTCATTTGCAAGTTGTTTTTCTACAAAGATGTCTTCGGTCTCAACATTTCTTGTTACTCCTACCTTAGCCTACCTTAGGGGAGCGACCCTTGACCTTGTCACCAGGCAGGTCGATCCCCTCGCCACCACACAGCCCTCCTGTGTGCCCGAGCCTGCTGCTGTCGCTCGAACTGGTTTGTGCCTGTTTTTTTCAACCTCTGCCCGTCCACTCGCTCTGCACTCTCCTCGCATTCTTTGCACCGCTTAATTTGTGTTCCTCCATTCCCTACGTAATTGCATTATTGTATCTTTGTATTTTGTGCCCCACTTTGCCTTCTATATCCTCCGCTCTTGCCCTCTTCCACTTTTCTCCCCGCCACTGCTTCCCCTGCGGCCCGGCCCCCCTGAACTCCCTCTCATTCTTTGCACTGCTTAATTTGTGTTCCTCCATTCCATACGTAATTGCATTATTGCATCTTTGAATTTTGTGCCCCTCTGTGCCCCACTTTGCCTTCTGTATCCCCCGCTCTCGCCCCTTCCACTTTTTCTCCCTGCCGCTGCGTCCCCTACAGGTCCGCCCCCTGAACTCCCTTGCATTCTTTGCACTGCTTAATTTGTGTTCCTCCATTCCCTATGTGATTGCATTTTTGTATTTTTGTATTTTGTGCCCCTCTGTGCCCCACTTTGCCTTCTGTATCCCCCGCTCTCGCCCCTTTCCACATTTTTTCACTGCCGCTGCGTCCCCTGCGGCACCGCCCCGCTGAACTCCCATTTGCCACACCACACCCACCTCCCAGCTGCTCCTCCCTCCCACATCCCCTCATATGGAGGCCGCGCAGCGGAAGGCAAGCCCGTCTGCGACCGTCCAAGCCTGGACCGTGCCCAGTGCCAGGACCCTTAGCCCCCGCAAACCCCACGACACCTGCCTCCGCTACGACTCCGCACCCTCCACGCACTCAACGCCGGACTATCACGCACCTGCTGCCTGCCTGCCCCAAAGCACACCAAAGGACCCTTCTCCTGCCGGAACTGCAGCTTCACGAGCATCCAGCCCACCAACCCGACCAACAAGGAACCCAACTTCCTCAGATGCATCCTGCTCAACACCCGCTCCACCCGCAAACACGCCATCGACCTCTGGGACCTACTCAACACCAATGCCCCAGATGTCGCCTTCCTGACAGAGACCTGGCTGACCCCTCCTCTGTACCTAAGATCGCCATAGCCATCCCGGAAGGCTACAAGATCACCCGCAAGGACCGCCCCAACGGAATAGCAGGAGGAATTGCCATTGTCCACAGAAACACCCTTAAAATCTCAACACACGCTGATGACACCCTCAGCACCACCGAACACCTGCACTTTCAGATCCACACCGACCCCAACACCACGCTCAGAGGCACCCTCATCTACAGACCCCCCGACCGCAGTTCAGCGACTCCATCACCGACTTCGTCAGCAAACACGCCCTCGCCTCCACGAACTACATCCTCCTCGGGGACCTGAACTTCCACCTCGAGAACAACAATGACGCCAACTCCTCCACCCTGATCGCCACACGCTTGATACCATCTTCTCAGCAAGAACCCACGTCTTCTTCTGCCACACCGCCGAACTTCACTGGACCGACCAGCGCTGCATCCACTTCAGAAACCCACCATACACATCCGCACCCAGCAGATGCTGCGCCGCAGCTGGGGCAAGATCACCAAGGACCAGCTAACCGCCGCCCTCGCCCAGAGCCCACCCGCAGACCCGACCAACCCCCGACACCGCAGCCCGCAGCCAATGGATCAACAACTGCGCCAACACCCTCGCCCTGCTCAAGAAGCCCCCAACACACACACCTGCAAGAGAGTCAGCTGGTTCACCGAAGACCTCCAGGCCTTCTAGCGAACCTGCCGAAAACTAGAAAAAAATTGGACCCGCGAAAGAACTCCGGAAAGCCACACAGCCCACTGGAACGCCACCCGCCGACACCACAAACTCATCAGATCCGCCAAAAAGACCACCTTCAGAGACCGCATAGACAACGAAGCACACAACGGCAAAGAACTCTTCAGCATCGTGAAGGAACTTTCCAACCCCAGCTCCAACACCAACGACATCCCACCGTCACAAGACCTGTGCGACTCACTGGCCACCTTATTCCATCGCAAGATAGCAGACCTCCACGACAGCTTCGATGCCGCCAACGCCCCGGCAACCGCAGACACCCCCGCTCCCACGACCGCCGCCCGCACCCACCGCCTGTTCGCCTGCTCGCCTGGACCAACATCAACGACGATGACACCATCAAGATCATGCACACCGTCCACTCCGGATCCCCGGAAGACCCCTGCCCACACCACATCTTTAACAAAGCCAGCAGCACCATTGCACCCCACCTCCAGAAACCATCAACATCTCCTTCGAAACAGCGACCTTCCCTGAGAGTTGGAAGCACGCAGAGATCAATGCCCTACTAAAGAAACCCAAGGCAGACCCCAAGGACCTCAAGAACTTCCGACCCATCTGCCTGCTCCCGTTCCCATGGAAGGTCGTCAAAAAGGCTGTCAACAAACAATTGACCAGCTTCCTCAAAGAGAACATCATCCTGGACCTGTCCCAGTCCGGGTTTCGCAGCAACCACAGCACCGAAACTGCCCTCATCGCCGCCACCGACGACATCAGGATCGTGCTAGACAATGGAGAAACCGCTGCCCTCATCCTCCTGGACCTGTCAGCCACTTTCGACACAGTCTGCCACCGCACACTAAGAGTACGCCTCCACGACGCCGGAATCCAAGAGAAGGCCCTGGACTGGACCACCTCCTCACCGGGAGAACCCAGAGCGTCCACCTCCCCCCTTCTGCTCCGAAGCCACCGAGATCATCTGAGGCATACCCCAAGGCTCATCTCTCAGCCCAACGTTGTTCAACCTCTACATGGCACCACTCGCCAACGTCGCCCGACAGCATTTCCCACGACTATGACACCCAACTGATCCTCTACCTCACCAAGGACCCCCACACCCTCGGCCTGGGACGACTCCTGGTGGCCGACCTCACTAGGAACACCCCCAACACCCACCGACCACGCATGCAACCTAGGGGTCATCCTCGACTCCACACTCTCCATGGCAAAGCAGGTCAACGCCGTCTACTCCTCCTGCTTCTACACCCTTGGCATGCTTCGCAGGATCTTCAAGTAGATCCCCACCGAAACTAGAAGGACGGTCACAAAGGCCCTCATCAGCAGTAGACTGGACTACGGCAACGCACTCTACGCAGGAGCCTGGCCAAACTCCTGAAAGGACTCCTACGCATCCAGAACGCCTCCGCACGCCTGATCCTCGACATCCCCCGTCACAGCCACATCACACCCCACCTGAAGGACCTGCACTGGCTCCCCATCAACAAGAGGATAACCTTCAAGGTCCTCACCCATGCACACAAAGCATTCCACGACACCGGACCAGCGTACCTCAACAGCCGACTCAGCCGCTACACCCCCACCTGCCAGCTTCGCTCCGCAGACCGCACCTTCGCCACGTCGCCCGCATCCGTATTCTCCCACCTCGCCGCCAAGACATGGCATGGAACGCCCTCCCCATCTGCCTATGGTAGACCGAAGACCTCCTGACCTTCAGGAGGCTCCTCAAAACCTGGCTCTTCAAACAGTAGCAGCATTCCCTACCCCCCCCCCCCCCCCGCCCCCCTCAGCACCTTAAGACCCTCACTGGTATGTAGTGCACTTTACAAATGCTATAATTGAATGCTTGATTGATTAGCCCACAATGCACCAGCACGAAGATTTTTGGGGGGGGGGGCATTGAGTGGATATTTCAAGCTCAGGGACCGGTGGCATGTTCTTATTTCCTTTCAGCTCCAGTCATCAGGTATTCCGATCCACCATCTGAAGAACAAGCTACTGCAGCACTGGTGACCACATCTCTTCACTTTCAAACCGTATCCAAGCAGTTATTTTTCCGGGCTCAGGTAAAATTGCGAGTGACCTTGACGGAGGGCGGCATGAAGAAATGCTCTTCCATTTTTGTCGAAGGCGTAATACTAAATATTCATGGTCAGATCACCTAGGGATCATAAACCTCTGCCTCTCACCAGAGCACGAGGAGTTGAACTGCTGTGCTTGTAAGGCATTTAAAAATAAAAAGATGCTAAATTACCGCAGAGAGCACCACAGGCTCATCAAATCATCCACGATTAAGACCTCACACACATACCAGTCATCTTTGGCGCTGAATATACCAGGCCAAAGTTCAGACAGAGCCCATAACACTGCAGCTACTTCAAGGGCTCAAGGTAAAGATCATACCCATTGCCCCAATAACAAGTCAGAGCAACACTCCAGAGAGAGTTAGACATCAAGCCCAGACATGGTGTAAGTAAGACAATGTCATATGTCCCAGTCTGTGGAATCTGTAAGTCTGGTCTCTTGGCAGTCAAAGCATTCAATTTTTATAAATCCAGGCTTGCAATGAGGCCATGGCAAATGGCCACCTGAAAAGCAGGTGAGGCATTTGGTGGTGCAGGTTGACTTCCATTCAATTTATTTTTGCTAAGTGGAGTACCCGTGATATAGTTATTGTATGGTGTGTAGGGAGAGTGTCAGCTATTTCTATTGTATTTAACAAATGTGCAGACAAACTTGAGTACAGTGGTACAGAAGGTAGTCAGCAGACTAACTCTCGCTGCTCATTACCTAGGGGTGTGAGTAAGTGTAACAAACTCGTTCAATCTGTTATGCGATGCTCAGTCAGCCAGCTGTGCGTTTGTTAAATGAAGCAGAGAGACGTTCACCAGGCAAAATGATGTCGCTTTCGCTACAAGTTCACCATAAGCATTCACGAATAAGAGGACAGAAAGAGCTAATCAGTGCTGATCAATGGTGACAGGAAGAACAGAGGAAGAGTAGTATTTCTATCTCCTTTCATTCTCCGGGGGTCACCAAGACCCTCAGAGGTGCAACTAGATGGAATTGAAAGAAAGCACAGGATCCCTAGTGTCGTAATCACACAAAGAAGTAGAGCAAAAACTGGTAAACTCTGCACTTACACATTTATCCACATATACCACAAATAACTGGGGTCTGTCCCCGGGTGATGCTTAACTATCCAAGCACCAGTTCCCAGTGTTTTAATCCTAAAAGAGGAAGAATGTGAGCAAGAGCAGTATGGGAATACCGAGTATCACAAGGATTGCCACATTGGCAGAAGGTAATATGCCGTAGAGAAACAGGGTCAGAAGATCTATTAGCCAGTCTGACATCATAAGTTTATCAACACATCAAGATGAATCAAAATGGAAACCAAACAATATCAGTATATGTTGTGGTCATGACAAAAAATAAAAGAAGGAGAGCAGTCTGGGGAAGTATCTGCAGTTACAACCCCAACATCACTGGGCGTGCACAAATTGCAACTGTACCTTTTTCCTGTGGGTCCACACTAATGGTTACTCTTGAACCCTGGCTAGCACGTGAGGATGTGCTCTAACGGTGGCCGCACCCTTTTCCAACGTTCTCTTTGACCGTTCCCACACTGTCCCCTCATGGACCACTATAAACTATGTCCCCTTGGGCAAAGAATAGGCAAGCTCTCTTCCTGAGCTTAACAACATGCGGAAAAGTTCTCGCCACAGCAACTCGGTGAGGTACAGAATCATCACAGCAGGAAAAGGTATAAAGGAAATAGATGCAAATGCAATAGAAAATGGCCCTAAGAAGAAAACTAAAACAGTAAAATCCATAGTGGCTAAACCAAAACTGGATGCATGGAAATTAGCATTGGCTGCATAGTAGAAACAACATGTTGACAGCATTCAGCAGGGCAGTCACAAGGCTGGGCAGATGGATCATAACAAGCACAGCAGATGGCAAACATCAGGATGCCCACACACAACGCAGTAAAAAGTACTCCAAAAGCAGCAGTGGAGATAGTCATTCAGGCAAAGTGAATGGAGGCACGAAAAGAGTGGTAAAACTTACCAAGGAGTTAACCAGCAAGTGCTGAGTAGAGCGTTCAGCTCCCCTCTCTGACAGTCAATGCAGGCAGAAGGCACAGTGGTGTGCCCACTCAATGCCTAACCTTGGACTGTCACTGCAGGCTGAAGACGGAAGCTGGGGGCGGTTGTGTGCCCTCTCGGGGGGCACGAAGGCGGCACTCAGTAGCAGATGGTCAAGGCTTGAGGGATAGTACTTAGCAGAAGTAAGATTAAAAGTACATACAGTGCCAACCACAAGATTTTGTTACAATATCTCATGCGTCACAGGAGATGGGTCAGGCCATCATATTCCTGCAGATGGTGGAGAAAGTAATCATACTTCGAAACTTACAGTACAACGTTACACAAGACTAGATCTCGAATACACTTAATGTATATGTGACAAGTCCCTTGTGTCTAGAGTTCGACAGTTACATTATGTCCAAGCCCAGGCAATAAATACTCACCAATCACAAAGTTTCACATTATCTTATACGTATTATGATATGCTTCTTAGGCCTACTGGGCCTGTTGCTAAGACAAGCAGGCAGAATGCAGAAACATGGAAATGTACTCTCTTGTACAAGCCTTGCAATGTGTTGCATTACCAGCGGCTTACTGGCAGACAAAGTACAAACTGTCTACCAGCAGAGTTACATGATACCAAGTAATGGTTAGACATTTTGTCCACCATCATTGGATTATCACAGTGTCAAGTTATACTAAATGGATGCCACTACTGTTATCTAAACTTCGCTTCCACAGTTGGAGTTGCTATCAGGTTCGACGAGACCTAAGATCCCAGGATATATCAAAAGTTTCAGAAGACACCGAGTTATATTTGTCTGCTGTATTTTGTAAGGTTTGTCTTGAGACGTCATCGGCGACGACCCATTGAGAAAGGGAAATTTTGTGTGAAAGGCACAGCTGTAGTTGAAAAAAGGAGACAGATACCAAGGGAAGGTGAAGAAAGCGGTGCGTACATATCCAGATGCAAGATGGGATGACCAACAAAAGAGATGGAGAGCAGACATGATTGAGGGAGCAAGATTATATCCTGCCATAACGAGTGAGGGAAATAATACTGAGAAGAGAAAGAACAAATACCATATGGGAGATGGGAGTGAGGATACTGATAGTGATGCAAGTGACAACCTTTTAGATGGGCTTTTAGCCGAATATCCACCACCATATATTCAGACTCACCTTGGAAGTCGGAGAAATACGAGTGGTACTGACAGTACTTGGAGGGTTTCAGCACCAAGTGCTTCTAGCTCTTGTGTTGTAGGGGTCATATCATCTGGCACAATTCAGACTACTGCAGGATGGAATAATGACATACATATTCCAGGTTCAACAGGAAATTGTATCGCTAGTTTGGCTTCACGACTCCCGGATGCTTTTGCAGTGCAGTAATCATTGGTCCTATAGTTCCTATGTATGATCCTAGTTCTCTTGGAAATGGAAGTCAGAGAATGCCAGCTTCTGCTGGAGTAAAAGTAGTGGAGAAAGGTGTAATAAGTCAGAGAATTTAGTTTATCCCATTGGTTCCAATGAATGCAAGCTCACCATGTCCAGCAAGTGCAGACACTTCAGTGATAGAGAATGGATTTTGACCCATGAGGTTGTTTCCAGGATTGGCAGGAATAGATTCTTTCTTATGGGAAACTCTCCTAAATATAAGAAAGCATGCCTCAAGAAAGTGATACACTGAGAAAGGCTACTGTAAAATGAAACAATTTGATGTCCCAGATTTAGAACCATTGCTGATTGAGCACAGTAATAATGCGAATTAAACGCAAGTTACAGAAACGAGTCATGAAACTATAAAGGCGGCTAAAAAAGTGGATTTGATTGTTTTGGTCAAGTTAAAGACTGAATTGGATGAGATGATAAGTGGGAGTCTAGAAATAAATAGGATAGACACTTATCAACAAAGCGAACGGCTCCTCATGAGTACAGACTTACTAGAAGAGCGAGACAAGCATATGAGAAACTGTCTAAATTGGGACAGAGATATGATGTTGACATAGACAGAACCAAGGCTTTACAGAAGACACACAGGCTTGCATTTAGCGATCAGGACATAGAAAATTTGAGATTGCCAAGATTGAAAATGCAGATTCAAGAATTAACAAATGGGAAGAGAGATGAGCAAAAAGGAAAAGTTTTAAAAGCAGTGGGAGAACCTCCTACTTCAGGGGAAAAAAGGATGGGTGTCAAGGCTTTCCGATAACGGGAAGTACAGGGTGGAGGCTATGTGCATGTACCTTAAAGTAGAGGTGATCTTGCTGCATTTAGAAATTATCTTCCCAGATTGAGAGAGAAGTCTGTAAAATGGTACAAACAGGTTGATCAAATTGTGAAGATTTTTAAAGTGTTGTGACTTGACTTAAATACGTTGTTTGAAGTTGTGGTCCTTAGTAATTTATGGGGAACATGTAAAGTAGCTACTGAATGGACTGAAGGCGAACCTCATAGAGACCAAGTATCACATGGTCCGTCAACAGTAGTAATGAAGAAATGCGAACAGGCGATTACTTGGCTAAAATCAAAGGTGCCACCACAGGATATCGATTGAGTGAAAATAGATAGAACGACCTGTTATATTTCCAAGTTAGGCCCATGTAGCGAAGCACCTTATTTCTTACATTGCCCTCACGATAACATTTTCAGCTGTGACCTTTTGCAGATATTTACATGCACTACAATGTTGGATTAGTTTCCCAGAAACTAAACTTGTTTACACATCTAGCTTTGCACAACATTACCAAAATGCCCTTAGCATCATGTACAAGGTCTCGTTTCGCACTATGTACAAATGTCATCTCTATCTTCATCCACTTGAGCCAGGGCTAACTACATATCCATAATATCACTAATCTATGCACACATTGCAAGGCTGCTTTCTATTATACAAGATGAACATCCCGATAGATTAGCAGAGGAGGCACTTCTGCTGACACCGAAGGTCCTTGCATGCTAAGAAATTACCCCGCAGCGGGCTGTCATCTTGTGACGGGTGTTCAGTTTGTGACCAAGATGGGGTCATTCATTCTATCCCATCAGGTAATGGGGTTTGATCTTTCCAAAGGGGGAACTTTGACTTCAGACCTACATACACTCTAGGTCCACTTAGCGTAGGATTTGCATTATAGGAGTACGCTAGATTACTACCTTGTTTTATATGCTTGCATATATACATTGTTTTAGCACCATGGTAGAACTAAATCTACTATTTAAGCTTATAGTGCTTGTAATCAAGTTTATCTAATTCTCCAGTATTGAATCTTTCATAGATTCACATGCTTGTATCTTCCCCGCCGTCATGGTGGGAGTCTCACGGTAAAAGAATAACCCCAGCAGTAAAAGAAAAAACTGCATAGAAAACCCATAGGGAAGGTGTGGGGTTAAGGTGGGGTGTTTGGTGAGTTGGTGGTGGGGGGGCGAAAAATCCGCTGCAGATAATATGTATGGCAAAATGAGTGTTGATGTTCAGATGATCTCCAAAATAAATAGAAAAGAGATGGATAAAAGGCAATGTTGGTATGAATATCCTCTAATTATGCTTCTGATACGAGATATTGGTCTCCTTTTTGAAAATGGATAAGAAATAGAAAATTTGTTCTTTGAATATATGTGGCCTCAATGATCCCAGGAAAAGGCAGATAGTGGCTAGAATTGTGCAGTTGCTTCATATCGATTTATTGTGTTTACAAGAAACACATGTTGCCTGGGTTAACAGGGGGTATTTGAAAAACCTGGGGTTAGAGTTATTAGCATGCTCTAAGCAACCTGGTGTTAAGAGAGGGGTTGCGATATTGATGAAACGAGGTTTGGGTCTTTGTTTAAAATCTTTAGGTGATAAGTGGGGACGTTGGGTTATTACTGAATTTAAGATTAATCAGTGCAGATTTACACTTTGTAATGTATATGGTCCCAATTTGGATGATGCGGAACTCTTCAATTATCTGAATACGGAACTAGCTTAATGGGTACAACTGCTGATAATGTGTGGCGATTTTAATATACATATGGATGCTTGGTCTTATATGAGACGCTCTAATATATATATGCAGGTAGAAAAAAGATGGTGTACACAGCATTAAGGGGTTTGATATTAGAGCATGGTCTATATGATGTCTGGAATTCACTATATTCGGCTGATCCTGGGTTCACATTTTTTTCTGCTCCACACTCTAAATTTGTCCGATTAGATTATTTTTTTGTTGCTTCTAAAATTCTAGGAAAAGTCAACGTCGAGTTACAGCCTAAATTGGTTTCGGACCATAATCCAGTAATATTAGAACTGGCTTTAGATCACGAGACGGAAGAAAGTAGCCAAATATGGTCTTTTGAGAGAAAACTGTTACTTGATGAAGAGTATTGCCGATTTATGATTAAGATATTCTAGGATTTTTTTAAATTTAATAAAGCATCAGCCGAACAGACAATTGTATGGGACACTTTCAAATCTGTTGTTAGAGGGGAAACCCTTAGCTTTGCTAGTTCTAAGCGCAAAAAGATCTGGGCCAAACACAAGCAGGACTCTGACGCGGTTATATTGGCAGAGCGTAAACTTGCAGAGACGGTCAGATCGGGTTCAGACTCCACGATAGCCCAAAGAAAATTAATTATTAAAAAAGCAAATGCATATGCCAATATCGCTGAGCAAATAGCGGAAAAATTTGTTCAACATAAGGAAGACGTGTATGAATTTAGCAAACAGACAGGTAGGATGTTGGCCAAAAGATTAAGGGGCAAAGCAGTTTATAATGATATTGTCAAAATTATTGATTTAAATGGAGTTCTGCAAGAAACTAAGGAGGGTGTTTAAGAAGCTTTTCAAGGGTTCTATCAATCTCTGTATAATAGTCCCTGGCTAGAATCCGGATTAGGGGGCGATAGTGAATATTTAAAAGATCTGGCACCGAATGGATTACAGGACGTGCAAAAAATGATACTATCGGCACCTCTGGTTTGGGAAGAAGTTGAGACTGCCTTATTAGGATTAGCCCAGGGAAAGGCCATGGGCCCTGACAGTATTCTGCTTGAATTTTATTGAACTTTTAAACATATGCTAAAAAATGAGTTATTAGAAATCTGTCAACAAGCCTTTTGTGGCAATGCTCCTGATTCTTGGTCTCAGGCCACGATTGTTGTTTTTAAAAAGAAAGGGAAGAAAGACACTGAAATGGGATCTTATAGACCCATTTCGCTACTAAATTCTGATAGCAAAATATACTCCAAGGTACATGCAAATAGATTGAATGATTTAATGTCTGGGCTTGTCTCGCTGAGACAACGCAGCTTTATTCAGCATAGAGACACTACATATCATATCAAAAGGATTATAATCCATGCTGGACTGGTCACAGGGTACTAATTCTCCTGTTGGCGTGGCCCTGTTGGATGCTGAGAAAGCATTCGACAGGGTCTCGTGGAGATTTTTATGGTCAGTTTTAATATGGAAAGGGTTCCCTTCGGAGTTTATTACAGCTGTACAGACCCTATACCGTAAGCCATCGGCCGTTATTCGTATTTTGGGTAGGCTGTCAACGAACATTGCGATAGCAAGGGGTACGAGGCAAGGTTGCCCCTGTTCCCCCTTGCTATGTGCCCTTTATATTGAACCCTTTATAAATACCTTGGAGAAAAATCTTGCAATAAAACCCGTCAAGATAAATAATGTGGCGTATAAAGTATTTGCATACGCAGACGATATTGCTTTGGTTTCGTCTGACATTAGTAATGCTTTGCCTGCGATTTTTGATGCAGCAGATGCATTTGGTTGCCTCTTGGGCTATAAATTAAATGTTTCTAAAACGCAACTGATACACTCAGAGGCCGGCCGACCAGTTGATCTCAATTTTGAAGCTGAAACAACCTATCTCGGAATTAAAATATCACCTAAAGTGGAGGATAATATTTCTTTGAATTTGGACCCAATAATTGCTTCTTCTAATAAGACATTGGAAAGGCTCAATAATTTACATCTTTCTCTTTATGGGCGCACTAATGTTCTAAAAATTTTCATTTTTCCTAAATTTTTGTATTTATTCCGGGCTATCCCCCTACTTATCTCTGCCTCCTTCTTTTCTCGTATTGAGAGAATGTGCTTGAGGTTTTTATGGAGCTACTCCTGTTCAAGGAGAGCTCTTAAGTGGTGTATGCTACCTAGATCCAGGGGAGGATGGGGAGTACCCAATTTCCGATTATACCACTGGATAGCCATATTGCAGCACATGGGGGGTTTAATTTTGGAGGAGATGCTATTGGGCTCAGAGGCAAGAAAATGCTTAAACCGAGTAATTGAACCTAGTTACTATAAAAAAATAAAATTTAAAGTTGTATTGACCGCTTATGATATATGGAGAAAAACTAAAAAGATATTTGGTATAGGGTCTAATTTGAATCTTTATACTCCATTTAAGCACTGCATTTTACTCCCTGAAATATTTAGAGACCAGGTTATGGTTAGGTGGCAAAGTCTTGGAATTCGTCAAATTGTAGATTTATTTTTGGGGAAGCAGATAGCGTTGTTTGATTTGCTGCAGCAGAAATTTAAATTCCCCCAAATGGACTTTTTTAAATATCTTCAGCTACGTAGTTTTCTCGAACAAAAAATAATTCAAAATGTGATTATATTGGAAAAGGTAGACATTATCGATGCAATTAAATTAAGATCAAAAATGGGCCAGTTATATCAGATGTTTACTGATAGATTTGAAGATGATCTTGCGATTTGGGAGCAAAAATGGCAGAATAAATTTTAGGTAGAACAAATTAATTTAGAGACAATTATTGAGTTAGCTATAAAAGTTTTAAATAACGGCCCCTTAAAGAGTCAACACTTTATGTCCATTTTTGATTCATAGTATACACCGAGACAACTTGCTAAGTGGAAATCCACAAGGGGGAATCAGGGTAATCGTTGTGGGCTACACGCTGCGGATGCACCTCATATGTTTTTCTGTTGCCCCAAACTTTCCCTTTTCGTCAAGGATGTAGAGTATTTTTTGACATATAGTTTGAGTATACAAACGCAATTATCGGCTGAACTGGTTATTTTTGGCTGTCAAGAAGGTTTGGCAAGCCATCGGTTGTGTGCCGAAAAAGTGTTCTTGTTTATTTGTATGTCTATTTTCCGATTATGTATTATGTCCCAATGGTTAGAAGCTGAACCACCCACCTTTATTAACTGGCAATCCAGATTATTGTCTATCTACCATCTTGAAATTTAATTGTATAAAACTAAGGGTGTTAGAAAGAAAATGTATGGTTTGAAACTTTGGTCTCCTATTGAAAAATGGATATGATTGCCTATTTTCTTCTTTTTTAATTTTTTTATGTATGATGAATAGGTGAATTAAGTATCTTTTGATTGTTTACGATGCGTATATGTCAATATGGGAGTAAAATGGAACATGTATTACGATTACCCTTATATTGTTGCGGTATGTATTATCTGTATGCTGACATAAAATTCAATTAAATAAAAAAAAAAGAAAACCTATAGGGAAGTATATAGTTTGGTAGCTTATCACCATTATTATGTGGCCCAAACACCAACCAATCAGCTGCCAGCCCTGAGATCACAATCCGCAGCAGAGCCACCATACCTCAGATTTCCAACCGCTGTCGTGTGAGAAGGAGTCTCCCTGAGATTTGCTCAGCTCTTGATACTTGGTGAATTTTTGACCTTTCTATAGCTCTTGGATTGAAGTACTGTTTTCTTTTTTTTCTCTCTTATTTCACCATGTCTGAAGGCTCTGAGAAGAGGCTTTTCAGATCTTGCAAATCTTGTGGGAAGGCCAGATTATATTCTGAGGACCCTCACAAAGAATGCCTATACTGCCTTCACCCTAAGCACGTCCCTAAGGAGTGCAAGTACTGTCGTACTTTTTCGGCAAAAACCTTGAAGGACGCAGAAGCACGCTTGTTATTATGGCTTCAGAAGAAGAAGAATACCTCAGTCTCTGAGTCTGATGATGGATCTAATGGACACTCCTTTTTTAAACATAAGAGGCAGTTGTCTGAAGAGAAAGTTGAGGTGAAGAAACAGAAAATAGATATAACAAAAGCCAGAGACTCATCGTCGTCTTTACCTCAAACACCCCTCAAAAAGTTTTCTCAGACATAAGTTCCGTTGTCACTCCCGTCGAAGAAGACCAAGGTTTCTTCAGTCTCGACGAAGACGTCGATGACCTCAGTGTCGACGACGACTATCTCGACAACGAGTGCATTGTCGACATCATCGACGACAAAGATATTGTCGTCGACTACACCATCAACAACGACGTCGGCGATGACTTTTAAATCTCCAATGACAAGATCCATCACATTAAAGACTTTTCCACCGTCGACGGGCTCGTTGACAGACCAGAAAACAGCGGAATTTACGTCATGGACAAAGATTTCGCTGCTTCCACCTTCTAAACTTCTGGATATACCGGAGTCAGAAGATGAAGGCCCATACGGAGTAGCTTATAGCCCTTCCCAACTCCAAATTAAAAGCCAAGACACAGATGAAGAGGACGATCAGGAAGTTCAAAGATTGGATAGTTCAAGAATCCACGAGCTATGACTCATTCCAGCAGGCCTACGATTATGATGAAGAGGATAATGTCAGGAGGCCAGTACTTCTGCAGCCAACACCACGAGTGTACCACAGCAGATTGTTCAGATTCCGGTGGTTCAGCCTTCACCTCAGGTGCAAACGCTGCATACCCCATAAATAATAAAACTTAGGGATGATTTTGCGGAAAGCGAACCGGAAGAACAACCAGAGGAAGGAGAATTAATGCAAGACGACCCTGGGGTTGATGAGTGGAATCAATATGTTACTTCTTTGCCAGTAACATCGTCATCTCCGGCAAACTCACCACCGGAAGACATTGGTGGTTTCCATGACTTAATGGAGAAAGCTTCTAAAAGGTTCGAGCTTCCTTTTCCGGTAAAGGAAAATTTGTGTTTCCTATACGACTTTAACCCCTTCGCTGCCAGGCCTTTTCCCCTTCTGTGCCACGCCTTTTTTTGGCTATGTGGAGTAGTGCGCGCTGAGGCCCCTATAACGTTTTGACCACACAAGGTATCTACGCCAAATTTGCGTCCATTTCTTCCAACACCATGGGGATTCCAAAGGTACTCAGGGTTTTTGGATTCTCCTAGAGGGGTCACAGAAATGAGCCAAAATACAGCAACATTTTGTTTTTTGGGGGAAAAATGGGCTACAAATGAAAGTGTCTGGGTTTTTCCCTGCAAATGTTATCAAAAAAGGGGGTGTGGGTTTGAAATCACATTTTCCCTGCTTTTAGGAAATGACAGTCTTTTGTCAGAAAACCAACATTTTTTACACAGTTTTGGCCTATTTTTGCTATTATTAGTGCTTTCAACCTCCTGAGTATGAAAGCAATAATGGATCCTGGAAAGCTATACATTTTAGAAAAGTAGACAAAATTCTAAATTTAGAAAGGGGTCATTTTTGTAGTTCCATCAAGGTTTCTTTATAGAAAGTAACAGTTAAATATTGGAAAAATTAAAATTTAGTTAAAAAAAACAGCCTTTTGTGTTAACGTTTTCACCTGTAACTTCTTGTAATTATGACAGCTTTTTGAAAGCAATATACCGTTACATCGCTGAACCTTTCTGGTTGTGGGGATATATAGGACTTGTAGGTTCCCCAAGAACCAGACGAACCCAGAGTCAAAAACTGAGTAGCAATTTGCAACGGTTTTTTATTATGTACCGGGTATATAGCAATTATTCTGTGGAAATGTATACATGGAAAAATCGGTATGAAAGACACCTATGTATTTCTGAAATGGGTACAAATTATAGAGTTTAGAAACAGTACATATTTGCAAATTTTCAAAATTGGGAATACTCATTCTAGCCTGAGAATTACTGGTCATTTTTCAAAATGACTTATTTTTTACACAATGTCTTTCATTTGGAAGGCAGAAATGCATCAAAACTCAATAGGTAATAACAGTTGCTTTACAAATCTGAATTACCCCAAGTCTCCCGATAAAAATGGTACTTCACTTGTGTGGGTAGGCATAGTGTCCACGACGGGAAAGGGCTCAAAACCCAACTTGAACACACCACATTTTAACAATGAAAATTTACCCTTTTTTTGCGAAGTGTGTAGCTATCGTTTTTTAACCCTAGCTCTGCTGGCACCAAAGGAAACCTAGCAAACCTATACATTTTTGAAAACTAGACACCCAGGGAAATCCAGGATGGGATGACTTGACTGCCTGCCACCAAGTTCTGTTATCCAGAATCCCTTGCAAACCTAAACAATTGTCAAAAAACCTACATTTTCCCCATATTTCTGTGGTGGATAGTGATGGAATTTGCGTGGATCCACACATTTCTACCCACCCTGCATTTCCCAAAGTCTTACGAGAAAAACGGTACCTCACTTGTGTGGGTCGGCCTAGTGCCCGCGACAGGAAACGGCGCAAAATGCAACGTGGTCACACCTCAATCTTGCAGTGAAAAATGACCCTTTTTTGGCAAAGTGCCTAGCTCTAGTTTTTGTACCTTTGCTCTGCCGGCACCTAGGGAAACCTAGCAAACCTATACATTTTTGAAACGTAGACACCCAAGGGAGTCCTGGATTGGGTAACTTGACTGCCTCCCACCAGGTTCTGTTACCCAGAATCCCTTGCAAACCGAAAAAATTGTCCAAAAAAACACATTTTCCCCACATTTCTGTGGTGGAAAGTTCTGGAATCTGCATGTATCCACAAATTTTCTTACACCCCGCGTTCCCCAAAGTCTTCAGAGAAAAATGGTACCTCACTTGTGCGGGTCGGCCTAGGGCCTGGGACAGGAAACACCGCAAAACACAACGTGGTCACATCTCAATTTCGCAGTGAAAAATTACCCTTTTTTTGTAAAGTGCCTAGCTGTAGTTTTTGAACCCTAGCTCTGCCGGCACATAGGGAAACCTAGCATACCTATACATTTTTAAAAACTAGACACCCGGGGGAATCCAGGATGGGGTGACTTGACTCCCTCCCACCAGGTTCTGTTACCCAGAATCCCTTGCAAACCTAAAAAATTGTCCCAAAAAACACATTTTCCCCACATTTCTGTGGTGGAAAGTTCTGGAATCTGCGTGGATCCACAAATATCCTTCCACCCAGCGTTCCTCAAAGTCTTCAAGGAAAATGGTACCTCACTTGTGTGGGTCGGCCTAGTGCCTGCGACAGGAAACAGCACAAAACGCAACATGGTCACACCTCAATTTCGCAGTGAAAAATGACCCTATTTTTGCAAAGTGCCTAGCTGTAGTTTTTTAACCCTAGCTCTGCCTGCACCTAGGGAAACCTAGCAAACCTATACATTTTTGAAAACTAGACACCCAGGGGAATCCACCATGGGGTGACTTGACTGCCTCCCACCAGGTTCTGTTAGCCAGAATCCCTTGCAAACCTAAAAAATTGTCAAAAAAACCAAATTTCCCCACATTTCTGTGGTGGAAAGTTCTGGAATCGCGTGGAACCACAAATTTCCACCCCGCATTCCCCAAAGTCTTATGTGTGGGTTGGCCTAGTGCGTGCAACAGGAAACGGCGCAAAACGCAACGTGGTCACACCTCAATTTCGCAGTGAAAAATGACCCTTTTTTTGCAAAGTGCCTAGCTGTAGTTTTTGAACCCTACCAAACCTTCACATTTCTGGAAAGGATACACCCGGGGGCTTTCAAGGAAGTATGGCTTGCGTGGATCCCCCAACGTTTCCTTACCCAGAATCCCTTGCAAACCTCAATTTTAGCTGAAAAAGTCAGTTTTTTCACACATTTGTGTGAGGGAAAGTGTGGCATCTCCGGGCTCACACAAATTTCCTAACACCCAGCGTTCCCCCAGGTCTCCCAATAAAAATGGTGCCTCACTTGTATGGAAGGCGCAAGTACCCGCGACAGGCAAGAGCCCCAAACATAGTGAGGTGACATCGAAATTGTCTATGTCAAAACCATCTGTTTTTGCAAGGGGGGTCAACTGGGTTTTTGGCCCAGTGCTCGGCGGCCATCTAGGGAAACCTACCAAGTCCACACATTTCTGAAATCTAGACACCCGGGGGCTTTCAAGGAGGTATGGCTTGCATGGATCCCCCAACGTTCCCTTACCCAGAATCCCTTGCAAACCTCAATTTTAGCTGGAAAAAACAGTTTTTTCTTTTTCTTTTTTTTTCTTAATCCTCATATTGCGATTTTTATGTTTTGTTTGGGAATCCCAGGATTCAGCCTCTCAATGTGTGTACCAGCACTGCCCCAAAACACGAGTGTGCTAGGGGAGTTTCCCTACCGATTGATATTGCAGAGGACTCTCCCTTGGAACCAACACATACATAACTTGTCTGTTTTTTCGTTAGTCGGGGAGAGCTAGCCACCATTGACTACTCGATGAGTATTATACCCATCAACAGATGTTACCATCGCTTAATCATAGGATCATCATTCCATCTCGCCCACTATTTAGGGTTAAAATGATTTTCCCATATTCCCCAAAAGTTAGTTCTTTTACTATGCTTTTCCCGTCTATCTAGTTTGTTTATTTTTAAGACCGAATTCATCCATTCTCCGATCGTTGGAGATACTGAACCAACCCACTTAATACAAATCTCCCTTCTTGCGAGGAGGATCAGAACAAAAACCAAGTTTTCTTGCTCTTTTGTTAGCTTACCCGCTCCCATATTACTGTCAATCCCAAAAAGTACAAGAGTGGTACTTACAGTTATTTGCTGTTGGAGGGTTGAAGTTAAATTCTTACCCACTTCATACCAGAACTCTTCAAGGGATGGGCATTCTTTAAAGATGTGAATGTCATCTGCCTTCTCCTCGCCACATTTCTGGCATTTCCTGATTTGGGCACCCTTAAATTTGGACAGTTTTTTAGGAGTCCAATAGGCTCTATGAATCGTGAAAATGTGATTCCTTTTTAAAGCAGCTGATTTTAGTGTAGCCCAGCATTTCTCAATTGATTTAAGCCACACCTCTTCAAGATCTGGGATATGTAGGTTCTTCCCCCAGATTGGTTCTGCGATCTGGGCATCTTCCTCTTCTGGTGTTATTAGTGCCCAATACCATCTGGCTATCTCTTTTTTTATGGGAAGAGTTTTCTGCATTTCTTTCTCCAGCTCTTCGGTATCATTTTCCTGATGTATAAGGGTGTTTGCCCAACTGGAAAGCTGGTAGTATTTAAATTTGGAGATAGTAAAGTTAGTATTGGTTTGAAGATCCTCCCACGAGATCAATGATGATCCAGTTAGTAACTGGCCCCAGTGCTTGATGTTGAATATTTTTAACGGGTTTGCCAAGCTATCTTTCAAACAGTCTGGGGTACCTGGGGAGTCCCATATAGGAGCCAGGGGACTATAGTATGAAATGTTTAGGGTCCCTCTAACCTGGGCCCATATTCTGGCCGCGTCCTTCAGAACCTTCAATTTAACTTTTTTGAAGAATTTCGGGTGGCCAAATTTATACAGGAAGTGGTCGGTTTTCATGGTCATTGCTTGGAGATATTCAGGGTAATATTGATGAGCTCTCAACAGTGGTCTCATGTTTTTAAACGAGAAGGCTCTATAGTATTCCCACAGATCAGGGCTGGCTATACCTCCTTGTTCTTTTCTTCTTCTGATTTTCTTCCAAGATATTCTGATTCCCTTAGATGCCCAAATAAAGCTTGCAATTTCTCCTTGTAGTTTTTTCAATGTATTCTTTTTAAATTCTAAGGGAATTGTGTTGAACAGGTAGGTATATTTGGGTAAAATAGACTTTTTTACAATGTTTGATCTCCCTATAAAGGTTAACGGGAGGCTGGTCCAGGTCTTTAAAAGTTTCCTTGCTTCCTCTGCCACTCTTTTTAGATTTATTTGCGGTATTTTTTCCAGATCGTGAACTATTGTGATTCCTAAGTATTTAATTTCTTTCTTAATACCTGGACTGACGAGGTTTGAGTTCCATGTCATGATTTCGGTTTTGGAGTGGTTAACCAGGTAACCTGAAACTTTCCCAAAATTCTCCAAAGTGATTTTAATTTCGGGTATGGAGGACTGATAGTCATTGGTAAAAATCATTAAATCGTCGGCATATAGTGCCACTTTTTTAGACCATTCCTGATGTTTGAATGGGAGTATTTTTTCATTTCCCCTTAACATATTTGCCAGAGGCTCAATGTATAGGTTAAAAAGTAGGGGCGAGAGTGGACAACCTTGCCTAGTGCCTCTTTCAATTTGTATGTTATTAGTTAAGCATCCATTCACCAGAATTCTCGATCTCGGGTATCTATAGATCTCTTTTACTATATGCAAAAAGGAGTCTCCCAAATTATTTCTTCTCATTACCTCAGTCAAAAAAGCCCAGTTCACCCGATCAAATGCCTTTGCGGCATCAAAAGTGAGTATTGTAAGAGGATTTTTTTCAGAGGTAGCGATGTCTATTGCCCCAAATAACTCATGAGTCAGATCTTGCAGTTGTCTTCCTCTTACAAAGCCTTTCTGGTCAATATGGATCAGCTTGGTCATCATTTTCCCTAGCCTTTTTTCTATAATTTTTGTGCAGATCTTGTAGTCACAATTAAGCAATGATATTGGCCGGTATGATTCACATAGTGTTGGCTTTTTCCCAGGTTTTCAGGATTATAGTTATGATGGCATCATTCCAAGAATCAGGGATTTTTTCTTGATGTTTATACACCTGATTAAGTAGGTCTGTGATTTGAGGCGACAGCGTTTCTCTAAGCGCCATATATAGTTCGTTTGGGAGAGCATCTGGTCCCGCAGCCTTTCCTTTTTTCAAATCCTTTATTGTTTCTTCTACTTCCTCCTTGGAGAATTCTTCGTTTAGGGTATTTTTCTCCTCACTTGTTAGTGGAAGGATGGGTAGAGGCTGGACAAGGTGACCCTGCCTGGCGCAGTCTACACCACTTAGCGCTCGCGTGATAGCGCTTGCTTGCTTGCTTTTAAAAATTCCTGTTCGGATATTTGATTTAGAATTTCATTTGTTTTACCTTGCTTTTAGCTGCGCTCCCCCCTGGCCCATTACTTGCATTTAAATGAGTAACCACACACCTGTTTAGCGGATCCGGGATCACGGGGCCGCCATCTTGAGGAGGACGCTCCCTCTATCGCCAGGTCAGCGCTCTAGCGCTTCATTTTCATTGAGCCACACGCCTACTTGAGGCGAGGAACCGCCGGCGGTCAGCCTGGACAAGGTGACCCTGCCTGGCGCAGTCTACACCACTTATCGCTCGCGTGATAGCGCTTGCTTGCTTGCTTTTAAAAATTCCTGTTCGGATATTTGATTTAGAATTTCATTTGTTTTACCTTGCTTTTAGCTGCGCTCCCCCCTGGCCCATTACTTGCATTTAAATGAGTAACCACACCGCTGTTTAGCGGATCCGGGATCACGGGGCCGCCATCTTGAGGAGGACGCTCCCTCTATTGCCAGGTCAGCGCTCTAGCGCTTCATTTTCATTGAGCCACACGCCTACTTGAAGCTCGTCACTTAGCGCAGCTGTTACGTGCAGCGGGCGCGCCTTCGCAGCGCCTGAGTCCAGCCAGAGTCCAGCCAGAGTCCAGCCAGAGTCCAGCCAGAGTCCAGCCAGAGTCCAGCCAGAGTCCAGCCAGAGTCCAGCCCGTCTGCGCTCGTCCGCGCTGGGCCGGGCTCCGGGCTTGGCACACTCTTCTCCTTGGTGAGTAAATCTATTATATTCATCATGATTCTTACATACTCATATGAAGAGTTGTATGCGCTACGCGGTGCTCTTAACAATAACTGCTCTATTTGCCCTCTCCCGCCTCACAAGTTCAGCTGTACTCGCTGCAGCTTCTCATTAAGAACCCCTACTAAATGCAGATCCCTTCAACACCAAGGTAGACAAAAGAGGCAGGCATGCTCCAGGACAGCTTCCACTCGCCCCCCTTAAAGATTTTGGAGCATCAACTGCAGATCCTTGCCACAACACAGATATAATATCCATGATTTTCTTGTTGAAAATCAACCTGATGCGGTATTCCTGACTGAGACGTGGCTCCGGGATTGCTCAGGTCCGGACATTGCAGATGCAATTCCTTCCAATTATGCCATTCTTCGTCAGGATAGGGTTTCTGGCAGGGGTGGCGGAATTGCAATTGTCTACAGGAATGTATACACTTGTAAATTGGTAGATGCCACTCAAAAAGATTGTGAATCAGCCCTATTTAAACTGACCATTACCCCCCAATTTACGTTGTCAGGATTATTGGTATACCGTCCCCCTGGGACAGCGAGCTCATGGATAACATCATTACCGGATTTTTTAGCTCCAGTACTGCTCAAAGCGTCGAATTTTACGATCTTAGGGGACCTAAATATACATCGAGAAGACCACGAGTGTCCTTAGAGAAATCAGTTTCTCTCCATTTTGGAAGCTTTTAATCATCAACTTCAAAACACAGGTCCCACACATTGTGCCGGTCATTTATTAGACCCGATTCTGTCCAATCTTTCCTTAGACTGTTCTCGAGAAGCCCTACATATTGCCTGGTCCGACCATTTAGCCGTCCCTTTCTCTTTAGATATGGCTGAAACAGCAATAAGACCTGAGGTGGAAACTGCTAGGCCAGCTCGGAATTGGGGGAAGATCAACATGCCAGAACTCAATAAGCTGTTGATCAAAACACTTCCGTGCACTGAACTACCAGTAGCTGCACTCAATTGTGCCACTGAACTCTGGCTAACTAATGCTGTTAATTCGGCGTTACCGATGACATCGAAGTCTGCTTCCTTACATCATCCCCCGGCTCCGTGGTACTCTGAACAACTTGTATGCCTCCGCTCACAATGTAAGACCTTGGAGCGTAAATGAAGACAAGGTTATTCTCCCTCACGTAAAGTCATCTATAAAGAAGCCTTGAAAATGTACCACAATAGCTGTAAAACTGCTAAAGCAGATTATACTAAAAAAACTGTGACTGATGCACAAAATTGCCCAAAGGTACTATTCTCTGTTGTTAAAAAATTGACCGGTGCAAATTCTACTCCTCCCCCCCCCCCCCCCCCCCCGGCACTTGATGCCGCCCAGTGTCAATCCTTGGCAGATTACTTTATAAATAAAGTTGATCTTATCTACGACCATTTTACCACACTCCCAGGGACTACTTCTACTGTCCCTGATATGGTCCAGGAACCGGTGAACACCGCCATTGATGCAGTAATTACTACTTGGCAGCCTTTAGATGCCATCTCCTTTGTCTCCTGCTTAAATAGTGTGCGATCGGGCTCCCCACGGGATGCTCTCCCGGCCAAAATATTAAAACAATTAGATTCCCTCACACACCCTATTATTATCAAACTACTAAACGCTTCTCTGAGTGAGGCCCATGTCCCCCAACCTTGGAAACACGCCATGGTGTATTGAAAAAATTGGGTGCAGATTCTTCCAACTCTGCCAATTTCCGCCCTATATCATTGCTGCCTATCTTTTCGAAGATACTGGAGAGACATATCAATTCCCAGCTTTCCAAACTGGTCGAAAACACTGCTTTTCTCCATCCTTCGCAGTCGGGCTTTCGGCCGCGGCACTCAACTGAGACTGCCCTCCTGGGGGTAACGGAGAGTCTTAGGCACGGTGTCGATCAGGGAAACACCATGGCGCTCATCCTGCTGGATCTGAGCGCAGCCTTCGACACCGTGTCGCATTCCATCCTTATTGACTCTGAAATCTCTAGGTGTGGCAGGCCAGGCCCTGGCCTGGGTGGTGTCGTTCCTTAGCGACCGAACCTTTCAAGTGTTTTCCCCTAAAGCAGCTTCCACCATCTGCCCATCTACCCGCGGCGTTCCCCAAGGTTCAATTCTTAGCCCTTTATTATTTAATATTTATGTTAAACCCTTGGCGACCATAGTTGAACAGGCTGGGCTAACCTTGTTCTCCTATGCAGATGACACCCAGATTGTCTTCTCCCTATCAGGGAGAGATGAGAATAGTACCTCCGCACTCAAGTCTGGCCTCATCCTTGTGGCCGACTGGATGCGGAGAAATTGTCTTAAGCTGAATGGGGAGAAGACCGAGGTGGTCATTCTGGGTCGGAACAAACATCTCTGGGGCCCCCGTCATTGGCCCATTGAACTGGGAAATGCGCCGACACCATCCTCTGCAGTTCGTAACCTGGGCGTCATTATTGACGACAGGCTAACTATGAAGCAACAGGCCACTAAGGTTGCAGCCATTTGCTTCTCAACGCTGCGGTGGCTTCACAAGATTCTGTGGATGCTCCCCCTCTCCTCTCGCAGAACCGTAGTCCAGGCACTTGTAACATCACGCCTGGACTATGGCAATATTCTCTACCTGGGCGCAGATAAAGCTACCATACATGTGCCTCAGGTTGTACAAAATGCGGCTGCGCGCCTGCTAAAGAACGTCCCTAGACGCACTTCAGCCGCTGCCGCCTTGCGTGACCTTCATTGGCTGAGCATCCCCGAACGTGTTAAATTCAAGGCACTCTGTTACATGTTCAAGACCAAGCAGGGTAGCGCTCCAGCTTATATTCAAGGGTTGGTAAAACCTTACAGACCCTTGCGCTCACTACGGTCGTCGGACTCTGGCAATTTCACAGTGCCAAGATGTAAGCTGACAAAAATGGGAGGCCGTTCCTTTTCTATTTTGGGCCCTAAATATTGGAACTCCCTCCCACTGGCACTAAAGTTAGAGACCAACTTACTTCGCTTCCGTAGGGCTCTGAAGACACTACTTTTCACTAAGCGTAGCCAATAGTTGGTTGTGGCCTCAAGTCAGGTGCTGCACCGTCCTTTCTTCTACAGTCTATCCCTGGCGCCGGGAAACCCACTGTGGGTAGCTGTGCGCGATATAAGCTTAAATAAATAAATAAATAAAAAATAAATAGAGTATTTAAGTAGCCTTCTATTTGTTCTTCCGATGGATTTACATCCTCCGAGTATAACTTGGCAAAAAAGTTTGTGAATTCCTGTCTGATTACAGTGTCTTCGAATGAGGGGGATAACTGGCTGTCTTGTAGTATACTTACTACCTTATTCCTGGCTAGATCTGACTTTAATTTCCATGCCAGAAGTTTACCGCAACCTTCCCCATATTCGTGGTTTGCTAGTTTGCTCGCTTCCCACTTTGTTCTTATTCTGTTTTCTAAAATGTCAACGAGGCATTCTTTTTGTCTTTGTCTTTCCTTCTCCAGCTCCTCTTTTATGTCTGCCCTTTGTTCGACCAGAATTTGTGCATCCTGCAACTTTATGGAGTTTTCTAAACCCCTTATCTTTTGATTTGTTGTCTTTAATCTGTATGCGCCTTGACTTAATAATTTCCCTCTTATAACTGCCTTGTAAGTGTCCCATGTAGTTTGTTTTGATGTGCCTTCCTTATTATTTTCAAAAAAGAGTTCTGTTTCTGTCCTAAGCTCTTCTATACATTGTTCGTCGAGTAGTATAGCTCGTTCAATTGTCATTCTGTTTTGTGTTTTAACCTCCGTCCTTTGAACCACAAGCTGGACTGCAGAGTGATCTGATAGGTGAGCAGGAAGGTGTTCTAGTTGTATTACATCTTCTGTTAAGCTTCTATCTGTTAAGAAGTAATCGATTCTCGATCTATGTCCAAGTTTCTTGTTATGTAGAGTAAAAGGTTGTCTTTTATCCCCTTTTATTTTCCATATATCCAATAAGTTTAAATCTCTCTTGTAAATCCCAAGCCACTCTCTCATATTAGGAAGTTTTTTTTGTCTTCCCGGGGGTGATCTATCTACTTTAGGATCTATAATTATATTGAAGTCACCTCCCAAAATTATCGGTGAGGTCACTGACAATAAGTGGGTATATAGCTTTTGTAATGGTCCTGAATCATCTGTATTTGGACCATAGTACCCTGCTATTGTGTAAAAATCATTTCCGATTCTTATATTAGCTATAGCCCATCTACCTTTACTGTCCACTTCAGACGATACTAGCTTAATTTTAAGAGTTTTCTTGAAGATAATTACTATCCCTTTTACATTGCATTCCTGGTTCGTGCATACATACATGTCCACCCACCCAAGATTTTTCATTATCTGGCTCCATTCTTCTTTCAAAAGATGTGTTTCCTGTAATATAATAACCTCATTATCTGATGTCTTTAAATACTCCAGAAATCTATTTCTTCTATTTTTCACCCTGAGCCCATTTACATTCCATGAGAGTATATTAAATTTTCTGCTAATTGACCCCATCAATTATCCGAATTGTATAGTGTATACTGGTAGTCATAATATTTTTTACTAGTTGAAACCTTGGATGCCCATTTTCCTTGAAAATTTGAGGATTTTTTTTTGTTTTTTTTCCCTAGTTTGCTCCCCACCCGTGTTCTGTTTTGTATATTTTGGTTTTGTTTCATGTGCGACTTGATTACCCTCCCTGGGGAAGCCTCCTTTTTCTTCTTTTTTTAGGGCTATTCTCTTGCCCCTTTCAGACTCCTTGACTCTTCTATTTTCTGTTTGCACCTATATTTATGCCTTTTATTTTATCCATGAAGTGATCCTTGTATATTTCTAGTGGCTAGTGGGATTTTCAGTTCTTATATTGTTTCGGGCCATCTCAAGAAATTCTTTGACCTCCTCAGGATCACGTATGTTTCGCATTTTATTCCTCCAAATTATTCTAAGCGATGGGGGGAACTTCATTTGCACCACAGCCCCCAGGGACTTTAATTCTGCCATGAATTGTCCCAATTCCCATTGCCGATCTTGAGAGGCTTTGGACATATCTGACCTTATCCTGAAGGACCAATTATCCTTGCTGAAAACTCCCTTTTTTAAAGCTTCACCAAGTATTTTCTACTTCAACGTGTATGTTTTAAAGTTGATGAGGATTTTCCTGGGTGTTTTCCTTTCCTTTGCTTTTCCAAATGGGTCCTGGTGAACCCTTTGTATGTCCTCTTCTAGAATCTCTAGGCTAGCCCATGGGAAATGTTCTGCAAGGAGAGAGGTTACAAATTTTTTAATATCTGTTCCTTCCTGATTCTCCGGAATATTCAAAATCCTTAAATTGTTTTTTCTGGCCTGATTTTCCAAAGATTCGAGTTTCTCACTCATGTTTTTTCCTTCTTGTCTTAAGGTTCTGATCTCCTTTTGATGGCCGTCTACCTTCTTACTAAGATGTCCCACCTCTTCTTCTACTGCTGTTACTCTGTTACCAAGCTCCTTCAACCTACAGTCCAAAGCCTCGCACGCATCTTGAATTTTTCCCTGATTGGCCTCTGAAATCGCAAATTTGTCTCTCATTTCATTTAGCATTTTCTCCATAAATTTCTCCATCTGGTTTGCCTGGGACTCAGAGCCTTTTCTAGATATTTCAGTTTCATCTTCTTTTCCTGTTATTTCCCTTTCCCTTTCACCGCTCAATTGTGGAGCTTCGCCTATCTCTGCTTGATCTGTTTGATTTGTTTCCTCCATATTTGTTGTTTCAATACTCTTTAGATTTTCAAGGCTCTGAATATTTAGGTTTGAATCTAGTTCTCCTGGTGCGGTGAGGAGGTTTAGGCTTGAACCCTGTTGGGTAAGTTGTTCTCTCCGAGCCTTACTGGATGGAAAAATGCCTTGTTGTGAGAGATGTTGGACTTTAAAGAATGTTTTCAAAGACGGGGTGATTTTTGGCTTCTTCTCCTCTAGATTTAACTTTTCTGCTCGGAGCTTGGGTATGGGACGTATCTTCTTGGGGTTCTTACCGGACTTCTTTGGGGTTGTGCCCTTTGTAGTAGAGGGGTTGTAGTCCTGCTTGAAGTATTGTTTGCTCCTGAGATTATAACAAGACCTTGCGGGTCTGTTTTGCTCTACTTGGGGATTAATGCCTTTCTTTGCCTCCTCCTCCTGCGTGTGTGCTATTAAAGGAGTAGAATTAACTAGTGTGTCAGCAACCCTCTCTTTTATGCTCTCAGTTTCTGTTCGGGGGTCTTCTCTGAGGGCTTCCAATCCTTTTATTCCTGTTTGTGAATCAGGGACAGTAACAGTGCCAAATCCCCTATACCCCCCCCTTTCCTCCCCCCTCACTGTTTGTCCTGCTCATGGGCTGAAAGACAGTTTTGAAGTCTCTTACTTTCAAGGGGCTTACTTCTACTGGCACATCAAATTGATCTGCTCTCTTGGAAAAATGCCCATTGAATATTACATTATTCGCCGGAGCACTTACTTCCTTTCTCTCAGCCTCCACTGCCTTGGGGCTCCCTCCGCTTTCGTTCTGAAGTCTGTGGCTTCTATTTTCACTTGCTTGAATCTTCGGGGTACGCAGGCTCTCCTGTGAAGACTCTTGATGCGATGATTGTCCCCGGCGAGCTCTGCCGCTCTCGCCCCGGAAGTGAAAGCCGAGTCTTCCCGCGATGCCCCGGAGGTTCTTTCGCGCTTGTGCAGCTGCCGCCCAGGACCTGTGAAGCAGCCCGCCTGTAGCGTCTCGCGTCTCTGACTTTCTCCGCTCTTGCTCTTGTGGCTCCTGCAGTGACCGGCTGTTCCTGATGTTCCCGATGTCGTCCACGAGGTAGGATGTCATCTCGTCCGTCTTTAAAAATAATTCTCAAATTTCGTCATGGTATTGTAATTTTTGTAGATAGGCGCCTATTCATGCGGGAAACTTCCCGAGTACAGTCAGGAGCCTCCGACCGGACTTCCTATCCGGCCGCCATCTTCCCCCCTGTTTTTTCACACATTTGTGTGTGGGAAAGTGTGGCATCACTGGGCTCACACAAATTTCCTACCACCCAGCGTTCCCCCAGGTCTCCCGTTAAAAATGGTGCCTCACTTGTGTGGGAGGCCCGAGTACCCGCGACAGGCAAGGGCCCAAAACATAGTGAGGCAACATCATTTTGATGTCGCCTCACTACGTTTTGAGCCCTTGTATGTCGCGGGTACTTGGGCCACCCAGACGAGTGAGGCACCATTTTTATCGGGAGACCTGTGGGAACGCTGGGTGGTGGGATATTTGTGTGAGCCCAGTGATGCCACAACTTTCCCTAAAAAAAAATGTGTGAAAAAAGTGATTTTATTTAGCTAAATTTGAGGTTTGCAGGGGATTCTGGGTAAGGAAACGTTGAGGGATCCACACAAACCATACCTCCTTGGAAGCCCCCGGGTGTCTAGTTTTCAGAAATGTGTCGGTTTGGTAGGTTTCCCTAGATGCCCGCAGAGCACAGGACCAAAAAACCAGGTGACCCCCCTTGCACAACCAAATTGTTTTGACATAATGAGTCAAAACTCAATAGACATCCCTCGCCACAGCCACATCTCTGCCCATCTGAAAGACCTGCACTGGCTCCCCGTCACCAAGAGGATCACGTTCAGACTCCTCACCCACGCACACAAGGCTCTCCACGACATGGGCCCGAAATACCTCAACAGCCGCCTCACATCCTACACACCCACCCGCCAGCTCCGATCCGCCAGCCTCGCCCTCGCCGCTGTCACACGAATTCGCAAAACCACCGCTGGAGGAAGATCCTTCTCCTACCTGGCGGCCAAGACATGGAACTCTCTCCCCACCCACCTACGGATGACCCTTGACCATCTCTCCTTCAGGAAACAACTCAACACCTGGCTGTTCGAGCAGTAGCGACTTCCCCCCTCCCAGCGCCTTGATACCCTGGCGGGTGAGTAGCGCGCTTTACAAATCTGTTCATTGATTGATTGATTAGGTTATTCTGAGATGGAATGTGCACCTTGGCAGAGGGACTAAAAAGACAAAGGGCTAGATGTATCAACATACCCTTTTGCGATTTCCAAATAGCGATTTTTAAGGAATCGCTATTAGGGAATTGCAAAATGGCATGTATGTAGAAGTCTGCTATTTTTTAGCGATTTCTTAAAATTCCTTATTTGCGATTAGCAAATTGCGAATCGCAAATTTAGAATAATTTCCCATTCATTTCTATGGGCCAGGAGGCCCATAGGAACGAATGTGAAATTATTCTCAATTTGCGATTCGCAATTTGCTAATCGCAAATTGAGAATAATTTCAAGGGTGCAGGGGTGTCTCATGGACACCCTGCTGCACCCCTGAAAACGACATGTGTGCGCATATGGCGCACATACATGCCCTAAGGGCATTTATGAGCGTCACATGGCACCTTTACAAATTGTATAAAGTGCATTTGTAAAAGAATTCGCAAATTACCACCAACTACAAATTGGTGGTAAATTGCTATTTCTTAGCCAAAATTCGCTAAAATGAAATGTTTCATACATAGCATTTAAGAAATCGCAATTTGCGATTTCTTAAATGCTTGCGCAATGTTAAGGAATCGCAAAATTTGCGATTCCTTAATATTGCAAACATTTTGCATGATACATCTAATTTCCCGTTTTTCTTGTCGCAAAGGCTGCTATTTTGAGAATCGCAGCGTTTGCAACAAGAAAAAAGCTTGATACATCTACCCCCTAGATTCCTGCACAGCCATCTATTCCTCAAACACACACACATACTGGTTGGATTTGGCACAAGGGCGAGTGATGGTTCAGTATATAAAATTTTATTAACAAGAGATTTCACAAAAATGAAATGCACTGTCAATAATTAAATGGACAAAAAACCGAACCAGTGACTCGCAGCTCGTGAGCTGTAAAGCCATGGCAAGGCACCAACCGTTTTACAGGCCATTCACACACCTTTCATACGTGATACACACAAGACCATTCACACCACCAGGCACAAAACCAACACATCACAACATTCACAAAAAGGGACATGGTACACCCTGCTTCAGAGAGACAAACAAGACAAATATTACAGCACAGTCATATAATCCGAAAGCACACACACATACTGCTTGGATTTGGCACGAGGGTGAGTAATGGTTTAGTATATACAATTGTACTAGCAAGTGATTTCACAAAAATGAAATGCACTGTTAATAATTGAAAGGACGAGAAACTGAACCATTGCCTCACAGCTCGTGAGCTGTAAAGCCACGACAAGGCACCAACCTCTTTACAGGACATTCATACACCTTTCATACGTGTGACACATACAAAACATTCACGCCGCCAGCCGTGGGCCCATCACATTACAACACTCACACCAGCAGACAGCGCCATTCAAGGGCCCATCACTTCCACACGCCCACATTCCTGACACAGCAACTACACAAACTGATGGATTGCGTGGAGTGGCGTTCAGCTACCAGTGTGTGTAGTGACCAGCAGCAAGTCACTACTCACACACCTCCAGCCGACCGCTAGTCCACGCACACTGCCAGCCAAGCACCAGTCCACACACACTGCCAGCCAAGCGCCAGTCCACGCACACCGCCATCCAGGCACCAGTCCACGCACACCGCCAACCAAGCACCAGTCCACGCACACTGCCAGCCAAGCGCCAGTCCACGCACACCGCCAGCCAGGCACCAGTCCACGCACACCGCCAACCAAGCGCCACTTCATGCACACCTCCAGCCAAGCGCCAGTCCACGCACACCTCCAGTCAAGCGCCAGTCCACGCACACCGCCAACTAAGCGCCACTGCACGCACACCGCCAGCCAAGCGCCACTCCACGCACACCGCCAGCCAATCGCCAGTCAACGCACACCGCCAGCCAGGCGCCAGTCCACGTACACCGCCAGCCAAGCACCAGTCTACACACACCGCCATCACATTTAGGACTTTATATTAAAAAAAAACACAAAATGCAAATAGATACAAATCTACTAACACAACATCTGAAACTAAATACATTGCACTAATGCAAACCTTGAAACAGAATATTTTTTTTTAATAATACAGACCAGACAGTTCACTTTATCACTCATGGATGCTCCCAAAATTTATTTTGGTTGTGGTACTCTCTAAAACAAGCAGGCACACACAGCCCAGGTTTAGAAGGACACCCGCGGCAGAAAAAACGAGACTCCTTCCGCAAACCTCTTCGCCAACAGACTCTACATCTCCTAGTAGGAAAATCTTTTGAAGATGTGGGGTAATGTAATCAGGAAAATGGCGATCTTTCAATCGAGCCACATCCTCCACCACTCCAAATCTAGGAACACTTGCCTGTTCCACAACAACAAGGCTAGCTATCACAGAGTGCTGAAACTGAAGAAATGTCAACTTTGACGCAGGAGAACACTCCTTGAACACAATAAAAGCATTGAAACTTGCTAATTCGAAGAAATGGATGGCCAACTTCTTATACCAAACCTAAGCCTTCCGAATAGCAGTGTAAGGTTCCAACCTCTGATCTACTCTGTCAACACCACTTATGTGCTTATTGTAGTCTAGAATGCACACAGGTTTGCACACTTTAGCAACCTGACCCCAAACAGCCACATGTGAAGTACTGTCATCATGGATTGTAGTCAGCATGTACACATCTCTCCTGTCCACAAATTTCACAGCTAGTGGTTCATCACTACGCAAGGAACTGCACTGTCCCCTCTGAAGTTTTTTGCAAACAAGCGCTTTCGGATAACCTTTACGGTACGGTTAGAGCGGATTGTGCCACATGCAAAAGTGTCCACTTTAAACAATTCCTTAAATAACTGCACAGCAGTGTAGAAGTTATCAAGGTACAAATGGTGGCCTCTGTTAAACAGTCTTCTAGCAAGATCCCACACAATTTTCCCTGAAACTCCAAAAGTGGATGGATAACCTGGGGGGGGGTCAATAGTAGAATCTATACCAGTGTACACACAAAAATTCAAAACATATCCTGTCCTTCTCTCAGGCAACATATACAGCTTAATTCCATAGCGTGCCCTCTTGCTACGGATGTACTGCCTAAAAACCAAACGGCCCTTGAACAAGACCAAAGACTCATCAATAGATATTTTTTCCCCTGGAGTATAGATCTCAGAAAATCGAACAGGCAGAATCTTAAAAAGACGGTCACAGTCCGGGTGATCTCGTGGCAACGCCATAGAATTATCAACAAAATGCAGCATACATAGCAAAAGTAAATACCTATTACGAGTCATAACTGCAGGAAATATGGCTGTTGCCAACAAGGGGCTAGTAGACCAATATGAAGCCAGGTTCAGCTTCTTTACCACACCCATCAATAAAGTCAAACCCCAAAACTTCTTAATCTCTTCCAGATTTGTGGGAGTCCACCGGGTAGCTCTAGACTGGGCCCTAAGTTTTTCACTGTTGTCCCTCAAAAACTGTTCAGCATACAAATTAGTCTGTTCAACAATCTCACCCAAAAATACATCATCCATAAACAACTGAAAAAACTGTACAGGCAAAAACTTTTCACAATCCACTCTACACCCTGCATCACCGCTAAAGGCAGGCAACACCGGCTGCACCATGTATGGATCAACCCAGAGTCCAGCACTTCCAGTAGGAAGCCTAGCAGCATCACGCTGCAATCCAGATGCCTCTTGCACCATCGGCACAGCAGTTTCCTCCTCTAAAACAGGCACTTCATCCGCACTGAGAGTTGCTTCATCCACACCAAGAGTACCTTCATCTGCACTGAGAGAACCTTCATCATCCGATGATTCCATGTGGAGAGAAAACTCACTGCCAGAATCTTCCCCTCCCTCCGACGCACTGTAAGTCTCATAATCATGCTCAGAGGAAGATTCAAGAAGCATACCAACGACCTGTTGAGCGGTCATTCTACGGCTAGCCATAATGCTTACTAATAAAGGTAACTTGTCAAACAAGTCAACAACAACAAACACTTTGTAAAATAAGTAATAAACAAAAAGCACCTTTATCAAAAACACATATATACTCCAAACCAATGCCACTCACTCGCCAGAGGCAGCTAAACTCACCATCACTAACTCTGCACACACACAGTATGGATCAACAATATCCCACTAAAAAAGAAAAGAGGAAAGATATTACACATTAGACCATGCAAAACACATCGCAAAGAATTTCATGCTCAAAACACTAACTACATATGCTGCCATTTTGACACCACTTACAAAAAAAATCATTCATACATTACACTATTACTTGTTTGGAGTAAAGACAACAACAATGTTTTTCTTACCAAAAAAATGCAACTACACAAAACTGCAGAACAACCACTGTTGAAACCGAAAACAGGAATCAAAAGCTTTAGACTAGAATAAAAAGGAGAAAAAAACATTAATATCACATATGCAAATAATGCACCAGTCCACACACAATCCACCAACAAAGATAAGGGGTAGGTGGACCTAAGAGTATAAATTAAATATTCACCCCGTAAAAGGTGAGCAACCCTTGCAGCCACTCCCCAACACAAAAATGTAAAAAAACACTGGTGAATCTACTTAACAAAAAAAACATCATTGTCGACAGCGCAAAATCCCTTAGTGTCATACTCGACAAAAACCTCAATCTACCATCCCACATCAATTCCTGCGCCTTCTTTGGGGGATTTGTTGTTTCTTCCCGGAGCAAGACCTTCAAACCGTGGTCCAATCGCTGGTTCTCTCCAGATTGGACTACTGAAATTCTCTACTTACTGGCCTCCACAAATCCCACCTGTCCCCTCTCAAATATGTTCTCCATTCAGCAGCACGTTTCATATATGGGGCCAAAAGAAGCGACCACATCACACCCTGTTTATCCACCCATTGAGGCAAGGTCTATCTACAAGAATGCCTGTATCACCCACAAAGCCTTGCACTCTCCTCTCCTCGCTACCTGGCGAATAAACTGAAACTCTCTGGAGGCTCTAGACCATCACATAATGCGCAAAAATTATTGCTTGAACCTCCTACTTTCAAGAAGGAAAGATCGATGGCCCAATCCTTTGCAGGCAACGTGGTGATAATCTGGAACTCACTTCTGCCTCCGCTCCGGACCACCCACTCTTCCCAGTCCTTCAAAACTGACCCTCAAAGTTCTCCTCCTGCAAAGACACTTCCAAACGTAATTCACGCCCTCTCTATTATCTTTCCATTATGGGAAATCCTGTTCTCCATGCCTATAGATATGCTTTCCCAGTGTGTTCCTGTGTTTTGAGTGTGTGCCATTTATTGCAGTTTTATACCTCTACTTGTACTTTGTATTCTTTTGTAACATGCACACGTCACTTTTCCTCTTGCAACGTACTGTCTGCTACCTTTTGTATTTTGTTTGCTCTTGATACATGCACAATTGTCCCTATTGCCACATGTAACATAAAGCTCTCTGAGGGACTTACAAATAAAAATAAATAATGTGGCCAAAAGGGGAGCGACCCTTGCCTAAGGGGCCGCTCCCCCAAACAAACGAGATCAAGCCAAATAAAAAAAAAATCCCTGGCTCTAGCCTGACCTGCTGCACGATCGCACGATCGTGCAGAGGACTTAACAATTAAAATTAGTGTGGGCCAAAAGGGGAGCGACCCTTGCCTAAGGGGCCGCTCCCCCAAACAAACGACATCATGGCAAATTTTAAAAAAAATAAAAAAAATCCCTGGCTCTAGTGGGCATTCCTGCTGCGCGATCGCACAATTGCGCAGCAGGAATGCATAAAAGAGACATCGGGGGGAAAGGAAAACCCTTTCCTTTCCCTCAATGCCTCTTTCAGAGAAATACCCCCCTTCCCAGCCCCAAAACGTACCTTTCTTCTCCGACGCGCAGGAAGCAAATGGCTTCCTGCGCGTCGGAGAACAAAGGGGAAACCTCCAATGACATCAGCGCGGCTCGCACGCTGACGTCATTGATGATGCGGAGGGTGGGGGGGCGGGGGGTAGGCAGGGAAGGTCTTCCCCTGCCTTCCCAGTAAAATAAAAAGATCGACCACTCACGGGGGAGCCCCAGCGCTTTCCCCGTGGGTGGGAGTTATGACGAGCTGGACTCGTCATGGGCACATGGCTACTGTGCTCCATGATGAGCCCAGCTCGTCATAGGCATAGGAGGGGTTAAGGAAACTTCAAGGGAATCTATAAGGACGATACCAATGATCACATCTGGAATGAGGGACTGAAGAAGATTATGAAAAATCCAGCCTCGGTGGCAGTATCAGTTCCGAGGATCGAAAAAAAGTATTGTGCCCCCGAGTCATCACCAGTGTGCCTGATCACTCGTCCCCGACCGGAATCAGTAGTTATGCAAGCGGCGCAGAGACGCTCCAAGAACCCGGTCTCTTTTTTATCGGGTCCTCCTGACAAAGAGGGAAAAATGGCGCAGGAAATCTCTTTGCAGTGTTGGCAGCAGCTTCTATCAAGGCTACCAATTCATTGGCACGTGTCAGTCATTTTAACCGACAGATGTGGTCGGACATTGCTCCACTTTTAGCTCATCTTCCGGAAGACAAAATAGAAGAGGCGGCTGTAATTTTACAAGATGGAGCTAGAGCTGCTTCCGAGTCCATCAACATAGTCATGGACATATCGTATATTGGATTCAGACAAATGGCTGGAGCGGTATCGCTTTCACGAGAAGGGTGGCTGAAGGCTACATCTTTCAGGCCCGAAGTGCAGGCAAAGATCGTGAATATGCCTTTTGATGGTAAGAACCTTTTCGGAAAGCATATAGACGAGGCATTGCAAGGAATAAAGGCAGACACGGACACTGCAAAAGCCTTAAGCTCTCTGCAGCAAGGAAGGTTTCAAACTTTTCATTGAAGGGGATCAAGAGGTCAGTTCAATCAAAGATCTTCTTTTCAATCTAACAGGTATCAACCTTATCAACAAGGATACAGTCAATACAACAATAACCAGCAATTTCGCTCCTCTAACACCTCCTACCAGCAGCAGTCTAGAAGAAAGCCTGCCGCGAGGGGAAGGGCACAGGACTCCAATAGGAGACAGTGACGATATTCAGGCACCGTCCACCACATCACGCCCCAATCAGATACATTACCTCTCTCGCTATTTTCATCAGTGGCTGTCAATAGCATTTAACAGATGGGTGTTTGATATTATACATCAAGGCCACACCCTGGAGTTTATACAAAAACCTCCAGCAAGATCTCCTATTCACAGACACCAGAACCATCTCTCAGCACTCAAGACGGAAGTCTTGACACTCATTGTGAAGGGAGCTGTAGAAGAGGTTCCAACTCTACAGAAAGGGAAAGGATTCTACGCGCATTTTTTACTTATAAGAAAGAAGCAGTCCACTAAATGGAAGCAGGTAATGAATCTTAGAGGCCTGAAAAAATATATCAAGAAGACTGCGTTTCGTATGCTGTCGCTACAAGAGATTCTCCTAATGTTGCGCAGAGGAGATTACATGGCATCGGTAGATCTCGTAGATGCCTATTTTCACATTCCAATTCACGTCAAACACAGGCAGTATTGTAGTGTAGTTCCTATATTCCCAATAGGCTCTGCGCATTGGAATAATATAAACAGCAGTGTAGACGTAGGACTGAGGCCATCTAGGTCTCTACTGACTATATTAGACTTAATTAGGTTTGCCAGCTAGCTCAGAGATCACTAGAAACTTTCTCGAATGTTCAGGAAAGAGTTAACTCTCCTGATTTAGACAAGAAGGGATTAGTTTCTGACAACTGCATAAATATGACTACTTTGCTCCCTCAGAATAAAGAGTATATCTCTAGAGTTGTGTGAAAACAATAGACAGTTATTTCACTCAGTCAATCGTGCATACTTAGTTTCACCAGAGTGCAGAGAAATAGAGAGACGGGCGTTTTCAATAAAAGGTGTTATTTATTGAGCAGTCTTCTTTCTCATGCAAGAGAAATGAGTTGCCACAATTGCAATATTTATCATGAAGTAAAGTGCGTACAGTAAAAGGAGTATTATGAAATAATACTGTAAAAGCATTTATATGGTTTCTGAGCCATATGATACTTTAAAATGGATAAAATATATACATACATAAAAACATTGACTAACGTACTCAACTGGTGCTTCTAAGATACGCCTACCCCGGTGTACCTGACCTAAGCCTAATACTTGGGAAGGAGTAAGTAAGTCGCAGTTTAAGTTAAGTTGGTTTTTGCCAAGAATCTGAATCAAGAATTCTCTTAAGGGTTTAGTCAGCTCCGTACCTTTGTAATAGAATGTAGGAGGTCTTGTATCTCTCTCTCAGGACTCGATCTCCCAGTAACCCGCAAGGGTGACTGGAAACACCGGAGCTGGATTTTCTCGGCTGGAGAAAAAGACAGCGTCTCTCTCAGTGCGTCAAATGGGAGGGTCGGCTTCCTTCGACTCTCGCATCAGCTGGGCTTCGGGCAAGTAGATAGCCGCTCTGCTCCAAACCACCGTGTGTTTGCTTAGAAGTGTGGCTCAATGGTTAGAGCAGGCAGACCTTGATGCAGAGCTCTGGCCAGGGACCAGGGTTCGATTCCCGCCTCGGCTGGTCTCCGGCTCATTAATTCCCCTGACTGGATATTCTCGCCTCAGTGCCTGTTCTGATCATGGGTCCCACGCTGCAACTCTGGGCAATAGCTTGCTTAGTCTCCACAACGGCCCCAAAAGCGCTGGGATGCCTGGCTGCACCTGGGGGGTGCCCAGGAGTGGACATTTCCCAGGAAAGCCAGGAAGGGTTCCTAAGCGGTATACGGACAGCGCCGGGACACCTCCAGTGGAGGTAGCTGTGCGCTTTACAAATTCCGACATTTACATTTACTTAAGGCAACGTTGGTATATTTATACCTGGAAGGTGCCGGGTTTGACGTAAGGTTGGACATAAGACGTCACTAAGAACTAACAGTGCTTTTTGGACTCCAGGAGTTCTTGTGCAAATCAAAACAAAAGCAGGGGGATTTCCCGGGCTGCTGGAGGCTTGGTTTGTTTAAAGAACGCGTTGTACTTTCTAGGAGTCTATGGGAGTAGCCTTGCCGTATTTGGACTGCATGGGCTATTACTAAATATGGATATGATTCTTATGCCTTTTTAAGGATATTATTTGTTATAACCATATAAGGGCATAAATCGGGAATATCGAATTAGGGTCCTAGATAGAATCACAACTCCCACTCCACGTATTAATGTCCATCATTACTAAATACTAAGCAATATTAAACATATAACGATGCATGTGTGTTCCCAACCCACCCCAAAATACATAAATCGCATTTGAAATGGTGTATGGTAAATACACGAAAAATGAGTATTGGTACTGTACGTTTTTCAAGCAGTGGTATCATTCAGTTAAATGCATATATATATCAGCTGAATGAATTGCGAAAATTACACATGAAATGGCTCTGTATACAGAAAAGAAGGTTGAGACCATTTCATCACATATTTATACAATACTGTTCATGTGCTAGAGGCTGAGGTAAAATATTGTCTCTAGTATCTCTAAAAATAGAAGCTCTCTTCTCTAAGAATAGTTCTACTTTAAGCAGAGTGCCATGTGCCAGAAAAAATGTAAATATTTTGGAAATGGAAAAAATAATTTCGCTTTCAGGGGAAAAAATTGTTCCAATTGTTTTCAGTAGTATTGTTTATTAAAAACTGAAGGCCGAATTCAGAGTTCAGGGAACGCTGTGTGTTCGTTGTTTTAAAAGTTATATTCGTTGACTGGAGAGAACATCATATCAGACAGGCTTGCGAAAAATTGGTCCACAACATCAGGTGAAAGTTCGACCAAGTTCGGAAATGCTGAAACAGTGCATATGTGAGAGTGATTGCTATCATCGATGTTTGGATCAGCAATGCTCACAGAAGGTTGTACCTGTTTGGTGCTGCTTTCCTCTCGTACTTCACCGCCACCCAGTCGTAATGGTTAGGTCTCAACAAATGCCGTCATCAGAATAGGTAGCCGCTGGGGACAACACGTTGCATGAGTCGTTACCGGACCTAGCAAAGTATCGATATCCATTGGTACTGCTGATGGTAGTGTAAGACAGACGTCCAACACGCATTCTTCTCCGCATAGCAGACATCGAAGCACAGGTAAGATGCAATCTTGCCAGATTGGTCTGAATGGAAGGAACCAAGTTGTACTTAGATCTCTTAACCGGGCTAATCCGAGGACTTTAGTGATGTGGTCTCGGTAGCGTGTAGCTAGGATCGTTTCTTCCATCGTAGCTGGAGTTTTGTCTGTGGCTTGGCTTGCCATATCGGAGCAGAAGGATCAAAAATAAAATTCCTGCTACGAGTCCCAAAAGAAGAGGCAGGCCACCGAATAACGAATGCACAAAATTCGGGAAAATGCCCAGAACTGTTTCAAAGGGTGCTAACAGTCCCGAAAAAATTGTCTTAAATACATGTGCGATGCCACTGGTATCAGACATGTTTAAGATTTGGCTTAACATTTCTACAAAATGCACGGGGCAATTTGGTGATAATAGAGAATGTATCTCTGCAGCTGTCCTTGCAACTTGCAAATCATACGTCTCTTTGGAGGAGGTTAAAGGCACAGTTGTCTGTAAAATAATTGACTTCATTCTGCTTAAAGTATCAATTCGAATAGAAGAGATATTCAAAGAAGGCCATATTGCCGCCTCCATGTCTGGATTGCTGCTTGGATACAATACTTGCATACAGCAAGTGACCATGGAAGTAACGCTCACGAGATAGGCTTTTCCTGGCACCATGCCACAACAGCTGTGGTCACTTATTAGAACGTAGCTGCCGTTGGAAAGCTGTCAGAAAAATGGCTCTATCTGTGTTGCAGGAGTGCCATGCAGGTGACATGAAAGGTTATTTGATGAACCTTCGCAGGCTCCATGCAAGTTAATACCTTGACACAGAAGTGTACCGCTTCGTGATTTTTTACAATTGTTACCACTAAGGAATACCTCTTTTTTTCCTTCACTATAACATTTGTGTGTATAAGGTAAATTCTATGTTGACTTGATGTATCCTTTACCCAACCTTTCATACAGGCCTGCTGGTATATATTTTTGGCAATACTTAAACTGGAAAGTTGTTATCGGAATTGTAATTATTCTGTGTATTATCCATCAATGACAGGTCTTTCTGACATTGTCAATGGTAATCTCTCAAGTTTTTCAATGCTCAGAATCGTATAGTCTGCTCCTTTTTGTGCCAAGCTGATTTGTTTATCAGTAAGGTTAAAGATAGAGAATAAAGACGTTGTGTTGATTAAACGCCATGGTACATAGCCTGAACGCAGATTTTGCAACGTCCAGCCAAGCTGTACAATAGAACGTAATTGGGACTGACCGTGTTGTAACATTAGTAAGTCCTGCTCTATTATATCAATAGCAGATGATACAATACTGTCCAGTGAATATATTCTGGAGGACAGAGTCATTATCCCATTGTCCACAACAGAAAGTGATTTTTCCAAATTAATACGATCAATTTCTCGTATTTTTTCTGCTGTTTCAATTTGCATTACTTTCCAAGCTTAGTTGTACGCAGCGTATATACTGGCCGCTATGAAACGTTTTTGACGCTGTTTGCGTGGTCCCAATATGAAATCACGCAAGTCAGCACCGTCTTTAAGTTAAGTCAAGTGTTGCTTAATTTCAGCCAGTGTGGATTTTTGTAGCCACTCAAGGCATAGTTTGCCTACACTGTATGTTGTAACTATCCCTGGATGTTGTCTCTGGGAGTATCTAGGGTCTGGCCTGGTCATTTTTAACCCCTGTATTTTGTTCAGGAATCTATCTTGACAGTTATTTGTGTCTGTGGGCCAGATCAACCATTTTTTCCAATCAGGATGTGTTCTGTTTTGGTTTAAAATTTGAGGTACGTCTATCTCCATGTCTGTAGTGCTATTGCTATCAGGTATGGGCTTTGGAATAGACGGTTTGTTTAAGTCCTTCATTTAGGCTAGGCCAAGACAGGTAGTTTGTTGAATGGTGTCATTCAAGAATATTAATTGTTCTGGGATCATGCAGGCTCTAAATAATGCTTCTAAACCTTGGACCTGCCAATCTTTGGTACCCCAGATGGTTTTTGTTTCAATATTGTTTTTCCAGAAATCAAAACCAAACGTATTCATTTTTTCATAAAACGTTTCCGAATAGATCAATTTAGTATTTGTCAGCATTGTTTTCACCCCTGTCTTATTTAACAGTTTGAAATAAAACGTTTCTGCATCACTTGTGTTAAACCCTGAGAAGTATGGGAATTTCTCGTAAAATTATTTCGAACTGCTTTTAGGTGGAGTTGCACAATGTTCCCATTGATTATAATTAAAAACATTTCTAGGTTGAGCAGATTTATGCAAATAGTGATGTGCAAAGTGATTATAACAATACATTTCTTCATAATTTGATGAACCCTGTAAGTAATCATGTTCTGTAAATTTTGCTGACATTACTAAATCTGACATCATATCATTAATACTTTCAAAGTCCCAATCATCAGAGAATGTACTCGGTTTTACAAAGTCACTTAATGAAACCTTGAACTGATGTAGATATTTCAAGAGCTCAACCGGGCCATAGATTTCATAATCCATTTTGTCCCATGCTACCCCACCGGGTATTGGATTGGCTGTGACATTCGCTGATGATAATTCTCTTTTCTCGATGTGAGATGACTTGTGTGGCTTTAGGACCAAGTTGATGTTCTGACTTGCTGTGTCCATTGTCCTGTATTTTCCTTCAATGAATTTTCCCAAACAAAGAACCATGATGAGCCAAAGCAGGAGGAAAAGTACACCTAACACATTCCAAAATTCAATCCATGGAGAAATCAGGTAGGTTTCTTTGAGTTGATAAAAGAGTTCAGTTACTTTGTCTTTAAAAGTTTTTATTGCTGGCGTTTCTTCCGGTTCGCTTGGATCTTCAGAAAATTGATGAAGTAGCCAGATGCAGTTCTGTCAATTGTTGGAATTGCTTCCGGATTTTCATTTGCTTTTGCATTTTTTGTTTCATTAGCATAGTCTGAGGCTACATCGTTGTAGACAGGTGTTTCTTGACGAACTGTTGCAATTTGGGTTTCAAGAGGCATAAGTTCCATGGCTTTGTTGCATAGTCCTTTTTTATTTACTGCAGGTTTATCAAATGTGATTAGTCTCTCAGTTTGAACCTCTTGTATTGTAGCAAATTATGGTACTCTGCTATTTCTTGGGAGTCCACTGGGCCTACTACTTATTATTGCCCACATGATTGTGGTTTTACCAGGTCGATGGATACAACTCGGTTCTCCTTTTTACCAGCAAGGGGCGGTAGTACAACTGATCTTGTTCCGCTGACAGCTAAGACAGGTACTGCTTTTCTGTAAGAAGGCCCAAATTCCTTCTTCACCGCGATCTTCTCTCTGACCATATCCCCAATCTTTGGAATCCAGACAGGCCTTGCTGGGACAGGTGGTTTATCTTCAGTGGCTGTTGGCTGCTGTTTTAACTTTACGTTGCTCAGGCCTTTTCTTGTTTCATTTAAGTCCTGTAAAATAGCCAAACGATCTTTGATATCGAAGCATTTTTCTTCTACCACTGAAGTCTGACTATCAAGGTCCTGAATATGCATTCTAGTCCCGAACAATAGTTCGTACGGACTGAAACCTTTTAGAGAATTTCTTGGCAGATTATTAAGACTACGTTGGGCACTTGTTAAATGTTGGACCCACCCATCACCCGAACCTAATACCCTCCCCGTTATAGATTGCTTTATGTCCCGTTTTTTTCTTTCCACTACCGCATTTCCTTCAGGATGGAAGGGACAAGAGTACCGCAATGCAATGCCCATGCTTGTCATGGCCTCCTTATAAGCCCGAGAGCTAAAAGCAGGACCCTGGTCAGAATCTAGCATGCCAATTGCGTATGTACCGATAAAGACTCGCAAATCTTTTATAACAGTTCCGGCGTCAGCCCAGCGCTGGGGCCACATCTAAATGAATCTTGTGCAGGAATCCACTGCGACCATGATGTATTTATAGTTGCCATCCCTTTGTAAGGGACCACAGTGGTCCAGGTAAACACAAGCTAATGGTTTATCTGAGATTAAAAGGGGCGTCTATTCTGGTCGTTTCACTGTTGATACTTTTGTTCTTTGGCATATTTCGCATTCTAGAACATAGTTCTTAGTTTGTATTCTCATGCGCGGCCACCAATATCTCTGTTTTAATAATGATATTGTGGCTGAAACACCAGCATGTGCAGAAGCGAGCCCTTCGTGTGCCCCTGTAATTAGTCCTAACCTGTGTTCCATGTTTGGAATTGACCTATCCCCCACTCCAGGGATTCGAGCAAAAGGAACATTATTCGCATCAGTTATGTATGAGTACTTTACTGGAAAGCCTTTCGGGAGTGTTTTTCTGTCATTTTTTACTGACGCACTGACAGCTTGCATCGTATCACTGTCTATTTTTGTTTTTGACCGGGTGATAGCAGCTACGGAAGCCGTTTGCACAGCTTCCTTCGTTGCTTCATCAGCCAATGAATTCCCCGCAACGTGAACGCCATCACGTTGATGACTCAGTGTATGTATCACGTGAGTCTTTTGTAGTTCTTTCTGTAAAAGAACTACTTGTTCCCAAAGCGTTCTATGCTTGATTGTGCCACCTTTTGCATCTTTGAAACCGTTTTGAACCCAGTTCTGCAAGTATTCATTATAAGACTGAACGCAGTAATATGAATCGCACACTATTAGTGTGGGGAATTCGCGATCGGTATTTTCAAGCGCCATCTTAAATGCTAGTAGTTCAGCTCGCTGAGCTGTACAATCTCCTAGAGATTGCGTTTTAGTGACCAGTGGTCTAAATTTTCCTTCGTGCCAACGACCTTTAACAATCGCGCACGCAGCACTGTAAGCTTGTTTACCCCCAACTGCGGGTTGTGCTGATCCGTCTGTATATATTATACAGCCGTAGTGTTCTAGAGGCAGGATTTCGGTCAGCAGAGGACATTCATATTCATATTGTAGAAATTCTTGTGTTTTCAAATTAGGATCAAATTTGTATACTACGTCTGTTGCAGCAAGAGAATTAACCCATTGTATCCATCTCGGATGTAGTGCTTTAGCATTTGGAATGCTTGCTTTTGTTACCGCTTCTAGGGCTGGTACTGGTGTAACGATAATTATTTGTTTACCTTGTGCTAGGGCTCTTTCTTTTGCTCTAGCAGTCTGAACCGCAGTTAGATTTTTTTCAGTAGAACTGAATTTCATTTCAGCTTGTGTGTACAAATGTGATTTGTAAGCTATTGGTACCGTTTCTCCCTCATTAGAGGTCAGGTACGTGAATCCACATCTTCCTGGGATGATTCGGATTACAAGGTTGCGTATGTTTTCGCGTGTTTGCAATTTTGTTTTAGCTAACATGCCTGTTTGCAATGATCTCAAAATTTCTGTGTGTTTCTGATTCCAATTGATTGGTTTAAAATCAGGTTTTATTAATTCATAGAGGTGTTTAACCCTCTCTGCATAATTTAGAATGTATGTTCTTCCGAAATTCAGGAAACCTAGTATTGATTGTAAGTTCTTCAGCGTTTTTGGTGCTTGGAGTACAGCACACTTCTCTAAGAAGTTGTCTGCTAGGCTCTTGCCTTCACTTGATAATTCATATCCTAAAAACAGGACTGTTAGATGGGCAATTCGTGACTTTTTAAAGTTGAATTTGTAACCCTCAGCTGCAAACCCAAGTATTATGGTGTTTACTCTTTTCAAGTGAGTCTCCAGGTCATCATCTGTGAGATAGATGTCATCAACACAAGATAATGCCTCATCATCATATATTTGTAGTAACTCTGTTAGCCTTGCTGAGAATAATCCTGGGCTATTCTTGAATCCCTGTGGGAGTCGACAGAAATTTTCCTGTGACCCCATTATTGAGAAAGCGGTCAAATACCTGCTTTCAGGTGCAATGTTTTGACAAAAGAATCCATTAGAGATGTCTAATGTCGTTTTGTATTTGTTGCGCACAATGTTATTCATTAGTGCTGCACTGTGTGAATTTTGTACTGCAAATGTTTTGCAACATGAGTTAAGGTGTCTGTAGTCCAAAACTAGACAATATGAATCGTCTGGCTTGGAGACAGGAAACAAAGGATTGTTCATTTGAGAGGTGCATGTTTCAATCACCCCTTGGTATTCAAGTTGATCTAAGATCTCCCTGACTTGCTTTTTAGCTTCTTGCTTGATTGGGTACTGCCTTTGTGCAGTGGGTTGACATTTTAACTGGATTTTATGAGGAAGAGAGTCCTCATCCCATCCTACATGATTTTTGTATAATGCAGGAGCTTGGGCTACTGCCCATTTTCTTGCATATGTATATTTTCTATGAATTGGAATATGATTTGAAAAGGCAGGCATAATCATTTCTTCGCCATGAGGGCACTCCCTGACAAACTCTGGTGGCCAGTCTTTCTCAGCTAAAAGGATGTCATAGCCTTTTCGAAAGATTATCCCAAAAGAGACCTCTTACTTTCCTGGTCTCATCTCCCTCTATACGTAAAGTTATCTCGTATATTTTATGAGGTTTGCTAACCCTGGTATCCGCAGTTTCCACCTGAATGTATTCATTCGTGTCCACTGTCTCCAGAAGATTCGATGTTTTTCTCGTTAAAGAACAACCTTTGTCCTTGTGTGCAAAACTGATGTCAGGGTCTGGCCGAGCTTGCAAAGCCATGTCTAGACTGATTAATCCATGACTTACTCCACTGTTTGGGTCCCACCATTCTTCTCTACCTTATCTTATTTAACTGGCCTTCACTATTCTCTCCGTGTGTTCTCTTGTTACATAGCCCTTCTTTTGAAGCATTCTACACATGTTTTTCCACCGGCAAACTGAATTACGGGCACTAGTGTTGATTAAACGGAGGGGAGGAGAGCACACGGGGTCTGAAAGAAGGGTGTGTTTTAGACATCTGATAGCTTGTTTTCGAACTATTCCTATTTGTCAGTTTTGTGTATATTGGGAGTTGTCATTGTAAACTTATGTGGTATAATAGACTGTGCGCCACAGATTGAAGTGGCAGTCTCTTCTTAGATAACTGTGCTTAGCTGCAGCTAATAAAACTACTTTTCTACGCCTAACCGAGTGTCTCGTGTCTCTGTCGGTCGAGGCAGGTGAACTCGGAGATCTTAGGCGTGCCCTGCGCCGCCTGGCCCATAAGGCCGGGTTCTCCAATTGGCGGCCCAACGTGTGGGCGACTTCAGTGGTAGTAGTTTTGCCCGAGAGTCGTGAGGAGCTTCGCAAGAAAATTCCGGAGGATTTTGCGAACCACGTGAGCGACCCCTGCATGTCGAAGTGGACCGAAGGTCTTTTGAAGCGTGGCTACTCCTTCCCGACGGCTGCTGGCGACTGCTGCCCTGACTGTCGCCCTGCCTTGGCCCTTTGGCGATGATTGGTATTGCGAGACGATAGACGGACATCTGTTGGCGTGAGAAAAGCATTTAGTTAAGTATTTGTGGGTAGCGCCCACTCTCTTTGTTTTTGTATTTTGTTATTCGATTAGCGCGCTAACCGAAGCCAAGGGGTAAGTACGTTTGTGCTGTGACTCTATTGTCTGAAAATCCCTTGACGTTTGTAAGGAAGTCCAGTTTGTTACGAAATGCCTGGATTTAGTAAGTTTAAGAAATTTTGTTGTTTTGGTTGTTCTAGGGATTCCCGACTAGAGGATTCTTGTCCGATTCCTCCCGTTGGAACTCCTACTTACGAACTTTACTCAAAGCACGGTCTGGGTCCTATAGTTCTTAATGAAACATGGATCCGATACACTAAGAAAGACGGTGTTTTACAGTGGCCACAAAATGGGTCCTTTGAGCCAGATATATTAGATAATTTGGAAACAGTTTTATTCAAGAGAAAAGCCCGGCCGGCAATGTTTGGCTCCTTTCGCCTATGGCGCAAGGAAGCCAAACAGAAAGAAATTAAGCAAATGAAGAAAGATAAGAAAGAGCAGAGTATGTCGATTCTACAGGCTGCCCAGCAATTTAAAAATGACGAAGCTGATCAGGTGATTGAGGTGTCAGAAAGACAACATTGTATGGCAATAGATAGATGCTATCCTGTATTACCTACTGTATCAAAGAGTAAAACCCCTGATGATGATTCTTTTATGTCCCATTTGTTGACATTACCTCCGCCTTATGTGTTAGGTGCTAATGCACCACCATTGCAGCCTGTTGTTAATCCAGCTGCTTTAATTCCTGCACAGTTGCCTGTCCCTGTGATTCCACCTCCGCCCCCTTTGCCAGCGACATCGGTACCCCAATCTCCTGTGCCTCAGCCTTCTCCATCTGCCGTTTCCTTTGCTGCAGATTCTTCTTCTGTTTTACAGAATACATTGTCCCCCGTTTTAGTGCCAGATTCCCCTGCAGCTCGATGGCGTTTAGTCGACACTGTTTCAGGTCTTTTGTCGCCTTTTCTTGGACCTCTTTTCCTCTCTCCTGCCTCGTCTAGGAGACAATCCCGTAGTCAGTTTCCGGATTTGGAAGAACGGACTAAATTAGATTCCCTTGCTTATAATTGGATCATGAGTCGTGTACAGTATAGTATACGTGATATTTTAGATACTTTTCTGCAATGGAACGCGCCCACACAGAGATACGTATTTAATGTTATGTGCAATACTCTGATTAACGAATGGGGAGACGTAGATCTAGACTCGCCTCCTCAGGATTTATTCGAAATACAGGATCAATTTGATAAGGGACTTATTGTGGGTTCTGCTGTAGAGCATGCTGTTCAGAAGCTTGTTGCTTTTCGATCTACTCTTTTCTCTCAAAGTTCTCTTGAGCCTGATCCCGCGGTTCGTCGTAAGACGGCACAATATCCAATGCGAGAAGTCCCTCCAATATGGAGAGATGCGTTTCCACCAGCAGGTAATGTTCCTGGTGTTCCTGCTCATTTTCAGCGTATATGGGTACACGACCCTTGGAAAAGGTCAGAAGTATTGGCACTCAAACAGTCTTTACCGGACCCTCGTAAGAATCCTGCGGGGTATTATAAAGAGCTGTCTCAGACTGTTGACGCTTGTATTATGAATTTGGCAGATATTGACTTACTTATGGGGAATATAGTCCCACAAGCAATATGGACCAAGATTCGTAGGCAGGATCATGCGGCAGCTTTAGGTGGTGATTGGGCTGCCATTACAGCTGCGGATGCAGGACAAGTAGGTGGTGCCAAACCGGATGTTTTGATTACGGAATTACCTGGAAAAATAATAGATTTGATGAAAACTATGATGCCTGCGGTGCGCGTTAACTGGGATAAGTTAGCGGCGTGTAAGCAAAAGACGGATGAAAGTGTCTCCGACTTCTTTACTCGGTTCGAGGAGACTTTCATCGACCATAGTGGGCAAGACATGAGTACTGAAGGTGGACAGCGATTGTTCGTAGACAAATTTGTTTTTAATTTACTTCCAGAATTATCACATAAATTAAAACAATCGGAGAGTTCTTGGGCTGTCTCTTCCACTGCTCAGATATTGGCTAATGCTCAATATTATGAGAATAGGGATAAGGAAGATAAGGAGAAAGCGGAGAAAAAGACTAAAGACTTAAAAACGAAGGTCCTTCTGCAACAAGCTTATCCCCCTCGTTCTGCTCAACCCCCATTTCCACAGCCCCCACAGTTTCAGAGGTTGTTGCAGAAGCCAGTACCCTCAGTTCCACGAGTTCCATTGGGCCCTAATCAGTGTGCTTACTGTAAGGAAGATGGTCATTTTAAGAATACCTGTCCAATTTTATTACAGCGGTATGGTGGATCCTTAGCGCCACGGGGTCGTGGTGATTCCCGATCCATATCCAGAGGTAGGGGTCGTGGTGCGTCGACTCAGGAACGACGTCCCTCTCCCCCTCAGGACTCTACAAAGGATTTTGATCAGCAGAATTTTCAATCTGCACAATACTACAATGATGACTATTGTTTCGATAATGAGGATGTTGCTTTTCATACTAGCTAGGACAGCCATAGGCAAAGTAAGGGAGTCGTATCAGTTCCAGTAGATCAGGAAGGACCTTATGTTAATGTTATAGCATTAGGTGTTACAGAACCATTTCTCTTGGATACTGGTGCTATGAGAAGTTCCATAATGCATTCTAACCTCCCTGGGGCACCTTTGTCTGGCTTAACAAATGCTTCTCTGGCGCCCCAGTTTCAAATCCTATCTCTTGCCCTTTGCCCATTTCTATTGGTCCATACGATTTGGAAGCTCCACTCCTTTTAACGACAGGATGCGGAGAAAATTTATTGGGTTTGGACCTTCTTAAACGTTTACATGCTACACTGTATTGTTCACCCTCTGGTGTGCACCTCACTTTAGGTGATAAGTTGACTTCTCCAATGTATGTATCTAAAGAACAGCTACCACCCGAGTTGCGTTCACTTCCTGCTACTCTTTGGGCTGTGGGTCCAAATGATGTTGGTTTATTGCAAATTCCACCATATGTGATTACTGTTAAAGACAATGTTAAGATGCCACGTGTTCCCCAATATAAAATATCCAGTGATGGTGAGAGAGCCTTGTTGGCCATTGTTCATGATTTGGTTCAAAAGGGTGTGGTTGAAGAGCCTAGAGGAATTGTTTGCAATAGCCCTGTTTTGCCTATTCTTAAACGTACTGATCCCTCTCAGCCATCTGTGTACCGTTTTGTAATTGATCTTCGAGAGGTCAACAAAATTGTTGCCCCTCAATTCCCTGTTGTGCCAGATATAACAGCTTTGCTTACTATGATTCCTGCTTCAGCAGTCTGGTTCTCGGTTATCGATCTTAAGAATGCTTTCTTTAGCATTCCTATTGCTGAAGAAAGTAGGGATCTCTTTGGCTTCTCTCTCGGAGGCCGAAGCTTCCGGTTTAAGCGTGCACCCCAAGGCTATTGTGAAAATCCTTCAATATACAGTCAAGCTTTGAAATCTCAACTTGACACCTTTTCTTTGCCCTCAGGTGCCACTCTTATCCAATATGTGGATGATTTATTGATCGCTGCTGATTCGGAAAATGTTTGTAAAGCAGCAACTGTATCGCTCTTACGACATTTGTCTGATTTACATCTTAAAGTATCGTCTTCCAAGTTACAATATTGCCGACAAGAAGTTACCTATTTAGGTCATCTCTTGTCGAAGGAGGGAAGGCGATTGACTCCAGAACGTATTCATGCAATTGCACAAATGCCTGTACCGTCCACACAAAGAGAAGTGCGTACTTTCTTAGGCATTACCTCTTACTGTAGACAGTGGATTCCAAATTTTTCCTTACTTGCTAAACCTCTGTTGGCACTTACACTTAAAGATACACCCCAGCCTCTGCCTTGGACTGATGAATGTCAAAAGAGTTTTACAGATTTACGTACTGCCTTGTGTTCTGCTCCTGTGTTGGGTACTCCAGACTACAGTAAACCTTTCACACTCTATGTCCACGAAAGGGAAGGTTGCGCATTATCAGTACTGACGCAACAATTTGGCGACAAACAAAGGCTGTGTGCCTATTTTTCTGCAACATTAGATCCAGTAGCTAAGGCATTACCTAGTTGCCTTAGAGCAACAGCAGCAGCGGCAATTTCTATTCGTCAATCTGCTGGACTAGTGCTAGATCATACTCTTAATGTTATGGTGCCACATGCAGTAGATACTCTTCTTAACAGGACGAAAACTCAGCACTTAACGAGTGCTCGCTTGTCTGGATATGAGTTGACACTTCTAGCTAGTCATATACACATAAAAAGATGTAATGTTCTGAATCCAGCAACATTGTTGCCTACTTTGGATGCTAACCACGTACAAGATCAGCATGATTGTTTTCTTCGCACTGAAGAAGAAACGAAGGGTCGAATAGACCTCAAGGATACACCACTTGTGGATCCGGATGGGATCCTATGGGTAGATGGGTCTTGTTTCAGGCTTCCAAATGGCGAAACCACAGCTGCTTATGCAGTAACGACTTTGTACACAGTGGTAGAAACTTCACGCATTCCGCATAACTCAGCGCAAGCTGCAGAATTTATTGCATTGACAAGAGCATGTGTGTTGGCGAAAGAGAAAAGAGTGACGGTCTATACCGACAGCCAGTATGCATTTGGCGTCGCCCATAGTTTTGACCGTTTGTGGAGGGAAAGAGGATTCTTTACCTCCCATGGCACCAAGATACAGCATGGTCAGTTGGTAACTGACCTTCTTGAATCACTTGCCCTTCCTACTCAAATAGCGATTGTGAAGTGCAGCGCACACAAAAAGATTACTGATGACGTGGGTTGAAGAAATGCATTTGCAGATGAGATAGCGAAGGAAACAGCGAGGAATGTTGAAAGTCGCATGTATGTTGCGGGCCCTGCTAGATGGGTTGCAGAAGCTGGTATGTGTGAAGACACAGTGGAAAGTGTGAAAGCGATCCAGAAGGAAGCCACTGAGAAAGAATTAAGTACGTGGAGAGAAAGTACAGGAATGTTGGATAGTACGGGATGTTGGACGGAATTGTCAGAGCATCAACGATGGTTGCTACCAAATGCGTATGTACTGCCTGTAGTTACTATGGCCCATGGACCAGCCCATATTAATGCACGGGGTATATGTAAGCTTTTAGCTCCAGTATGGCAGAATGAGGGTATTCCTAAATGTACAGAAAATGTGGTGAAACATTGCATTGTTTGTTTGATGCACAATCCAGGAAAGGGAACTCCAACTCCAGCAGGTCATTTTGCACCCCCTACGTACCCATTCGAGGTACTGCAAATAGACTACATCCATTTGGAACGCTTTAATAATCTCAAGTACGTCCTGGTGGTGGTTTGCGCCTTTTCCAGATGGATAGAGGCCTACCCCCTAAAGGACAACACTGCCTTGTCCAATGCAAAAATACTTTTGAAAGAATTCTTCCCGAGATTTGGTTTGCCGCGCATTGTCTGGAGTGACAATGGAAGTGAATTTGTAGGTCAAATTATGCAAAAGGTGTGTGTGGGTCTAGGCATTAGACAGAAATTCCATGCGGCAAACCATCCTCAGTCAGCAGGTCTGGTAGAGTGCTATAATGGCACTCTCAAACTTAAGTTAGCAAAGATTCAGGCCAGCACAGGCCTTTCTTGGCCTGATGCTTTGCCTTTAGCACTCCTTTCTACTAGAACTACTGTTCATTCTCGTTTGGGGCTTAGCCCATATGAGATTGTGTTCGGACGCCCAGCTAATGTCTGGGGAGTCCCCAGACCCAAAAAGTACTCAGATATTCCATACCCGCTGTTGGTTGACTATTTGCATGATCTCACCACTAAATTGTATGTTATTCGTCAACAGGTCCAAAACGCTTTACCAGAGGCCTCTTCAGATCCCGGACACTCTATCCAACCTGGGGACTGGGTGTGCCTGAAGAACTTTCAGAAGAAAAAGAACTTGGAACCTCGCTGGGGACCACCAAGACAGGTGCTGCTCACAACTCGTACAGCTGTCAAGGTCCTGGGAAAGAAGAACTGGATCCACGGCGTGCATTGCAAAAGGGTACCATTGCCTTTACCTTCTGACCAGTGGGTCCGAGAAGGTATCGGTGATAGTGAGTGTGAGAAGGTACCCAGTTTCGTACCTTTCAGCAGTGCACGCCTGGATTGGACTAGCACAGAGAAAGAGGACGACGACGTCTTACAGGAAGCTGTACCTGTACACCTAAGACTCAACACTACCGATCCCGAACATTTGTTTAAAGACCAGACAACGCCTGGAAAGAGACGATATAATCTGAGAAAAAGATCCCCTAAAGACAATTAATTTTGATTTTCTTTAACTCTGTTAATAAAGAAAAGTTTTTTCTTCCCTTATCCATCAAGTTGCAGGGTCACGGTAGGAGTCTTGAGCTGTGACCTGAATAGTGACTAGGTCAACAGGACTTGCAGTGTCATAGGACGGCTAACAATCACAGCCAAGTGATTAAGGAAGATTATCGTGAGCAATGCCTTTAGAGTAATGGATAGTACAGGGAAAGGAAGTGATATTAAAATGATGAAGAGAGCCCATTATAAGAAATTATTATTTGGTCGTTGTGGCGTAGCACTATGTATTTTAGTATGTTTATGTAGTTTATTAGCATGCATAGGATGGTTTATTCACGTCCTACAGTTGATACCTGTTCCTGCTTCTGCCCCTCTCACTCCCTCTACTACTGTTTCACCGCATACATTTTACTCACTCCCAGACCATGAGCAAATGAGAAGAATGGAATATCTTAATAATTCGTTCATTCAACTGTTACACCAGCATCAATTGATAGTAAATGTTACTGATTGTTGGGTATGTGGTCTCATACCACATAATACACAAAGAGGGATGCCGTATCTAGTCTTCCCCTTCCCATACGAGGATTCTGCTTGGGCCTATCTGGCTATGTTTTCCAATGCATACCAGAACTTACTTCGATACCCTTCTGGTGGATCCTATAATGGTGGAGTGGATTTCAGTCACAGTTCTTTGATAAAGGGCATTGTGACTATGGCAAAGATTGCTGACATTATTAAAATTCCCAAAGACGAAAAGAAAGCATACGATGGGTGGAATATAACTCGCTATACTCTCAGCCTCACTGACAAGCTCAAGCAACAGAGTTCTACGCCAATTTGGGTATTACCCCAAAGAGGTTGTTTGTGCTTGCAAACAAATGGCCAGAATACCAAAACTAAGCAAGAGAGGACCAACTGCTCCCATACTTATGTCTATACTCCTTCTACCCCCGCACCATTAGTGGCATCACAGGGTACATATTTCATCTGTTATGACAAAGCTTATACATGGCTTCCCACACACTTCTCGGGAACGTGTTATATAGCTTTTCTCCTCCCTCCTACATACACTGCTCCTGCTGATTATCATAAAAAGAGAGTTGCTAGAGGAGTTGTAGATTCAGAAGATACAGCAGGGCAAGAAGGAGGGGATTTTCTGAAAGGGTTTCTTCCCTTTTGGGGTCCGATGGCCAATAGCAAAAATATCAGACAGTTGATCCGTGTAGTTGATGCCACAATCAATGTAACTTCTGGAGCATTAAAGAATTTGACTGCTGAGCATCAGGCGGGTCGACTTATGACCTTACAGAATAGAATGGTTTTAGACATAGTCCTTGCAGATAAAGGAGGAGTCTGTAAACTGATTGGATCCAGTTGTTGCATTTATATTCCTGACAATGCCCCTACAGTATACCAAGCCATCTCTAAGCTACATGTCATCTCTGAGTCTATTCACCAAGATACTGGAGATTGGTCTGTGATGGGATGGTTTTGGGGACTACTGTCCACTTGGGGATGGAAAGTGCTAACTTTCCTTGGAATGATTTTAGCCCTCGTCTTCTCTTGTTGTCTCTGTCTACAGTGTGGTCCAGCCATCTGTGCCACGATCTGTGTCTCCAAGCCAGTAGCACAACAGACAGAACACATTAAGATGATGGTGCAACAACATCTCAGTGACCTCATGACCATCGATATTGACTCAGACTAACATGGGTTCTTTTGTGCATTGCCTGAGTATGGCAAAAGGAGGGTCTGAGGTTACGTAGTTTTCGGCCCCGCTTCGCTACAGCCGCCATTTTGCGTTTAGTCGCCATTTTATGTTGCCTCACTCAGGCAGCACGTCTAACGCGGAAAAATGGTCTTTCTGCCACTTTCAGCTGCTCGATGTTTTTCTCGTTAAAGAACAACCTTTGTCCTTGTGTGCAAAACTGATGTCAGGGTCTGGCCGAGCTCGCAAAGCCATGTCTAGACTGATTAATCCATGACTTACTCCACTGTTTGGGTCCCACCATTCTTCTCTACCTTATCTTATTTAACTGGCCTTCACTATTCTCTCCGTGTGTTCTCTTGTTACATAGCCCTTCTTTTGAACCATTCTACACATGTTTTTCCACCTGCAAACTGAATTACGGGCACTAGTGTTGATTAACCTGAGGGGAGGAGAGCACACGGGGTCTGAAAGAAGGGTGTGTTTTAGACATCGGATAGCTTGTTTTCGAACTATTCCTATTTCTCAGTTTTGTGTATATTGGGAGTTGTCATTGTAAACTTATGTGGTATAATAGACTGTGCGCCACAGATTGAAGTGGCAGTCTCTTGAGAACCTACCTGTGTGGTACTTCTTAGATAACTGTGCTTAGCTGCAGCTAATAAAACTACTTTTCTACGCCTAACAGAGTGTCTCGTGTCTCTGTCGGTCAAGGCAGGTGAACTCGGAGATCTTAGGCGTGCCCTGCACCGCCTGGCCCATAAGGCTGGGTTCTCCAGGTCTTCTTCAGGACTGGTGATGTGTAGGGGGGAGGGAGGGGGTGACGTTTGGCACCAAGGGGGCAAGTGAATGGCGCGGGAGGGGGAAGTACGTCTTTCACAGTTGAGTTGTGAAGGTGAGGAGTTCCGAAGGTATCTCCAGGGTTTTCAAAAGGCAGGAGTGAGCAGTCAACTGCTGAATTAATGCTTAGTGTGCATGGTTCCTTGTTACAAAGAGTGGATCCTTGTGATTCGAAGGATAAACAACAAATGGCGGAAGCCCGAATGAATCAGGAGCAAAGCAAAACGAATTAATCGTCAGGTGTCGATCTAGTGTTTTCTTCGGGAGCGCCATTAAGGAACTGACAGTGCTTAATTAACTGCGCTCTCTATGACTATATAGCATTTTCATGTATTTAACCTGAGGATTTGTACCATGTGTATAATTTGTATGTGATTTTTTGTCACCCCCACTCAAACTTCCCCTTACTTCACACACTTTCCTTTCTTGGGTCCCCTCTCCTCTCCCCCGGCACCCTACGTTCAATATGTAGAATTTTATTTTTCAAGAATTTTGTGTATGATTGTTCCACTGATATGCTCTTTACATCAAATGTATTGTGCTTTTCTCAATGTAATTAAATAACATTGGGTCTAGAGTCTTCCACCGTCCATGATTTTTTAATTTTTGTTTCCCTAAACTGTCACTTCCCCGCGCAAAGTGCACCTTGTACTGGGACCACCTGTATATTTACTGTCTTGCACCCAGGTCCCAGTGATTCCAGGTTTTACCCTTTTTGTAACTACTGTAAACGCAAAGCGCGGTCTCTTATTGTTCCATAAGAACTTGTTAAGCAGACCCTGAAGCTTCCGCAACTTGCCCGGTGGGGGGCTCAAGGGTAACATTTGAAAAAGATAGAGTATACGGGGAAGCACAGTCATTTTGATTGCGGCCAATCTCCCAAACCAAGCTAATTTAAGGAGGGACCAGTCGGAGAGGGCTTTAGTAACATGCTCAACTAGGAGGGCATAGTTGAGGGATAAAGTTTTAGCCAGTGTCGGGGCTAGTCGTTACCCAAGTACGTGATATCTGATTGTACCCATTGGAAGGCGAAGTCCCTCCGCAGGTCCACTATATCAGCGTCCGGAATCGAGATGTTGAGAATTTGTGATTTGGAAAAGTTAACCTTAAACCCCACCGCCTTTTGGAAGTCAAGGAGTTCCGCAGACAGACACCGCAAGGAGGAGTGGGGGTTAGTCAGAGCCAAGATGACATCGTCCGCATACAGACTGACTTTATGGACATCAGCTCCGAAACGGATCCCGGAAATACTGGTGTGTGACCGAACGCGCTGTGCGAAGGGCTCCATATAGAGCGCAAAAAGTAATGGGGAGAGGGGACACCCCTGCCGCTTCCCTCTATTGATGGGAAAGGAGGCAGACCGACAGCCGTTCACCCTCACCACCGCTGTCGGAGCCGCATAGAGGCACTGAACCCATCTCAGGAAGTTATCGCCAATACCGAAGGCTCTCAGCACCTCAAACATATTGCCCCAATCAACACGGTCGAATGCTTTCTCAGCGTCGACTGAAAGCAGGAAGGCCTGCGTCTTAGATCGGTGTACCAGGTCCATGAGATGAAGCAGACTTTTAGTGTTGTCACCCCCCTGTCTAGTCGGGATAACCCTGCTTGATCAGGGTCGATCACTCCATCCATCAGAGGACTGAGCCTCGCGGCTAAAACACTCCTGCGAATAATTTAGCATCAATGTTGAGGAGCGAGATCGGCCTGTAAGAGCCGCATTCCATAGGGTCCTTCCCTGGCTTGAGAATGACCGTTATTGGTGCTTCAGTCATGGAGGGAGTCACCATCCCAGTGTCCAGGAAGGAATTGAAGAGGTGAGTTAAAAGGGGAGCCAGCTCCACACAATATATTTTATAAAATATGGCCGAAAAGCCGTCCGGCCCAGGGGATTTAGCTAACTTCAATCGTGCAATGGCGATATAACCTCTTCTACGCGTATCTCCGAGTCCAGAGCTTCCGCCGACTCCCGATAGAGGGGTGTGATACCACAAGATGCAAGATATTCCCGTATACCCTCAGGCGCCGCCTCCTCCGTACTATACAGCGTTTGATAGAAGCGGCGAAAGGTATCAACAACGGCAGCATCAGTAGTATGGGCCGCGCGTGCGGATCCTTGATGGCTTGGATAGTATGCAATTGCGTACGCGCGCAGTCTATGCGCCAACATCCTACCCCCTTTATCCCGGCACAGGTAAAATTTATGTCGCAAGCGCAGTAAGGCATGCGCTGCCCTATTGAGGTCAAGGTGTTTGAGCATACGTCTCTTCGTTTCCAGTTCTCTCCACACTCTTGGAGCCCCCGTCCTCTTGTGGATCGCTTCCAGGCCACGCACATCACCCTCTAACTCCGCTCGTTTCTCCTTGCGCAGCCGGGAATAGGTTGCAGCGAGCGCTATAAAGTCTCCCCTTACAACTAACTTTAGAGCTTCCCAAATCGAGGCCAGTGGAGTGTCCTCCACCATGTTGTCTGCTAGGTAGTGAGTAATAGTGTCACGAATCTTCGCTACCACGGAGTCTGAGTGCAGCATGGAGTCGCGAAGGTGCCAACCAGCCGGAGGCGGCCGGGCACCACTAAACGAGATCACCACTGATATAAGCGCATGGTCGGAGAGGGAGCGCGGTGTGATGTCCGCCACTGACAAATGAGGCAAAAAGGAGGATGTGGCTAAAAAGTGATCGAGGCGCGAATATGTCTTATGAGCAGCAGAATAATAGGTGTAATCTCGCTCGTGGGGGTGCTGAACACGCCATACATCATGCAACCCACCCTCTGAAAGCCACTGTTTCCCCCCTTGTGGCCATGCGCCAGTTTGGTTGGACCGCTGCTCCAATCTATCTATTCCTCCCTCCATCACAAGATTAAGATCCCCGCCCACCAGAATCAGAGCGTCCAGAGACGCCAGTACCTGCGCAAGGGCTGCACGCAAGAAGGATTCCTGCTCGACATTGGAAGCATAAATAGACCCTATCGTGAATAGCAACTCACCCCACTGAATCCGCACCGCCAAGAACCTCCCTCTGAATGATGTCCACTACCTGGGAGAGCACTTTACAATGCATATGGGCGCTAAACAGCAGCGCAACCCCATTTTTCTTATTCAGACCTCAGGACCAAAGCTGCAGTGGGAAGCGCTTGTCAGACATACGTCGGACATCTTTAGAAAGGAGATGCGTTTCTTGTAAGAGGCACACATCACCACCTAATTTCTCCAAGAGAGCCAGTATTGCTGCACGCTTCACCGGGCTGTTTAATCCTCGGACATTAAGGCTCACCACTTTCAGGTCCCTGGCCATCAAACCTTAGGCGGGAGAAAGGAGCTAAAACTCATCTTTGCATCTAGACCAGCAATGCACAGCATAATTGCAACAGGCTCCCTGGATCCTCCCACAACACCCCTAAAAGTTGATGCGGAGCCCCCAAAACAACCCCAAATCCCACCCAACCCCAATCCTCCCCTCTGCACCCCACCCCAACAACCCCCCCACCCCAGTCCCAAACCCTCCCCCCGCACCCCAACCCCTGAAAACCCCGAACAAGCAAGAAACTCAAAGTTCGTAGCAGAAAAGGCAGAGAAACAACAGTTTGTCAAATACGCCCCAGTTGCAGGGGGATGTGGCTCTCCCTTTTTTCCCTTCCTCATCCTGACACAGGACATACCATCAATCCAGGACAATGGAGATGCAGCACGCCACAGTGAAAAGCTGACCACCTCCGGCGCCAGCTACAGGCCCACCCAGGGCCAAGCCAGTGAGCCTCAGGCGACCCCAGGCGCATCCGTGACAAGGGCTACAGAGGCAACTGCAGCTCCCCTTTCCCCCTGGCTTGCCGATATGTCAGGTTTCGCTATAGGTGAGGGCTTTCCCACTCGCTGCCATTCCGCAGAGCGTCTGCGCTGTCTGGTAGGTGAACCATTTTGCCGGGGCACGGAAGTATGTCTTTTCAGTCCTAGAATGTCAAAAGCCACATCCAGGGAGCGAACTTGGCTGAGCTTGCCATTGTACTTGAAAATGAGTCGAAACGGATGCCCCCAGGAGAAAGGAATGTTTGTTCCCGCAAATAGGTAGTGACGGGTTTGAAGTCTCTGCGCTTGACCAACGTCGAGGCAGTTAGGTCCTGGTAAAGCGTTGGTTGGTGTCTGCGAAATTGGATGGGGTTAAGGTCACGTGCTTTGCGCAGGATCCTCTCTTTAAGTTGGAAATCATGGACACAAACTAAGATGTCCGGTGGGGGAGCACGAGCCCCTCTTGGGAGACCCACTTGGTGGACACGATCCAACTGAAGTTCCCGCAGGTCATCGTCCTCTAGGATCTGGCGGAAGAGGGCCCCCAAATATTCTCGCAGATCATACCCCTCTCCTTTCCAGGGCACCGCTCTAATCCGAATATTGTTCCGCCGGGACCTATTCTCCAAGTCCTCGGCGTGTGCCTGGAGGTCCAGATTCTGTTCTGTAAGACGCAACACATCCTGCTGGAACTGATGAATATCCTCTGCGGTCCCCAAATCATGCTCCTCTAGGGTCGCAACCCGCTCCCCGACTGCATCGACATCGTGTCTCATCTCGCGTAGATCCGACGATAGTTGGGCCCGGAGCTCCGTGATGTCCTCCTTAATGGCGGCAAACAGTTCCATCATGAATGCCTTGGTCGCCGGAGCCTCGCCGTCACTGGGTCGCGGAGGCGTAGTGGCGAGCGGCGGGGTCGACTGCCCCTCTCCCGCTTCGGCATCTCTTTCCCGCCTTTGTCCTTGCGATTCCGTGCTGCGGCCTTCTGACCTCAGTAAGTGACCTGTTCCTCAGCAGAGCACCCAAGGATAGAGTCGCGACACACACTTGTGAGGCCAGTGGTGGGTTGCGCAGTCACCTCCTTCAATACGTGTAGCGCCTTGGCTACGTGACCAGGGCACAGGCTAGGCAAGGGCAAGGGGCAATCACCTCACCTGACTCCACGACAAGAAAACCAGACCTCCACTAGGCCTCTGGTCCACACCCTCGCTGCAGACACACCACCACAAAGTCTGGGACGATGCCGGGTCTGTTCCACCACTGAGGCTAGGAGCCCCGGGCACTCCTACAGCACTGGGGGGCATGGGGGCAGTACTTTCAATAGACAGTAAGGTCCAGGCCGCTGAACAGTTGACCTATGGATCGCCCCGCGAAAACCACGGATGGCCAGGGAAGGAGGTAGAAGCAGCGCACCAGTAGGCCCCACGTAGTAGCCAGGCACCAGACCGCTAGACCCCCGCCGGCCCCGCAGCGCAGTGCAGGCCCCTCCCGCCGGATCGCGGACCGAGTATTCGGGGACCGCAGTCACAGCCTCAGGTCACCTCTCTAGGGCAGCGAGGACCGCAAGGAGCGGGTATACAGGCGGCGGCGTGGACGATTAACGTGGCCCTGGAGCCCGGCTACCCAGCAAGCACTCGTCAAGATGGCAGCTCGCGGAAGGACCTGCCTCTGTCTTCCACCGCTGCTGCACTGCTGGGTGCCCTACACGGCACCCGGACCGCAGCCGCTTCTCCACAGCACCGGGGGTGGGGGTCAGCTCACCCCAGGTCCAGGAAGGTGCCTCGCCTCCGCAGCCCACGTCTCCTCATCCCCGCTCAGAGCTCCCGGCCGGATCGCCACAAGGCAATAGGCCCGCTGTGTGCCGTAGGGGCTCGTGCCACCGCCCGTCACAAAAATGACCTCTCTACAGAGCCAGCAGGATCGCGCAAAGCCTTCACCCTCTCTCCCCCGCTTGGATGGGCACGGGGAGGGCTGCTACACAAAGCGAGAAACAAACGGCGCCGGAGGGACAGCAAGACACGTCCTACTCCGCCGCCATCTTGGCCATGCCCCAACTCCAAAGATTTTAAATATTTACAAATTGAATGTGGAATTGGAAGAGTTGATAGCGGAAATGTGGAAATAGAAAGGTTGAACCATTATAATGAAGAAGAGTTGTCGTTTGTATGTAGGAGTATAACCAGAAATGCAAAATTGTTTCATGAGAAATTGACAGAGCTTGCTTCAGAAATTGGAGTAGATATAGGGAGATCGAAATTGTTACAGAAACCATATTGAATCTGGTGGTAGCGGGGGACCTTACCTAGCTCTTTAAACTGTATCTGAATCATTATTTATTTGAATTGTTATGCGTTCTAGTGTTGTACATAATGTGTACATAATGTTTTTGCCTGGTCGTTGTATATGTATGCATTTTGTAAATTTGTAAATTTGTATATAAATGTTTTAAAGTCTTTTATGATTTTTAACAAATCGAATAAAGTGAACTTGACTGACTGACTGACTGACTGAGTGGAGTTTACTAACAAGGATTTAAAGGATATGAATGCATCTGGTAAAAAGTTACAGTTTAAAGAGTTAATGAATATTTTGCAAAAATGTGGAGACATTGACAAGTGGAGAACTAGGTGGACAAGAAAGAAAGAGGAAGCATAAGCAAAGGAAGCATCATCTGCATTCTTACTAAAAGAATCAGAAAAGGCAGAACGATTGTGTCCCATGAGAGAGGTTCCTGGAGGTGGATATGTTCTCGTTCCATGGAGTAGACAGGATATTTTATCATTTACAAACTATTTCCCTAGGTTGAGAGAAAAGCCCATTGAGGGGTATAAACAGGTTGAGAGATTTGTGATAATTTCAAAGGTCCTGTTGAAGGATCTGGATGAGTTGTTTGATATTGTGATACCAGCTGATTTATGGACAGAATGTAAGATTACAGTTGATTGGCCAAGTGAGGAGTATCTTCGAGACTCGAAAACAGGAGCACCCTCAGAGGAGGTGATGAAGAAATATCACCTAGTAATTACTTTTCTGAAATCGAAAATTCCTCCTAAAAAGACAAATTGGGTAAAGATAGATAGAACAACCCAAGAGCCAAATGAGTCTGTACATGCATATTATGAGCGGTTGTTACAGAGGTTTAAGCAGTACAGTGGTTTTAAGAATATTGGTGATGAGGATATGGGACATTTTGTGTATCAGTTTGTGTATGGTCTGAAACCGGAGATTAGTCAGATGATTCAACAGCACATGTTGTGCTGGCAGGGTAAGTCGATCGACGACATTTTGAAATATGCCTAATATTGCGGTGACGACGTTGAGGAAAGGCATAGAAAGCTAAAAGAGAAAATTATGTGGGTACAAGTGAAATTGGCAGAACAGCAGGAAATTAAGATGAATAGTCAGACTTATAGGGAGAACAAAACATTATGGGAGGTCTCAGGGAATTATTTAAAGACCCGCAAGGTGTGTTTCCCCTATAGAACATACACATATCACACAACACCTTGGGTCTAGACAAATAGGTGGAACGTGAGTAAGGGAAAAAAGGATGAAAATATGTCAACAGGTAAAGGTACCAACCATCTCTATTAGAGAGGAGAAACTCAGTTGCCAGTACCAATCATTCACAAATTGTGAGGTTTCATCATTTGGGTCTGGCCTGCTCTCGCTCGTAACTCAGTCTATGGAATTGACTGAGATATCCTTCATTGGTTGAGGGACTAGACTCCACAGAGTCTAGCATAGAACCCATAGGCATATGTTCATGCTATGTGAAGAGGTTTTCTACCATGAAACGAAGAAACGTGCAGCGCTAAATCTTACGAAACAAGTGTGTTAAAAATAACTAGGGGGACTCAATTCTCATTTTATTATTAGAGTGCCCTTGCCCTTTTAAACATGACAATGGCACTCTAATAATAAAATGCGCTGGTTAACTCAAAGCGCACTATCAAATATATGCCACGATAATGCATTTTTATGTTGTACAAAGCTTTATTTCGATATAATACCTTAAAAGCACATGACAATTAAAATATAATTCATATTATTAAAAAACACTCAATAAATAGTTAAAAAGACAGTTTAAAACAGTATTAAACAATTTACAGCTTTGAGTTTAAGAGAAATAGGGAACCAAGAATTGCCTAGAAGAGGATTTGTCACATAGCTTTACATATGATCACCCACGCCCAACTAAGGAATTTGGCTACCCCGCACGCCAGTACTGTGTTAGGGTCAGATTGTAAAATTCTTAATGCTGGGGCATAGCCTCTGGTCTCAAGAAGGCGACAGACAGGTTTTAGCCATTTGGATCTAGGCTTATTATAGGCACTGCAGACAAAGAAGACATGCGGGGTAGTTTCCAATTCAGTGCTGCAGTGCGGACAGGTGGCAGGCGTCTGGTGGGGGGGTTTCCATTTAGAGGTGCGTTCACAGACTGGTAGGGTTCCTATTCTAAACTGTACATATAATGCCTTATCTTTGGGTTTTCTAATAAAGTCCATGTAGGGTTCAAGTGAGGGTACAGTTTTGTACAGTTGAAACTCATCGGTGAGTCTGCCCAAGTTATCCGCTCTAGATTCCATTTTTATGTTGTTTCTTCAGTTATATCAGTGACCTGCTATACTGACCTGCGATCTTTTGTCGTAAATATTTCTATATGTGGAGGAATGCTGCATAAACAATGGTAGCCGTTAGCATGACTGCATTAACACAGCAGAGAGCTATGAGTGCGCCTGCCCATCTGAGCTGCACTGGAAGACAAGCATTTGCAATGCACCAGGCCTCGCATTTGTGAGATTTTTACATATTAGCATTGTAAATGACAATGCCTTTCATTTATGTGTTTTGAGAACCTGCAAGCAACGACTACAGGGACAAATTGAACATCTATACAAGGCAATGTCATTTATAAAGCAAATAGGTTAAAGTGTTGAAAATGCGAGAACTATTGCATTGCAAATGATTGTTTGGTTAGGCTATAACTGGTAAATTAAAAAATCAGGGCACTTTTATAGACGGCATCCTTTCAAGTACTGTACAGGAGTATTTGCAAAACTATAAACAGTTTTTAATGGTGGAGAATAAAACGGATTTGGGAAAGTTTTCCTGAATCTAATAGTTACCCTCTTCATTCCTGTTAATTCAGTTTTTGTATTTTGCCGTGAAGTGAGACGGGTGCCAGGAGTAGTCGTTAGGGATGGTTAGGGTTCTCCCACCAGGAGGCCAAGCAGCCTGCAATTAGCAAAGAGCGTCCCTTTTGATTGAAGGAAAAGCTTCAGAAATTGATTTAAATGCTGACTAATACACGTGATTATATTAGAAGTGTTTGTTGAAAAAATAATAAACCTGACGCCTGGGGGGAGTTTGAGGATTTTTTCCTTGCCAGTTAATGGTGGTTCTATAAAACTATTACCGCTTCTCGGAGTACCGGAAGTGGGCTCGGTAATCACCCTCAGAAAAAATTGTTATTCCATTGTGGTAAGCCCTGAATAAAATCTATCATTAGACTGTAGGTTGGCAGAGACTTTTAAAGGTTGTTTTCTACAACAAGCAGCTAATTTGGCACAAACAATGGACTGGGGGGGTTGTTTCAAAAGGCGCACTGACACTGCATGACCAGCCTTTGATTTTTTGGCCCCCTAGGTATGAAAGGATCATTATCACAATATTTTATCGTGCACCAAGACACTCAGGTTTTTTCTCAAGCGTGACATGACTGGGGGCACACTGACCCTCGCTTGCCACATGCATGCGAGGGGGTACAGATGAAAAGCAGATACCAATTGTAACAAATATAGCTTTCACATATGCAAACAACGAAAACCCTCACCTTTTAAAAACCCTAAAGCTCTGATCAGCTCAACAGATTCTGCCATGTTGCCGGGGGATACTGCCGCAGCTGGGGGAGTAATCTAGTATCATCAATGGGGCAGCAAGAAGGAAGCAGCTGCGAGGCACAGTGAGCCTAGCCTTTGCGCGTGGGCATCTCTGCCTTAGCTCCTTCTTCCAGCCCGCTCTGCGGCTGCTAAAGTCCGCTGCTGCCCTTCATGATTTCACCCAAAACAAAGTGGCAGCATCGCTCCCAGAAACATCGTAAAACAAGCATTGAAAATGCAAAAGGTCTCGCCTTTGATCAAGTTAAAGCCATTTGCTTTGCTAATGGTATTGCATAGCGAAGCAAATGGCTTTAACTTAATGAAAGGCGAGACCTATTGAATTTTCAATGCTTGTTCTATTTGTGTAACTCTCCAATGTCCTCTTTCCCTATAATCCTTGCCAAATATCCCTTCTACCTGCACCTGCGACTATCCTTAGTGAGGGCCGAGCAGCCTTAATCTGCTCTGTAAAGCCTCGTTCACCCGTAGCACCCGTTGTCGTCCATCTGCTCTACGGAGCTAGTTGTTTCTTTACATCAGAGCTCTTGCCTACTCCACTTTTTTTAGTTGCACCCACCTTCTTATCCCCACCCGGGTGACTCCGCTTTGGGATCAAATGGATTTCATCCTTGTCATGCACCTGTATAATGTTCCTCCTATCATAGCTGTGCTGGCAGCTTTTTGCACCCTGCTCCTTGCCCTGACTCCTTCAGATGACGTGGGTCTGTGCTGTGCACGCCCACCTCTTCCAAATTTGGCTGCATTGAATTCTGCCTTCATCACTGGGGCGCACTGCTGTGGTGTGTCAGAAGTGGTGCGTCAGAAGTGAAGTGCACAGCAGTGGTGTGTCAGCAGTGGTGTGTCAGCAGTGAAGTGCACAGCAGTGGTGTGTCAGCAGCAGTGGTGTGTCAGCAGTGGTGTGTCAGCAGTGGTGTGTCAGCAGTGGTGTGTCAGCAGTGGTGTGTCAGCAATGGTATGTCAGCAGCAGCGTATCAGCAGCGGCGTGCCAGCAAATGTGTGTCAGCAGTGGAGTGTCAACAGTGGCCTGTCAGCAGTGGTGTCAGCAGTGGCATGTCAGCAGCAGTGTGTCAGCAGCGGTGTGTCAGCAGCGGTGTGTCAGCAGTAGTGTGTCAGCAGTGGCTTGTCAGCAGTGGTGTGTCAGCGGTGATGTCTGCAGTGGCGTGTCAGCAGTGTGTGTCAGTGGCGTGTCAGTAGCGGCGTGTCAGCAGCGGCATGTCAGCAGTGGAGTGTCAGCAGCGGTGTGTCAGCATTGGTGTCTGCAGCGGCGTGTCAGCAGCGGCGTGTCAGCAGCGGCGTGTTAGCAGTGGCGTGTCAGCAGTGGTGTGTCAGCAGCGGTGTGTCAGCAGCGGCGTGTCAGCAGCGGCATGTCAGCAGTGGAGTGTCAGCAGCGGTGTGTCAGCAGCGGTGTGTCAGCAGCAGCGTGTCAGCAGCGGCGTGTTAGCAGTCGTGTGAGTAGCGGCATGTTAGCAGCGGCATGTCAGCAGCAGACTGTCAGCAGCGGCATGTCAGCTGCGGTGTGTCAGCAGTGGTGTCTGCAGCGGCATGTCAGCAGCAGCGTGTCAGCAGCGGTGTGTCAGCAACGGCGTGTCAGCAGCGGTGTGTCAGCAGCGGTGTGTCAGCAGTGGTGTGAGTAGCGGCGTGTCAGCAGTGGAGTGTCAGCAGCGGCCTGTCAGCAACGGCATGTCAGCAGCGGTGTGTCAGCAGTGGTGCCTGCAGCGGCGTGTCAGCAGCAGCGGGTCAGCAGTGGTGTGTCAGCAGCGGCGTGTCAGCAGCAGCATGTCAGCAGCAGCGTGTCAGCAGCGGCGTGTTGTAGTGTAGTTCCTATATTCATAATAGGCTCTGCGCATTGGAATAATATATCCTATAGATTTGACGTAGGACTTATGTCTACTAGGTCTCTATCAAATATACTAGACCTTATTGTGAGTGCCAGCTAGCTCAGAGGTCACTAGAAACGTTCTCGAATAAACAAGAAGGGATTAGTTTCTGACAACCGCATAAACCTGACAACTTTGTTTTCCAAGAATAAGAAGTATCTTTAGAGTCGCGGAAACAATAGATAGACATTTCACTCAGTCAATCGTGAATGCTTTGTTTCATCAGAGGTGCAGAGAAATAGAGAGACGGGCATTTTCAATAAAAGTATTTATTGAACAGTCTTCTTTCTCTTGCAAGTAAAGTGAACTGCTACAGTCGTAATACTGGTTGCAAAGAATAATGCGTACAGTAAGAAGAGTATTATAAAATAATACTGTAAAAGCATGGTATGGTTTCTTAGCCATAAAATACATACATAAATAATAAAAGACTACAAATACTCAACAGGTGCTTCTAAAATACGCCTACCCCGATGTACCTAACCTAAGTCTAGTACGAAGGAAGAAGTAAGTATGGTATAGCATAGGTTTAGTTTGTTTAAGCCAATAATCTATCCAAGATTTCTCTTAGGGTCTAATCAGCTCCGTACCTTGGTTTTAGAATGAAGGAGGTCTGGTATCTCTCTGTCTCTCGGACTCGATTTCCCAACACCCCGCAAGGGGAGCTTGGAAACACTGGAGCTGGATTCTCAGCAAGAGAAAGGCAGCCTCTCTGTCAGTGCGTCAGCTGGAGGGTCGGCTTTCTTCGGCACTTGCTGTAGCGAGCTGTGTCGGGCAAGTAGATAGTCGAGCTGCTCCTGAACCACCGTGTGTTGGCTAGGGCAAGTGTAGGCATATTTATACCTTGAAGGTGGCTGGTTTGACATAAGGTTGTACATAATAACGTCACCAAAGAACTAAGCATGGGCTGAAAATCCGTTTGGCTCTCGGAATTAGCAAATTTTTGGCAATTTCGCGGTCCGCGAATCGCGCGAAATTGTCAAAGAATTCGCAGTTCTCGAGTTGGCGGATTTTTTTTGATTGGTCATGCTTCAAAAATACAAACTTGCGCGCGCGGCGTTGACTTACCGTGATTCTGAGTTCGCCGAGTTGTTTTCCTCCCGGTTTGCGTGAGCTGCGCCATTTTCGATCTTGCTGCGTGATCGCGCGAGACTTTTCGATTGCGAGTACGTCATGGCGTGATCGCGCAAGACTATTCGACAGCGAGTACGTCATGGAGTACCGCCATCTTGCAATGCGGGACTTTCAGCACGCGAATACGTCATAAGGGCCCGCGATCACGTATCGCAAGAGTAAACAATAGCGAATACGTAGATGCGCCGCGCAGCTGACATCCGGCGGGAGATTTGAACATCTCGCATTCCCTAAATCGCAAAAATTGCAATTCTGCACAAGAAATCTATCGCTGGCAGCATAAACCTTCTGAAATTGATGATTTGGGTCAGAATAACTCCTCAGATTGACATTTGGCTGCACTTGGCTTGGCTGTCCAGCAGGCTCCTCCCAGTGCTTTGTCCATGTCCTGGTCACTTTTCATTTTGATCTTGAGCTGGAAGGATTACTCTTTGTGGCTGCTGCTGGATATTTGTATTTGAGGACTTTTTGTTTGGATCACTTTTGGAGTTGAGATTTTACAAGTAAGTTGGTTGTGTTTGTTTGGGGCATTGCAGTTGCTGCAACTACAATTTATAAACTTTTCCACAACTTTTTAAAAAATATATTGTGGGTAGCTACAGTATCCAGTAGGCCCAGGGTTAGTCATGGGTGCATGATACAACTGTTTCTGTGAGTTTTGTTGAACTTAAATATCATTTACGGCATGGATGGCATGGAATTGAATAGCTCACTGTTATATCTATGTGGATGTTTTTTGTAATTTTGGGGTGCGTGTTAAAGCCACACTAGCCAGTAGGCCCAGAGGTAGTCAGTGGTGCATGGGCCAAGTCTTTCTGTGGAGTCTCTTCAATTTAAACATCATTTAGGGCATGGATGGCATTGGATTGGGGTGATTTTTGAGTGTATTTTGATTTTTTGGGTGTTGTTGGGGCCTGGTCCAGGGCCTGACCATGTGGGTGGGGGCCATTTTGATGCCTGGTCCATGGCCTGGCCATGTGGGTGGGGGTCTAGGGGCCATTTTGAAGCCAGGCAGTGTGCTTTGTGCCATAGGTCTGCACCCAGTCTGCCTTGCTTTCATCCATTATGCCCATGGGTACTCAGTGGTGCATGGGCCATGCCTTTCTGTGGGGTCTCTTAAATTTAAACATCATTTAGGGCATGGATGGCATTGGATTGGGGTGATTTTTGTGTGCATTTCCATTTTTTGGGTGTTGTTGGGGCCTGGTCCAGGGCCTGGCCAAGTTGGTGGGGGCCATTTTGAGGCCTGGTCCACGGCCTGGCTATGTGGGTGGGGGTCTAGTGGCCATTTTGAAGTCAGGCAGTTTGCTTTGTACCACAGGCCTGCACCCAGTCTGCCTTGCTTTCATCCATTATGCCCAGGGGGACTCAGTGGTGCATGGGCCAAGTCTTTCTGTGGGGTCTCTTGAATTTAAACATAATTTAGGGCATGGATGGCATTGGATTGGGGTGATTTTTGTGTGTATTTCGATTTTTTGGGTGTTGTTGGGGCCTGGTCCAGGGCCTGGCCATGTGGGTGGGAGCCATTTTGAGGCCTAGTCCAGGGCCTGGCCATGTGGGTGGGGGTCTAGGGGCCATTTAGAAGCCAGGCAGTGTGCTTCGTGCCATAGGCCTGCACCCAGCCTGCCTTGCTTTCATCCATTATGCCCAGGGGTACTCAGTGATGCATGAAACAACTCTCTCTGTGTGGTCTCTCTTCTATTAATTTAAACATCCATTTTGGATTAGAATTGCAATTTTTATTTTGGGTCTTTCCGTTTCTGGGTGTGTTGTGTTAATAATAATAAATGCCTAGTTGCAAATATTAATTGAAGCACGACATATGCAACATTTATTTAACTGATGTTCCTCTGGCTTCCCTTGCTTTTAGGTGCACAAAGACTGAGAACCAGGAATCATCCTCATCATCATCACTTGTTGTAGTGCCAAGAAGAAGCCCTGCTGCGGTGTGTGCACAACGTCACGTGACGTCACGTGTGGCCACAGACAACTCTGCAACTCGTACAACTGCGTCATGCTGTTCTGACATCTGAAGAAGATGGGCCCAAAGAAAGGTGGCCGTAGCTCCTCTACCAAGAACGTTGCCAGTGCCACTGCCAGTAAGAAGGAGCAGAAGAAGCAAGTGATGCCACTTACCAAGGAGACTGGTGTGCCGACAGACACTTTTTTGGGAAAAAAACTACGCCTGCAGCAGCGGTGTCCGCCGGGGTCCAAGCTGGGAGCAGCACCTACGCTTCATTGGTCTCAGTGCCACCACGCAAAGTTAGGCCCAAGCCCATGAGTGCCGCAGAGGCAGCCGCTTTAATTGCTCTTTCACCATCGACCAGTGATGTTGGCATTGACTCATCGCAAAGTAGCATCCAATCAACGCAGGGTGTAACTCATCTGACCAGTGTTCAACCACAGGTGCAACGACAACCACAGGTGAAACAAGGAGAGGCGCAAGGAGAGGCGCAAGGACAGGCGCAAGGAGAGGCGCAAGGACAGGCGCATTGAGAGGCGCAAGTTGAGGCGCATTGAGAGGCGCAAGTAGAGGCGCATGGACAGACGCATGGAGAGGCACAACTGCCCACAATGCTTGTTCCTCCAGAAGTAGGGGCACATCAGGAAATCGAGATTCATGCGGAGGTATCAGCCGAGCAAGCCACTCCTCCTGATGATCCATTGTCTTCCAGATTCCCAGCAAGGAAAAGGTCAAGGAGGGCTCGTACAAGTTCTTCTTCAAGCCACCTTCCTTCTGATGATCTAGATCTTGATTGGGACCCACCAATGCAGTCTGAGAGGGAGGCACGCCAGCCGACAAAGCTAGGTAAAAGGAAGGTTCCCGCAAGGCTTTCAGTTATGGGTGATGACAAAGAAGTAGAAGTGGTGTATTATGCTGCTGATGAACAGTCTGACGATGATGACCCACTCATCACAGTCGTCACTCCAGCCCCAGAGGGCATGCAGCAGACAGACATTTTAACCCTATCCAAAAATGCTGCTGTGCAGGATGTCTCCGGCGTGGCACTACTGGTACCACCACCAATACAGGTAACTACTACATCAACATGACCTACAGCTTCCATATTTTCTCGCAGAAGGGCCGGCAGGGACCTCCATCTAGCTCGATCTCCATTACCTCAGGTAGTGGTGCTGTAAGTGCACAACAGAGTCAAATTCCGCCATGCCCATCCTCCACCTCATCTGGCATTGAAAGAAGCACCTCCACCACCACCAGAAATCTCCAGTCCCCAGTTTGGGAGTTCTATAGTATTAGCAAAAAGGCGTAAAACCTAGTCATTTGTTGGATTTGTAAACAAGTAGTTAGTCGGGGTAAGCTTGGTACCAACTATGGTACCGGAGGCCAGAGACGTCATCTCCAAAAACACCACATTAACCAGTGGGAGGCGCACCTAAGTAACATCCGGAAAGCCAAAAGTACAAATCCAAATGTATCCATTCATATTGCATCTGATGACGAGGAGCTGATCGTGCAGGGGGGAGGTGAAGAACCGAGAGACATTTTTTCTGGTACACACAGTACCCCTGGCAGCAGCACTTCACTGGTAGCGCCCACACCCTCCTCTACCCCAGCAACATCTAGGAGGCACAGTAGTCTGGTAGAGACACCAATTTGAAAAAGTACATCAATGAGCCTAACTGGGTTGAAGAAGTCTGGATCCTCATCACATATGAAAACGGTCCAGACCACCATTAAAAGCATGTTTTGGGGGGCGTGGCCAGGCGCCAACGAAGATGGCCGCCTAGGAACCAAGCTCCGCTGGGACAACTGTTGTCCCCGTAAAATTCGGCAGAAGATCCTGGCTGGAGTGCATCCCTATAGGTGCACCAGCTCCCTTAAAAGAAGAGCTGCCGAGCGGTGCTTGAAGCGGAGCCCGAGCCCCATCGGGGACGACACACCACGCCGGGTTGTGCTGTGGCGGACACCAGTATCGCGGCCTGGAGCCTGAGTGCGGGGTAAGGTGGAAATTGAGACCCCGGCCTGTGGCCTGCAATCTGCGACAGGCCGGAGTGAGGCCCAACATCCGGCGGCTGGGCGCGAGGTGGCGCCGAGCCGCAGTGCCTGCGGCGGTCCGCCGGGGAACCCTGGCGGAGGTGGACCCATGAGCCGGAATTGGCATCAGACGAGCCTCGCCCGCCGCGGGCATCGACCCGCCGGAAGGGTGGACCAGCGGGCAGAGATAGGTCTCCGTCGCGGCCTATCCGCAACTGCGCCGACCGAGCCATACCCAGGGACAATCGAGGTGGTGGTGGCGAGCGGCTGGAGCAGCGGCCAAGGTGCCGCGGAGCGGCGAGCAGCGGCCTGGTCGGGGGTGCTCTGACGGCGAGGCCCCGGGCTGACGGAGGTAGCGTTGCTGGGCTGTGAGGCCCCTTCTCCTGCACTGGCTGTGGCCACTGCCTGGTGACCAGACATCGCGGGTTGTGCTGACCCACACAGCGTGCCTGTGTAGCTGCGGCTGGCTGGCTGGCCGGGGCCTGGCGCTGACTCCGCGGCTGCACACGTGGCGCTGATCACCACCTGCCACACATAAAGTCCGATCTGCCCAGTGAAGGAGTGGTGGCGGAGCGGGTGGTTGGCGACCGGCCTGGCGGCGAAAGTGTGCTGGTGTCTACATCGGTGCCCACCATGAGGCCCAAGATGGGAACAACGACCCAAACGAACAAATTGGACAAATATGCGGTGCCAACTGGACCAAAACAGTCTGGAGCGAAGGGAGGAGACGACGCAGATCCGGCGGAGCCCTCACTAACCTCCATAATGTCCGCAATACAGACGCTTGGCACGAATCTTGAGACCAAAATGGACAAGATCTCATTCGAAGTTAACCTACTACGCACAGACCTAGGCAAAACGACGGAGAGATCCAAGGCCAACGAGACGGACATCAAGGCGCTCCAGGTCTCCGAAAAACGGCTCGAAGGACGGATAAACAAGCTCTTTCACCAACACCGCCAAATGGCGCTGAAGCTCGAGGATCAGGAAGGGAGGGCCCGACGGAGCAACATCCGCGTGGTAGGTGTGCCGGAAAATTCGGAGGGGCATAGCATGGAATTATTTATGGAGGACTTAATCCTACATCACCTGAAACCAAAGAGACTCTCCAAGATCTTCACCATCGAACGAGTGCACCGTGCCCTGGTCCCTAAACCCAAGCCAGGCCTCCCACCGAGAACAATAATTGCAAAAATACTGAATTATAGGGATCATGATGCCATCCTCCAGGCTGCCAGGCAACAGGGAGACCTGCACTACGAGGGGGCGACCATCCGATTCTTTCCTGATTTCACCCTGCAGGTCCAACAAGAACGACGCTCCTTCACAGGAGTAAAGGCGGCGCTCAGAGAACGGGCAATCAAATATATGATGTTCTTCCCGGCGAAACTTAAGATCATTTTGGGGGAGGAAGTCCCGATTCTTCACTACACCTTCAGCGGTCCAGGAGTGGCTCGATGAGACGACGCCGGAGGTGCGGGAAACGCAGGACCGCGACAACTGGAGAGAGGCCAGGGCCTCCTCCCCTGGATCTGCGGCTGGGAGATCACTGGTGGACAAACGGAGCCAAAGGTCGTGGTGTTCTAGATCCAACAGCCCTAGCTGGGACCCGCCCCGGGACAATACAGCGAGATGAGGACTCAGACTCCGGAACCACTCCTCGTCGAACAGTAATGTATAAAGCATGCACGGGGGTACTGCTTAGTGTCACCGAGGTGGGCAGCGGACCCATCCGATCACTATTTTCGAGACTTCGCACCTGATCCTCGGGTACACTGTAAACTTAAGGGACCTATAGTATCGGGGCTGACGGGCATGGTGGCTGGAATTGGGGCCGGCCCACGTGCTCACTACCAGAATACCTCGGAGAGGAAAGGTTCACTTTCTCCGGGGAGGGGTTGGGCGACAGGCGCTCTGCTAATTGGGGTAGTGGGTAGTTTGAAACCTACAGAGCAGGGAGCAGGGTGGGGGGGTGTTTGCAGGGGAGGGTGGGTGACCCGGGAGGGAGGGGACGTTTGAGGGTAACGGGCTCAATGCAAGATATGCTCATTGCTACATATGCTGTTTTACACCCACGGTGCAGGGAGCAGGGTGGGGGGGATCTGTTGTACGGGGGTGGAGATGCTACGGGTTGTTAAGGGGTGGGAAGGGGGTCGCCACATGCTGGCATCGAAAATGAGCGTTTGTATTAAATGTGATTGTTGACTGGGGGGAAGGGGGGACGGGGAGTTGGGAAAGTTGTATGGTCAAGCATAGCATGCATGCGAAGAGTCTGTGGAGGTGCCAGTATACGGGGACAAGCAATCTCACAAAGCAATGGTTATGGCTAGGAGGTGGGAGAAAAGCCTTAAAGTGCTGAGCTGGAATGTCAATAGGCTGGGTGACAGACTCAAACGTACCATAGTCTTGCAATACATCAAAAGATACCAGCCGGACGCAGTCCTGCTGCAAGAAACGCACCTTATGGGGAACACATGTCAGGCCCTCAACCGGTGGGGTTACACTCTTGCAGCCCACTCAGGCTTCACATCCGGCTCGAGAGGTGTGGGGATCCTACTGCACCGCTCCTTGCCCCTCCACATAGAACACACAGAGTTAGACCCGCAGGGTCGGTTTGCAGCAGTGTCCAGGAGGTGGGAGGGTTACACGCTGAACCTACTTTCAGTATATGTCCCGCCTGGCCTTCAAACTCAAGCTTATGCAGACCTGGGCAAAATGCTTCTCTCCCTCCCAGATGGACAACTAGTTATGGGGGGAGACTTTAACGCAGTGGTGTCGGGATCCCTGGACAGGCGACCCCCCAGAGATATACCCCAGGGGCAGAAGTGGCTGGCGGGCTTCCTTGACGCCTTCGGGCTTACGGACGTATGGCGCCTGCTTCACCCCACACAAAGCCACTTTACTTTCTTTTCTGGACCGCACCATTCCTTCTCCCGCCTTGATTACATCCTTACTCTACTACGACCCAACACGACAGTACAAGTAGCCACACACCTCACCCGTGGCATATCGGATCATTCGCCGGTCTTTTCACACATGACATTTGGGGCCCGCCGTGAGGGCTGCATCATACCAATAAATGCCTGGCATTTAAAAAACTGAGACATTAGGAAGAAGCTAACCGAGTCCATTACCCAGTATTTTGAACATAATGAGGGATCGGTTGACTCCCCGGCCACCCTGTGGGAGGCATTTAAGACCGTGATCAGAGGAGAGGCGCTGTCGGCCATCACTGGTGTGCGGAACGAGATGAAAAAGCAGGTCGCCTCAGTTGAGGCGGAGCTAGACGAATTGGAGAGGGAAGCAAGTGATAGCAGGACCACAGAGGTGCGACATAGGTTGCAGCTCAAAGTGGCGGAATACAAAGATTTAGTAGCCCAGGAGGCCCTAGCGGTAACAAGACACAGGCTGGGTAGGTTATATGACCAAGGCGATAAAGCTGGAAAACTTATAGCGTGGCTCGATAAAAAGCAGCAAGCCGGGAGGGTGGTGCCGGAAATCCACACGACATCGGGCAAAAAATAAATTTTTAAAAAAGCATGTTTTGGTCGGAGGCGCCATTTGAACGCAACCACCCAATGGCACGTCTGTATAATGCAATGCTGGCTAAAATGTTAGCGCTGGACCTTCTCCCTTTTTCTTTCGTGGAAGGGGTGGGTTTTCTAGAATTTGTGGCAACAGTCTGTCCTAAATGGAAGGTTCCCAGCTGGTCCTATTTTGCCAGAGTCGCGGTTCCAGCACTACAACACGATGTGCTGGAGGTGATTGGGGCAGCTTTGCAGAAGAGTGCTGTTCAAACTATCCACCTGACATCAGACATGTGGACCAGTTGCCAAGCCGTTTATTACATGTGCATCACTGCACACTGGGTCTCTTTTGCGGGGGTTAGAGAGAAGATAGCTACAGGTGTTGACAGTGTCACACTTTTTCAAGCTACTCGGAAACATGCAACAGTAGCCATGTTTGCCATGGAGAAATCTCATACTGCAGTAAACATTTTGGAGGAGTTTAACAGTAAGGTCTTTGAATGGCTGCAGCCAAGAAAGAGCAAGATTTGTTATGTTTCCACGGATAATGGCAGTAATATAGTTAAGGCCATGCCTGATGGTGGCTATTTCAGAGTGCCGAGTTTGGTGCACAGTATTGACATTGTTGTTTAAGATTTCCTGAAAAAAGAAAACACAGTCAGCAAGTTACTGACCACCTGCCGATGAATCTGCACACATTTCAGCCATTATTTTAAGGCCCGGAAGCAGCTGAGGATCAGTCAACGTGACCGTAGAGTGCCAGTCAGAGGACTCATCCAGGAGGTGGCAACACATTGGAACTCAACCTTCTACATGCTTGAGTGTCTGTTTGAGCAGTACTTGGTAATCAATGAGAATGTCTTTAATGCACGGGGTGCTTCTATGAAAGACATGAGGCTAGAGGTGGATGAATGGGACCTAGTTAAAAGCCTGACAGACATGCTTCGTCCTTTTGAGGTGTTCACGCGTGAAGTCAGCAGGGAGGACTGTACTTTGGGCAAAGCTATCCCATTGTTGCGCATGCTAGAGCACCAACTGAAGGCGGTGTCTTCAACGTTCAAAGATGATACTGATAAGCAAGACGCATATCAGTTGGCGGAGAGCTTATTAACCTGCCAAGTTGACAATGAAAGGCTTAAAGCAATACATTCAGAACAACATTACATTTGTGCCACTATTCTGGATCCACGGTACAAAAAGGCACTGGCCATCAATACATTCATTCCTTTTTATGAAGCAGATGTTTCCAAGTACAAACATTGGCTAGCTCTGTCAGCCACTCGGTTAAAAAAAGAGCGGCAGGAAATTGAAGGAACCACCACAAGTACTACTGAAGCAGCAGGCCATCCGGCGTCAAGGTCCACTTCTGTGGCCAAAGGCAGTCACTTTCCCTCACAGCCGTTACCGACAGCAGCAACCGTATCATCATCATCACCTGTACCAGGCCCTGCCATAATATTGTCGGAAGCGGATTGGATAACTCATCATGGGTTTGCTCGTTCCAGTGTTGATGCAAAGGCAACAGATGATACACAAAGTGGAGCACCCATGGAGGACCTTTAGTGGATGGTGCAGGCCTATCTGGATGACCCAACATAGGTCTTCTTTGATCAGAACCCATTGGTGTATTGGTATGGGAAAAGGCCTCAATGGCCACTGATCACCAAGCTGGCTATACATTATTTGGCTTGCCCACTAGCAAGCGTGTCTTCTGAACGTGTTTTCAGTGCTACTGGTGCCATTGTAACTTCAAAAAGGAACCTCCTCTCGCCCAAAAATGTGGAGAGATTAACACTGATCAAGATGAATCAGCACTTCATACCACCAGATTACAAAATACGTGAATTCACGCAGGAAGAAGAGGATACCGACTTAGGTGACGGAAGTTCTTCTCTGTTAGCTGACCTACTCCAGGTTCAATTCACAGAGTTTGAGGACGAGCTCTACTTCCCTGACACCTAGACTTGAAATAATTACTTTTTTTTCCATCCTTATTCTCTTTTATTTCTGTGTGTCTTTCTTTGTTTTGCAACTTTTAGCACAACAAAACTCTAATCACAACAAATCCATCAGCAGCACTGTCTTCGTCTTATTTCCATATTGAAGGTGACGCTGTCTGCATTCCTGAAGTTCACAAGTTCACAACTCAGTCATGCTCCTCTATCCTCCTCCTCCTCCAGACTTCCCCTATCCATTTGTTTCCCTCAAGGCAGATGGCTGGATTACGCAGAATCAAGAAACTGTCACTATGCTGACTGTTACTTCTGAAATTGACACGAGAGGCTGCCCTGTGGCCCTTCACTTAAGAAAAAATGCTGACAAAAAGTAGAACAGGTAATGAATGATGAGATGGCATGCTGAGTGGACAACACTGGCTGTCTGGCTCTGATTAAAGCAATTGCTGTTTGTTTGTTGTGCATGAAATGAATCCTATGTGTTCTGTTATTATTTAATCTTTTACACACTAAATGTAACTCAAGTCTACTCTGTATTTACCTTGTTTAATGCAAATTGTACTTCTACTGCAGGGGCCACTATGTTGCATTTTTTAATATGGAAAATGTCCTTGGACTCACTGCGTGTAGACTGTGACTGCATGAACAACATTGAGTTTTCCAATACGATGATGATGATGATGAGCCTTGATGATCAAAGTTACATAATATCTTTTTCAGTCACTCACTGGGATGGATGGATCATCATCGTCAGTTTACGGAAGAACTATGGCCATTTTGTGAGTGGCAAATAGGTAAACAAGTCAACAACAACCACAGCAGAACTACATGTCTGTCTAGTCGTGGTATGGAGTGGTCTAGCCAGTGTAGTGTTGTTATGTCAGCGTCCAGACAGCAGTTCATGTAAAATTGCGGCTATGTGGCTTGCTGTACAAAATTAGAACTGCTTTGTCTGTCTGTGTCAAAGAGATATGCTACATGGAGGTTGGTTCACTCAGTGGTGCCTGCCTTGACCGTCTGCATGGCCCTGGCCTGCTGTGTGCTAATTATTATCCTTGAAAAGGAGACTCAGAGTACGCACTTTAGAAATGATGCTTGTATGTAATACTGTCGCCTCTGAAAGGGAAAGTGTTATTTTTGCACTACACACCATACCTTATATTTTTCCTCCGGGGTGTTTTAATATCCCTTCCTGTTTTTCCATCGACAATTACAGGCCGGTTTTTACCCTGTGCGATGGGAAAAACATTAACTCAGGCTTACCATAGCAATCCGTAATTCCGCATCCGCCAGGCAGGCAGTGGAGAGTGTGGTTACCAAGATTGATCGAAAGACCGTCAGATGGAATGAAGGAGTACCGCAAATAAGAGGAATGGCTGGATGCATGCAACTTCCCAAATTGAACAGGACAACTACAACATACAGTTACAGTATCCTCTTCACTTCTCCTTATCTTTTAAAAAATGTTATTGTTGTGAACTTCTATGAGTGCGACTCTGTCCGTTGCTCTCTGCTTCAAATTCATCCCTACAGCTATTTGATAAGTTTCTTTGCTATTTTTAAAACAAATTTAATGTACTGATAAGTGTTTATTCTCTCTGAGGGCAGATAGACAAGTGAAATTGAGTAATTACTGCAGCCCTGTACTGTCAAAGTGTTTATTCATAGATAGTAAGTTGTAGTAAGTACTGCTTTTCCGTAACCTTACCATCCAGTTAGCAAATGACTTCATGCATGCACTTCCTTTATGTCCCTTAAAAGATTTATGGATATCTTCGTATCCAAAGATTTGTTTTTCTTCATTTGTTGTTTGTCCATGCTGTGTTTTTTTTTCTCTCTCCACAAAACTTTCCCAAAAAACCCCATTCCCATCCTATTTTCAAACCCTAACCCTCTTCCCCCGGGCTGTGTCGTTTTCATTGAGGTGTGACTAAATGACAACAATAATTCCACACACTTGCTGGGGAGGATAAGGTCAAAAATCAACAGAAAATCAATTTCAAGCCAGGTCAAGGAATCCAAGGATATATTCTTATTATGCTTGACACACACCCATGAGTTTTTGCAAATCAAATTAGAATTTCATGTGCACCATCGAGTGGATTAGTCATCAACAACATCCTCCTCCTACACGTGACGAATGCTTACGCTGATGTGTCCTTCAGTACTATTTCTTGTAGTAGCCATACTCCACGCAACTAGTAAATACATTTTGATGGAATACTTTAGCATTGCTTAGGCTACAATTTACGTCGCTGTTCTTGTGTACTGTACTATCTATCGTACTGTTCTAATGCTCCTCTCAGGCCACTCAATGTTTCATTTCCTTTTTTTTCATATGCTGCTACTGCCAGTGTGTACCACTACTACTACCACCACAACGATGACATTTCATCCGGCCAGGATTCCATAGCCAACCTTAATCACCATTTGCCATGCAGCCAGCCCTGTGTCTAGCCCTATTCTCAAACACGAATCACAGGTAGGATAAGCATTTTGGGGGAGGAAGAATAATGGAGTAGGAGGAGAGGAGAGACTGACGGCAGTACTAGTAAAGTAGTAGAACAATTGAATTCACTAACTTTGTCAGTGGCACTTTTGTACAAATTTGGGCGATTACTTATACAATTTGAATCAAGCAGCCAGTTAAGTTTCAGGAAAACAAACGTACAGTTAACCCCCCCTGCCTCCCCCAGAAAACAGTAAAAACGCATAAGCTATGTTTAAGTAGAAAATAAATAATAATTTTGACCCTAACAAAAATAAACTATCCCGCAAGACCCGACCCACCCCCTCCCTAACCCCAACCAATGTCCATGAAATCAAATGTCCCTAAAAGTCCAAAAACCCCACCGCCCAATTCCCACCCCCGCAAAAGTCTTTAAAAAAGGGGGAGGGGCAGTCTCTCTACTTTCGCTGGCGGTGTCCTCCTGTGGCCAGGTGGTCACACAGCTCTCTCCGGAGGTCCTTGAGCAGGGCTTTCTGCCTCACCACCTCCTGCTCAAGGTAGGCCACTCGCAGGGTCAATCGGTGCATATGCGCCTTGCAGGTACTGTGGGGGGCAGCTGTTATTTTCGCTGCTCGGCGGCGGCGGGTGGCTGCCGCACCACGGCACCGTACCACCGGAGTATTGCGCTGGCTGTATGACCCAGGGGCAGCGGAGGAGGATGCAGCTCTCGTGGATGTTGACTGCGAGTCACCTTCCTCCTCCTGAGCCACCAGCCGCCGATATTCGGCGACAATTGCCTCCAGCTTCCGTTGCCGGGCCCAGATAGCCAACTCCTTCCTTGTTAGTTTAGCAGGAGTACAAAGGAAGGACTGGACTTGAGTCTCTAGTGTCTAGCATTACGCAGTTCTGTAAAGTACACTCATACATAATCACTCAGGCCAAATGAGCACAAAATTGAAAACAAGTAAGCATAATAGCACCGCCAGTGAGCAGGCGAGCACCTGCAATCACAGAAGCTTTTGAAAAATAATGTACCTGTAATGTAATCGGCAGCATTCTTGCTCTTCGGAAAAAAAATATATTTGCACTATCATAACACAGAGCAGAAGACAACAAAGTAATGATTAAATAGCTACTAGTACTCACCAAGCCCAGGGATCTCGATGCCAAGTAGGTCGAGCAGGTCGTGTTCCCGGTCCAGCATGTCCGACCACCGGTGCGTCACCTGGTTGTAGGTACGCCGGACCCCAGACTCCTGATACATGGCCCGGCACAACTTACCCCATAGCTGGCGACGCTCCCGGAGGCCGTACCCGGTACCGGGCCTGCCGCCTGCTGAGATGGTCTTGGGGAGGTGGCGCTGCACGAAGAAGACCAGTGCGGCCACCTCCACCGCGCTGAAGATCTCCCTGGGACTTACAGCCTCCCCCCTTAAGCGCCTGCAAGGGAGCCGGCTACAGGGTGCAGGACCCTTCCCCTTCAGGTTTTTGCCGGCTCCCTTTGCCATGGTCCTGGACAGTTAAAGGAAAATAAAATAGGAAAGAATAGCGAAAAAGTAAATAAAAGAAAAGAGAGACAAAAAAAGTAGTTTTAAAGTAACCAAAAGTACAAAAAAACACAAAATATATATGTACAAAAATAGAGTGATTGATAATGAGTAAAAAAGATTTTTTTAAAGTTCCAACAAACAAAGGATTACAAAGATGGAAGAAGGATTGAAAAAGCATGCCCAGGACCATAGCAATGAATGAAAAACAAGATGGCCACGCCCATTGCGACCATGTGGGTAAGTTTGCTTGATATTTCCCCCACGAGCACGCAAAAACGGACGCGAACACGCAATTGCGCCCCGCACGTAGGAAATGCACAACACGAGCATGCAACTAGCGCCCGGAAACGGAAATACGCAACGCGAACACTGAAAACAAGATGGGCGCGCCCATGTACGACCGCATGGGTAACTTCGCGGTAGCAGGCTAAAAATCCCGCGAACACTCAAAAATGTTAAAATCTGCAATTTCGCAAAAGTTCGCTGATTTTGCGGACCGCGAGTACGCTTTTCGCAAAATTCGCCCATACTTACAAAGAACCCCAAGAGAATGATTTCTAGGACACATCAATATTCAAGCAAGGAGAAGTCCCTAACTGCTGGAGTCAAATTTTCCAAGAAATCGTTGTGGCTTTTTTTTTTTCACAACAAATTTTATTGATTGATTTGAGCAGAATAAGAGAAGTGGTTCCCCACAATCAGGAGATCACCACCAAGTATCGTGGTACAGTTTACATTGTAATAACTATGACCAAGCAAGAATAGGAGTAAAACCAAGAAAATTAACCCCCTCCCCCACCCCTACCAAGTCCCATTACCCAACTACCCTACTACCCACCCCTTATCCCTCCCTAACCCTGTGCACGTGCATATAGAAAATCGTCGGTGCTCGGTCGTAGTGTGACAGGCATGACACAATTTACAGGCCCGCATGGTTCCTACCACCTACACATCCTCCTCATGTTCCACAGGGGGATCCAATGGCAACTCCCTATAGTCTGCCCACCTCTTCCAGATCTTGAAGTGTTTACGGGGGCATCCTCTCGCCTCAAACACCGGTCGTTCTAGCCCCATATAGTAGTCCAGTCCGGCCTTCCATGCACACAGGGGGGGGCTCGTTCTCCCTTCCACGCTCGGGCCAGGTCTCTTTTGGCAACTACAAGCCCCAGCAACAATAAGTGGCGTTTATATATGTTCCCACCAACCCCCTCAAGTATGTGGAGCAACCCTAATCGATGAGTGCGTGGAAGGTCCCATCCCAGAACTTCAGACAGGCATCTCCATACACCCCTCCAGAAGCCAATCAGTCTAGGACACGACCACACCGTATGCAGCAGCGTGCCCGCTGCAGCCCCACACCACAGACATTCCGGCGAACCGATCAGTCCTGCCTTCCAAAGCCGCTCTCGGGTAGAATAGGCCCTATGGAGATACTTGAACTGAATTAATCTAAGCCGCATTGCTATTGCGGTCCCCCGCGGGAATTCCAGGGCTTCCTTCCAGTCATCGTCTTCGAGGGGACCAACATCTGCCTCCCAAGCCGCCCTCAGGGAAATCAGGGTGGAGGAGCAATGAGTGACCATCGTTTGGTAGATACGGGAGACCTTCTTATCTCCGAGGTCTCCCATGAATACTTTCGCTTCAACAGGGCTAAATTCAGGGAGCGATTCCAGGTTAGCAACACTGGGTGTAAGTGCGTGACGAAATTGTAGATAGCGAAAAAATTTAGTTTGGGGCATGTGGAACTCAGTACTGAGTTCTTGGAACGATTTAAGAGTGACCCCGGACATTACATGTCCCAACGTCGAATTCCCAATTGCCTCCCAGCCGTCGAACCCCGGCAGCGTGGACAGTTCGGGGAGACGTCCATTATTCCACAACGGCGTTTCCGCAGTTAGTCTACCCCACCAGCCCATGCGACGCAACGCCTGCCGCCACACAGCAAAGACAATCTTCGTGACGCATGGCAATGTCCGCCGCAGCCGGGCTGAGTAAAGAATAGTGTGTAGTGTACTATCCCCCATCAGAGAGCGCTCCAGGGCGTACGCCGGGTCTCCCCTGTCGCCGTACCACCATTCATTGAGTATTAGCAGTTGGGAGGCCTGATAATAGGACAGTAGATCTGGGGTGGCCAAGCCTCCACAATACGTGGATAAGAAGCATGTCCGTAGCACCACTCTGACCGCTCCCCCAGCCCACAAGAAACGGCCTAAAGCAGAGTTGACCTGCCGAAACCACTGGGGAGTGATGGGGTGAGGATAGTTCTGCAGTTGGTATAGGAGACGCGGAAGCGCCACCATTTTGAAAATCGCACACCTACCGAAGATAGTTAGAGGCATCCGGGACCACGTTGTAAGATCTGCCTGAACCCTCTCCCACACAGGCACTATGTTGCGTTCCCAGGCGGTGTGCACTGATTCCGATAGGAACACTCCCAGATATTTCAATCCTCCGGTTGCCAACTGCAAACCTGTCGCCCAGGGGTCCATCACTACTCCGCCCCCCAGTACCCATAGGGTGGATTTGCCTAAATTTAAATAAAGGCCCGAGACCTCCCCAAAGATTCGCATAATTTCTAAGACTCGGGGCCCCGAGCGACACAAGTCAGTAAGGAAGAAGAGGACATCGTCCGCATATAGAGCAATTCTATCTACAAGGGTCTCAGTCCACACGAAGCCCCGCATTTGTGCATCCATGCGCACCCAAGAGGCTAGAGGCTCCATGGCCAAGGCGAATAGGTATGGGGACAATGGGCACCCCTGCCGGGTCCCCCGTCCGATGGAAAATGTTTCCGATATCGCCCTGGCGACCCGCACCGACGCCGTGATATCCGTGTACAGCAGTGAGATATATGACAGAAACACTAGGCCCAGATTGAGACGAGGCAGGAGCGCAAAGAGGTATGTCCAGCTGACTGAATCAAAGGCTTTATGAATATCTGCCAGTAACAAAGCCGCCTGTTCCCCGGTGGCCCCCATGGCATCTACCGCCGCCTGCGCACGCCGGATGTTGTGCCGTGTCGCCCTATGAGGCATAAAGCCGGCCTGATCAGGGTGGACCAGGTCCGTCATATATGGGAGTAAGCGGTTTGCCAGAGCCTTTGCTAGTATTTTAGCCTCAATATTGAGCAATGAGATGGGGCGATATGAGTCATGCCTGTCAGGGGGTCTACCTGGCTTTTGGAAAACCACAATTTCAGCATGGCGCCAGTCAGAAGGCAACCTACCCCGCGCCCGTGCCGTCTCTAGTGCACATCGATAATGGGATCCTAGTTGGAGTTGGAATTTCTTAAAAAATTCACAGGGGTAGCCGCTCGGCCCAGGTGCCTTCCCTACATTAAGTTGACCCAGTGCCTCCCCCAGTTCATCAGCCGTAAGGGGGGCATCAAGTGTTTTCCTGGTCTCATCGGAGACCGCCCTAGGCGGCAAGTCGTCTATGAATTTAGCTACTTCATCCACGGAGAGGCAGTCTCGCGGGGCATATTGTACCTTGAAATAGTTGGCAAAACTCGCCGCCAGCTCGGCCGGGTCCGTAATCGCCACTCCGTCTTCAGCAGTGAGGCCCGGCAGCGTGATCGGTTGAAGACTGCGCTGACATAGCCTATGGAGCATGGTACAGGACTTATCTCCCCACTGGTATATTCTGCTCCGTGTGGCCAACCACGCCTGTTTAGCCTCATCCATCAATATAGATGCATAGGACTGCTGTGCCTGGAGAAGCAATCGTGTCGCGACCTCTTCCCCCCCCTCCCCTGCTCCGCCGCTCCAAGGTTTCCACCAGCGTGGCTGCTTCAGTGGCTGACTCCCGATGTCTGCGACGGGCCGCAGCACACCACGCGATGTCCACCCCCCGTATAGTGGGCTTCATTGCCTCCCAAACCACTACTGCGTCTATATCATCGAATAGGTTTTCCCGCCAGTAATGGGCGATTGCCTCTCGCAGGTGTTGGACATAGCTGGGTTGCTGAAGATGCCACGAGGACATCCTCCACCGGAATGGTTGTCGTGTCCTAAGGAGTTCTACCCTGACCGATACTGGGGAATGATCCGACAGCCCCCTTGGTAATATCACGGCTTCCCTCACCTTGCTCAGGCAGACACCAGGCACAAACACATAATCCAGTCTCGAGAAGGAGCCATGTACCGCAGAGACATATGTATATTCGTGCGCTGCGGGGTGCATATGTCGCCACACATCCACCCATCCCAATCCCTCAACCATAGCACGCAACCGGGTAGGGGAGGGGGGGAGAGAGCCAGCAAGCACCCCCTGTCGCCTCTGACGTCTATACACACATCCATCACCTCATTCCAATCACCCCCAACCACAGCCAAGGATTCCGGGATATCGTCCCACACCGTAAACAGCTTCTCGGACAAGGCCCACTGCAGAGGGGGAGGGGCATAGACACTTCCAAAAATCACCGGCTCAGCACCCACCATGCCTTTGACAAAAATATAGCGACCTTGTGGGTCTGCCCACTGCTTCTCATGAACGTAGGCCACCCTGCGATGCCCCAAGATAGCAACACCTCTGGACCCCCTAGCAAATCCAGCATGAAAGACCTGTTGATAGCCAAATCTCTGTAAGCTAAGCGCCTTAGAGCCCATCATGTGTGTTTCCTGGAGCAAGAGCACGTCAGCAGACTCTCTCTTCCCCCAACGCAAGACAGCCCCTCGTTTAATCTTATCAAGCATCCCCCTGACATTCCAGGTGATCACCCGGAGGGACTCTCCGGGGAGTCCATGAGACATTTCAGCCATAGTCAAGTGAGACCCACCGAGTAGGCCCTCTGCGCCACCCCCGCACACCTCGCACCTTCCACAGTACATCTGTAAACAGCACGTGCATTTCCCCCCACCCGCCCCAAAGCTCCCCAACATCAACGATAGCAACCCCTGCCCGACCCCCACCCCAAGCCATCCTCACCCCTACACCCCCCTCCCCCTGCCCCCAACACCCTCCACCCCTATATCTCATAGAACGCTGAAGTACCTGTCACGGCATGGGCAGCCCCGGGCCCAAAGCAGAGGGCCCAAGACCAACCATACCAATGGATCCCAACACCCCTTAGGAACAGTAAAGCCCGCCCCTCCCCCAGTCAACACCCACCGCGTGTGGTGGTTGGAGGCCCCTAACAAGTCGCCCCTGAACCTCCATCCGCAATACTACTTATAACCAAACCATCTCTTAGAGCAAGCAACATAGGCTGTGTCAATGCTTTCCAAAAGATGAAACCTGACCGTGGGACCCCCGGCAGTCCGAGTCCACCGCCTCTGCAGAGAAATGCATCCCTCCCAGGGTCTCAAGAATTATCTTCGGAGTGATCAGGTGAAACAGCTCTACTATCTTGAGTCGCGCTGGCGGAAGCGGATCTCTTCCGCGATTGGGACCTCCGATGTCGTCCGCTCCGGGCCGGCTGGCCTCTCTGCTCCTGCGACAAACCTCCGGGGTCACCAGGATTCAGTCCCAGCTGAGCATGCGGCCTGATCGGCACAGATTCGTCAGTCCATTTGAAGACGTCCTCAGGGGAATCGAAAAAATTAGTCCGGGACTGATAAACAACCCGCAGGCGGGCCGGGTACAGTAGAGAATATTGAATTTTCAGACCCCGTAACTTGGCCTTGGCATCCACGAAGGAGCGGCGTTGCTGCTGCACTAGTTTGGTGTAGTCGGGAAAGATCATGATCTTCCGATTTTTGTATGTAATGGAGTCCCTGGTTCTCGCTTCCCGCAGGATAACGTCCCTGTCATAATAATTCAAAAGTTTGGCAATCACAGGTCTGGGATGCTCACCTTCTGGCGGCCTCTGTGTTAAGGCCCGATGTGCTCGTTCAATTACAAAGCAGTTGGAAAGGACCCCCGAGGGGAGCCAGCTCTCCAGCCATTGGGTTAGGAACAGTTCCATATTTTCTTTCTCACACCTCTCCGGAAAACCAACGAAGCGAAGGTTGTTTCTGTGTGCACGTCCTTCAGCATCCTCCACCCGGGTCGCGAGGTTCTTTTGGATGTGTTCCATCGCAGCCATTTTACGTTTTAGGGACCCAACATCGTCTTCTACTACCGAAATCCTAGATTCTGTCTCCGTAATCCGTGCCACGGCATTTCGTAGGTCTTGGCGCAACAGAGTCACATCTGCGCCCACTGCCCCAATCTTTGCGTCCAGCATGTCCCTGGACTGGGTGATCGCCGCCATGAGCGCCGCGTTGTCTGGCCCCGCTCCACCGCCACCACCAGCTGCTCCGGACCCTCCACTGGGCCCCGTAAATTTGTCGATGGGCCCTTGTTTGGGCGGACCACCACCTCCCCTGGTCATGGCTGCGTGTAGTCTCAAGGCCACAATATGTGAAGGATTCGCACAAGCGCAGGCACCACGCACCTCCGGGAACGTCCAACGCAGAACAGCGCAGCAAGTCCTCTACCTTCAGGTATAAGTGTCCGAGGCACCTCGGCTACTGGTATTGAGTCGGCCCCCAGCCAAGCCAGAGCCACTGTTGCGAATCAATTACAGGCCAGTCGCCGGTCCGCACTCACTGTGCCGGTCGCCCCGTGGACCACTCCGGGCGCTGCGGGCTCATGTGGTTCTCTGGACGTCCTTCACAGCTCCACAGCCGACCACACCAAACAATGGACTCAGGGGAGTCACAGACAGCCTGCAGGCCGCCCCGGGCAGGTCCAGCACACCAAATCTCACAATGGCCCAAAAGTCCGCCTCCAGGGGCAGTACCGCAGCGTCACTCACGGTTTGTCACGGTTGTATACGAGGGCCGCAGTCACCCAGGCACCTCCACTGAACCGCTTCAGCCCAGGTCAGGGCCGGCTCCGGGAGCGCCAAGCTCGAGGCCCCTGCTGGCCGATGTCTACGTAGGCCTCTGTGTCCTCCAGGGGGCCGATGCGCTCCAATCACCTCCCCCGTGATCAGCGAGGCAGTCCGGCACTCAGTCACGGCGCCTCAGATTCTCCGCGACCCAGGGTCCGGCAGCTCGCCGCGCGGTCGGCCCGCCCGTCAGTTCTCCCCCACGGCTGCTCCAAAATCGAGGCCCCGGTCTCGTTGTCAGAGACCAGGCCGCACGCCTCCGCCGGCAACTCAGCCGCACCGGACAGCTCAGGAATGCCGCTCGTGGCACCGGAGGGTTCCCAGCACCGCCAAACACACTCGCCCTGTGAAGTAGATGAATGGAAAAATAAACTTATGAAAGAACTTCCCCTTAATAATGAAGATCCGTGTCTGGCGTACCAGGCCTATGAGAACTGGATCCTGCACTCCCTCGAAACCATCCTCCCCCTTAAGAAATCAATAGTAAAACGCTCCCATAAAACAGCACCTTGGTATTCGGAGACCCTCAGGAACAAAAAGCGCCAATGTCGAAGAATCGAAAGAAAATGGCGTTTAGACTACTCTATGGAGGATAAAACTCGATATCGAGAGGAAATAAAAGCCTATAAGAAAGAAGTAAAAGCTGCTCAAGCGGCATACTTTTCTGACAAGATTTTAGCCGCAAAATCTAAACCCAGGGAAATCTTTCAAACTCTACAAAAACTTACTAAACCATCCCCCCCCAGTGTATATGAGGAAAAATCTGTTTCCCAATGCAACGATTTAGCGGAATTCTTCGCGGCCAAAGTAAACAAAATATATACTTCCTTCCCATGCACTACTATTCCTCTGATAGCTCAGGACAAAACCAGAGGTATAGACCCCATTCTAGCCTCCTCACCCACGCTTGACCACTTCCCCTGCATGGATCTCGAAGTGTTGGAGTCCATGGCTCGGAAAGTAAAATCCGGATCTCCAACTGACCCGGCACCCCCTGAAGCCATGTTGCTGGCATCTCAGATTGTCCTACCTATCATCAAAAACCTCCTGAACGCTTCCATCGCTTCTGGCATCGTCCCTCCCGCCTGGAAACAGGCGATGGTCCGAGCACTGATAAAGAAGCCAAACCTGGACCCATTGGACTTTGCCAACTATCGTCCTATTTCCCTGTTACCCTGGGTGAGTAAAATCGTGGAGAAGTATGTCAACCTCCAGCTGGTTAGCTTTCTTGAAGATAACCAGCTGTTAGATACCACCCAGACAGGGTTTAGACCTAAGCATGGAACAGAGTCCGCCCTCCTAATGGTCATCGAGGAGTCCAGGAAAATTCTTGATCAGGGAGGATCAGTGGCAGTGATCCTCCTTGACCTTAGCGCGGCATTCGACACGGTCAGTCACAACACCTTACTGAACCGTCTCTCGAATGCCGGCATTGTGGACAAGGCCTGGCTCTGGTTAAAATCTTTTCTAAGTAACAGGTCGTTCCAAGTGTTTGACGGTCAGACAGTGTCCTCCAGCATACCCCTGAAGTGTGGAGTCCCCCAGGGCTCCTCTTTGAGCCCCGCGCTTTTTAATATCTACATGAGGCCATTGGCTGAGGTAGTTCGTCCGCATGGAGTCAAGATCATTTCATATGCGGACGACACCCAGCTGGTGGTCTCATTAGCGCAGGAGGCTCAACAGCCACTTTCAGGTGGACTAACAAAATGCTTGGAGGAAGTGAAGGCCTGGATGACTCTGTCATCGCTAAAGCTCAATGGTGACAAAACGGAGCTTATGCTCCTGGGCCCTGCTGACCCTACCCTTTTCAACTCACTATGGCCCACCTGTCTAGGCCCCCCCCCGGCTCCGAAAGAAAACATCAAAAGCCTAGGGGTGTGGTTAGACAGGAGTCTTTCACTTAACACCCAGGCTACAAAGCTTTCAGCCACCTGCTTTGGACTACTCAGGACACTGAAGAAAGTTCTTCCTTTGCTCCCAATGGAGGCAAAGCAGATAGCCATACAGGGCATGATACAGTCACGACTGGACTCTAACAACGCCCTCTATCTGGGTGCTCCAGAGTACACACTAAAGAGGCTACAGCTGGTACAAAACTGTGCTGCCCGCACTCTATTGCAGATCCCACGCAGAATGCCAGTTAGAACGGCACTGACCAGCCTACACTGGCTCCCAGTGCGTAAGAGAGTCACCTTTAAGGCAATGTGTATTGCTCACCAGGCCTTTTGGGACTCGGGACCTCAAATTACTCGAAGCCTAGTAAGCCAGTATCGTCCAGGCAGAAACCTGCGATCTAGCCAGGCTTTTATGGCAACAGTCCCTAGAATCAAAAGGACAAGATCGGGGGGAAGGATGTTTGCCTTCAATGCCGCTAAGATCTGGAACTCCCTTCCTTCTCACTTGAGATCCAACCCCGACCTAGCCTCTTTCCGCAAACAACTAAAAACCCACCTGTTCAATTCTCTTTAATAAAACCCAGCCCTCCCTCCCTCTTCGGTTCTGTAACCTCACTTACCTTACCAACAGGTTCCTCTAGCGCTTGGACGCCTCAGGGCAGCAATTTGCGCTTTAAAAAATCCACTTTCATTCATTCATTTCATTAAATTTATAGCGGAATGGGCTCAGGGGCCAGGATAACTGATCGGATGTCCTCCGGGCCGGCGGGAGCTCTACGAAGCTGCGACCGCCATCTTCGCCCGCTACATCGTTGTGGCTTTTTGGAACTAGTGGAAGCAGCCATGTCTGTATTTGGACTGGATGGGCTATGTCTAAATACGGGCATGGTTTCTAAGCCTATAGAAGGGCAAGGTGAATTGTACCTATATAATGGCATGAATCAGGAAAATTACACTTGGGTCCTAAAACGCTATACAACACCCACTCCACTCTATTATGTTTACAAATGCTTAGTATTTAGTAATGTCGAACATATCTAAAGTATGATGTGTAAAAATCCCTCCCAACATACATAAAATGCATTCCAAATGGTTGTACACGAAAATTAGCATTTTAAAAGCAGTGTCTTCATTCAAAGCATATAGTATGACATTTGAAATGCTATCAGAATGAATCATGAAATGACATTTATGAAATGGCTCTTAATTACAAAAGAAAAAAAGTCAAGACCATTCCATGACAGAATATATAAATACTGTTCAGATTGTGGACAAGATCAAATATTGTCATTTGGAAGTGTGTCAAAGAATTCTTGCTCTCTAAGAATAGTTCTACTTTAAGCAGATTACTTTGAGCTAAAAAAGTTTAATTTTGGAAAAAGTCAAATCGCAAAAAAATAGAGTTCTGAAGTTGGAAGGTTTGTTTGGAAAAATGAAGGTCGAATACAGAGTCCCGTAGAACGCTGTGTGCTTCAAAAGTCATTCTCGTTGTTAGGAGAAAACATCAAATCTTCTAAGCTGGTGTGAGAAGTTGGCCTGATGTATGATGTTCACTATTCTAGTGAGCACCTTGTATCAGTCCAAACAATCTTTTACGGTGGTGGTTGTAAAGTCAACCTTATAGACAAGCTATCCTAAGGGTAGCATGGATTAAGCAGTCTTAGGCTTAACTCAAGAGGGCATGTGAAGCCAGCTGTTTTACCATATGCAGTCCTGTAATATCAAATGAAAGGACACCACTCAAGTTATATATTATAAAAATATATGTATTTATTACTAGAATAATCCTCTGTACTCTTTATGAGTCCAGAAGCACAAGCGTTTAAACAAAAGCACAGTTAAACATACACAAGTTGCACAATTATGGATAGGGCCGGTGGCCACTCAAACCATATACAAAATAAGTGGTATAAGTACCACTTCTCGAACAATGGTAAGGCCTAGGGCCTTGGGAATCGCTGGGACTACACTGGACTAACAGCAGTTAAGACGGGAGTAGCCCGCGGGATTCGGGTGCAGCGCTAAAAGCACACGCATGAACCAATGCAAAGTCAATGGTGCGTAAAAGTTATAAAGTTACTGTTTTGGAAGTCTTCCGACTGGAATAGAATTAAGCCACTTTAAACTAGGACACTAGAGGTGTAAACCACTACAGGAGCACCGGTGTTAGATCGTTATCTCACCCACAGGAAGCGGGTGCATAGGTGCCAAAGTGTGTCGGGTTTCGTCATGGAGTTCTATGGAGCCTGGAGATGAAGATGCTGCAGGCGGCCAGGAGAAAAGAGTACGGTGGGATCCAAGGGTGGATCGAAGATGTAGAGTACCTGAAAGCAGAGGGGACAGAGTCTGGGTCACTAGCCATATAGACCGGAGATTTCTTAGCAATAGCATATTATATATATATATATATATATATATATATATGCCCACACGCTCACTTGTCGTGTATTTCTATAGGTTCTGAATCGATCCCCCTATTCCTGACCCTATTCTGGTTAAACTACCTAGCTAGTTAACTAACAGTCAGCCCATGAGGCAAGAAATTCCCCATGATGCAGATACCGTTATCTGACGCAGTCACACTATGGCACAGGAACGTGTTATCTGATTAGGTCATAACGCTTGAGATCTAATTAGACAAGCGATATTCCTCCAGCCCCTGATAAGGCATACGACGTTCTCATAACAAATCAAACCTATGACAACCTGGATAATCCGTGCGGCCATTGTTTTGATTTCACAGAGAACTTTAGTAAAGAATGTGCTAACGAGCAAGTCGTATGACATCTTTATTGACGTACCTATGTCCATCCTTACGTCAATCCCGGCACCTTTAAGGTATAAATATTGCCGATCTTGCCCTATGCAAAACACACGCGTGGTGACAAGACGGAGCAGCCATACTTGCCGAAGCCGAGAGCAGAAGCAGACCCCGCAGGCAGCAGCCCCGCCTTCCTGACGCGCTGAGAGACGCGCTGCTATCTCAAGCCGAGAGACCCAGCACCGGCGCTTCCGGGTAGCCCTCGCAGGCAGCCTGGAATATCGAGAGCAGAGAAAGAGATACCATTCCTCATTCATCCTAAATTCCAGGTACAGAACTGAATAACCCCTCCTAGAGAATTCTTTAGTTATTCACTTGGCAAAAACAAACTTAACTTAAACTGTAACTTTCTATTCCCGCCCACGCATTAGACTTAGGTCAGGTACACGGGGTAGGCGTATTTAGAAACACCAGTTGAGCACGTTTAGTCAAATGTATATGTGTATGTAAATATATTTTAATCATTTTAAACATCATATGGCTCAGAAACCATATCAATGTTTTTACAGTATTATTTTATACTATTGCTTCTAATGTATGCACTTTACTTAACTATAAGTATCGCAATAATATCGATCCATTTCTCTTGTACGAGAAAAGAGACTGATCAATAAATAACATATTTTTATTGAACACGCCCCGTCTCTTCCTTTTCTCTACATTCTGATGAGACTAAGAATGCACGTACTGACTGAGTAAAATAATTGCCTTGTGCTCACACGACTCTTGAGATTGACTCTTGATTAGGGGAGAGCAAAGTTGTCATGTTCTATGGTTGTCAGAAACTAAATCCCTTCTTGTCTAATCAGGGGAGTTAATCCTTCCTTGAACATTCGAGAAAGTTTCTAGCGAACTCTGAGCTTAGCTGGCAAACCCAAAAATTAAGTCTAGTATCGACAGTAGTAGACCTAGTTAACGTCTGGCCTAGGCCTTTACTGCTGTAGGTACTATTCCAATGCGCAGAGCCTATTGGGAAAATAGGAACTACACTACATGGCGCCCAACGCGTTTGGAAAGGGCGATAAAACTAACGTAAGACATTTAGAGTAACTCAGTCGTGCTTTCTCACTCAGACCCCTTTTCCCAAATACTCCAAAGACGTCTGGAGTGGGTGAAAGGTTATAAAATCCTCCAAAACCTCGCAGGAGGGAACTCCTATGTATGGTTCTTGGTATAGTCAACGTTGAAGGATAAAACAGTTCCAAAATATTGTGCACCTAATCTCTGTTTCCATAAAGAAACCTGATCTGCAAACAAACATAATACCATCCTGTCTGTAAAATGGGAGACAGTGATGGAGAAAGAGAAACAGTTAGATTAGCGGCTGAAATAGCAGCAGCTGATAATGCTGCACTAGATGCGGACGCGGATATAATACTCATTCCGGTCGCCAAAAGGAGATCTATAACCTTAAAACTTATAGAAAATGGACTGACACCTAGAGGTGGCACAGTCATATTCGTAATCGAGGCACACGAATATCGGCAGACAGAGGTATACTATACATGGATACATTTTCCAGCAGCAAATGCTGTAACAAAGTACTTCCACTATTACAAAATAGAGGTTCCTCCAGAAACGTACACTCCTTTCGAGGAGGTGGAAGTACCACTCAAATTCCAAGAGCATTTGCTCTTATTTGATGGCGCCCTAAAACATAATAATCACATTACAAGGCTCGGTCCTTTAGGAAGACCAGGAGCAACGTGGCCGGTCTTAGCCGGATACACACCACATCCAGACATCGACGAGATGCCTGCATCAGAGCTATTAATACAGCTAAAACAACTACTAAAAATTCACAGACAATTAGTTCAGTATGTAATGCGGACTTCTACAATTCAGCCAGCGATTAAACTACCACAGCTGACCTCTCACCAGGGGAACACAAATAAAATTACACCACAGAACATCCAATCCTGCCTAGGTAAGGTTCCAGCTAAACGGGAACAGATACCATTCTGGTTGGCACAGAAAATCACCCAAATAGAGGCGGTGTTTCCTGACACCACCCCGCTAGAAAAACACAGGATTCTGACTACATGCCTCCCAATGGGAATCGCACCACACATTGAGGACTGTGACACTTGGGGTACAGTCTTTGCTTCCATCTACACAAAAACGCACGGTGTCCCATCCATTTCGGTGATACCAGATGTGCTAAAACAAATTCAAGATGAATACGGTCCAGAACCTGCTTTAACTCTTGGTATGAAATTACTGAAAGACTTCAAGCAGGTCTCGGCTATATTACTAGCCAACATAAAAGGTGAAGCAGCAAACGTGGCGATCCGCCAGAGGTTAAAAGAGACAGATATAGCAGACCAACCAGCTGAAATTGCCAGAATCATAGAAAAATCCTATGAAGAACTAGGCAGAGATAGTCTAGGTGGAATACCAGTAAAACCGCAACTGACTACAAGTCCAGAAAAAATATTTTTTAATAATAATAATTCACCAAAAAAGAACTGGGATGGAAACAAACAATCCAATCCAAAAGAAAAGAAATTCCAGTCCAGAGGAAGGTCTCCTAGGCGAAGAGAGAAATCTCCAAACCCGAGACAAAGGTCACCTCAGAGTGAACCCTCTGGGAATAGATATAACCTTAGAAATAGGGATAATATTAAAAAACCTGATAGATATCAAGACATTGATACACGTCCCTCTCAATCTTTTCAGAATTCCTCGCAGAAATCGGAAAGAAGAGGACGATCAGAAGAGCACGCCAAGTCCAAAGACAAGGAACCTGCTCAACTGAAAAAGAAATCACAATTTCCAAAAAAGAAGGTAGCCAGTATCAAGGTAGTTAACAATGCCGAGAATACTGAGGACACAATTGAAAAACGGAGAGTGGGCTCAGACAATGCTAGACAGCGCAGCAGAGGTGAGCATAGCTCGCAAAGTCCTTATGAATCATCTGGAGACAGTGGACACGAATGAATACCTTCAAGTGGAAACTGCAGATACCAGAGTTAGCAAGCCCCACAAAATATACGAGATAACATTACGTATAGAGGGAGATAAGACTAGGAAAATAAGGGGACTATTTTGGGATAACCTATCCAAAGGCTATGACATCCTTCTAGCTGAAAAAGACTGGCCACCAGAGTTTGTCAGGGAGTGCCCTCATGGCGAAGAAGTAATTATGCCTGCCTTCTCGAATCAAATACCGATTCATAAAAAATACACACTTGCTAGAAAGTGGGCAGTGGCCTTAGCACCTGCTTTATATAAAAATCATGTAGGATGGGATGAGGATTCTCCTCCTCACAAAGTCCAGTTAAAATCACAACCAACTGCACAAAGGCAGTACCCAATTAAGCAAGAAGCTAAAAAACAAGTAAATGAAATACTAGATCAGCTAGAATACCAAGGGGTGATTGAAACTTGCACCTCACAAATGAACAATCCTTTGTTTCCGGTCTCCAAACCAGACAATTCGTACCGTCTAGTTTTGGATTACCGACACCTTAACACATGTTGCAAAACTTTTGCAGTACAAAACTCACACAGTGCTGCACTAATGAATAACATAGTGCGCAAAAAATACAAAACAACCTTGGACATCTCCAACGGATTCTTTTGTCAAAACATAGCACCAGAGAGCAGATATTTAACTGCATTCTCAGTAAATGGCACTCAAAAACAATTCTGTCGGTTAGCCCAGGGGTACAAGAATAGCCCGGGGGTATTCTCAGCGAGAGTAACAGAATTACTACAACAATATGATGATGAAGCATTATCTTATGTCGATGACATTTACTTAACAGATGATGACTTGGAAACTCACTTGAAAAGAGTGAACACCATAATACTTGGTTTCGCTGCAGAGGGTTACAAATTCAACTTCAAAAAGTCCAGAATTGCCCATCTGACGGTCCTATTCTTAGGATATGAGTTATCAAGTGAAGGCAAAAGCCTGGCAGACAATTTCCTAGAGAAATGTGCCGTAATCCAAGCTCCTAAAACACTAAAAAACCTACAGTCAATTCTAGGCTTCCTAAATTTCGGAAGAACTTACATTGCTAATTACGCAGAAAGGGTCAAGCCCCTTTACGATCTAATTAAACCAGACTTTAAAAGATCCAGTTGGACTCAAACACACACAGAAATTTTGAGATCCTTACAAACAGACATGCTAATTAAAACAAAATTAGAAACCCGTGATAATACACGCAACCTTGTGATCCGAGTCATCCCAGGGAAATGCGGATACACATACCTGACCTCTAATGAGGGAGAAAAGGTACCAATTGCATTCAAATCACATTTGTACACAAAAGCTGAACAGAGATTCAGCAACAAAGGAAAAATGGTTCAAGCAGTTCAAACCGCAATAGCTAGAGAGAAAGACATAGCTGATGGTAGACATATCATAGTCAGAACAGCTGAATCAGCCTTCGAGGCATTAACAACACCGTGTAATTTACCAACAACAACATTGGATCCAGATTGGTTGCAATGGGTAAATTCAATCACAACGGACAAAGTATACTACTTCTTTGATCCAGAACTAGAAGAATTAAAAAATCTAAAATATGAAAAAACGTATCCTCTGCCAATCGACATTCTGCCTCTAAGACATTACGCCTGTGTAATCTATACAGACGGACATGCTCAACCCTCCGTTTGGGGAGAACATGCATACAATCCCACATGTGAGATTACAAAAGAAGTGTGGCACGGAGGTAAACTAAGACCTCTATTAACAAAATCACACTCAGTAGAAACTAATTCAGAACTACAAACTGAAATATTAGCTTTGAAAATGGCGCTAGATAATGCGGATCGCGAATTCCCGACACTTATAGTGTCAGATTCATATTTCTGCGTCAAAGCATATAACAAGGATTTGCAGACATGGATTCAGAACGGTTACAAAGATGACACAGGTGCACCAATAAAGCAGAGACTTCTCTGGGAACAAGTAGCTCTTTTGAAGAAAGAACTACCAAAGACTCACGTGACTCACTCACTGAGTCATCAACGTGATGGCGTTCACGTTGTGGGGAATTCATTGGCTGAGACAGCCGCAGCGGCAGCCACTAAATCGGCTCCCGTAGATCGGAAAAAGCGTACATTAAAATACATTGACGGCGAAACATTGCTGGCGGTGAAAACGTCATCAAAAGGCGACTGCTCAGCGTTACCGATCAACTATCCACTCAATTATACATACATAATCGATGCAAACTCCGTCCCTTTTGCTCGAATCCCTGGAGTGGGGGATAGAGTGATTCCAAACATGGACAGGAGAAACTTGTTAATCGCAGACGCACACATGGGCGAGGGTCACAGACACCTTAAATTAAAAGATTCTCAGGAAGAATTACAATCACGGTACTGGTGGCCAGGCATGAGCCTGCACTACACCATGTTTGTAAAAAACTGCCCGAACTGTAACAGAGATCGCAGTGGGGAGAGAAGCAGTTTAATACCTCGTCGTATCAAGGCAGATAATATTACCAGCAAAAAGAATGGCTTGCGATTAACATACACAGGCTAGTTCCACTTATAATGTAGATCCACAGCACTCGGCTGACGTCCGGACTGTTATACAAGATTTGCGAGTCTAAATGGCATATACGCTAAGAGCATGCTACGTTCGACCAATTTTTCTTTTTCTCAGGCAATCCAGCCTGGGGGGGGAAGGAATGGCCAAATGAGCACAGCCCAGCGGGAATCTTCTCACTTCCTTCCTGAGGGTATGGGATGGTGTAAAGAAAAAACCAAGACAGAAAGCAATCTATAATAGAAAGGATATTAGGTTCGGGAGCTGGGTGGGTCAAACATCTAATAAGTGTCCAACGTAGTCTAAATAACTTGCCAAGAAATTCTCTGAAGGGATTCAGTCCGTACGAATTATTATTCGGAACTAGGATGTTGATCTCTGACCTTGATAGTCAGACTTCAGTGGTAACAGAAAAAACCTTTGATGTCAAAGACCGTTTGGCTATTTTGCAGGACTTAAACAAAACAAGAAAAGACCTGAGCAACATACAGTTGAAACAACAGCCAACAACCACTGAAGATTCACCACCTGTCCCAGCAAGACCTGTCTGGATTCCAAAAGTCGGGGATCTAGTCAGGGAAAAGATCGCGGTAAAGAAGGAATTTGGGCCTTCTTACAGAAAAGCAGTTCCTGTCTTGTCTGTCAACGGGACAAGATCAGTTGTACTACCGCCACTTGCTGGAAAAAAGGAGAACCGAGTTGTATCCATCGACCTGGTAAAACCACAACATGTGGCCGATAACAAACAGTAGGCCAAGTGGACTCCCAATAAGTAGCAGAACACCAAGGTTTGCTAACAGTACAGAGGTCCTAACAAAGAGGCTCATCACATTCGAAACGCCTACAGAAGAACAACAAGGACTATGCAACAATGCAATAGAACTTAGACCTCTGAAAACCCAAATAAAGACATTTAGTAGAGACACACCAATCTATACAGAAGTACCAAGTGAAAATGCAAGAAACAAAAATCCTGAACCAATTGGAACAATTGACAGAACTGCATCCGGTTACTTCATCAACTTCGATGATTCCTCTGAAGGCTTCAGCGAACAAAAGACACAGCCATCATCAAAATCCTTTAAAGACAAAGCAAAGGAGCTTTTGAAACAACTAAAAGAAACATATCTGATTTCTCCATGGATTGAATTTTGGGTGGGTTTTGGTGCATTTATCCTCATACTTTGGCTCATCATGGTATTTACCTTCGGACGCTTCATTGAGGGAAAATATGCTAAAATGGACACAGCAAGTCAGAACATCAACTTGGTCCTCAAACCACACACATCTTCACACGTCGAGAAACGAGAACTTTCTTCAGAACTTTCTTCAGCCAACTTCACAGCAATTCCAATACCTGGTGGGGTAGCCTGGGACAACACTGACTATGAAATTTATGGTCCGGTCGAGATCCTGAAATATCCACACCAAATCAAGATCTCTTTGAGTGACTTTGCAAAACCAAACTCATTTGCTGATGATTGGGACTTTGAAAGTATTAACAATATGATGTCTGACTTAGTAATGTCTGCTAAATTTACAAAACATGATTATTTGCAGGGTTCTACAAATTATGATAGTATGTATTGCTATAACCACTATGGTAACCATTTCTTGCATAAATCTGCACAACCTAGAAATGTTTTAAGTTATAATCAATGGGAACATTGTGCTACACCTCCAAAAGGGAGCTCTAGAACCGTATATGACAAATATTCATATTTTTCAGGTTTTAACATAACTAATGCTGAAACATTTTATTACAAATTGTCAAACAAGACAGGGATGAAAACCATGATAACCAACACAAAATTGATATATTCAGATTCTTTCTTTGAAAAAATGAATACTTTCGGATTTGATTATTGGGACAAACATGTTGATTTGAAAAGTGTTTGGGGTACAAAAGAATGGCAAGTACAGGGTTTAGAAGCTTTGTTTAGAGCCTGCATGATCCCAGAACAAATGATATTTTTAAATGACACCGTCCAACAAACGACCTGTCTTGGCCTAGCAAAAATCAAAGATTTAAATAACCTGTCTATTCCAAAGCCAACAATGTTTAGCAATAACTCTGATACAGATGAAGAAATAGACATAAACCATATACTTAACCAAAACAGAACACATCCTGATTGGAAACAATGGTTGATCTGGCCCACAGATACAAATAACTGTCAAGATAGATTCCTGAATAAAACACAGGGTTTCAAAATGACCAGGCCAGACCCTAGATATCCTCAAAGACATCACCCAGGGATAATAACAACCTACAGTGTGGGCAAATTATGCCTCCAATGGCTACAGTATTCCACACTGCCTGAAATTAAGCAACACCTAACTTTACTTACTGATGGTGCTGACTTGCGTGATTTCATACTGGGACCACGCAAACAGCGTCATAAGCGTTTCATAGCAGCCTCTGTATATGCAGCATACAATGAGGCCTGGAAGGTTACTCAAATTGAGACAGCAGAAAGAATACGGGAAATTGACCGTATTAATTTGGAAAAATCACTTTCTGTAGTGGACAATGGGTTAATGACTCTGTCCTCCAGAATTTTTTCATTGGACAGCATTGTGTCTTCAGCAATCGATATATTATCGCAAGACTTACTATTATTACAACATGGTCAGTCACAATTGCGTTCTATTGTACAGCTTGGTTGGACGTTACAAAATCTGCGTTCAGGCTATGTGCCTTGGCGTTTAATCAACACAACGTCACTATTCCAAATCTTTAACCTTACTGATAGACAAATCGGTATGGCGCAGAAGGGTGCTGATTATACAATCTTGAGCATTGAAAAACTAGAAAGATTACCAATGACAATGTCAGAACGACCTGTCAGTGAATGGATAATACACGGAATCATAAATATTCCAATCTCAACCTTCAGGTTTCAATACTGCCAAAAATATATACAGGCTGGCATGTACGAGAAATTGGGAAAAGGGTACCTTAAAACAACTTGGAACCTGCCCTATTCACATGCATGTGTCAGTAACAAAGGACAGAAAGTGTTTCTTAGTGGCAACAATTGTGCTATGTCACTGAGCGGCACGCTTCTGTGTAACGGTATTAGTTTGCACGGAGCCTGTGAAGGGAATTCATACAACCTTTCATGTCACCAGCAAGGCGCACCTGCAACTGAAATAGAACCATTCTTTCAAAGACTCTATAATGGGAGTTACATTCTTATTGTAGACCGCAGATGCTGTAGTCTTATGCCCGGGACTCCTTATCTCGTCACTACGACGGCGAAGGTCAAGTGCTGTGGACGTTCTTTGTTCCCCAGCTCCTTTCCAGACAGGGAGGCAAGGGCATGGCCCGGTCTGAAAATTACTTCTATTCGAATAGACACTTTAAGCAGAATGAAAACAGTGCTTCTTCAGACGCCTACAAGGCTCACGTCATCTAAAGAAACGTATGATCTACAAGTCGCAAGGACGACTGCAGAGATACATACATTATTATCAACCAATTCCCCCGTACATTTCGCGGAAATCCTGAGCGAAATCTTAAATATTTCTGATACCACAGGGGTCTCAAAGGTATTTAAGACAGTATTTTCGATGGCATTAACACCATTCAAAGCCATACTGGGTATTTTTCCAGACTTCGTCCATTCGATTTTTGGCGGACTTCCCCTGATCCTAGGACTAATTGCAGGAATCCTATTCCTGGTCCTTATTTTTCGTTATGGCAACCCATGTCACAGAACAAAATCTCACGACAATGGAAGATACGATCCTAGCCATTGGATACCGGGACCAGATATCAAAAATCCTGGGACTCTCCCGGCTTAGAGACCTAAACATGACTTGGTTTCTATCATTTCGACCAATGTGGCAAAGGTGTGTTTTACCTGTACTAAGGTGTCTGCTATGCGGAGAAGAATGCGTGTTAGACACCTGTCTGACGCTACAATCGGATGCGCCAGTGGATGCAGATACACTGTTGGTTCCTACCAAGGTTCACGCACTGTGCTGCCCTCAAAGGCTGCCAATTCTGATGACGGCATTCCTGGAATCTTCACCACTGCGATTGAAGAGTAGTGAAGTTCAAGATGAAAGCAGCATCGAACAGGTACGACCTTCTGTCAGCAATGCAAATCAGAATGTCAATGGAGACAATCATGCGCACGAATGCATGGTTACCCCTATTTCCGACTTAGTGGAACTTTCCCATGAAGCTGTTGACAGTTTTTTCGAAAGCCTGAATGATATGATGTTCTCTCCGGAACAGAAATAGAGACTTTTGAGTAAACTCGCACGCGGCGTTCCCTGAATTCGGCCTTCAACTTTAATAATAAAGTCACATGAACAATTACAATCCAGTTCACGGACAGCAACTTTTTTCAGCAAGCCCCTAAAATATTCTTCTATATATTTTTTCCCGGGACACTGATCTTCTGCTTAAAGTAAGAAACTATTCCTAGAGAACTAAGATTTCTATTTTTTTAGATTCTTTATAGACTTTATATAGACTTTGGCTGCCCACTGGTATGTTCACGATATATTTTATGTGATGAAATGGTTTCGACTTTTTTTCTGTATAGCCATATTAAGAGCCATTTCATGTGTATTTCTCATATACCAACAAACAATAATGCATAACAATGCGTGTTTACTTTTGCATTTGATTCATAGCTTAAGTGCATACGATATATATGACTGCAATTTTTCAGTATATTTGAAAATTTCAAAATGCATTTATGTATTTTGGGGTGGTAAGGTATACACTATACTCTATAGTATGTTGTACTATGTTATACTATGCATAGATTAGTAGATATGACCATAGTTAGCGTGGAGTGGGTGTCGTGTATTTCTATAGGTTCTGAATCGATCCCCCTATTCCTGACCCTATTCTGGTTAAACTACCTAGCTAGTTAACTAACAGTCAGCCCATGAGGCAAGAAATTCCCCATGATGCAGATACCGTTATCTGACGCAGTCACACTACGGCACAGGAACGTGTTATCTGATTAGGTCATAACGCTTGAGATCTAATTAGACAAGCGATATTCCTCCAGCCCCTGATAAGGCATACGACGTTCTCATAACAAATCAAACCTATGACAACCTGGATAATCCGTGCGGCCATTGTTTTGATTTCACAGAGAACTTTAGTAAAGAATGTGCTAACGAGCAAGTCGTATGACATCTTTATTGACGTACCTATGTCCATCCTTACGTCAATCCCGGCACCTTTAAGGTATAAATATTGCCGATCTTGCCCTATGCAAAACACACGCGTGGTGACAAGACGGAGCAGCCATACTTGCCGAAGCCGAGAGCAGAAGCAGACCCCGCAGGCAGCAGCCCCGCCTTCCTGACGCGCTGAGAGACGCGCTGCTATCTCAAGCCGAGAGACCCAGCACCGGCGCTTCCGGGTAGCCCTCGCAGGCAGCCTGGAATATCGAGAGCAGAGAAAGAGATACCATTCCTCATTCATCCTAAATTCCAGGTACAGAACTGAATAACCCCTCCTAGAGAATTCTTTTTTTTTTTTTTTTTTTTTTTTTTTTTTTTTTCGAAAACCTTTATTGTGCACGAAAAGAGAACAAATACGGGCCTACAACCCTCAGGCCGGCCACGGGACTTTTACGCACAGGTGCGAGCAATGCGGTTCCACAGCGGCATCAGGCAAGAGAACAACAATTTGTAACAGTTACACTGAATGGAGTCATGCCGCCAAGGAGGAGGAGCATTGAAGGTTAAATTTCTAAAGTTACGATTGAAATATAAATCAATAAAGAATAGAGTAAAGGAGAACTGAGTCCGGACATTAGTTTCATAACATGAGCAGGCGGCATCAGTAAGAACAACATTAGGAAGAACACCCCGTCAATATGGCAGTACCATACAAAACAACAGTAGCTGTAGTCCACATTTACGCACCACCCTCAGCGCCACCCACTCCCTACTAACCCCTATTGCAGACCCAGAACAGAAACCAGAACCAGAAAGCGCAGAAATTAGAGAAATAAGGCCCATAGAAACTAAGAAGAGGAAAGCTAAATCTACCCCCCCACCCTACAACAATCCGGAGGCTACGGCCTACCCCCCCCCGGCAAAGTGCCTGTCGCCCAATAAAGAACCCGAAATATAGAATAAGAAGAGAAGAGAAAGAAGAAAAGATAAGAAAATACAGATGTTCACACCTGAAATATCGGGAGGAAGAAAAGAACAAGCTATTCTACCACTCCCAAAAGAGGAAGGAAAGGAAACGGGGGAGGAGCCCTAACACTAACAATACTCCCGGTCCCCCAGCCATGTATAGCCCCCTTTACCGAATGAAACCATAACATCGAGAAGTACAGTACCAAAAGGAGAATTGAATCAGACACATCCGGGTCCTCGAGCCAGCACTGGAATGATCACCCCGCCCATAGGGGCAATAGCAGGATACGCACAGTCCCACCCCATGTGCAAAAATACCAGGATAGACATCAGTAGCAGAACATATGTGGGGAGCTACCACCATTACATACGCCAGTGAGGCAGCACGGTTCGAAATCGTACCAGCTAGGCTAACAAAAGTGAACCCCCGGAGATCTCCAGCGCTAATCAGGTCGCGAAGCGACCACTACACCATGACGCCCAGCAGAAGCCCGCCCCAGTCGGAACAAAGGGACAAGATGGCCGCCTTAATGAGAATGCAAACAAAGGAGAGCAAGACGGACGCTACCCCTAAACAAATAGCCCCCCTGTCATAAACTTCCATAACCAGCAGACAGGAACCAAAGAGAACACGGCGGAGCCGATAGCCCGCAATTGATCAGGGTAGCCAGTATATGGTGCCGACTGTGCCATTAACAAAAGTCACAATATTCCGAAGGACGCCATGATTGTAAAGCAGAACTCCCACTAACAATAATAGAGACAGATGGGGGAAAACAATCTGCACCATACATATGATCCACGCAGCCAGTACGTACAACATTCCAACCCCAATCCCCACCCGGCAAGAAAGTAATACAACCAGGAACCCGTCTAACCCTGTCCCGATCTCAGGAGCCCCCCTGATCCTAGCTCACGATGAATGCCACCTCTCCCATCAGTAGAGAAACAAAATGGACGCAAGGGAGGAAGAGATGTTCCGTACATATAAAATGGTCGGTGCCAAATACCCAACAGCGCAGTAAACACAGTCAAAAGCTTCTCCAAGGTGCTACGATAGCACCAGGACACCGGGAGGAAAAACGGATACTTGCACAGGAGAGTCTCGAAGGGAGCCTGAAGGCGCCGGGCCGGCAACATCATCGGCAATGGGGAGGGCGGATACAATGAATCAGTTCCCGAGTGCGGCGACATTGTAGCATTGGCAGAGTCCATAAGCAGTCTTTCACAGGCACCAGTCCAGGCATCACGGGTCTCTCCACCGCTGAAATCACTCGGCGACACAGTAGCAGCCCTAGGCACCAGAAGGGAACAGTGCAGCTGTTGCTGGGAGCAGTCTCTCCGCATCCGATCCAGATCCGAGGCTACGTCGTCAAATTTCTTGCTCAGCCTGTGGGAGTTGTGAAGCAACTCCGATCTCAGATCGCCAAGGGAAGACAGGAGATCACCGTAGGACAGGGCAGGCTGCGGTCCGTCTGCGGCTGGGACAGATGTGGGTGTATTCAGTGCAGACTCCGGCCCGGCCACGGTGCCGCAAGCACAGGGCGAGGGTGGGGAGCCCTCTCCAGCTGGTGGATCCACAGGAAAGTCCAACGCTCCCCCAAGCCAATCGCCAGAACGTGGGGGGGTGCGACAGGAGGCAGCCGGAGTCCCCCCTCCCATTGTGAACAGTGGTGTAACGGGCCCCCGCCGATCGGAACAGGCAGTCAGGGCAAACGGGCGGTCCGTCGATTCAGGGGACATCCCGTAATGGATTCCAGGCAGCCTTCACCCAGCACACAACAAAGGAGCCGATCGTGTAGTCTCGCCCGCCCTTCAGGCCAATGCAGTCTCAGCGACCCGCAGCTCCCATCAGGCAGGAGTATTCCGGGCGCGATAGAGAAAGCAGCTCCGCACGGGCTGCGAGTGTCGAGCAGGCAGGCCGGCCGTCTCCTCTCCGTCTAAGTCCAGCATCCGGCGGCAATGCACGTCCGAGTCATGGCGCAGGGCCGGGCAACGTTCTATCTCCTCAATCCGACCGGGCAGAGGCGTCGGAGGAAAACGGGCGAAATCAGCACGCATTCCCCATTCCAGCAGTCGGTAAAGTGAGCAGGATAACAGGCAGGATAGGAACAAAGGGCTCAAGGGCTGGCGGAGCCGGGAGCTCACACGTCTGCTCCGGTCGCCATCTTGGCTCCTCCCCCTCCTAGAGAATTCTTTAGTTATTCACTTGGCAAAAACAAACTTAACTTAAACTGTAACTTTCTATTCCCGCCCACGCATTAGACTTAGGTCAGGTACACGGGGTAGGCGTATTTAGAAACACCAGTTGAGCACGTTTAGTCAAATGTATATGTGTATGTAAATATATTTTAATCATTTTAAACATCATATGGCTCAGAAACCATATCAATGTTTTTACAGTATTATTTTATACTATTGCTTCTAATGTATGCACTTTACTTAACTATAAGTATCGCAATAATATCGATCCATTTCTCTTGTACGAGAAAAGAGACTGATCAATAAATAACATCTTTTTATTGAACACGCCCCGTCTCTTCCTTTTCTCTACATTCTGATGAGACTAAGAATGCACGTACTGACTGAGTAAAATAATTGCCTTGTGCTCACACGACTCTTGAGATTGACTCTTGATTAGGGGAGAGCAAAGTTGTCATGTTCTATGGTTGTCAGAAACTAAATCCCTTCTTGTCTAATCAGGGGAGTTAATCCTTCCTTGAACATTCGAGAAAGTTTCTAGCGAACTCTGAGCTTAGCTGGCAAACCCAAAAATTAAGTCTAGTATCGACAGTAGTAGACCTAGTTAACGTCTGGCCTAGGCCTTTACTGCTGTAGGTACTATTCCAATGCGCAGAGCCTATTGGGAAAATAGGAACTACACTACACACTAACAATCGTAGAAAGCAGACGGCACTCCAAGCTGTAGGTGTTTTCAAAAATTTAATAGCAGACCCCCTGCCCCAGGAAAAGACAAACGCGTTTCGCCGAGAAACGGCTTCCTCAGTGTCAACATACTAAAGTTACCACGCCATTATATCTCCTCCTCTCCATTAGCATCAAGAGAGGACTAAGCCGACAGTTAATCCTGACAATGGCAGACATCTTGTAAAGTGCAAAAATACTATTTTTCACGATTAAACATGGAGAGTAATGGCGATAAACAAAGTGCTCGTGCTCAAAAACAGTTAAAAAGAAACTCTCACAAAATAAATCGTTGAATACTTGACTTGCACACAGAAAGAGGAAATCCTCTATATCTCAGTGCATGCATCTCATGTGTTTACACATGTACAGTATACTCGCAAATTTTGGAAAAGTCGTATTCTTGTAAAGGAAAAGAATAAAGAGTTGATTTACATGGTACCACATAATGTGAAGAATTCATGTAGATGTTTTAAACATTCATCATATATTTACAATATTTCCATATCACGAGTGCCCATCAACAATCTATAAACATGCACCTTAGTGTTTACGTTTCTGTCTCTGTTTTGGTATCAACTACAGGCAAGTCGCAATTCTTATAAGCCTCAATTGGCATTTACTAGTTGCTTTTAAAATATCTAGCCCTGTATGGGCATGGGCCTCCCTAGTATATTCTGTTAATATCCTGATTAGTTCTGCAGAACAGAACTAAGGGGAGAGTTTTGGCAGAAGATAGGTGTCCAGGTTTTGTTACAGATGTGACCCCATATTTCTGAACAGGTTATTCCCACTGTATAGTTATTCCAGATGTACCCAAAGTTCTTCGTCATTATTTAAACCCCCCGGTTTCATGGTCTGGAGGTCGATGATGTATCTCGACTCCATTGCCCTCAAACTTCTGATTTTATCCCCACCTCTTTCTTGTTTTTCCAACTGATCTATTAGATAGAAGGAAAGAAGATCTCTATTACTGTTGTGGTGGGTTTCGAAGTGGCGCGCCACCGGGTAATTTTTGTCTTTATTAGTGATGGCACGCATGTGCTCTAGGATACGTTTTTTTGCTGGATTGATCGTACTTCCAACATATCTCTTTGAGCACGGGCAAACAAGACAATATACCACGAATTCTGAATTACAATTCAGAAATTTCTTGATGGTTCTGGTTGGTCGGGGATCATTGGGTCTACCCTCATACTTAGTTTTTTTATGGCTGTATTTGCACGCCTTACAGTGCATGCACGGGTAGAAACCCTGAATTGGTTTGGATCTCACTGGTTTGGGGGGATCCCTGTAATGGCTCCTAGTTAGATGATCGCCCAAAGATTGACAACGTCTATATGTGATCGTTGGTCTAGGTGATATTCTGTCTTTCAGAACAATGTCTGTTTTCAGAATATGCCAGTTGTTATTAAAAATCTGGACCACCTCGTTGGATCTCATGTTATAGGTTGTTATCATTCTAGTTATGGGTTTCGTCCTTTCTGTTTCTTTCAGGTTTTTGTTCACCAGTAGGTCTTTCCTATTTATCAGATCCACTTTTTCCGAGGCTTCTAGTAGTGATTTCTGTGAGTATCCTCGTTCCATGAATCTGGCGGTTGCTGCTTTTTGTGCTGAAAGGAAATCGCTATGTTCAGAGCAATTTCTCTTCAGGCGTAAAAACTCGCCATATGGGATATTCTTTACCATGTATCTGGGGTGGTGACTTGCGGCATGCAAGACGGCGTTGCCCGCCGTCGGCTTGCGGTAAAGTTTAGTTTGAATCCTGCCACCCTCCGCGAACACCTCCAGGTCCAGGTAGTGGACTGTTTTATCGCTGATCTCACTGGTGAACTTCAAATTGAGACTGTTTTCGCCTAACGTTGACACAAACCTCTCGGCCGAGGGTCTGTCTCCCCGCCAGACCACAAACAGATCGTCAATGTATCTGGTCCAAATCATAATATTGTCCAGCCAATGTTCGTTGGTCCCCCCCCAGGCCACGTGCTTCTCCCACCAGCCCACGAATAAATTCGCGTAGCTGGGGGCGAAGCACGTACCCATGGCGGTCCCCCTGATTTGGCGATACATTGTACCTGAAAAAAGAAAGATGTTATTAAAAAGACAAAATTCAGTCATCCTTAATAGCATGCGATTGTGTTGATGGAAATGCATGCTTTTCTTTTTCAAGAACCATTCAATGGCTTGGAGTCCATCTTGGTGGTCAATGCATGTATACAAATTAGCCACATCCAGAGTAATGAGAAGCATGTCATCCTCCCATTGTATATTGTCAATAATCCTAAGGAAGTCCTGAGTGTCTCTGACAAATGATGGGAGGTCCTTGACAAAGGGTGATAGGTAATTATCAATAAATCTTGAAGTTGCTTCTAGAAGACTTCCTATGGATGAGACGATCGGTCTCCCAGGTGGGTGCTTGATGTTTTTGTGCACCTTTGGTAGGTGGTAGAAAGTGGGGATGATCGGGTGTGCACAATGTAGATATTCATGTTCATTCTTGCTCAACATACCCTCATCCATCCAATTTTTGAGGAGTCCGTGATATTCCAAGATGCATTTATCAAATTCAATCTTGGTGATAACCTCATAGCATTCTTTGTCTTCCAGTTGTCTCAAAGCCTCCATTTTATATTGATCTTTATCGAAAATCACCATATTCCCCCCTTTGTCAGAGGATTTGATCTCTATGCTGTTATCTTCCTTAAGTGATTTTATAGCTTGCCATTCCATGCTGGATATATTGGATCTTTTTCTGGTGATTTCCATCCTCTTAGAGGTCATTTTGTCCAAATCTTGAAGTACTGCATCATTGAAGACGTCGATCGCGTCATGTGTCACGTGTGGCAAAAATTTAGATTTTTTCTTGAACTTACTAGGATCTCTCTTTTGTATGATGTCTTCCCTCCTTAAAATCTCCCCCGAGCTTGGCATATCTTCACCGCCTGCTAAAATATGTGTAGTTTGAAGGAGAGGTAGGTCGTCATCTATGAGATCACTGGTCATTCCATCGATTGTGCCAAAGTCAGTTGTTTGTTCCAATGGTGGACGGTTGGCAAAGATCTTATCTAACTTCAACTTCCTTACGAATTTGAAAATGTCAATCCTTGTCTCTACAGGGTCAAAATTGGCAGTCGGGCAGAAAGACATGCCTCTTCTCAGTACTTTTTCTTCATAGATCGAGAGTTTTCTCTGAGAGAGGTTAATGATGGTATTCTCATGTTTTATCGTTTCGCCCCCCTTCCCTTGCTCCGGGTCACTACTTAAAAAAATAAAATAAAAGAAAATAAATAAATAAAAAAAAAAATATATATATATATATATATATATATATATATATATATATATATATATATATATATATATATATATATATATATATATATATATATATATATATATATATCTATCCAACAAAAGCAGGTTAGCCCCAAAGTTGAAGTTAAACCACAAGAAATTTAATCGGCATTTCAAAATTTGCATCCATTTCACAGCTTGCCAGCAGAGAAACACACAACTGCAGTCTTCGAAGATTAATGTCAGCCTGACGCGTTTCAGGATTTCCTCATCCTTTCATCAGAGGCAAAGTTCAGAGGATGTTAGCAGACAGTTTTAAACAGCGCACATTTGTAGATATTTTAAACACCTGCCTCAGTGGGCGTGTCCTTTCGCAAGGCCTTCTGGTCATTGCAGTGCGCCACATCTTCCCCTCGTGGGGCTGCCTCTAATACCTTCAATTTCGAACTGAAATAATGTTCCAAGTGGAGAGAAGAACCACACCAGGTGCCCTCCGCCTTGCTTTGTAGCTGTGGAATTATGCCTCAGACAGCACCATCCTGCGTATGGCACTGCCCTCTTCATTCCTGGCTGCAAGCAAAATGATGAGCCTGCAAGGACCCGCTTCCAGGCGGTGGGCTTAACCTCCCGGCTGGGCATCAGCCGTAAATACATCCAACAAAAGCAGGTTAGCCCCAAAGTTGAAGTTAAACCACAAGAAGTTTAATCGGCATTTCAAAATTTGCATCCATTTCACAGCTTGCCAGCAGAGAAACACACAACTGCAGTCTTCGAAGATTAATGTCAGCCTGACGCGTTTCAGGATTTCCTCATCCTTTCATCAGAGGCAAAGTTCAGAGGATGTTAGCAGACAGTTTTAAACAGCGCACATTTGTAGATATTTTAAACACCTGCCTCAGTGGGCGTGTCCTTTCGCAAGGCCTTCTGGTCATTGCAGTGCGCCACATCTTCCCCTCGTGGGGCTGCCTCTAATACCTTCAATTTCGAACTGAAATAATGTTCCAAGTGGAGAGAAGAACCACACCAGGTGCCCTCCGCCTTGCTTTGTAGCTGTGGAATTATGCCTCAGACAGCACCATCCTGCGTATGGCACTGCCCTCTTCATTCCTGGCTGCAAGCAAAATGATGAGCCTGCAAGGACCCGCTTCCAGGCGGTGGGCTTAACCTCCCGGCTGGGCATCAGCCGTAAATACATCCAACAAAAGCAGGTTAGCCCCAAAGTTGAAGTTAAACCACAAGAAGTTTAATCGGCATTTCAAAATTTGCATCCATTTCACAGCTTGCCAGCAGAGAAACACACAACTGCAGTCTTCGAAGATTAATGTCAGCCTGACGCGTTTCAGGATTTCCTCATCCTTTCATCAGAGGCAAAGTTCAGAGGATGTTAGCAGACAGTTTTAAACAGCGCACATTTGTAGATATAGATATATTTGTAGATATTGTAGATATTTTAAACACCTGCCTCCTTAAACACCTGTGGCGCACTGCAATGACCAGAAGGCCTTGCGAAAGGACACGCCCATTGAGGCAGGTGTTTAAAATATCTACAAATGTGCGCTGTTTAAAACTGTCTGCTAACATCCTCTGAACTTTGCCTCTGATGAAAGGATGAGGAAATCCTGAAACGCGTCAGGCTGACATTAATCTTCGAAGACTGCAGTTGTGTGTTTCTCTGCTGGCAAGCTGTGAAATGGATGCAAATTTTGAAATGCCGATTAAACTTCTTGTGGTTTAACTTCAACTTTGGGGCTAACCTGCTTTTGTTGGATGTATTTACGGCTGATGCCCAGCCGGGAGGTTAAGCCCACCGCCTGGAAGCGGGTCCTTGCAGGCTCATCATTTTGCTTGCAGCCAGGAATGAAGAGGGCAGTGCCATACGCAGGATGGTGCTGTCAGAGGCATAAATTCCACAGCTACAAAGCAAGGCGGAGTGCACCTGGTGTGGTACTTCTCTCCACTTGGAACATTATTTCAGTTCGAAATTGAAGGTATTAGAGGCAGCCCCACGAGGGAAAGATGTGGCGCACTGCAATGACCAGAAGGCCTTGCGAAAGGACACGCCCATTGAGGCAGGTGTTTAAAATATCTACAAATGTGCGCTGTTTAAAACTGTCTGCTAACATCCTCTGAACTTTGCCTCTGATGAAAGGATGAGGAAATCCTGAAACGCGTCAGGCTGACATTAATCTTCGAAGACTGCAGTTGTGTGTTTCTCTGCTGGCAAGCTGTGAAATGGATGCAAATTTTGAAATGCCGATTAAACTTCTTGTGGTTTAACTTCAACTTTGGGGCTAACCTGCTTTTGTTGGATGTATTTACGGCTGATGCCCAGCCGGGAGGTTAAGCCCACCGCCTGGAAGCGGGTCCTTGCAGGCTCATCATTTTGCTTGCAGCCAGGAATGAAGAGGGCAGTGCCATACGCAGGATGGTGCTGTCAGAGGCATAAATTCCACAGCTACAAAGCAAGGCGGAGTGCACCTGGTGTGGTACTTCTCTCCACTTGGAACATTATTTCAGTTCGAAATTGAAGGTATTAGAGGCAGCCCCACGAGGGGAAGATGTGGCGCACTGCAATGACCAGAAGGCCTTGCGAAAGGACACGCCCATTGAGGCAGGTGTTTAAAATATCTACAAATGTGCGCTGTTTAAAACTGTCTGCTAACATCCTCTGAACTTTGCCTCTGATGAAAGGATGAGGAAATCCTGAAACGCGTCAGGCTGACATTAATCTTCGAAGACTGCAGTTGTGTGTTTCTCTGCTGGCAAGCTGTGAAATGGATGCAAATTTTGAAATGCCGATTAAACTTCTTGTGGTTTAACTTCAACTTTGGGGCTAACCTGCTTTTGTTGGATATATATATATATATATATATATATATATATATATATATATATATATATATATATATATATATATATATATATATATATATATATATATATTACCTACTGGCGGTCGCCAGTAGGTATATATAGTTAGGATTTTTTCTCTATGGGATTTTTGAAAATTCTATGTCTAATAACTTTGGCATTTGTGGACGGAATTGGCTGAAATTTTCAGGAAAATGGAACATTTTGTTTCTGAGCAGCCCTTGAAAATTTGGGGGGTGTTCGTCAAGGGGGGGCTGAGAAAAAAGGGGGGTCCCAAAACGTGTTTTTAACATTGAGTTTTCCATAGGGCGGTTGGCCTCACTTTTAGCCCGAACGGCTGAATGGATTTGCATGAAACTTGGCAAAATTGTAGGGACTGGTAGCCCGATGTGCCTTTTGTAGGTCTCAATATATGTGCTACAGTGGATTTTGAGAAATTAACGTTTAAAAAAAGATATATATCTGTAACAGCGGACCGGGCAGCGCTCCAGGACGCGTACTTTTTGCGCAACGGAGCTTTGTGAAGCGAAGCTGATTGGTTCTCCGGCGTCTGTCAACATTCCAAACAGTCCGTAGCGGCCGCCATCTTGTCTCTCGGTAGGATCGAGAGACAAGAGGAGGCCAAAGCGAAGGGGCAAATGACCATAAGGGGGAATAGTAGATCCTCGCTGACCCCGTAGGTTTGATGTGGAGGTTTTAAAAGTGCCCCGCGGGGCAAAAAAAAAAATAATAATAATAATCGAACGGCTGAATGGATTTGCACGAAACTTGGCAAAATTGTAGGGACTGGTAGCCCGATGTGCCTTTGCTAGGTCTCAATATATGTGCTTCAGTGGATTTTGAGAAATTAACGTTCAAAAAAAGATATATATCTGTAACAGCGCACCGCTTCGCGTACTTTTCGCGTTACGGAGCTTTGCGAAGCGAAGCTGATTGGCTCTCCGGTGTCTGTAAACATTCCAAACAGTACGTAGCGGCCGCCATCTTGTCTCTCGGTAGGATCGAGAGACAAGAGGAGGCCAAAGCGAAGGGGCAAATGACCATAAGGGGGCATAGTAGATCCTCGCTGACCTCCTAAGTTTGATGTGGAGGTTTTAAAAGGGCCCCGCGGGGCAAAAAAAAAAAATAATAATAATAATCGAACGGCTGAATGGATTTGCACGAAACTTGGTAAAATATTAGGGACTGGTAGCCCGATGTGCCTTTGCTAGGTCTCAATATATGTGCTTCAGTGCATTTTGAGAAATTAACGTTCAAAAACAAGATATATATCTGTAACAGCGCTCCGCTTCGCGGAGATAAAATTATATCTGTATTACCTAGCTGTTGCTAACACCAGTTAGCGACGGCTAGTAGAAGATAGCGACCATCTTGGGCCCCACTTTGCATGTGAGTGATATTTATCACTAATGACATGCAAAGTGGGCATGCCAAGATGTTAGCGACTGGAAACAGTCGCTAACATCGCTATCTCCTATTATCAACTTTTGGAAATATTCGAGATAAGCGCGAATATCTCCAAAAAGTAACAGCTGCCCTGAGCAGTTCTTAGCCATGTTATCCAATGGGAGGTGGATAACATGGCTAAGAGCATTAGCTCGGTAATGCATGAATATCGCGGAGTTTTCAGCGATATTAATGCATTGCGGTCGTTTTTTATCGTATTTGCGATAAACCTTGATAATAGCAAGGTTTATCTGCGATAATTTCTGACGGTAAAAAAATCTTTGCAATGCATCGTTAGGGATAAATATCGTTTAACTTTGGTAATATGCCCCAACGTCTATTAACGTTCGATTCGAAGGAAATCAGGAAGTGTTGAAAAACATTGTCTGCGCCATCTTGTCTTTTTTCAAATGCCACACTTTTGTCGTGCACGGCAGCCATTTTAGATGCCTTGACCAGACCCACTCTGTGCACGCTGTCGATCCTTAGCATGGCTCCCCACCCTCGCAAGCATCTCACCCAGGCAGTGGTCACCCCCGCTGTCTGTGTTATGCATGGGTAATAAACCTCCCCCCATCTGCGCTGCTTTTCCCTGAGAATCACACCCTGTGCCCGCCCGACACCTCCCTTTCGCCCTATTCACTACCGCACCCTCTGACACTCCTTTTCCTCTGTGTCCGATTGTCCAGGCCGGTCCAAGGCTATCAGCTAGCCCTGCAGATGTAGTTTATGGCCACAGCTGTAAAGAATCACCCCTCTTCAAAGGAGTTATAGTAGATCAAGGTCCACACTCGATGAGATCCGTCACAGCAGAAGCGTTGCTATTATCTGAAAACCATCCTGTATTGTGATTGGGGAGGGGACCGAGCGTGAAGCGGAAGATTCCAGGGATGACTCTTTGTACATCAAAGTTTTTACAATTATGTGTCACATTAAAAATATATAGCACTCCGACAAAGTAGTAAGATTATAAAACTTTAATAATTTATAAATATATACAAGAAAACTAAAATAGTAATAACATATAAACATTTTTAGGGAAAAACAACGAAGTAGCGGTCGGCTGTGCGAATAGTCCCAACGCAGCACAACGTCCAGATTTCCGGCGTGGGGCGTCGCGGGGGGTGGGTCATCAGTAGCAAACTGTTGTGCGAATAGTTCCAAGGCAGCAGAACGCGCCGAAATCTAGATGACACGAAAGTGATGTCTAGTAAGTTGCCACCCAGCAAATAACGGCGTGGGGCGTCGCGGGGGGTGGGTCATCAGTAGCAAACTGTTGTGCGAATAGTTCCAAGGCAGCAGAACGATGGCACCAAGGTGATGTCCAGTAAGTTGCCGCACTGGTTTTGGTATCCTACAATGCTGCTCCGAATAACGGCGTGGGGCGCCCCGGGGGAGGCGGCGTGAACGGGCCTCTCCAGGTGGAGTCTCATCTGTTGTAGTGGGGCGCCCCTTGACCGTTTCAGTTGCCATTCCGTCCGTTTTTGGTCCACTGTGTCAAAAGCCGCAATTCAGCTGAGTTGCGCCCACTCTTGCGGTGCAGCGATAGGCGGCTGTCACAGGACTCTCAAAATGGCGGCAGGCTCTTTCCTTTTTGGGCCTGGTGCACTGAAATGGCCCTGGGACACCTTGGAAATCGGACGCTTGTCTGCTAGGTCTTGGACACCATTCTCGAAAGCGTCCCCTCCGCCTTGAGAATTCATCAAAAGTTTTGGGGGCCCCGACTCCTGCAGGCTTCTGGTGGGGAGCGGCTGCCATGATTGCTCGCGGAATGACCACGACGGAGCTACGAGATGGTGGTGCTCTCATGCTGACGCCAGTTTAGTCTGAAACATCCAGAAACAAGGTGGGGCTTTCATCGATTGGGGAAAAAAAAAGTTTTCATCCAATGAAAAGTGTTGTTTTTAGGTCATATGATCAAGCCTTCCATCATTAGGAAACCAAAAGTAAAATGAACCAATGAAAAGTTTTATAAACAAGTCACATGACCTGTTATGCGGCATAGGGTATAAAATGCGGAGAAAATACGTTGGCACGTCAGGCGGCGTCAGTAGCGGACCGATGTGCGAATAGGCCGAAGGCAATACAACGCGTCAAGATCCGGATGGCACCGAGGTGGTGTCCAGCAAGTTGCAGCACTGGTGTGGCCATCCTACAATGCTGAAAGTCGGCGTGGGGCGCCCCGTTGGCCTGTGAGTTTGCGTCAGTAGCGGACCGATGTGCGAATAGGCCGAAGGCAGCACAACGCGCCAAGATCCGGATGGCACCGAGGTGGTGTCTAGTAAGTTGTCGCACTGGTGTGGCCATCCTACAATGTTGAAAGTCGGCGTGGGGCGCCCCGTTGGCCTGTGAGATGGCGTCAGTAGCGGACCGATGTGCGAATGGGGCCAAAGGCAGCGCAACAATATTTTCTGACTGACACCACAAGGCGCTGAGTTGCCAAGATCCGGATGGCACCGAGGTGGTGTCTAGCAAGTTGTGGCACTGGTGTGGCCATCCTACAATGGTAAAAGTCGGCGTGGGGCGCCCTGTTGGCCTGTGAGATGGTGTCAGTAGCGGACTGATGTGCGAATGGGGCCAAAGGCAGCGCAACAATATTTTCTACAATATTTTCGGAGTAGAAGACACCACAAGGCGCTGAGATGCCAAGATCCGGATGGCACCGAGGTGATGTCTAAGTTGCGGACTGATGTGCGAATGGGGCCAAAGGCAGCGTAACAATATTTTTTGTATGGAAGATACCACTAGGCGTTGAGATGCCAAGATTCGGATGGCACCGAGGTGATGTCTAGCAAGTTGCTGTACTGGTGTGGTCATCCTACAATGCTGAAACTCGGCGTGGGTCGCCCCATTAGCCTGTGAGATGGCGTCAGTAGCGGACCGATGTGCGAATAGGCCGAAGGCAGCACAACGCGCCAAGATCCGGATGTCACCGTGGTGGTTTCATAGTTGAGAGGCACTTCATCTGCAGTGGGGCGCCGAGATCCGGATGGCACCGAGGTGATGTCTAGCAAGTTGCTGTACTGGTGTGGTCATTCTACAATGCTGAAAGTCGGCGTGGGGCGCCCCATTAGCCTGTGAGATGGCGTCAGTAGCGGACTGATGTGCGAATGGGGCCAAAGGCAGCGCAACAATATTTTCTGAAGAGAAGACACCAAAAGGTGCTGACATTCCAAGATCCGGATGGCACCGAGGTGGTGTCTAGCAAGCTATGCAGTTGAGTTGTGTGCGCACTTGCGGAGAATAGGTCGAAGGCAGCATAACAATGTTTTCTGAATAGAAGACACCACAAGGCGTTGAGATTCGGTTACCACCGAGGTGATGTCTAGCAAGTTGCCGCACTGGTGTGGCCATCCTACAATACTGCTCCGAATAACGGCGTGGGGTGCCCGAAGGGGGGGGGAGCCGGCGTGAATGGGCCTTCCTAGGTGGAGGCTCGTCTGCTGTAGTGGGGCGCCCCTTTACCGTTTCAGTTGCCATTCAGCTGAGTTTTGGCTGCTCTTGATGCTACAGCGACAGGCGGCTGCAAGAAGACTCTCAAAATGGCGGCCTGTTCTTTGGATTTGGGCCTGGTCCACTAAAATGGCCCTGGGACACCTTAGAACTCGGACGCTCGATTTTTTTTTCCTTTCCTGTACATGCAAAAAAAGGTAAATGCCCGGTACGTTACACGCTTCATCTGCCACGATGAACTCTCCAGAGGAACCGAAAAAAAATATAGTTGTGGTAACTATAACATGCATCGTCATATGGAGAGGTGGCACCAATTAATTATAGTGCTGCATAAAAGAGAGATTTGGAGGAGAACCCCTGACCTGCTAGTACATTCATCAAAGAAGTGGCACTGAGAGCTTCAGAGGCAAGGGAAACGGTCCCAAATATTTAGAAGAACTTTGGAAAGATTAAAATGACATGTTTAGATTGTGGCAAATTAATTTCATGTGGACAGATGAGTGTTACTCTAATAAATACAGCATATGAACATCATCATAGTCGATGGTTGGTAGAGACATTTTGACTATATCCTGGACCTGCCCGTCCTCGCCCAAAATGGCGCCGGAATAAATGGGACTCGTAACTCCTTGTTGTGTACTGGTTGCAGAACCTTGAAATCACGAGATACGTATGCAGTTTTGAAGCACATGGCGGGCGGGGACGAGAATTGATTGAATATTTCGACATCCCTATTGATATTAAGTTCTGATGTGTTATTGATTACTGTACTGTTGAAAGTTCGAATTTACGTCACCCATGGTACTTGCCCGCAAATGTATATCTAGATAATTTTATTGTAACTGTCCCTGTCGTATTTTAATTATAAAATGTACGTCCACCGATTCCGTAACTGTTAGACACCTTAGTTCTTGCAACCTAATGGCCCGCCCGTTACGTTCCTCTACAGTGTAAATGTCTATTCATCATATACGATTACAGTTTGCTCTGTGGCAGGCCCACATGGTTATAGGCAAGTATTTGTATAATGAAATTTTCACAATAAAGGTTTTTAAAAGAAAACATGGTAGTAGTATATACATTGGTAAAGTTTTTAATAATAGTGACTGTTTTAGAATCATTAAAAGGCAAGTGAAATAAAGCAGACCAATTACATGAAGGGTAAAAGGTATAATACGAAGGAACGCAGTAAAGATAAATGGTCAAGGGCTGTTGTGTTTTCTATTCCTGCAACATAAAGTGATCGATAAGAATCTCATATTCAGGCGTATCGGCGACTAAGACAGCAGGTCGACCCTCTTTTGCTCAACGGCTCCGTCATGGGACGAAGAAACGCTCTTTTTCTCGAAAAAAGAATATATTTTACTTGCAGGACAGTTGTAAAATTTCCGGGAAAGTACATTAGCCTGGAACATTATAACATATATTTAAGAAAAAATAATGTTCGGAAGTAATGAAAAGCGTCATTTTTAGGTCATATGACCAAGCCTTTCATCATTACAATAAGAAAAGTAAAATGAACCAATGAAAAGTTTTATTAACAAGTCACATGACTTGTTATGCTTACGTTACGCGCTGCGCGCCCCGGATGACTTCCGGATGCGCTAACGCGGCGCGTCATATGACGCATTACGCGACAACGCAGGTACAGAATATAGTCAAAATGTCTCCACCAACCAGCGGTCGGAACACAACCCCTTTCAGCAGGCTAAATAGTTCTGTTAAATGACAACCGAAGGGACAGGCAACAAGAACCATCAGTCAAAGAGGGGAGGGCTAGTTCTTCTCTACCGGGTTACATTGGGGCGCTACCGGAACTGATCGAATTGGTAGTCTACAGTGTTTCTGGATGTTTCAGACTGAAGCTGGGGTTAGCATGAGAGCAGCACCATTTTGTAGCTCCGTCGTGGTCATTCCGCAACCAATCATGGCAGCCGTTCTTTATCGTTATTTTGGGCGGGGTGGGTGGCGGAGCCGAGCTGTTTTGCAGCCATCATTGTGTGGAGTTCAGTTCATCTCACTAGTTTTGTATTTGTCATGAGGGGTTGTTCCTAATGTTTCTATTTTAGCGAGGTCAAAAAGAGATCCCATTAGTGGCCTACTGATTTTGCTCGATTCCTTTTCTTTTTTTTTACACGATTTTTCGTTATCTGCAAAGACTAAACAGAGTATTGCGACTCTGTGTTTGTTTGTAAATAGAGAATGAACCAAAGAGAACTAATTCTAAAACAGTAAATACTTGGATAACAATCAATCAAATGGAGAGAGAAGCAGGCACGACGGATTACAACGGGGGCAAAGGCCTGCGTTAACTACCTTTCACTATCTGCAAAGAGAGAGTACTCCTAATAGAAATGAGGGGGGGGGGGGCACCATTCAAAGCAGATCAGTGTGCATAAACGCGAAAATGTTTTCACTTACCACGTACTTGACATTCGACAGCTTATGATATTTGCTATTAAAAAACCATTGAAATTCACTGAAAAAACCATAGGTTATAGACCATATATAGTTAGGAATTAGCATTTACAAAACCTTGAAAATTCACTGAAAAAACCATAGGTTATAGACCATATATAGTTAGGAATTAGCATTTAAAAAACCTTATTTTACTCACACAAAACCATTGAAATTCCATATATAGTTAGTTGCACTAACTATATATCGCGCACCCGCAATCCACTGCTGATCATGTCACATATTACATCATTCATGACATGGTCAGTGACATCACTGATGACATCTCAAATGACATCATTCTTGTGCTAATACGATAAACCTCTTCAGACTCTAATATAACCTTAGATACACTCAGTGTATACAGACACTCACACACTGCCACTCATCCATGGAGTTACTCACACACCCAGTCAGTCATGCAAAGAAACAATCTCACCTCCATTTCTTCAACTATACAGTTAAACACACCTTACTTATTGAAACATATACTAACACATATTTACTCTCTTATACAATCCCTGATACAAGTTCACAATGATCGATACAACCACTCACTCATTCAGTGGCTCTCATGCACAGTTATTTATATATGCCAACTCTCACATGTACTGTGTTTTACATATGTACTTACTATGACATGTAGCATTGAGATATCCATTCACTCATGCACACAGTCAACTGCCTATGTAGCTGTTTCCACATGCACTCTTGAACTCATACACCTAGTGAATAAACTGCTCACACATCTATGCATAGAGTCACACACCTTCCAGCCACCCCCACACAAACTCAATCTCCCATATAAATACTTGGGCAACCAATTAATAACACATATAGCCTCTCGTATAGCTAATGATCAACACATGCAGCAGTTTACAGAACAACAGACATAATGATGCACAAATTAAGACAGTTTAGTCACTAACCCATGCATTCAGTGAGACACATTTAATCACTCACTCATAGTCAGTCACGCACCTACTAAATCCTTCATCCAGACACTTATACATCCACTCATTCTTCAATATGTAAGACATATTTTAACTTTACAGAAACATACAGTCACTGGATGTTGTCATCAGTGATGTCATCAGTGATGTCATTTGAGATGTCATCAGTGATGTCATCAGTGATGTCACTGACCATGTCATGAATGATGTAATATGTGACATGATCAGCAGTGGATTGCGGGTGCGCGATATATAGTTAGTGCAACTAACTATATATGGAATTTCAATGGTTTTGTGTGAGTAAAATAAGGTTTTTTAAATGCTAATTCCTAACTATATATGGTCTATAACCTATGGTTTTTTCAGTGAATTTTCAAGGTTTTGTAAATGCTAATTCCTAACTATATATGGTCTATAACCTATGGTTTTTTCAGTGAATATATATATATATATATGTTTTTTCTGGTTCCATAACTTTGCTTACCAATCCTAGTGTAACTGAATTTTTAGATGCTGATTTGAGTATTACACATTTTTCATTGTGTTTCTTTTTTCTTTTCATTTTTAGAATAGTCTACCATCAAATATATATTTTATTAAAGCGGCTCCTCTTTACTATAATAAGTTATTCATCTAAGTGTCAATGGGTTGGAAGAATATTATAAAATAAGACGGAATTCTGTCCTGCAATCTACATTTATTTGGCCTAGAGGCTTCTAATATATATGGTAGATTATATGGGTATCAGTGACTCTGATTATTAAAGATGGAATTATTGAAATATTGATCATTTTTATTTACGGTTTCATTCATAGCCCCTGCATTCATACTTCTTGCATTTCCTTACTTCGGGTTTTATCATCGACCACATATGGATTGTTTGGCAATCTTCCTTGAAGTTTTACGGTACTAGTGTATGCTCTGAGATAGCTGCCTTGAGACATATGGCCTACACTATCATTAACTAGGTTATCATCCATTATCGTATTTCTTATTCTCCCATTCAGTTTGCTGACATCGATAGAACTTCCTTTTCCATACACCATTTCCTAACTCGTCATAGTTGAGGTAAGCGCCAAATTTCATGCTTTTCCTTTGTACACTTCAGAAATAAATCCAAGCACTACCTCACTCGGTGTCCATGAGAGCAATATTTTGGGTCTTTCGTACTTTGATTCATTATACCTTTTTGATGCATTCACAGGAGTTTTATGGGTTTCTGCTATAATTGTTTTATCTTCACATGTATATTGGTGATGGAATTCTTTACTAAGGCACTTTCTTTTTTATGTATATATAATTTCATGTTTGTGTGCCTCGCCCCTAACCATGCACTCATCCAAACAACCAGGCATTTCCCATGCACTTATCCAATCACCCAGGCACTACCCATGTACTCAGCCAAATCAACCAGGCACTACCCATGCACACACCCCATTAACCAGGCACTAACCATGCACTCATCAAATCACCTAGGCACTACCCGTGCACTCATCCAATCACCGAAGCACTACCCATGCAGTCATCCAATCACCCAGGAAGAGCCCTTGCACTCATCCATTCACTCAGGCCCTACCCATGCACAAATCCAATCGCTACCTATACACTCATCCAATCACTCAGGCACTACACATGGACTCATAGAATCACATAGGTACTACTCATGCAGCAATACAATCACCCATGCATTACCTTTGCACTCATGCAATCAACCAGGCACTACCCATGCAGTCATCCAATCACCCTGGCACTATACCAGCACTCATCTATTTACCCATGCGCTGCGCTTGCATTCATGTCATCACTCAGGCATTACCCATGTAGTCATTCAATTGCCCAGGCAAAGTACTTGGGCTCATCCATTCACACAGGCACTGACCTTATCCATTTACCCAGGGACTGCACTTGCACTCATCCATTCACTAAGGCACTACCCATGCAATCATCCAATCAGTCAGGCACTATCCATGCACTCATTCAAGCTCCCTGCCACTACTCATGCACTGATCTAGTCATTCAATCATCCAAGCAGTGCCCATTCAGTCATCTAATCACCCAGGCACAACTTATGCACTCATACAATCGACAGGCACTACTCATACAGTCATGCAATCACCAGGCACTGATCATACACTCATCCAATCATCCATGCACTATTTATGAATTCATACAATCACCCAGACAGTTTTTCTTTTTAACTATAAAATGCAGTTCCAAAAAGATCCTTTATTTTGTTCTATAACTGTTTTTTTTAAAGCTTTTTTTTGTCTTTGTGATGCAGAATAATCAGCAACAACAGGTTGGAAAATTAGAAGATGCTCTCAAGAAAAAGTGCAGAAAGTAAATTTGAAAACAAAATTAGCAATTGTGGTTTTTGCCTGCATCACGCATAGCTGAGATGACCTGTTCTCCTGCACTTGGAATTACCCCACAGTCCATACAGTACATGGCGACATGAGAGAACTCTGAGCCATTTCCTCCCTTTGATTTTCCACCTCCACAGGAATCTTATAGCCAGGTGTAGATGTTCTGGGCACTGCTGTTGATGGTTCTGCATGTTCTCGTTGCCGCATCGCCCTCTTAAATTGGATGATGTGATAAGTTTTAAGGAGGTAAAGCATCAATGTTGTGCCACAGCTGTATTTTTTATTGGAGCCTCTAGACAAATCTTTTTCACAAAGAGTATTTGACCAATTTGTTCCCTTTTTAGACTCCCCTGAAGGAATTGTAAAAATGTCCTAGGCAATGCTGTTTTTGTTTTAGGGAGGTTCTTCACCATCTGAATCTTCTCCATGGATTTCCTGCAGATCCTGTTGTGCTTCCTGAACCACCGTCTCCTCTTCTGTATCTTCTATAGACATGTACAACTTCAAAACTTCGGAAACTGGGGGGCGTGTTCAAGCTGTAGATGGAGTGAGACGCAACTTCCTGAGTCTCCACTCCTCCGCGGCCTGCTAAAGCTGAACTGCCGACTGTCCGGCTTACCTACGGCCATAGCATTGTAGGCTCAGGCTCTGGTCACCACTGGGCATCTACAGTTGGCCTGAGCGCTATCTGTGTGGGTGCCGGGGCCCATCTACTGGGCAAGGAGGACGTGTGTCTGTGCTGGCAGCTGCCATCTTGGGCTCTGCAAGGGGAATCGCCCGGAGAAGTCTTCCCATGCTGCCCTGATCCCCGGCCATCGCCAGGACCTGAGGCCCAGACCTACTTTCCCCGGACTCACTGGCTTCCCTTGGCCGTGATGCAGGCTCGGGGACCTACCTGCCTGAGGCTGAAATTGATTGAAGACCCACCTGGTCTGGTGTACCCGTGCCCGGGAGATGGAGGACCATGCTGACATGGTCAAAACCCTGAGAGTGGATCTGCTGGTCTGCGGGCTCCCTTGCCTCCACTGCGGCCATTGCGGAATCCCCAGTGAAGGAGCTGGTGAAGGTGGGGCGAGCATCGTTACATCCGGGGCCTGAGCGTGCTCCGACTCTTTCCTCTCCTCTGCTGCTGGGCCCCTGCTGGGAAGACTGCTTGAGGGAAGGCCCCACCCTCATGGAGAGCTTGCGACCTAGACGTGAAGCTGGATCCGCCGAAGCCCGGACCTTCTGGCCGCAGCTGTGGAATTGGACGCGAGACTGGAGGTGAATGTGATCGGCTGTAGGGCCCATGCACTGGAGGTTCCCGGCTCCCTGAGGGTCCTGTTAATGGACTCCTCCTCTGCTGTGCCTGATGCTTGGGCTCCCCCCGTTCTTGGAGTCCATCCGGGTATCAACGGCCAGCGGATGCATCTGAGCCTGTACGTGATGTGCACAAGCCTGCGGCGTAGAGGAGTGGGGGCCCTCCCAAAAATATTAATTTGATAAGGGAGATCGGCTGTAGGGTTCGCGCAGCAAGTCTGCGCACTCCTACCGTCCATCTGTCTCTCTCCCCTGGACGTTTCTTCGCCTCCTGGAGCAGACCCCCCTATTGCTTCGCGGGCAAAACTGGCAGGGAAACACACCTTGCGGGCCTGCTCTGGAGGGTCTGGAGACCAGTGGCCTAAGCTGCTGGTGTGCGCTCTCGTAAGGGCTCCTGCTGTTGTTCCTGGAGATGCGGCTGGAAAATTGCCAACTCCCCAACTTGGGCCTCGTAGGGGTTCCAAGCAGAGGGCCTCTGTAAATTGGCTGCACCGGGGCCCCTGGACTGGGAACGCATTTACAGCTCGCCTAGTCCAGACCTCACGATCTCATTAGAGCCCACCCAGGGCCACCTACAATGCGCAGAGGCTAGGGGTGCCCGCCCTGGCTACCCTGGTCCTCATATGATGCTCCCCCTGTGGTGCCCCAACGCCCAGCAGTGATTCTAAGTGAACGGCTCAACCTGGGGCCTTTGACGAGACCCTCCTCCGCTGCATCACCGAGCAAGCCGGGTTGACTGTCTCTGGGCTCTAAGCCTGCCCTACTTCAACTCTTACAGCCTACCACCCTCTTTTGTGGCAAATCTGCACTGGTCCCTGGAACATTTAAGGGGCTCTTCTCCGTGCGGGCCCGCGCCAGCTCTGCCTTCCCTTGGAGAGTTCTGCAATCTTTTGAGACCATCCTTCTGATCATGCCTTGATCTAAACTGTGTGAGGACCCAGCCCCCCCAAGGACAACCCTGTCACCTCCCTGTGGGTGAAATCCAAACTTCTGAGACTGTCCTCATCTGACCCTCCGGGTCTTAGGGCAGATAAGAGTTTGCCTGCGGAGCCGATCACCCAGGAGTGTATGACCTAATTTCTCCAAGAGATCAAGGCAGAAATTGGATCGCTCAAACATGACTTCAAATCCAGCCTACGGGATATCCGACGAGCTGTCACGGAGATCGGGGTCACGTAGATGCCCTTGAACGCATGGTGGACGCGAGGGCGGAGGACCACTAGATTATTTGGCGCCGGATGGCGGAACTTGAAGATCAACATATCAATCTAAAACTCAAACAGGAGGACCTCGAAATTCCAAGTTGGCATAACAATCTACGCATCAGAGGGGTCTCGCGCAGAGCAGAGGGACAAGATATCATGGCCTTAGCGGCAGAGCTCCTGCAGAAGGTTTGGGTGGATGATGACGCCTTCCCCCGACTCTTGACAGACCTCATCGAGTCCCCGGCCCCAGAGGGCGCCCGACTTTGTCCCAGACATCCTCATGCTGGTCCATTTCTTCCTAGAGAAAGCTATCTTGCAGCAGGTGCATGGAGGCACGGACCAATCTTACAACGGATGTTCGATCCAGATCTTTCAGGACATATCCCCGGTCACCCTACGTAGGCGCAAAGACTTTAAGCCAGTCACAGACAAGCCACAGGAGCTTCAAACTAAATATCAATGAGATCACCCCTTCACACTAATCTTTACGTGCGTAGGCAAGCGCCAAGTTCTTCGCTCACTTGCTCTTTGAACCGCTGCATGCCAGTCTTACGTGAGGCTCCACCTCAAGCTCTTCTAGAACTTCACCAGCATGCCTTACTTCACTGTACCAGGAGGGCCTAGTGGCTGGTGACTTTCACTGCAAATGTAGAGACTGGCTGCTGGAGGCGTAGACTCCCGATCGACCACCTTAATTGGTCACGTTCTCCCTACACGGGCAGTGTGCTCCGGAAGAGTGACTTCTTTAGAATGGCTCTCTCCTTGCCCTGTGAGCTATTCCATGACGACATTGACCTATTTTGGCCCTGTTGGCCGTTTCACTTTGTTTCCTTCCTTTCACCTCCCCCACTTTCCTTACTATTTCTCTGAAGCAAATGTAGTGCATAGGTTATTTCAAGACTTTTCTGGCCCACCATATACCCTGAGAACATATTTCCCAATCAGGCACATGGGGTATACCTCTACAAACTTGCCCTATTCAGCCATGATACACCCCGCTCTAGCCCACTTACAATCTGCCTTGTTAAAGCTTCTCCACTAAATCTTCCTCCATGATGACAAAGGCGACCCCTTTTAGGTTTCTCTCCCTCAACGTCAAGGGACTCAACTCTCCTAGTAAGAGGCGTCAGATCTGGTACTATTTGCTCCTACAGGACCCTGATATTATCTTTCTCCAAGAAACTCACCTACTCTCCACAGACATGCACCTCATGATGCGCCCAAAGTACCTGGCTCAGTTTTGGGCTTGCTCTCCCACCAAAACCGCAGGGGTAGCAATACTACAGAAGGCTGGCCTGGGAGGGACAACCCCTCAGGTGGTACGGGAAATGAAACTCCAAGTGCACTGGGATGCACAGTATCTGACTCTCCTCAATGTTTAGGCACCAGGTTTATGCATTGCATATGACAGGATGAGGTAGAGGTAGATGGATTTGGGTTCCAGAAGCAATTAAGGGATCTACAGTAGAACAGCTTAGTGCAGCTGAAGGGATTCTTGAGTGTGATGTGCCGTTCAATCTGGGCAGAGTGAGCATACGTGCCAGCACAATACCGACAGCCGATGCCTGAAAACCTTCACTGAACTCAGTTAAGTGTGGAGCAACTTTGGACACCGCTCACTGAAACCAACAGCAGCACAAGAAGAAAGGTGAATGGACAATGGAGAAGTAGACAATGGAGGAGTGGGTGATGGAGAATTACCTGGCACAAGTTTAGGGTTGTCTGGTGTTTGCGGTGCGGGTGTAAAATCTTCAGAAGATGAATTTAGCTATAACAAAGAGGAAGATGGTTTAGAGGATGGTGAGATCGTAGAATAGGATGTGTGCTTGTCAGAAGCAAGAGTAGTTAACGACGGAGGGAGTACTAGTATGGCAAGAGTTTATAACAGTAGAGATCTCAAGAGGAAGGCAGCAAGAAATGATCAAGCACTAAAGGACCTTAAGAGCAGTTCCCCTTAATTATACCAGGTGTGGGCAGATGGTGGGTGCCATGGGGGTGATGGGAGGAGATGCAGAGAGCAAGGTGGGAGAATGTTTTTAGTCAGAGTAAGTAATGACACGAGTGAAAGAGCATGAGAAGAGGTTAAAGAAAAGAAGAATGAAAGTTTAATTTTGAATGATGGAGGGAAAGGGAAGTAAGATGAAAATGACAAGTTGTGTGAAGCCAAAAAGGTCAAGAAGAATAAGGAAAGCACGGATAAACAAGCATTGAAAATGCAATAAGTCTCGCCTTTGATTAAGTTAAAGCCATTTGCTTTGCTAATGGTATTGTATAGCAAAGCAAATGGCGAGACCTATTGCATTTTTAATGCTTCCCTGCAAGAACGGTTTATTTCACAGCTGCTGTGAGTCTGCAGGTAGGCTGCTTTACCTCCAGTAGGGAGGGTGAAAAAAGCTGCTTTCCTTCTCAGAGCCCGGGCGGACATGGCAGTAAGAGACGAGCGACATGAGACAGCATGACCCGCCCATCCCTTCACTATTTCAACTTGTCTGCTCCACAGACTGAAGCAGGGCGGGCCGGGGAGGAGCTGCTCCTTGGTCTTTAGTTAGGTCTGTTCTGGGGCGCAGTGGGGGGCCAGACTAGTGGCAAGGGTTGGAATGGAGGGAGCTGATCACATGTGACAGCAGCAGCAGCATCAAAAGAAAAAAATTATAGAACATGTATTTGTTTTGCAAAGTACTGTGACTGATTGGGAGGGGGGAGAGACATCCGAGAGAGTGGGGTGGAGGAGCAGGAGAGGAAAACAGGAGACTGAACGCAAAACAGCGTGAGAGCGCCTCGCTGATAGAAACTTAAAGCTGACAGAAATACCTCAGAGCTGCCCTTCCCCCCAGAGACCAGAGCCAGTCCACGGCCGGGGGAGATGCGAGGAGCAGGACAGGCACAGACAGCAGTGCCCCTGCTCTGAAGCAGGCTGCGCACAGCTCTGGCTCCCTCTTGTCCACCTGGCTGTGGTGAAGCCTGCTGACTGATTGAGATGGGGGGTGAGCACAGAAAGTGAGATGAAGGAGCTGGTAAATAGACAATGAGAACCAGAACTGTGCATGTGAAACACAGACATGGCTGGGGCGCCACAGGCATGCAGGATAGCCTTGGGTCGGGACAACAGGGATGTAGGGATGACACAGTGATGCCTGCTGAGGATGGGTAATAATATATGCATGGATGGCGTAGCACCGGTATGCAAAATATACCGGGCGACAGAGTAACTAACAAAGGCATGCAGAATAGACAGTGGATTATCAGAGGCAAGGCTGGAGTAACAGAGTAACAAAGGGCATGTGGAATACCCTGGAGTAGGGGTATTACAGGTAGTCAGTGCAGGCTTGGAATGCAGTAACTTGTGCATGCATGATATATTGCTCTTAACACATGCACGCAGGTAATACTTTACAGCATGATGGCTCAATGGGGTCAGAGACCCTGGGGGAGGCGGGTCGATTACAGAGGATCTGGGGAATGTAGGCCAAATTAATAAGCAGATGGAACTGCTGTCTGGGTGGCTATGCCGGACAGATGGAGAGTAAAATGAAGGCCCGGGAGGGTGGGTCGGACAGAGATCCTGAATCAGCTTGGGGTCTGGGTGAAGCACAGGCATGCAGAGTACTCAGGGGTTCAGGGGCGTGCGACTACATTTGGGATCTGGGGCAAGGGGGCCGTGGTGCAGTGCAGACACGTAATCTAGCTTGTGGGTCAGACCCCGACGTGCAGAGCATGCACAGGGCTTAGGGCACTTTCTTTAACTAGAAATGCAGGGTATCCGTGGCCCTGCGAGAGTGGGCAAGGCTCAGGCTTGAGCTCAGAGGTCTCTGGGCACTTCCTGGCGCACTCACCGACTCGTTGTTGGGGGGGGCGGGCTCGTCCCGTTGGGTCCGTAGGAGCTGTAAGTTCCACTGTAGCCCATCTCGTTCGTTGGTCTTGGCTGGGTAGGTAATGGAGCTGCCCAAAGAGGGAGCCTCCGCCCCACAGTGCTGCTGGTTGATGCAGTAGCTGCTGTCCGTGGCAGCAGACACCGCTAGCATGGGCGACTCCTAAGGCTTGTTAAGGCTGTGGTAGTTGCTGGAGGTCATCTGGGTGGAGTGCATGTCCGAAACTAGACTGTGAAAGATGCTGGTCATTGCTGGGCATGCACAGAAAGGCGGTGGCAGTGCTCACGGGCGGGGGAGCGCACTGAGTCCTGAGGAGTGATCACTGGTTGGCTGCAGCAGGCATGGTCGCCCCAGGTGAAGTAGATTGCTGGAAGAGGCAAAACGGTCCGGGCAGTCCGGCGGTGCAATCACTAGAGGGCTGCAGAGATTAGTCCTGCCTGCGGGTCTCTGTCAGAGAAACACAGAGTACAAAACGAGCGCGGTGTGCCTAGCGTGCGCCATGCTTATTAAAGTTTTTAAAAAAAAGCTATAACACAAGCATTTTTTTTTTAATTTAATGCTCTTGGTGGATAAAAGTGTAGGAGAGTAGGGTCTGCTTTCCTATGGCCACCCCATTTTTTTGCTTTTTGCTTCACTGGTTTTCGACTTAATGCTAATCAGACCCACAGCCCTGCTGCTCTCTCTCTAAATTTCACACCATGTACTTTAGGTACATCACCAATTGGGATCTGGGTCACTCTTGTGAGTCCCTGTACAGTGTACTATAGGTACCCAGGGCATAGGTGCACCCAAGGCCTACCAGGGGCTGCAGCATATCTTTTGCCACCCCTGGCTGGCCATCCAAACTGACACAACTGGCTGATCACTCAGCTGGGGCAAGGTCGTGTAATCACCCCTTGCTTAGATATAGTATACCTATGTCTAACCTTATATCTAGACACATATACACCTATAAGTCACTCCTATTGCAGGCCTTAACATTCCTGGAGGCAGAGTCCTTGGTTTTATGTGAGATGGTGCTCTAGCATGAGCTGAGCCTGTCTGCAGCTTTTGAAACCATGTCCTTATAGCTGTTCTAGGATATTGCCATACCATATACTCTTAAGTGCATTATGAACCTCGCGGTTAAATGCTAACTCTGGTTTGGCTTTATCAAAACATGTCATGTAAGGTATCATACGCTTTGGAATACTACCCCCTCGCCAGTTCTGGCGACGGGGTAGCATTCCACCCTTCTAGAGGGAGAAGACCGCCGGCAAATGGTCTGGGCACCTCCGTTCTCTGCCGAAATGCCGCCGCTTGAGGTGGGGGTTCCTCAGGGGTCTATCCTGAGCCCCACACTCTTTAATATCTATATGGCCCCTCTTGCGGCGGTGGCGGAGTCTTTTGGTGCCCAGATCATATCCTACGCGGATGATACCCAGCTTCTTTTTTCATGTGGCAAGGGGGAAAATTTTGACAGCGGGCGGATTCAGGAATGCCTTGAAGCCGTTTTTAAGTGGTTTCAGGGACATAGTTTGAAGTGCAACTCGGACAAGTCCGAGCTGCTGTTCTTTGGCTGCCCGCCCGATCCAGGCTGGAAGTCATGGTGGCCTGGTGACATGTCCCCACCTAACACTGTATCAGTAAAGGCGAAAAATCTGGGCTTCCTGTGTGATGTCGACCTTTCCCTTAGACCCCAGATCATCGGGTTGACGGGGAAATGTTTCGGCATCCTAAAAATGTTACGGAAGTTCCTCCCTTTACTGTCCCTCCAGCACAAGAAAATCACTGTGCAGGCCCTTATAGGGTCTCGGCTTGATTACGTGAATGCTCTTTATTTGGGTCTTCCTAAATATCTGATGGCCCGACTGCAGGTTGTGCAGAATTCGGCCGCCAGGGCCATTTTTGGACTCCCTCGTAGGGCGCGGGCCTCAGAGCTTCTAGAGCAACTCCATTGGCTTCCGATCGCCAAGAGAGTAACTTTTAAGACTCTGACTCTGGCTTTCAAGGCGCTGCATCGAATTGGCCCAATCTATCTGCGTAATCGGATCGCCTTCTATGTCCCCAGAAGAACTCTTAGGTCTGCCTTTGAGGCCAAAGCGGTGGTTCCTTCCATCAGGCGCATTCGAATCGGAGGTCGCTCCTTTCGGTACCTTGCGCCACGTTGTTGGAACGATCTCCCTCGATCTTTAAGAATGGCTACCAATCTGCTAGCCTTTAGAAAGGAGCTAAAGACCTGGCTTTTTTCTTTGTAAATTCTGCCCTTTCTTGGAGCACTGCTATGCTGTATACTTTTCCTTGTTTCTCTCTTCGCCAAAGCGCCGGGACACTCCTTGGAGTAGCCGCGCGCTATAGAAGAGCCATTTTAACATAACATAACATAACATAACAAGACATGTTACTTCCATTAATCCCGGTTAAAGTTAACCAGAGCCTCAGCATCACAAAATGGATGCTGCTGCCACAGACACAAGTCTGACCTCCTGCTGCTGGGAGTCCTTCCAGCGAGGGAGGCTTGGACAATAGGTTTCCTGTCACAGGGAGGTGCTAGCACCACCCCAGACAGGCTATAGTGTATTGGGGCAGGGAGGGCTTAATGAAATGAGACACTGCCTGTGGCACACAAGGTGTCCCATGCATAGTCCAGTTCAAACCGGTGCTGGGGCACTCCAGCCCCAGCTCTGGCGCGAAACTGGACAAAGGGAAAGGGGTGTAACCACCCCCTTCCTGGGTACCACCCATAGGAGGGACCTAGCAGGTAATCCAGCCCCTAAATTTGGTATATAGGTAGGAGCTGAGCCCCAAGACTTTAGATTTTATCCTGACTGAAACTCTGATACGAAACTCTAGACCTTCGGCATCCTACTCGACGTACAAGACTGAAGAATCTCCCTTGTGGTCAAGGAGTGACCACCCTGTGCAAGCAGGCTCCATCAAGCGATCAACGGTTTGCTTTGTCAACGCTCCTGCCGGAGCCCGAGCACAGAGCCTGACAAGACCCGGACTTCCAGACTTCCTTCAGCCTGATCCACAGCCACAGCAAAGCTGAGACCCCTGGAGGCGAAGCGAGACGTGGGACCGGCCATCTTGGAAAGCCAGCAAATTGCTTTCCGTGCAACTTCTGAGGCACCCTCGAAGTTGTGCATTGGGGATTGAGAAGCCCAAGCCACGAGCACCAACTGCACCGAAGATCAGCCCTCCACACTCCACGAGTTCTGCGTGGGGCACTTCTGCATTTTCCTGCTCGACGCGTTTTTCGGTCACTTGCCCGTTGGCTAGTGGACTCTGTGACGACGAACCTTTGAATTTCCAACGCTGGTCTGGTTGCTCCAGACTGGCCCTTGCTCCCCTGAAAAGGAGCAGCCCATCAGACCTTGATGGTCTGATTAAGAAGCCATCTTCCTTTCTGCGTGGGTTGCCTTTGCCAAGGCTTGTTGACTCCAATCCGGAAGCCGACACCGCCGACAGCGAGAGCCTTCGTGGGACAGTCCGTATCCAGCTCCTGGTCGTCGTCGACACCTCCTGGTCCACGTGGCTGCAGAGACAAGCTTCACGACATCACCTGATTGCTTCACGACATCGCCTGGTTTCTTCCTGGTTTTATCCTGGTCACTGGCTAGTGACCCAGACTCTGTCCCCTCTGCTTTCAGGTACTCTTCATCCTCGATCCGCCCTTGGATCCACCCGGACACTTCTCTCCTGGTCGCCTGCAGCATCTTTCTTCAAGGCTCTATAGGAGTCAGCGACGAAACCCGACACACTTTGACACCTATGCACCCGCTTCCTGTGGGTGAGGTAACATGTGGGTATTGACTATCCTAGTGTCCTAGTTTCAAGTAGCTTTTACCTAGTCCATGCGGAAGTGACCTAAAAGAACTAGTTTCCAATTCTTTCGTTCCCATTCTAACTCTATGGTAACTTGCGTGCCTGTAAAGACACTGCACGCCCATCCCGTGGGCCTCCTGCTCTCTATCCATTGGTAGTAAAGTGTAGCCCCAGCGATTCTCCAGGCCCTAGGCCTTTCCTTTGTTCGTGACGTGGTTCTTATACCACTATTTTAGTATATGGTTCGAAGAGCCCCTAGGGAATTACTGTATTTTGTGCAACTTATTGTATTTTTATTAGGAATCTTGTATTGTGCTGGTGCCTCTGACCTCATGAAGAGTTCAGAGGATTGTGTTAGAAATAAATACATATATATTTTGATATACAACCTGTGTGGTGTCCTTTCACTTGGTATTAAGGGGATTGCATATGGTAAAGCAGCTGGCTTCACATGCCCTCTTGAGTTTAGCCTAAGACTGCTTTGTCCATGCTACTACTAGGATAGCTGGTCTATAAGGTTGACTTTACAACCATCACCATAAGGGTTGTTTGGACTGATACAAGGTGCCCACTAGAATAGTGGACATCACATATCAGGCCGACTTCTCACAAAAAGAAAGAAAAAATAAGTAGCATGTAAGTGCTTTGCTTTTTTTGAAGTGCGGGTGTGGGGGCAACAAGAAGGACATGGTTGGGGCACGCATGTCAAAGGACGCAGGTGCTGGAACCAACATAGAAGGTGCAGGTGGGGGCAACAGCAAGGAGGGAGGGGGAAAGAAAGAAACACAGAGGGTGGATGCAGCGGGTAGAAGCAATGGGCGAGAGAGACAAACATATGGTAGATGGGCGGGAACACATGGGTTTATGCTTTTAGTAAGTAGCGCTGCTTATTAAAAGCATAAAATATTGAAAAATACAGCTTGCCAGTTTGTTCAGCTGCGCCTTTACATCGTGTTTTCTCCCCAAAAAAAGGCAGGATTTAGGGCACAGAGTGCTTCAAATTCCTATCACTATGCATGTAGTGGTCTAACCACCTTCACACTTGTGTTTCAGGCCTACAATTCCCCAGTCGGTATCCATACACTCCAGAAAACACCCAGTGACTTCTCTTCCAATCCCATAGTGACTCTTTCAGTACCATCTAGGAATCCATTCTCTAAAGTAAAACTCATCCAATTGTGAATTTACCCAGTGTCTCTCCTTATAGTACTGTTATCATTCAGTCAGTATGCATATACTCATGGAGTGTGACAGACTTTAGGACACAGAGTGCTTCAAACTCCTATGCAGTATGCATGTAGTAGTCTAATTATGTTCATACTTGCGTTTCAGGCCTACAATACTCCAATCAGTATCCATACACTCCAGCAAACACCCAGTGACTGCTCTTGCAATCCCACAGTGACTCTTTCAGTACCATCTAATAATCCATTCTCTAAAGTAAAATTCATCCAATTAGAAATTCACCCAGTGTCTCTCCTTATAGTACTGTTATTATTCAACCAGTATGCATGGACACATGGAATGAGCCAGACTTTAGGACACAGATTGCTTCAAACTCCTATGCACTATGCATGTAGTGGTCTAACCACCTTCACACTTGTGTTTCAGACCTACAATTCCCCAGTCAGTATCCATACACTCCAGCAAACACCCTGTGACTGCTTTTCCAATCCCATAGTGACTCTTTCAGTAGCATGTACTTATTCATTCACAAAAGTAAAACTCAAACAAATATAAATTCACCCAGTGTCTCGCCTTATAATACTGTTATCATTCAGTCAGCATGCATGTACTCATGAAGTGAGCCAGACTTTAGGGCACAGAGTGCTTCAAACTCCTATGCAATGTGCATGTAGTGGTCTAATCATCTTCACACTTGTCTTTCAGGCCTACAATTCCCCAGTCAGTATACATACACTCCAGCAAATACCCTGTGACTGCTTTTCCAATCCCATAGTGACTCTTTCAGTAGCATGCACTTATTCATTCACAAAAGTAAAACTCAAACAAATATAAATTCACCCAGTGTCTCGCCTTATAATACTGTTATCATTCAGTCAGCATGCATGTACTCATGAAGTGAGCCAGACTTTAGGGCACAGTGTGCTTCAAACTCCTATGCAATGTGCATGTAGTGGTCTAATCATCTTCACACTTGTCTTTCAGGCCTACAATTCCCCAGTCAGTATACATACACTCCAGCAAATACCCTGTGACTGGTTTATCAATTCCATAGTGACTCTGTAGTGTAGTTCCTATATTCCCAAAAGGCTCTGCGCATTGGCATAGTATATCCTATAGATTAGACGTAGGACTGAGGTCGGCTAGGTCTCTATTGAATATACTAGACTTAATTGTGTGTGCCAGCTAGCTCAGAAGTCACTAGAAACTTTCTCGAATTCACAAGAAGGGATTAGTCTCTGACAACTGCATAAACCTGACTACTTTGTTTCCCCAAGATAAAACGTATCTTCAGAGTCGTGGAAACAATAGATAGATATTTCACTCAGTCAATCGTGCATGCTTCGTTTCACTAGAGGTGCAGAGAAAGTAGAAAGATGGGCGTTTTCAATAAAAGGATTTTATAGGGTTAATTCATAATTGGATGCGTTTTACTTCAGAGACTGTATTACTAGATGGTACTGAAAGAGTCACTATGGGTTGCCATGAGAAAATTAAAGCAAGGACAGAGTCCCACCACCCAATGCCTGATAGATGTCTTAGTGGCAGATGACTTAGCAAAAGCATCAGATCCAGATACCTAAGGTAGTAGGGATGGGGACTATCCATCATCAGAAGAAGATCCTAGCGGGGTGCACCACCAGGACTCTGAGAATGATGAGGATGCAGACCGGGTTGATGTTAATGAACCCAACCTGAGAGACACAGGGCTACCTGGAGATGGAGTGGGCCAGCATGGGCCTCCCTCCACCCCCCCCCCAAAGTGCCTAGAGTGTCACACAGCCAGTGAAGCCTCCAGTCCAGGTAGGCGTGGCTAAAACTGAGTAGGGTGCCGCGACCCGTCCGCGTGCACATCTTCTGTCCATCCACGTGCACATCTGAATCCGTATTGATTCCAAAAGGCTCTCGCATGGCGAGAGCAGCGCATGTGCTCTGCTAATGCCAGGCGAGTCCTAAAAAGTGGAGTCAGTATTACGGGATGGAAATGACACAATGGTACAAAAAAAGAGATTGCCAAATATGAGTATTACCATGCTGCTTGGTGCACAGTTGTTGCAGTCCACTAAAGATAAGATAAGGAAAGGCAATCACAGATGATTTAGGTTGCTGTATACAGAGCTATGCCAAGGAAGGCTTCAAGGAAGAGAGGAGGAATTCTTGAGATGGCCTAGGGTTCCCATGTTTGTGGAAAACTGGACATCTGCGTTTTTAATAAAAGCGAGTGCATACTGTGAATGCGACATCCGGAGCGATGCAATGCGTTATTTAGGTAAATGGGTGGTGTGCAGAGCGCACAGTTGGATTTTGGGGGTGTCTCTTTGCTCAAATATGCTGAGAAGTTTAGGGTGGGAACCGCAGTTAATCCTGAGAAACAACGGGGCGAAGTCAATAGTGACCTATGGCTTTAGTGGATGTCCTGCCAAAATGTTTTGACAGGTGTCCCAACCAATTTGGGGACAGTTGCTGCAAAGTGGTGCATGGAGCTCCTCTAACACAGGAATTGCACAAGGACACATTCTAAGTTCAGGCAGGAGTGTGTCAGTTGTTATGGAAAACACCCAGTCATGTAATGTCTTAGACAATTATATGTTGCATCACATGGTCAGCAATACAGAGGTTGGAGACAACAAACTGCTATGGAAAAAGGGCCTACTTCAGTTAACGCTGAAGGACTGTGTTATCGGTTTAAGGTTTATTCAGGGAAAGAAGGAGCAAAAGTGTTGTTTTGGAGTTTTGAAAAAGTTGTCATTGTATTATCAGGGCAAATAATTTGAATCAGCAGAGGCAAATACAGAAGTAGTACGGCAAAAGCTGTTTAAGTAAGTGAGACAAGGGAGAATTTCAGGTATATTTTCATTGTGGCTTTTGGAGATTGTATCAATTGCCCAATTGGGGTAGTTCCAAAAAAACATCAAGATGAACTCGGACTCATATATCACTTTTCTTGTCCTGAAGGAGGTTCAGTTAATAACTTTATGGCTGCTAAAGACGCATACGTCAAATACATGTCAGTTGCTGATACCTTAGTTTTGTGAGAAGGTGTGAGAGCTGTGGGGACGGTCACTATATGTTGGGTTCAGGTAGCAGCGGGATGCACCTGGGGGCAACTACCAGTGCCTTACTAATCACAGTAATTCATAGTGGCACATTGGTCAGTCCCAATGGCCTTTTAACGCAGGAAAGGAAGGCATGGTTTCAGAGCCCATCTGTATGCAATGTCATGTTTAGCGACAACATAGCCTATCTCACTATAAAGGTGGTTGCCCTGTGGTCCACCTTCTTCCTCAAGCAAACCCAGGAGTTCCACATGGCAGTAAATCTCAGCGGTCTCTTTTACACGGCTGTCAAGGACACGTACATTTCAGGATCAGAAATGCTGGATGGCCGGGCATATTCAAACCATGAGAAAGAAAGAGCGCTTCTCTGCTGAACAGGGGGGACAGCTGCAATTTGATTTGAGGCCCAGCCTCCAAAATCTGTCTGGACTTTAAGATGTCCAGTGTACATAATTAATTTGAATCAGACAGAGGTGGGCCGACACTACCAAGACATGCAGGGCCACACTAGCTTCCTTCCATTCGTCATCATCCAAATCGCCAGGTCCTCCTGCCATCTATCTGTGTCACAGTGAATATAGTGGGTCAGGTGTGTTGGCAACAAGGGGACGATAAAGTTATGAAATATCTTCCTTTCCGAGGGGTTCCTGGGTCAGCTTGTCTTATACTGGTTGTATAATGGATGGGGGTCTGCGGTTGTTGGCAATGAGTCTAATAGCCTCCTAAGTTGCAGGAACAAAAACAATTGTGAATTATGTAATCATATGATTTCAGGTGTTTGCCCACCCACACATCCCGCAACTGGGAGAGGCTTCTGCAGTTCCATCATACAAGTTGCTGCACCTTACAGAAGCTAGCCAACCAGGTTTCCTTTCAGATTGGCATTGATTGTGTGGGTTTACCAAACCAGCTAATGTGTTTCAATGTGCTCTACCAACAGCAATGTCGCTTTGGTGGTTTCCAGTACAGAAAGTGGTATCTTAGTGCCTTATAACAAGTGTATGTATGGCTCACCTCTACTCCAAGGTGACTTACTCTGTCTGATAAATGGGGTCATGCCTGTCCCCAAACGACCAGTCATTCTTAATTGTCATGTGCGCAGCCCAATAATAAAACTTTATATCAATCCCTACACCTTACATACAGAGGACACACTTCATATAGTGCGCTCCAATGTGCAACTCGCTGACCCCTCCACTGAAACGACTCCCAAAGACAGAGACAACTGCATTAGAGTGGTTTAACCAAGGGCAAAGCCATTTATTCTGTTTTTTCGTACTTTTGGTGAAACAGAAAAGCAATGCCTCATTGTACTGAATGATAATGCGAAATGGAAACTGAACTGTATATTCTAACCATGGCTTAAAATGTAACCCTAGTCAATGCCAAATGTTCTGATGCTGTTTATTGAAAACCAATAAAGATATATATTTTTTTAAAAATCAGTGATGTCATAGTCCATATTGATCTTGTTGTCAGCAATAGCCAATTGCTCATCAACGGTGAGGCACAGCAGATGGACTTCTTGGTGAGGTTCCTGTGGATGGGATAGCTGGGAGCAACAGGACCTTTCTAGTCAACGGAGTGACTCGTCTGCCAAGTGTGACTGGATATCAGTAGTGCTAGATTTTCTTTGAATTTCTTGCTCAGGTTGTTTCTCACTCTTTTTGTACAAGTTTTCTGAGAGGCTTTGTCTAGTGTTTGAAAGTGGTTACCATGGATTCTTTTGAGGTACCTTTCAGCTGAGAAAGTTCCATATGTTTACTGTTTTTGAGCGGCCTTCATGGAACTGCTTGGTGGGGATCTTTTTCATTGAATCTTCTCTAAAGGAGGGAGCACTTCACTGAGAAGGGGGAATCCTCTGCCCTTAAGCGCCTTTGAAGGACAAGTCTTACAGAGGTTGCAGTATGATACCTTATGAGTGAGATGAAGGCAAAAAATGCACTGGTCATGAGGATTCTCAATGTAGATCTTCTTTTGTCCGTAAACTAAGCAGGACTTGGAGGGATCTTTTCTCTCTCTTACCCATTGTGGCAGTTGGTGACAGTTAACAGCCCCAGGGGCAGAACTTAGGTGAAAATCTGCCTGCAGTCCAGAGAGAAGAAGTAAACATTGATGAGTAACCAATATAATCAATATAAGGTCCATCACATGTTAGAGCAGAGCTTGTCTCAGGGACTCCTTCACCCACAAGATGCAATAGAAAAGCTGAGCTTTGGTGGCCTCTAGGGGGAGCACATAGCTCAGAATGTCCACCTCTTTAACCGAAGTTCAGGTTGTTTTAAACAAGATGGATGTGGTACTGAACAAAAACTCTTAGCCTATGACCATGTTAACCCCTTCACTGTAATTTAAAGTTATTGGGGATTCCCAGCATGAATACAGGAATGATTCAAGTATTTGATTATATGAAAGACCCAATGCCAGACAAGTGGGAGCTTGTGGGAAATAGAGATACAGTGAAGCTAGGAAGGCTCTCGCATGGAAGAAGTAGATCCTGATTAGCAGAGGAATCATTGGGGATCCCAAGGAGAGAAGAGGACAACAATCCACCCCATGTCTCTGTCCAACCACCCTGTGAAGTGATGGGAAGGAGCAGGGTCAAAAGGAGGGCGATAAGGGACTTTGGGTGTATATCCCTACTGTAGAAATGTGTGCAAATAGCAGTTCTATGGTTTAAATCCTCACTGGCATGGCTCAGCAATTCAACCTTCCAAAACTCATTATACTAAGCTGTTGGCTCTGCAATAGTTGTTCTGGTACAACAGTTGTGATTGTCTTCGAAACAACAGCATATATTATACATTATTGAACTACGCATATTGCTATAATAAGGTAGCCAACCACTAGAAAGTACAAACTAGTGATTTTCAATTGTCTGAAACACCTCTACTCGATGCCCACATTTTGTGGATCTCAAATGTAGAGTGCACAACATTATCAAATATTGGTTGCAACTCAAATAAGGCAAGAAATAATGCTTTATCAGCTGAATTTATAAGCAAAGTTCAAGGTACACAGTACTAGGTTAACTCTCAATGAAAACCCAGGTTTCCATAATTCATCTCAACAATAAAATGTATAGTGAACACATTATTGATTCCCAACTGACAAGATGGTTAACAAAACAATTAGCAGTGCAATCAATCAATATATTCTTTATTGGATTAAAAAAAATAAAATCATAAAAGTCGGACACAATGGGATACATTACTTTCATGACGATATCAACACGAATTACAGTTTAACTTGCTTTAAAACACCGGAGAGGTAACTTGATAAGAAATAACATACTGTAGGGGTAGTTAAAAACTGTAAAAACAATCACTCCGATCTCACTTGATTAAAATTCATGGTCATCAAAAGTGGATGTATGAATTCATAGCGCACATTGTTATATCTTGGGCAAATCATAACTATGTACAAAGTATCACTAATAGACAAGTTGTCACATTCACATAAGGATAACATAGAATCCTTTTAACAACCATGGTTAGATGACAAAAGCTTCAGAAATAATTTAAGCCTAAAAAGAGTCAATAATCTTCGATGGTAGCTGGACATGTCCAAAGTAAGATAAGGCTCCAAGCCACTGACAGGTTTACCACTATCACATGGCGTACAGAATGCTTATTCAATGCTATTGCCTTTCGTTCTGCTGCCATCATACTTCAAAACACTTGTTTAACTCATATGTGCTCAGTTTTAACAATACAACTTGGATCAGTATAAAGCTCCGGTCTCCCTAAAGTATTTATATTAGAAAATACATAGGACATCCAAGGGTTTTGAATGAGTTGTCCAGAGTCATGAAATCTTGCACGATCAGTCTGTTAAGTCCTAGCTTGCTTTTCGTCCAAACCAAGAGCCAGAGCAAAAGAGGGCAAAGACTAATTTAATCTACAACATGCCCTGTGCCCAATTCTTCGTGAACAACCTTAGAAGATATACTTTGTGGAAGCCCTTACAAATTAATTTTCAGCTATTTGAATTTGGGCGACAGGCCCATAGCCCCAAATACCACACCCATAGCGGACTATCGGCAGGCATTTGGCCTTAAAAATATCCCAAACTTTCTTTATGTGGGTGAGCCATAACCGATGAGAGAAGTCTCCTATGCTATACGTAGCCCTATTGAAAGCCATTACATTATAATTTATCAATGAATGCCAATTAAGGCAAGAGTCTAATTCAACACCCAAATATCGAAACTTATCAACCAGGCTGATGTGGTGATCCTCTGCTACAAATTTCATGGTTTTAGGTGGCCGAACTTCATCACATAGGATTTGGAGAAATTGTTGGACAAATCAAAACTATTCATAAAATCAATAGAAAGATCTAAAAGTCTCTGTAATGCCATGGCGGTCCATGCCATTAAAACAGTATCATCTGCATAAAGCAGAGCAGGGATTGGTCGACCTCCAACTCTAGGGACATCCAGGGAGAATTACGTCAAAATGTATTCCAGTTGATTGATAAAAAAAAGATAAAGGGCGCTAGTATGAACCCTGGTGAACGCCAGGCCTCAATTTAAAGTGCAATGTGCATTCCCCAATTGGGCGATATCTAACAGATGCCGAAAGATCCTTGTTTAAATCGAGCAAGAAGTGAACATGTGCAGGTTCTAAACCCATCTGAGCCATCATGGAGCACAGTTTAGAGCAATTAACTCTATCGAAGACTAACCCGGAGGTCTATGACAGGCAATTGGGTTACACCCACCCTTAGCCTTAGTGTACACGCATATTAGAAGATAAAGATTTAGGCTTTGTTTGATATAGCCCGCCCCGGCCTAAACCCATATTGCAGATCTGACAAAATGCTGTGCTCCTCTGCCCAAGTTGAAATCTGATTCAAGAGGACCCGACCTATAATTTTAACCTCCAAGTCAATAAGAGATATGGGCCTGTAACAAGCTGACCACATTGAGAAATTCTTTCAATAAAGGAAAGTGGGTCCAGATAACGGACAGTGTAAGAACTAAGGCAAATATCATATTTGGATTGCTCTATCACAAGGGTTCTAAAATGAACTACCTCCAATGTGCACTACCTTGAACATTCTGCGAAAACTGTAGCCACTTTTTCACTAGTGAAGCAAGGTGAACTGTATGTCCTAACATGCATAAGGAGTAACCACAAGCATAACTCAAGTCTCCCAAAGTAGTCCCATTCAGGTGGGAAGATTCCAAACAGTTTTTGCACAAAAGCATCAGCCATCTTGGAATGTCACAATGACTGTCGCATTCACAATTAAATGAGATTAATGAGTAGATTAAGGAAACATTCTTATCTTTTCAGTATTCCTTGGTGTATTGCAAGGAAGTAAGTTCTTCTAGTTGGTAAATAACAACGATACCAGACAAACCTCCTGACCCACAAAAATACATTCATATAATTTTCACTGCTGTATTTACCTACTTCACAGTTGAAGGTGCCTGGCTGAGCACATCTTACGAGCTTGGAACGTGCCGCTTACGTATCAGGTTGACGGAACCAGCAGCGCACATGCATTTTATCTGCCTCCTCACTAACGTTTTAAATGTCAAAGAATATAAGACATTGACTTTTTAAATATTGACTCACCACTTTTGACTAAAGAACTTGACGTTTATTAACTGTACAGTGCAATTACATCCACTAAGATTTTGTACATTTTTAGTCCGTTTTATTAGTGCTCATTATGAAATTTGTACTTAATAAAGTACTGTTTTTTCTGTATGCATTGAACTTGTAGTTTATTACATAGAAAATCTTAATGCTGTTACAATTTTACAACATACAAACAACCCTTAAATTACTTTAAAAATATTATCCTGTCACCCAAAATGCATTTAATTATAAAGATATACATCAAAGATCAAGTTTAGGCAGAACATTTTGATTTCTCATTACTGTGAAACATCACATTTCTTCAGTTTTCATTTCATAACTATCAAATTAATATTCAATATAATTTTCAAAACCCAAGGCTGCCCTCAAATTACAGAAAGCAAAATAATGTTAACCAAAACATTGTTATTTGAAACCTCCTACTCTTAGGTTGGTTTCAAACTTCATCATGAATAATGCACTTACTGCTCTCCGATGTACTGCTGATATCACCAACAAACTTCACCAATTTAATCACCAACTGCAAATTTAATCCTATGAAGCGGGCCGGTATCACTTCATAACTAGATTAATATTCATTATACAAATGTTGTCCTGCTCTATTTTTGAGTGTGTCTGGGGTGGAATTTTAAAAGTATTTTCGAAGCATGTAGCTCCCTTGAGATCAATGAGAACACAAAGATTTCCATATCAACCTAAAATTGAGCTAACTTTTTATTAACACCATCCGCGCTAAGCGTTTTCCCGCTGTGCGCTAAAGATTCGCAAAACCTGCGGTTCATGACGAGCTCAGCTCATCATGAACGTACGACAGGCGTACCTCATGACAAGCTGAGCTCGTCATGAGCGTTGAAGGGGTTAATATGGCTGCTGTTACTCAAAGAGTTCTCATGGTTAATCTATCCTGTTGTTTGATAACCCATGAATTGTGACTTACCAGTTCTAACAAGGCCAATTTCTTTAGGATATTTTCTCCCTGGAGTAGTATTTCAAATGTTCATGGTCGTCTACCAACACAATAAAAATACTTTTTTTCGTGTCTAGCGCTAGACCTTGTTTTATCAGTCGTAACTCCAACTGGAGTTGGCCCTGGCCTATGGTAGTGAAAACACCAATTTAAAAACCAGGCCTCCACCCATGTGAAACCATAGTCCAAGTTTTACTCTAAACAATGTCAGTCAGTATGTCAGGGTTGGACTATAGTTTACTTCTAAAACTTTAAGAAAGGGCAGACTGATTTGCATATGAATGGTTTAATAATAATAATACATTTTATAGAGCGCCTAGTTACACTGAGGCGAGTGTGTCCCCGCGCTATGATGTGGCTACACATTAACTGAAGATTTTGCCTCCACTGAGTTCAAATGAGGTTTGTGTCTGCCCATTCATTCGAAGAATCCCTGTACATAATAATATGACTAAATGTTGTCAACTGTAGCAACGCACAGCTTCAATTTTTAATTCCAAAAAAAATAAGCTTTCGTTTCTGATGCATGCTTCTTTCCACATGTTCTTCACCTTATGAATATTAGTGGGGGCCAGACTGGATAATGAAACCTTTTCCCTTACCTTTGGTAGTGCACCATGACATCAATCATATGCCAGCCAAGAGGAAGTGATAACATCAGCCAATATACAGGGCTACCTGGGTTGCTGGTTTCAGTTCCTATTTTTCCACCTCTTAATGATGCATATCTAGAACACTCCTTCAGTTTTGACAATTTCTTTTCTAAATTCTAACAATGCATGTTCAACAGGCTAGGTCAAATTTCACCTTGTAAGGTATCAGGGTTATAAGCCTGTCAACAATGTTGCAAGCAGGTGTGGCTGTTTAACCCCCACAACATCTGAAATTGGTGCATGGAATCTGATCACAATCCCTCCAAGTGTAATTCCCCATGCATTAGAAGGCCATCTGGTAGCAGAACGCTAAGCTTTTCTTGGCGTGGGCCCATAAGGAGAACCCTAATCAGTCTCTTCCCCTCCCTCAGGTAAGTCTTGAAATAGACATTGACTCTATAGAGGCTGCTCGCACAGGAAGCATAAGAAAAAAGAGAATTCCTCTTCTTTATCATCTAAGAGATGGCCTTGCGTTCAAAACTGTTTGGAGAATTGGCAGCACAATTCCCCTCTACCAGATTCTTTTTCTGAGCAATTTCCAATTTCTAAGAAGTTTCGACTAGAGTTTACAGCTTACTTTGGCTATCCATACCGGATCAATGTTTTTCAGAAGGCCATGTTAGATCTTTGCAGGGCTGCCTCTACTCCCCCGGACCCTTTCTGGCTCCCACATTTGGGCCAAACCCTTTGGGCCCAGCAATTCTGGCTCCAACAGCGAAAAACTCCACACGCCTATCTACTTCTCCAGTGTGACTGGCATTGATGCTGCTATCAATGCTGTTCTGGCAGCAACTCCAGTTTCACCTCAGCCCATGAACTTGGAGGAAATCCTTAGGGGTGGGGTAGTTAGAGAGAGTCAAAGCTTCACTTGAGGACTAGCCTTTTGCTGACCTTTTACCAGTGCACAGAGATTTGCATGAATGGAAGAACTCTTTGTACCATTATTGGGCACAACTTGTATGCCCTACCTGGATTTCCAGTGCACTGAAGTGGAGAATTATATTTTTCCTCCTTAATATACAGATGCTAGAATTTACTCAGATATTCAAAATGCCAGTTGTGTTGAAAGGCTAATTCTTTAGCCTTCCCTCTGAGAAAGTCTGTTTGATTTCTGCACAACATCACTGAATTACCTCTATCAACTGTGAAGTCCAAACCTAACATTCTTACTGACCTCTTCTGCCCTTTAACAAGGCCCTGCTGGAGCCAGTGCTGATTGCATGGGAGAAAACCTTTTTGGCCTGGCAGAGCACAGGCAGATTGCCCACCGCTATCCTACCCACAATTCTTATCATTCCACCATGCTGGAGAGAGCCAGGTCGGTGGTTCAAAAATCTTAAGTGAAATGGAACCACAATGTCTGTCTTTCAGATGAGGAGTTTAAATGTCTTGACTCCAATGGAAGCAAAGTTTTTGCATTGAGCAACCTGTTCTTAAGCAAGGTCAATGCAATGCGCCGTCTTGGACATAATGTTCACAACTTACGGAAAATGGTAAAACGGGGTGCAGTTAACTTCCCAGAGAACATGAAAGGACTGTTTTCTGAGTGGAGTAAGGGTAACCTTCATACTTCCAAGCAAAGTCTGAAATGATGACAAAACTCAGAAGATATTATGGGCCACTTTACGGCTATTGTAGTTATCTTGTGTAAACATGTCCGGATACCCTCTGCAAGGTCTATGGATCCATCTAGGCTGCTCTAATGGATATACTATTTGCTAAGAAGTTTGGAGAGGAAAGAAAGGACTGTACAATGCCATGCTCTCTGGGACTGGCCTCTCTGACTGAACCGTTTCACCAAAAGTACTAACCTTCTCTGCTGCTGCAACCTCCTTAGCTGGTAGAAAACATTTGGCAGCAATCCTTGTTCTCTTTTGGGAGAGGACACTCAAAGGGTCATCAGCAATAGTAGCATCAGTCTTACCCTTCTTCTGATGGGCCTACTACCACAAAGCCACTTGATTTACTCTTTATCCACTATCAAGTTCCAGTCGAGTAGCGGCTTTCTCATTTTATTTGACCACTGACCATTAGGAGTTGCTCCCCAGGACACACCCCACTATAGGCTGCAAAAGTCCTGGGCTTGTTACAAATAAGGAGCCACTGAAGTGGAGGAGAGAGGTCATGGATTTTATTTCCATCTACTTCTTGGTGTCCGAGAAGAACAGGGGATCTAATGCATATTCGAGACTTGAGGCTCTTGAACCTCTTTGTCCACCATGACATGTTAAAGATGCTGTCTCTGAGTCAGATTCTTTTGGCCTTGAACTTGCAGTACTTGATGGCGTCTCTGGACTTGCAGGATACCTAGTTCAGCTCTCAATTCTCTAAGTTCACAGGCATACCTTCACTTCATAGAGGGGTCACAACACCACCAATTTGTGGTACTGCCTGTTGGCGGTATAGCTGCTCCAAAAGGATGTTTTCACCAAGGTGCAGGCTGTGGTGGCAGCCTCATAAGAAGGTTGTGGAATCCATGAATTTCTATACTTGGAGGATTTGGTGAGAAAGACAGGTTCCCATTAATTGGTTCAGGACATTGCTGAGCACCATAACACTGCTTCATCACCTGGAGTTCTCCATCAAATAGCATGGTTCCACCTAACTCCTGAATTAGCCATTCACTGGAGCGATTCCGATACTACCTGGGTGAGAGCTTTTCCTCTGACTTGGAGGATGGCATTCAGTATATGATTGTTGTTTTGGACTCTATTGCAAATTCCAGTTCTGAATAGCCTATGCCTTTTCAGCTTGATGGTCTCATGTATCCTCTAGGTGTTGCATGCCTGGCGGGGGATGTGGTCCCTGCAGTGGTGCATCAGTTGACAGTGGTTCCAGTATTAGGAGAACTTCAACTCAGTCCTTTCAGACCTCAAATGGAGGTTGTTACTCTACAAACACACAATGGATAGTCCCTTCTGTCCTCCACAGTCTCAGGCCATCAATTTTAAAGATGCCTCCCTGCTTGGCGTAGGCATTTATTTGGTGGAGAAGATGATGCAAGGACTTTGGTCCCTGGCACTGCAACAAATGCTCATCAGTGTGCAGGACCTGAGGGTAATCTGCCTTGCTATGATGGTATTCCTCTCCCCATCTTGTGCCTGTTCTGCAGGTCATAATGCCTACCAGGTGCATCTCACCTGGTAGGAATTATGAATGCAAGGGCAAATGCCTCAAGTCACCTGATTCTGGAAGGCCATGAATCAGTAATCCACCCCAAAGTGAAAGGCATGGTCTTCTCCTGTTTGAGGGCTTCCTCACATCTGCCTCCCTCTTAGTGCTCTACACAGGAAATGCAATCTGTTATACGGCCTGCATTTTCCACAATGTGGTTCTAGGGTGGACATCTTCAGCTTGAGATGGCCACACGGTTTTACTTCATATGTTCTAATTCCACTAATATCAATAGTTCTGCAGAAGATGTAGAATAATGGTGCACAGCGGAATCTCATTTGGTATACACATCCGCTGGAACTCAGAATTTGCCTCCTCTGCCAGAGGTCTGCTTTCGCAGCATGATGGCATGGTCCTCCAACTCTATCCTTGGATGCTTCTTCAGCATGGAGATTGCATGCTGCCAATTAGTAGCTTTCAGGTTTCTGCCAGACACAGCAGATGTTATGCTGGCTGACGGAAACCAGCCACCAAGCCTGTATAAGCTTGGTGCTGGGACAAGTTTGTCACTCAATACCAGTATGCAGTCTTAAACCCATTGAGGCTGGACAGTCAGATGTTTTGTGCTTTTCCTCACCAAGCAGGATGTGGCCCTTTCTATTGTGAAAGACTAATGGGCTGCTCTATACACCTTCTTTCTTCTTCCTCATTAGCCTTTGTTCAGAGTGTCCCTTGTGGTTCATTGCTTGAAAGGTTTGCTGTTTATGTTTCCGTCCACCACCTTCTGCAGCAGGGACTTGAATCCTTTCCACATGGCATCTCTGAATGAAATGATGCACAGCAGTTCAATGCCTCTTTTGATTCTCAAAACTGTCTTTCAAGTAGTGATTACTGTGACTGATAGGTTCGGAAAGTTGCAGGCCCTGCCAGTCCAACTGCATTTTCATCATTTCTCTTGGACAGTTTGATCTTGTATACTCACTACTCCTTTCTTCAAAAGGTGATGTCTACCTTCCATGAGGGCTAGATTGTCATGATTCCATTGTTCTTCTCTCCTAAGGATGAGGAACAGTTGCATAGGCTTGAACATAGACAAGCTCTTGCCTATACTACAGTAATCAGACAAGATAAGATTGGGTGGATGACCAGCTGGTTTATATAGCTTCTATAGCCAAGTATGGGATGTTCTACTGGATGAATTTAATGGGTGGCTACTTGGTCTTCATTACTTAGTTTTATCAAGCTATGCTGCATATGGCTCAGGCCTAAAGTGGTCAATATTCACTAGAACTGTGCATAATTCCCTTGGTTAATCTGCATTACTGAGTCCCACCTCCCGATGGTCACTGCTTTGGGACCCATTCATACGTAGAAAAGGTGCCAATTGAAAAAAAGGTAACTTACTGTTGGTAACAATTTTCCTGATGCATACTATATCTTCCAGCAGTTTTCTCATTGTCCTCCCTCCTCCCCTTCTGAATTAGCGTTGTAAACAATAAGGATGTAAGGTATCTAACTTCTTACAATATGTTGCTCTATAGTTGGCTGTCATTTATCTTCTGAGTTCTTCTTCCTACACCTCAGTTGGCTGCAAGAAAAAGTAAATAACTGCCTCCAGCACACCAGGCAGAACCAAAATAGGCTAGTGTTCAGTATATAGCCAGGTGTTTTTACTTCCTGAGTAGCACCACCTAGAGGTTCTGGAGAACAGGCCCGACACCTGGGGAAATTCATAAGGTGAAAAATCTACAGTAAGATACAATATCAAGCATAAATAATATAAGTATCTTTTTCTTTTGCACTTTCATTGTGTACACTTCTAGAACTTTAAAAGCTTGTTGTAGTCTCATTGATTGGTTTGTATAGAACAAAAGTGTTGTCAGAATATAATAGGTAAGCATTTGTTGCTTACCCAGAGATCGTTGATGCTTGCCCTTTCGTTTACCATATAAGTAGCATCAATGGGATTCAGGCTCATCATTGTAAAATACCTTTATGGATAAATATCTTACTGGTCATTGTGAAGCCATACTCCACCTTAATTCTTACTCCTGTGTTTTTGTATAAAAGCTAGATGACTCTAAATAGGGGTCAATATATTGCACATTTGAAAACTTTTGCCAAAAGACTCTTGACTGTCAAACAACTCTCAGTAGTCCAGAAAACAGGCTAAAACTGTTTCTTGGCATGCTTGACTTTGTGATCCAGCATGTTTAAAGGTACATGTATTGCTCACTCTACAGAAGTCTGTCCGAGTTCAGGGCAATGTATGATAATTTTCTACTCCTACTTCAAAGTACGTCTTGCTAGTTTTTAAAGATGTGTAAAAGATGTTTTAGTGATTACTGGCTTCTTTAGATTCCGTCTTTAAACTCCTCAGACTACATCCTAATAACGTTTCTCAAGATATTCAGTTCAGCAGCTTCATGTAGTGCTCTACAACACCAATAATGAAGTAGTGTGTATGCCAGCATGAAGTCAGAAACACAAAATGTAGCTGGCTACTTTTTTTTTTTAACATCTCACTCAAATACAGTACATTTTCCTTTATAATTCCATTTTGTTGATGTTTTTCCATGTAATTCAGGTTGTCATTACCTTCGGAAATCACCTGGCTTAGAGTTGTGGGCAGTGTTAGAAGCTGATTCGTAACACCTCTTGCCTTTACCACGCATGGGAAGTAAAATAAAATAAGTGAAATATTATATATATATATATATTACCTACTGGCGGTCGCCAGTAGGTATATATAGTTAGGATTTTTTCTCTATGGGATTTTTGAAAATTCTATGTCTAATAACTTTGGCGTTTGTGGACGGAATTGGCTGAAATTTTCAGGAAAATGGCACATTTTGTTTCTGAGCAGCCCCTGAAAATTTTGGGGGGGTTCGTCAAGGGGGGGCCGAGAAAAAAGGGGGGTCCCAAAACGCGTTTTTCCCATGTTCATTTCCATAGGGCGGTTGGCCTCACTTTTAGCCCGAACGGCTGAATGGATTTGCACGAAACTTGGCAAAATTGTAGGGACTGGTAGCCCGATGTGCCTTTTGTAGGTCTCAATATATGTGCTCCAGTGGATTTTGAGAAATTAACGTTTAAAAAAAGATATATATCTGTAACAGCGGACTGGGCAGCGGACCAGGACGCGTACTTGTCGCGCAACGGAGCTTTGTGAAGCGAAGCTGATTGGTTCTCCGGCGTCTGTCAACATTCCAAACAGTCCGTAGCGGCCGCCATCTTGTCTCTCGGTAGGATCGAGAGACAAGAGGAGGTCAAAACAAAGGGGGAAATAACTATAAGGGGGCATAGTAGATCCTCGCTGACCCCCTAGGTTTGATGTGGAGGTTTTAAAAGGGCCCTGCGGGGCAAAAAAAAATAATAATAATAATAATCGAACAGCTGAATGGATTTGCACGAAACTTGGCAAAATATTAGGGACTGGTAGCCCGATGTGCCTTTGCTAGGTCTCAATATATGTGCTCCAGTGGATTTTAAGAAATTAACGTTCAAAAAAAGATATATATCTGTAACAGCGCTCCGCTTCGCGTAACGGAGGTTTGCGAAGCTGATTGGTCATTCTGTCACTGGGCTATAGTTGGGCTACATCTGGCTGATATTTGGGCTACATTTGTTTTTTTGTGTGTCTGGCGGCCATCTTTGGGCTACATTGGGCTACATTGGGCTACATTTGGGCTCCAACATATATATAGGCCAATGTAGCCCAATATATATTTTTCAAAGTAAATTTTCGTAAAAACCACTGGAGCATATATCTTGAGACATAGCAAAGGCACATCGGGCTACCAGTCCCTACAATTTTGCCAAGTTTCGTGCAAATCCATTTAGCCGTTCGAGCTAAAAGTGAGTCCAACCGCCCTATGGAAATGAAGGAAATGAATGGGTAATTTGTAATTAGCAAATAGCTCATCGCAAACTAGGAATGGTAAAGAATCGCTATTTATTCCTTAAAGTTCGCTATTTAGGAAATGCAAAAAACTTTGATGATACATATGGCGGTTCATCTCTAACAAGATAAGAAGCATAGGGATACATTTATGATGACTGGCGCATCACCAGGGATGTGTTAGTCATTCTGTGCCGCTGTTCCGTCACCTATGGTGTGCTGCATTTACAATGCGGCGCATCATGGGGCAAAAACAGCACAGATGCGTGATGTATCTGTGCCGTAAAGGTGGCGCATTGCTGGAGTTGTATCGCAAGTGTGATGAAGCTCCAGCAAGGGTCGGGGGTGCCCCTGTCGCAGGGTTTCTGTTCTCACACAGAACTGTGGACAGAGGATTGGAACCTCGGCGAATTAGGGTGTCCCAAAACTCACGTTAGTAATCAAAAACTCCTTAGCAAGCTAGGTACAGTGTCACATTGGATATAACAAACTCTCAATGTTTAGACAATCCAGAATATGAACTTATAGTACCTCAGGATACGTGGAACTCATGAACAGTCGGTGGTTATATATTTCTTAGAAACCAGAACATGGAGTTAAGAAGAACACATGTGTATTTGAAATGTTTATTTACTAATGCCGTCTTCACAGGCGTAGTATCTTAGATAATACAAGTACACATATTATCAGTAGCAAAATTACCAGCATAGTTACTAGTACATAAAAAGCGAATGGTGATAGTATGTTAACATGCTGTAAATGAATAAGAGTTAGCAACACTTATAAGCAGCCGCGGGCCGTGGAGGGAGTTACGGTGGGGCAGGGAGGCGAGGAGGGGGAGGGGCAAGGTAGAGAGGGCTCCACCCTGCTTCTCCCCCTCCCCGCCTCCCCCGTCTCCCTTATATCTCACCCTCCCTAATACACATATTATATTATTTGCTAAGAAGGTCTCTTTGTGTTGGTTTAGGGCGTGCCCATACTTTAGTGTCTTAGATTTGAAGGAATCACATCAGCATACACCAGCTCTCTCTTCATGTGAGCCGCATCAACTGTTGTGTATGTGTGTTCGGCAAAGCAATATAAAACCCGCCTCATGCCCAGAATTGGCAGAAGTTGCACTTATGTTATGAGTATGAAGTCGTGGAGATCAGACCTCATAACAATTCTGTATCGTGTTGTTCTTGAAACTTTAGCACTCGCTGTACAGATATAGTTTAACAAGCAAAGCAGATAGTAGAGCAATAACATATTATTCTCATGTAAACCACGATGAACTACTAGGTGGAAAGCTAAAGCAACAACTAAGTGTCGTGTGCAGAAGTTGCAAAAAAGGAAAAATGGCGTTTAAACCGGTAATGAGCCCATGCTAACTTAACACGGTGTAAAGATATCCAGGACCTAGATGACACCTCCCCATGATCCGGAAACGAACTGAATAAGATAATAGAAGTGCCATCTCATGAGAGCAGATTGCAAGTTTATATGTGGACGGTCCGCAAGGTAAAGCATTAAAAACTAGGAAAATTTAATGCTAAAGAAAAATAAAACAGCCAAGTACTTTATCGAGTCTTAAGCCAATAGGCAAGGTAAATAATAAAAACTTGACAAATAAGTCAATGAATTGTCAATGAAATGCTAGTACTCAGCATATCAAACATGAAAAAGGTCTATGACATAACTGTGTATGCAAAATAAGCTGCAACAGCCTCCAATAGGAAGTCACCGTCTTCATCCGAAAACAGTTCAGCCATCCAATTTAAAAGCGGAAAAGAACATACGTGCTCTCCCAGCACCGGATCCTCTATCACCATCAGAGGACAGCTCGGTGGGTTTTCAAGAAAGCTCTGTTCCAAGAAAGACTGTGCTGCCGCCAGTAAATTCCAGGGACCAAGTAGTCCATGCATCAATGCCACAGCCATAATCCTTTCGCCAGGACAAACCAACTCGTGAGTAATGATAGGAGTCATCAGCTGATTAAAGTCGACGTCAGGAGAAACCGGTCCGCAGAGACACAAATCAATGGCCCAATCGAAATCACAGGTCAGGCAGTGAAATACAGGCTGGACACAGGTGAAGTAGGAGAATCGAAAAGATAATCCATATGCCGTGCTTAATATCGCCAACGGCATTGTGCCATAATATTCTAGCATGCGATTGCGGAACAGTGTCAGCAGCTGCAGGGTGGGAGGTTGCATAGGAGGGACATCCATATTTAAAAATGTAAAAAAGCACAAGAGCGTCCGCTGGTAATGCAAGTAAAAATGCCAATCCACGAACCAGAGTGGAGAAAATAGAATGAAAGGAAGCAGGGATGAGTCCAAAGATTTTCTCAAATGAAGTCACGAGACCACTGGTAACAACTTTAAAAAAGTGCGCCAGGGACTTTGCGGAGGATGCGTTAAAGATAGTCGGAACCATCTTGCTGAATTTGAAAGGCAAATCTGAATTGAAAAGTGTGTGCACCTCTGTACGGGTGTTCGCTATGTGAAGCACGAAAGTTTCACGGGCCGAACTCAAGGCCACCTCTCTCTGAGACAAAAGAGCTCTTATTCTTGCCATGCCGTTGAAATCTGTCCCAAGGTTGGTATTTGTGGCCAGATTGAAAACTCCCTATGTTCATGTGTGGGAGGAAATAGAACATTTCTGCAGCAAATAACCCGTTCACTTACTGTTACGATAAAAGGAATACTTTTAATTAACTCAGAACAATCTTCATTATTGAGCATCAAATAACTACCATTTTCCAACAACTTGAACGTGGGGATGATAGCAGGAACTGGCGTGCCTTGCAACACGCAAGCCATATTTGGTCGGTGTTTGTTGCATGAACCGTGTAACTGTATGTGCCTACACATTAGTGAATGATCTGGCGTCTCAGTGCATTCCTCTCCATTCAGATAAACTTCTTGATCATCTTTGAAACATCTGTATGTGTATGGAAGCGACCAGACCTCATGAAGAAAAGCACTACCTAAAGGTTCATAACGACCTATTGGTATATATTTCATACAATTTGAAAACTTATATAAAGCAAAAGGCAGCGTTATTAAACCGTGGATAAGGCACGTTGCCAAAAAACCCGCAATCCTCTGCTGATGATGTCACTGAGCATGTCATGAATGATGTAATATGTGACATCATCAGCAGTGGATTACGGGTAATAGTATCTCTAGTTTACTCCCCTATAGCTGTCTTTCTTTTAACATAAGTGTCTGTTTCCTTCCCTTATACTTACTGTTTTTGGTTCGCTTCCGGTTCGCGTACCGGGGAGCGAACTGGGAAGCGAACTAAGAGAAATAGAGGTTGGCACAGTTCCAAATATTGTACCAATTTTTTAATAACGGGGAGGTAGTTCTGAAAAGAACTTTTTTTTTTTTTTTCAGAACATTTTTTTACTTTTTTTGAATTTTTCTGAACAGTTTTATATTTTTTTGGGTTTTTCTTGGAGGGGGCAATGAAAACGATTCATTGTAAAGGGCTCAACAGGAGCAACAAAACAAAAAAAAGAAGTATTTATTATTTTGGGCGTTTCGTACAAACTTGCATATGATAGTCAATAGCTCTGTTGATCAGAGTGATGCTTTTTTCTCCGTAGGAAATGAATCCATCGCAAAATACGCAGATGTGTTTTACATCACCAAATCTCATTTGTATATTTGGCACCATCTCCCTGCCCTCTGGTCCCGTTACTTCCGGTACAACAGATCTTCTGGCCATAATAGGGAGATTATCTAGGTCGTTCCGAAACTGTGCAGCACTGTAGTTGTTAGGATGCCACCTAGTCATATGGCGATGCATTGTGTAGTTTCCGAAACTGTATTTTTTGTCGGTCCCTCTGGACAGTCTATCTTGACATATAAGGCAAGTTACGTATCTTGCATTTACTTTTTTCTGACCTTTGGGAATTTAAAAAAATTGCCAAATGAAGTTTTCTTTCCGGTGAGACGTCCTGGGCTGCTCAGGCAAAAACTGCCTCTCTTCGTGCTCGTCCTCCTGTTCCTCTTCTTCCTCTCCTTGTTGAATTATAACTTGAGCAGGTGGACCACTCTTCCTTGGATGTGGTGGAGGTGGTGGGGAAGCACCAGCTGAAGCTACTAAAGAAGCCATTGCTCAGTGATCACAAAGGGTCTTTCTCTCACAATGATGAAAGTCAGAGTGAGGAAAGAAGGAGGGATTTTCATCATTTGGGAAAAACAAGAGTTCTCGACCAATCAAAAGTGTTCATTTTAGATTATATGACCTAGTCTTACATCATTAGGAAACCAAAAGTGAAATGAACCAATGAAAAGTGTTATTACCAAGTCACATGACTTGCTGTGTTTACGTTAAGCGCTTTGCAGGGCCTCCCGGTTTGCTTCCAGAAACCTGCGCTTTGCGACTCGCTTCGCGTACCAGTTCGCTAACGTTGTACGTCATATGACGTATCACGCGACAACGTGAAACGTCATGCGGACGGGAGGCGTCACGATGTTGTTTTCTAACGCGGCACTTGCGGTAAAGAAACGTTTACCGGCTCGCGGTCTATTTCGCGGCATCAAGGTCAGCAGCAATGTTTTTCGAAGGGTAGACAGGCACTGTTCTCGGCGCACTTATATTGATGACTGCCTCATGGGCGTGGTTCGTTTTCGGCTTTCTGGGAGCCGTAGTGCAGCCAAATGTATTCCCCATGTGGGTGTGCTTAAATGTCTTAGTTTCCGAAATAATTGTTTCCACAGTGGGTTGATGCGCAATTGTGGCTGATGTCAATTATTTCGGAAACTAAGACATTTAAGCACACCCACATGGGGAATACATTTGGCTGCACTACGGCTCCCATAAAGCCGAAAACTAACCACGCCCATGAGGCAGTCATCAATATAAGTGCGCCGAGAACAGTGCCTGTCTACCCTTCGAAAAACATTGCTGCTGAAGAAAGGAGATAATCCTGAAACGCGTCCAGCGCCCTGACCCTCTGATGTTCCTTTGTGGTGTCTGTCTGACAGCAAGATGCAAACTTCATTTAATTAAAAACGAGATAGAATACTTCCTGTGGCCTCGATTTAAAAGTTTGGTTCCTGTTTGAATTAATCTATATCTATATCTATATATATATATATATATATATATATATATCTTAAATAACCTACTGGTTATAGGTAGTTATAGTTAGAACCTAGTTTCCATAGAAACAGCATTTTTTTGTTTTGCTAATAACATTGGTGCCGTTTCCTGAATCTTCACAACATTTTTAAAACTAGCGTGCGGCTCACTTCAGCTGCTCTCTGGAAAGTTTCAGGGCGTTTCATAAAGTGCAGGCCTAACCGCTGAACAGCATACTCCACATTTTGTGTAAATCTGTTCAGTAGTTTTGGAGGTATTAAAGTAAAAAGATGTATGTATATCTAGAGACACGGATCTACTGCGGTGGATCCATGAATCCACGTGGCAACAGGAATGCTGTGATTGGCTGCTACCACTTCCTGGCGCACTCAAGACTCTCCCGGAGTCCCAACAAAAATGCACAACAAAAAACACAAGGGGGAGGGTGGGAATGCCCTGACCCCCTAGGCCTAGTGGTGGGGTCCCACAAAGGCCCAACTTGGGGCCCAAAATTGTATTTACAAATTTTGCCCAAAATCTGTATCAGGTCCACATCAGGTCCACAGCAAAATAAGCTTTTTTTTCATGCCCCTGGGTGGGCAAGGTCCTGGGAAGAACAACATATATATTTGGGCGGAGGTGGGTGATCGTGGCCCTCCTCGACAGGCCGATTTCCATTTCCATAGACTTTTTTAAGATACAGCCTACAGCAGAAACTGCCAAATGGAATTACACCAAATTTGTCAGGAAACTAGATCTTAGTTCGCAGATTGTGCTTTTCATGATTTGGTGTAATCAGATGTCAGCGGAGATGTCATAGAACATGTCATGAGAGATGTCATAAGTGAGGTCATAAGCAGTGCATGGCGGGGGTGCAAGTTATAGTTAGTACTGTTAACTCGAACTATATATACACACACACACACTTTTATATATTATCTACTGGCAGTCGCCAGTAGGTAGTTATAGTTATGACCATGTTTCCTTGGGAAAAGGGTTTTTTGACTTGCCTATAACTTTGGCGCTGGTTAACGAATCTTCACGAAATTCTCCCAAAAAAGTTTCAAGTTGTGTCCTGTTGCATAAGGAAAGTTTTGGGGTGATCATCAAGCGCGGTCCAAGAGAAAGGGGGTCAAAAAAAGGTTTGTTTCCCATGTTAATTCCCATAGGACCTTTACCTTTACCCATAGGACCTTTACCCAGAGACCCCCCTACAGGCCAAAAAAGCATTAAAAAAACAAAACAAAATACTGCGAAATTGCAATATTTGCCAATTTGCGGGAACAGAAAAACAAAAAAACAAGTGCGGGCTCTCGTGCTGGGGGCATGCCAGTGAAATATAAAGGGAACACACATGGCTTCCCCTCCTAGGGCTTTTGAAAGCCCTGGGGACAGCCACCTCTCGGGAACTAAACACCACATTAATGCAGGGGCCCGCTGTCAGGAATACGGTCCTGAACGGGACGCTGTCCGCGCAATGCGTAGCATTTGGCACCTCAACCAACCGGAACTACATTTCCCAGAGGGCCAAGTGGTTACGCGTCGCGACAACGCTACCACGCAATTCCCGGAAATAAAACAAACGAAGCGGCGGCTGTCGATGCCGATAATTCTTACCAAGTTCGGGTAAGAGGTTTGTAGAGTCCGGTTTCCTGACACAACCGTGAGTACAGCTATTGCGAAGAGATTTGCCTGGAGTTTATCGGAGTGGTTTCAGGCTGTGTCCAGGGTGTGTTTCTGAAGATTCACTCGGCTGAGTGAATACGTCTGTTTTCCCCATTGGCTGAGAAGTGCGTCTGCATTCTCTTGCGGGGAAAACAAACTTGATATAATTTTGGAGTGTTTTGGTTATCACAGGAGCAGAACGTGAATTCAAAAACTTATTGTGGTTCTATGGCATCTTGTTCTCATGTGACAAGTAGTGTGGGCTCACGCTACTGATTGAGTATAGACTTCTGTAGAATTCGAAGGAGTATAAAAAACTCTTAAAAGCACATGTACATTTACGCATAAAGGTGTGAGCTGAACTGTTAAGAGGGTGATTCAACCTTCAGTGAGAAGTTATCATTTGTCTGCCGACAACTTTGTTTTGTTATCTTTTCTCCAGTGCAGGAGAGAACCTACAAGGGGGGGTATCTAATCAAAAGGACGTGCAGCCTAAGAGAGAACACTGAAAGAAAGTGGTAGGTGAGGTATTGACCTAATGTGCATGTACTTCGTGAGGCAGATAGCATCACCTGATATTCTTCCTTGTTCTCTTTCAGTTGGTTGCCATTTTGGATAGAACCCTAGCCTCTCTCTCCTGTTTATAAGACCTCCTATTTTTTTCTTTACAGGTAGGAGGGTAGACATACAGGGTTCTCTTGTTGTTAACCGTGGGGTATGCAAATGTGAGAGGGAAAGATAAGAAAGTGGACATTAGTGTAAAACGTGTTATTTCTGTTGTTTCAGATCTCCCTCCCTGCTGTCCCCTTCCTTTTCCGCGCTCACGGGACCATTCTGCTAGTTTGTGGTTACCAAGTCATACAGCAGGATTGTCACGAGGGTGTGGGTAAAGGGTTTTCAGCACAGCCCCGAGGAGTAGCCCGACGGAGCCTGACAGAATTATCGGCCCAAGAAAAAGGTCCTCCTCTTGGCTGTGTTGAAAGACAATGGCCACGCTTGATGACGTCCTGGCAGCCCTAGCCTTAGTGCAGACAGAACTGGCAGCCTCCAATAGAGAAGTGGCGGCTTCCAGAACTGAAAATGCTCAATTACGAGCTCGTATGGATAGAATGCAGGGGAATCCGTTTGATGCCGGGACGAGCGCTACACCTGCCCCCTCGTTAGTCGTAGAAATGCCCACTCAAATACCACTAGCTCCCCCTGAACGGTTTTATGGGGATAACAAAAAGGTCCAGGTTTTCATGACCCAAGTGCTCTTACACTTCATGTGTAAACCTAAAATGTTCTCAACCAATCAGGCTCGGGTAGCGTTTCTGATTTCCTACCTTGGGGGGGAAGCAGCGCAGTGGGCTGTCCCAGTGGTCAGAAGAGATGACCCCTTGCTCTACGACTGGGACGAATTCAGGGTAGAGTTCGAAAAAACCTTCGATCGCAGAGCTGAAACGTTTTCAGCGGACAGGGAGTTGTTGGTCCTTAAGCAGGGTAACACAGATCTGGTGACTTATTTGAATAGTTTCCGGCGATTGGTTGCAGAAACAGATTGGCCCGAGGTTAAACAATCTGCTTTGTTCTATCAGGGCCTCAACGATGAAATGAAGGACGTACTGGCTCATATCGACCCGCAGCCCCGTACCTGTTCGGCTCTCATAGAACTTGCCCTACGCCTGGATCATAGGATAAGAGAGCGGAAAGGCGAACTAAGAAAGAAAGAGCCAATAGCGGTGGCTCCGGATCGAGGAGGAGGGGGTGGCGACAAAACGACCTCGGCACAAGACGCCATGGAAATAGGAGCAGTGCGGGCTTCTTTATCCTTTAGCGAAAAGGAATATCGTCGAAAGAACGGCCTTTGTTTATATTGCGGGAAAAAAGGTCATTATCTACATGAATGCCCAACAAAGCCTAAAACTGGAAAGTATAGGACAGGACAAGCCGCTGCAGGTGCCTCCGATAAGAAGACGGAAAACTCCAATGCTTGAGAGCAGAAGAAGGGGAACCCTCAAGCGTGATCATCATCCCTTCTATCACGCCTGGTTGTGATCAGGAAAAGAATCATGTGTTTTTGTCCTTGTCTTTAATCATGGAATCCGGAGAAAGAGAAGTCAAAGCTATGGTGGACTCTGGGGCCACAGGTTGTTTTATAGACTATGCGGAAGCAGAACGATTGGGAATACGGCTTATTCCCAAGAAAAAACCTGAACTGGTATTTGCGGTGGATGGCAGTGAACTGATAGCAGGACCCATCAAATACCATACCCCTGAATACCAGTGTATCCACAACGGTAACCATCAGGAGATGATCTCGTTTAATGTGATACAAGCACCACAATATGGCATCATTTTAGGGCTTCCCTGGCTTCAAAAACATGAACCGTACATTCATTGGACTTCTAAAACGATTAGTTTCGTTTCTGATTATTGCAAAGAACATTGCTCAGTGTCCGCGGAGTGTCCATCTCGAGCCTTGGCGTTGTTACATAACATCGCCACTGCCGCAGAAAAAGAAGTGGAGTTACCCTCCTGTTATGAGACTTTTTCGAAGGTGTTCTGCGAGGAGCAAGCCGAGACGCTTCCGCCTCATAGACCATACGATTGTCGTATTGATCTTATACCAGGATCAATAGTGCCAAACGGCAGGCTCTACGCTCTTACAATACCCGAGAATGAGTATCTAAGGGCTTATCTGGACAAATATCTGGCCATTGGGTACATCCGTCCTTCAAGATCACCGGCGTCGTCGCCTTTATTTTTTATCCCTAAGGCGAACGGAGAGAAGAGGTGCTGTATAGACTATCGCGCCTTGAATTCCATCACCATAAGGAATCAGTACCCTTTGCCCTTGATCCCGGTCTTGCTGGAACAAGTCAGAGCAGCTACTATCTACACAAAGCTCGACTTACGTGGAGCATACCATCTGGTCCGCATTAGAAGGGGCGACGAATGGAAGACGGCCTTTAAGACGCGGTATGGGCTTTTTGAATACCTAGTAATGCCCTTCGGGCTTTGTAATGCCCCGGCCGCATTCCAATACTTTTTGAATGAGGTACTAAGGGAGTTTCTGGATCGCTTCGTAGTCGTCTACATCGACGACATCCTGGTATACTCCAACTCAACCGATGAACATCGAATACACGTAAGCAAGGTGTTGGAAGCCTTGATGTGTCATCATCTTTATTGTAAAATCACAAAGTGTGAATTTCATGTGACAACAGTTGAGTTTCTGGGGGTAATGCTTACTCCCTCTGGTCAGGTTATGGCAGAAAGAAAAGTTAGAGCCATAAAAGAATGGCCTCGTCCATGTACAGTCAAAGACATCCAGTGCTTGTTGGGATTTGCCAATTTTTATCGGAGCTTTATCAGTGGATTTTCTGCCCTGGTGACCCCCTTAACCCGCCTCACCAGAAAGAACGTATCGTTTCTTTGGGATGCTGAAGCGCAACGTGCGTTTGATGGTTTGAAAGAGGCCTTCACCCGAGCACCTGTCTTGACTCACGCCAATCCGGAACTGCCTTTTGTGGTAGAAGCAGATGCGTCTGAAGTAGCTTTAGGGGCTGTTCTGTCCCAGAGAAACGAAAACACAGGAATCTTACACCCCATTGCTTTTATGTCAAGGAAGCTCAGTCCTGCAGAAATAAATTACACCATCGCCGAAAAGGAGCTATTGGCAATAAGAGACGCCTTCTTAGAGTGGAGACATTGGTTGTTGGGAGCGGTTCATCTGGTTACGGTCTATACTGACCATCGCAACTTACAATTCATACGAGCGGCACGTCATCTCACTCCCAGACAGTTACGATGGATGCAGTTTTTTGAGGAGTACAGATTTGTTGTCACTTACAGACCCGGAATTAACAACAAAAAGGCAGATGCTTTGACCCGGCAAGAAAGTCCTGGGATGCATGCCATCACCCCAAACCGATCCATCATAGATCCCACTAAGGTGGTGTGTGTTGCCCAATCCGGAGATTTCTTGCAAGCAGTGCGTTCAGGGATACAGTCCTGCGTATGGAGAACTTGGCTTCACCACCATCCGGAATGGACAATGAAACAAGGAATAGCCATGAAAGGGACTCAAGTGCTAGTACCTACCAAAGCATTGCAAAGAACTGTGTTCAAATGGTGTCATGACACACCTAGTGCAGGTCATATGGGACATGTGAAGACTTTGGAGAAGGCGTTAAGGCAATTCTGGTGGCCTTCCATTCGTGTGGATTTAAGCAACTGGGGAAAACAGTGCGAGCTGTGTGCCCGTATGAAATCAGATCGACAACAACCTCAGGGGTTCTTACAACCTTTACCCACTCCTGAGACCCCATGGGAAAGCTTCTCCGTGGATTTTATCGTTAGCCTACCGAAGGATCAGGGTAAGACAGCCATCGTGGTTGTTGTGGATTATCTTACAAAGATGGGACATTTTATCGCTTGTGATCAGGTGCCAACTGCGGGTCGATTAGCACACCTTCTATTGATACACGTGGTGAGGTTGCATGGACTCCCTAAAGTGATAGTATCGGACAGAGGGGCCCAGTTTACTGCCAGTTTCTGGAGAGTCTGGTGTTCGGCACTGCATATATCCTCATCTTTGTCCACTAGTTTTCACCCCCAGTCCGATGGCCAAACGGAGAGGCTCAATCAATCCCTGAAACAATATCTCCGTTGTTATGTCCAAGCAGATTCAGATTCCTGGGTGGATTGGCTGTGGGTGGCGGAGCTAGCGTATAATAGCACTCAACACTCTTCCACAGGTCATTCCCCCTTTTTCAGCTCCTATGGTCATCATCCTAGGGTTAATCCCTTGGTGCTCCCAAACGACACTGTTCGGCTGCCAGACGTTAAAGCAAGACTGATGCGCATTCGCAAGATACTTCTGGCGACGCGTAGGAATCTTGTTTGGGCCAAAGTGAGGTACAAGACACAGGCGGATAAACACCGAAGGCCGAGTCCTGTGTACAAAAAAGGGGACTTAGTGTGGTTATCCACAAGACACATCAGATTCAGGAGACATAGTGTGTTTAATCCAAGGTTCATTGGTCCTTATCGGGTGGTTAGACGGGTGAACCCTGTTGCTGTGGAATTGAAGTTGCCTGCTCATCTCAAAATTCACCCTGTGTTTCATGTGTCTCTCCTGAAGCCCTCTCGTGTCCCTGTTTGTCGGGCTCCCTTGCCTGTTTGGGTGCAGAATGAGCGGGAATACGAGGTTATGCGGGTGTTGGACGCCAGGAGGGTGAGGGGGAGGCTCCAATACTTGCTTTCATGGAAAGGGTTTGGCCCGGAGGAGAACTCCTGGGAACCGGCTGGTTCGGTACATGCTCCCCGACTTGTGTCCCGCTTCCATAGACTGCATCCGGACAAGCCTGCTCCTGGACAGCGCCCCTTGTGAAGGGGGATGTACTGTCAGGAATACGGTCCTGAACGGGACGCTGTCCGCGCAATGCGTAGCATTTGGCACCTTAACCAACCGGAACTACATTTCCCAGAGGGCCAAGTGGTTACGCGTCGCGACAACGCTACCACGCAATTCCCGGAAATAAAACAAACGAAGCGGCGGCTGTCGATGCCGATAATTCTTACCAAGTTCGGGTAAGAGGTTTGTAGAGTCCGGTTTCCTGACACAACCGTGAGTACAGCTATTGCGAAGAGATTTGCCTGGAGTTTATCGGAGTGGTTTCAGGCTGTGTCCAGGGTGTGTTTCTGAAGATTCACTCGGCTGAGTGAATACGTCTGTTTTCCCCGTTGGCTGAGAAGTGCGTCTGCATTCTCTTGCGGGGAAAACAAACTTGATATAATTTTGGAGTGTTTTGGTTATCACAGGAGCAGAACGTGAATTCAAAAACTTATTGTGGTTCTATGGCATCTTGTTCTCATGTGACAAGTAGTGTGGGCTCACGCTACTGATTGAGTATAGACTTCTGTGGAATTCGAAGGAGTATAAAAAACTCTTAAAAGCACATGTACATTCACGCATAAAGGTGTGAGCTGAACTGTTAAGAGGGTGATTCAACCTTCAGTGAGAAGTTATCATTTGTCTGCCGACAACTTTGTTTTGTTATCTTTTCTCCAGTGCAGGAGAGAACCTACAATGGGGGGTATCTAATCAAAAGGACGTGCAGCCTAAGAGAGAACACTGAAAGAAAGTGGTAGGTGAGGTATTGACCTAATGTGCATGTACTTCGTGAGGCAGATAGCATCACCTGATATTCTTCCTTGTTCTCTTTCAGTTGGTTGCCATTTTGGATAGAACCCTAGCCTCTCTCTCCTGTTTATAAGACCTCCTATTTTTTTCTTTACAGGTAGGAGGGTAGACATACAGGGTTCTCTTGTTGTTAACCGTGGGGTATGCAAATGTGAGAGGGAAAGATAAGAAAGTGGACATTAGTGTAAAACGTGTTATTTCTGTTGTTTCAGATCTCCCTCCCTGCTGTCCCCTTCCTTTCCCGCGCTCACGGGACCATTCTGCTAGTTTGTGGTTACCAAGTCATACAGCAGGATTGTCACGAGGGTGTGGGTAAAGGGTTTTCAGCACAGCCCTGAGGAGTAGCCCGACGGAGCCTGACACCCGCAGAACACCCCCACATCCCTGAGGACAGACACCTCCCTGGGGCAATTCTTTCAAATTAAGGATGGGGGCGTGCTGATACCCTGCCCCCCCCCCGGACCACCACCTCCCATGGGCTGTTTCATGGAGGGGGGCTGAGCAACACTCCTCCTGGAGTCATGGATGGCTCTGGGGACGGCCACACTAAGCGCTGGCTTCTGCTATGTCTCGAATGCCCACCCCCAGGACATAGCTGTTTGCTTTGGCTTGGGTGGGAGCTTTAATCGCTGTCGCCACACCACAGCAAACACTCTGCTTCCAGCAAGCAAGAGCAGTCAAAAAATGCTCTCGCTTGCTGAAAGCGGAGCATTCATCAGTTTCCATACCCGCTCTTACGAGAGCAGAGAAACAGACATATTGCTTTCACACACAGGAAGCTGCATGTTTTTTACTCCTAACCTTCCTTTACCACTATCCACCCCTAAACTCTAAAAATACCCTTACCACCCTGTACCACTACCCACCCCCAAAAATTACCTTCACACCTACCCAGCCCTATCCCATATATATATATATATATTTATAAACAGCCCGAATGATTGGGGAATTGATATCCATTCATCTACAAATTAGTTACAAGTGCACAGTGAGAGGCTCTAGTAAAGAGTAGCTCCGAGCTGGTTTAGCAGAGGAGTTGGTTGCAACCTAAAGCAGGTTTTAAAAAATGCACTAGATGCAAAGCTGCAGCATAGGTAAGAACATGGTTGAGGACACATCCCTTTTTAAAGATAAACCAACCAAGATAAACGGTTCCTACAACTGTAGGACAGAATTTGTCATATATATACTAACATATGTATGTAACATTATTTATATTGGTAGTACAACACTCACAGTATAAAAGAGGGTGATACAGCACATGCATGCCATAAGCAACACTGATCAAGCCTAACCAGTGGGAAGGTATTGTGAGTTACACCATAACACAGTTCAATACAAATTAGCTACTTGGTAATCGAGGCAGTCCCATTTGACAGAAGAGGTGGTGATAATGCACAGGCACTGCAGGAACTTGACATGTGCAACACTGTAAGCTTAAACTGTAAAACTCCAAATGGGCTCAACACAGATGAGGAGTGGTACGCCTGTCACTAAGTTGGTCCGGGAAGAAAAAAATCTGTAGGCAATATTGCCCAATACATGCAACAGAGCAAATGGAATAAGTTGCAGTGTGGAGCCAGGCAAAACACTGAAATGCATATGTGCCATGACAGGTTTGACCATATGGACTTGGCTTAATTTTGCTTTATTGTATTTTACTTCAGGATGCACGCTGTTTTGATGATCTGCTGGATAGCTGATATGGCGAGTTGTTAAAACATGCCACATAGGATTTTTCAACAGATACATTCTAATCATAGGTTTACCATGTTTTAGTTGCAATGCAAGCTGCATGCAAAGAGAAGTAGTGGCATGTTAGAATGCTTTTGCACTTTAAAACGTCTGCCCTCAGGGGTACAATTTATATGCACTTTGATTTGATTTCACGCTCTGGCAATATGAATTTATGACAATATGCAATGTGTTGTATTATTCATGCATGAGTATTCTTGATAAAATAGTGTGTGCCCACAAGGGCTTGATTGTTTCAATGTACGGCGTAAAGTAATGGCACCTTAAAGTGGCTGTAAATCAGAACACAACAAATGATCACTTTAGTTGATTTCGTCCACATGGACCGAATTACTGATGCTATACTGATATATGTAATTTGTGCTATGAAACTGCCTGCCAGTAGAGGGCTTGATTGATTGAATCATTGTACTATAATGCATTGTATGAATTTATGGGTCATAATACTGACATATGTGCAAGATGTAAATTTTCTATAATATAGATGTAAAACTGACAAAAGTTAAATTTAATATATTTTATTTTTGTGATTACATTCATGAACTAACATAATGTGCATATTGCGCTAAATAATAATGTGCTAGATGCCACGATAAATACATTGCTCCTCTGGGAAAGATGACTAAAGTTTTGTCTTTATGTCTATGATGATGTAATAACTAAAAAGCATACTGAAATAAGGTGCATATCATATGATCAAGGCCGAACTGGACAGCTGAAATGTGTAATGGTGGATACTTGAAAAAAAGGGTGAAATCAAAACTGTCGTCTGCATCAATCCTTATTGATGGTGTTTGAGGACTGTTTTGTTGGATATATATATATATATGACGCTCACAGAAACCTTATCATACGATAAGATGAAAGCAGCACTCCGGCAGTTTACTAGACACAGCGTTTATTAACAGCAAAAACAAACGTTTCGGCGGTTGCCTTCCTCGGTGTTTTCTACTATATATATATACATATACATATTTTTATATATATATATATATATTCACTGTAAAAACGGTAGATTACAGGGACATTTTATTTAGGCTCATATTTCACTCACACAAAACCATTGAAATTCAGCAGTTATAGTTACCTGAGCAAACTATGACATACTCCCACCCAAAGCACTGCTTATGACCACACATATTACAACACTCATGACATGGTCAGTGACATCAATGGTGACATCTCAAATGACAGTTTGAGTTGTTTGCTGTGGAATTACCACCCTGTTGTGGTTTTGCAGCAAAACTTTAAAAAAAAAAAAAACATTCTCTGCCCTGGCGTGGTCCAATGGAGACCTCAGGACCAGGACTAGGGGACATGGTATTCCTACCTGTCCCCTTTTCTTTATTTTAACCATTTTTTGTGGGGGGGGGGGGCTTTCCTGAGACCAAGTCCCAAGATGGCTGCCAACATTTCCAGGTTGAAGCCAATCAGATATCAGCACAGGACTCTCAGCTCCTCGGAGGATAAACGTCCCTATATCAAAAAATGTGGATTTCTTTTAATATCTCCCAAACTCCCTAATGAATTTACATCAATTAACAAAATGAAGGCTTTCTGAACCAAGACCTACCTTCCTGCCAAATTTAGTGTAATTCCGTTCAGCGGTTTTGGCTGTAGTTGTGTCTAAAATCCCCATGAGAATTAACATGAAAAACACACTTTTTTGACCCCCTCCCAACTTTTTCTCAGCCTTCGCTTGACGAATCACCCTGAAAATGTCCATGAACAACCAGAATCCAAGATTCGTCAAACTGCACCAAAAATATATGCAAGTCAAAAAACGTTTTTCCTATGGAAACTAACTATAACAACCTAGTGGGAACCACCTGTAGGTAATACTATATCAATACACACCCCCCACAGATTCTTTTGTGGTTCCCATATGGGACTTCATTTTACTTCTGGCTGTTTTTTTATGTGCTCTTGCTTGCAGCTGATACATACATATCTTAGAAATTTCTGACAAGGAAGATGACTTTTGTAATAACTTATTTCTGCTAGGATGGTCAATGAACTCTAAACAATCTCAGCTCACCCTTGCATGGTGTTTTCAAAAGACAAAAAAACAATTACATGCACAGAAAAGCTAGCTTTTCTGCCTTAAGTTGAATCAGTTTTACTAAAAAAGTGATACCTCTATCTTCATTTTTATAACCCTCAGAACCATTAAAAAGAGTAAGAACTGGTTGCACAGATGAAATTCTGGACGAGCCCAGAGACACTCTATTGATCGATTTTCAGAATTTCGGTTAGAAGATAACATTTTTGTGGCATCTGTGGGACCGTTTACGGTTAAGACAGTTAGAAAAATAAACTGTATCCCACAGGTTGCCTTTATATAATAAACACTGCTACAAGTTAGTGTGTATTCTTTCTCTTGAAGGGCTTTGCTCTCATTTGATGATGGGTATTGCAGTGAGTCCTACTGAGAGGTGCTTCAACACATTTGAACTGTGAAGCAGTAACCTGAGCCGCTGCATTCTTTTGTGAAACCCTACTAATCAAGCTAGATCCTGTTCCCAAAGTCCCAAATGTTTGCAAAGTTTTGTGTAATAGATTCCAACTTGTTTCCTCTCCCTCCTTCATGAGAGTTGCTGTGCCACTGGCTGAAAGACGAAAAGTGCAGGAGGTAATATCCATTTGTAGAACAAGTTACTTACCTTCTGTAACATTCTTCATGATGGGTCATGATGCTTATGCAGATTTCTTAAACGCAGTCATGTCCCCGCTTGAGAATAGACCAGGATTGAAAAGATTTCCTAGTGTGAATGCCACTGTTTTCCTTCTCTCCACATAACGCCTGCTTAGTTTTGAGGGTGTGAAAAATATTAAGTGGAACTTGCTTTCATGGTATTGTGTGGTGATCTGCTTGGATTACATCATTACCTATGTCATCTGAATCTAGAATGTATTATGTTTTACTTGCTTGAGACATTCTATGTGACACAGTTACTTGGGACCTGCAACAGCTGTGACCAATAAACTTAATACTTGAATTATCCTCTTTTGGTGATTATTCTACTTCTACAAATTGGCGACGATCTGGTCACAGCAAAGAATCCACGCAAAAAGAAGAGTTGCTGATTTAAGGAATCAACAAATAATAAAAGGAAAAAGAAGAAAATAGTTTTAGCCACAGCAAAGAATCCACGCAGATAAGAAGCACATCTTTACTTTTAAACAAAGAAACCTTAAGGGAAGAATACATCTTCAAGAAAATACTTCGTTTTGGCTGAAGGAAAACAGGAAACATTTTGTTTCTTTGAAGATAAACAGGCCTGTATATTTTTACTTATATGCTGATTATAAACGCAAGATAAATAGTTTTCACTCTGAGCATCTCGATTATACAATGTTCATTTTTCTTAATAAGAAAAGACTGTGCAAGATCGCTTGTTGTGTGATTATAGCATTAAATTACTCGATTAATGCATGACAAGAGTGGCAACAGTTTAATCATCCTAGCGTGAGACCGCCATATCTACAATTCAAATAAACACTCTCTAAGTTGAATGCATCAAGCGGGAAGTTATATTAAAAGCCAACTCCTGTGTTTGCCATTGAAGAGAAGCCTGTTTTCCAAGGTGAACATTTTCTCTTATGTGCATGAGTAATTGCCTGGAGAGTTGTCAGCTGAACGTGGAGTGAAAGAATTTCCAAGGGAAACCATAATTCATTTTTAAAAGCAAGCTGAACGTCAAGTGAAAGACTTTCAAAGGGAAGCTATAATTGACTTTGAAAGCAATCATTTTTGGATCTAGTAAAAGTATTTATGGTCTGCAGCGAATGCGTGTAATTGATAAACAGCCCACGTTTTAAAAGTAAATACACCTTACTGTGTGCGAAAAACAGAGCTGGAGGAGGCAGTGCAGCTTTTATTATATTTCAAAAGTGAAGATGACTGTGTGTGAAAAACAGAGCTGGAGGAGGCAGTGAAGCTTTTATAGTATTTCAAAAGTGAAGATAACCTGCAACTTACATTTCAAAATAAATACATCTAACTGTGCGCGAAAACCAGAGCGCGAGGAAGCAGTTAATCTTTTATCGCATTTCAAAGGTAAACATAACCCTCTGCCTGTATCTATGGAAGCACGTGGTTAACATTCTCTGCTGTTATTGTCTAAACAAACCCAGCCGTGCGCATCTGCTCAAGCGAGAGGGTGACTCTTTGAAATAAACAAGGTCAGCTTTGTGCGTCGTGTAAAGTGCGAAGACGAAATTGACATTAAAATCTGCTGGTTGTGCTTTTTCTTGGGCAATTAAAAGGAAACAAAGCTTACAGTGTGACAAGCGCAAAGGGAATTTACAAAGTTAAAAGGAAATTGCTCACTCAGCCAAATAAGAACGATCGAATTACTTCATGTGAGGGGCATTTTTTTCCTCAATCAATCACGGTCTTTTCAGTTGTCCTGGGTAAGAATGACAATTGAAGAAGGACTACATGAAGGGGTTGACTTTCCTGAGTAACATCCTGTACAACAACTAGAATGCTGACTCTTACAGTAAAAGGAACATCAGGAAGTTATTGTTACAAAAGGAACTTCAAGTAGTCGTTTAAGTTACCTTTCTAAAAGTTGTCACACATACACAGGAACTGCACATGCTATATGAAGAAGGACTACGTATTGAATTCAAGATAACAGGAAGTCAAGCATTAGTTAAAGAAAGAATGCAACTAGAATGCTAACTTCAGTTTCAGCATATCTGTGATATACACACATATAAAAAAAAAGAAGGGAAAAATAACTTTAATTTAATTTCTACTATCTCACCATAATACAATTTTTTTTTTTTACAGGATTGACATAATTACATCTTTTATTATTATTCTAACGTTATATAGACATATTTTAGTGTGATTTACAATGGCTATATTGTTTTATTGATGGGTGTTACAGTCTTACAGATTGAATTGTCGAGATTTGAGTCATATTTTTATGTTTTATCGTTTGGGTCATGGCCACAATGCAAAATGTGTGTGCTCCCCCTCCCTTTCTACAAACTCGTGGTGACCCTCTAGTCCCATGGAGAAATTGGTATAGAGCTTTCTGCAAATATTTAGGAGCGATTGGTGATAATAAATACCGCCCAGACGAAAGAGGTTCCTGTTAGAACACAATTTAGGGTTTGAGGGACAATCCATTTATGAACACCTACCACCCTATATAACCCCACATGATCAAGAAGATTTAGATGAATTTGAGATAGCTGTGAAGAAACTTGAGAAACAATTTGATGTAGAACCTAGTTTAATTGTGAACAGGCACAAATTCTTTACAAGACAACAACTACAAGATGAATCCATTGTTACCTATGTTGCTTCTTTACACATGTTAGCTGCAGAATGTGAGTTTGAAAACTTCACGGACCAACTCATCCGTGATCAGATTGTTGTACGATGTTATGATGGTAAGGTTCAAGAAAAATTACTCACTTTGAGAAACCCCAGTTGTGCTGAAACAATTGATATTGTAAAGGGGATTGAAGTATCACGCAAGGCACGAAAAGAGCTCATTAGAAAAGAAAATAGCAGTGTGTCTGTTGTGAATGAGAATTTAGGTTCAAAAGAAAAGTATAACTCAAAGAAAGTTATTAAACAGAAAGACAATAGAAATAGTCACTCTTCGAACAAAAAGTTTTTTCAATCAAAAAAACATTTGCTTTAGGTGCGGAAATGCCAGACACAACCCAAATGGTAGACCTTGTCTTGCGAAAAGTGTGAAGTGTAAAGTTTGTAAGAAAGTTGGGCATTTTGCCAAAGTGTGTCAGACTCCAAAAGATAAAATTAATTCTGTTATTGAAGATGATCAGAGTGTGGCTCACTGGTTAGAGGAGGCAGACCTGGAAGCAGAGGTCAGCCCGGGACCAGGGTTCAATTCCCGGCTCGGCGGGGTCTTGAGTCCTAAAATGTCCATGGACTCGACAATTCTAGCTCCGGTGCCTACTTGATTCACGGGTTCACACTCTGCGACTCTGGGCAATAGCTTGCTTAATCTCCACAACGGCCCCTCGCGGCGGGATGCCTGGCTTTCACCTTGCGGATACCCTGCCGGGGTTATCTCACAGGGGAATACCAGGACGGGTTCCCTAAGCAAGCGCTTAGAAACCGCTTGGTGATTTGCGCTATATAAATTCCTGTACATTTTTTTTTACATGAACGATCTTGTTACAGGGGGTTAAGGACATGATAGTTGTTGTCCAGGATGATGAATCAGATTGCATAGATCCTTACGAGATAATAGAAACAGATGGAAAAAAGCTGAGATTACTTATAGATTCTGGTGCCAGAATGACAATGATAAGTGATGAACTGTGTAATGAGGTTTGGGGGAAACGTGATTTACTTCCTCCGGACAGAAATCCAGTCACAGATGACGAGAGAAAGATTGAATTGTCAGGTTATTTTGAATGTGAACTCAAGTTTAAGGGGCGCGTGATTTTTGGTAAAGTGTATGTTGCTAAGAAAGGGTTGAACATACTGGGATGGTTTCACCAGGGCTTGTTTGGCATGACACTCAGACCTGGGAGAAAAGTCCAAGTATCTTTGGTGACTAACGAACTAGAAAATGGAGATAACACAGTGAAATATGAGAACAGTGATACAATTAGTAAACAGGGTAATGATAGTAAATCGTTCAAAAAGTTACCAAAGGTTTTTGAGGACAAACTTGGTAAGATAAAGTGATTTAAGCATAAAATAAAAGTACAGGATAGGGTGACTCCAATCAAACACAAGTTAAGAAATGTACCTTTCAGTGTACGTAAAGATTTAGGAGATATTCTTAAAAAAATGTGTGATGATGGAGTAATAGAACCAATTGAATCGTCATGATGGTTAAGTCCATTGGTTATCGCAAGAAAAAAAAATGGCAAGTTGAGAGTATGCATTGACTTGAGGAGCTTAAACAAAGTAATTTGGGTTGATTCACACCCATTACCTAGAATTGATGACATCATCAGCACATTCTCAGGCTCTAGTATTTTCTCAAAAATCGACCTAGCATCAGCTTACCATCAAGTTGTACTTGAGGAATCTTCAAGACATCTCACGGCATTTGTGTCTCCAATGGGTTCTTATCAATTTAAAAGGATGCCTTTTGGGTTGTCATCAGCGGCATCCGTATTCCAACGTGTATTAGAAAATGTTTTGGAAGGAATTGATGGGGTGGTAACCTATCAGGATGATATTTTGGTTGCAGGAGAAAATGAATCGATTCATGACAAATGTATGCTTATGGTTCTAGAAAGATTACAAAAATATGGTGTCGTTGGAAATCGAGAAAAATGTGAATTTGCAAAAGATTCTATAGAATATTTGGGACACGTAATATCTAAACAAGGTGTGGAACCTAGACCAGGTTTGATTGACGCTATATCTAAAGCCCCCACGCCAAAAACAAAGGAAAATGTGGGTTCATTTTTAGGGATTTGTGAGTTTTACTCTAAGTTCATAAAAAAAATTCAGCAAAAACAGCAACACTAAGAGAATTGTTAAAGAAAAACAAAATATTTGTGTGGGGTGAAAATTGTCAAAAAGAGTTTGATAGGTTAAAAAGTGAAATTGTGTCTGCTGGGGTTCTTGCACAGTTTGATCCATCTCAGGAATGTATTATTACGGTAGACGCAAGCAATGATGGTCTTGGTGCCACTATTACCCAGTTGAAAGGGGGAAAAGAAGTGACTATTGGTTTTGCCTCGAGATCTTTAAAACCTAATGAAAAAATATTTTCCGTAATTGAAAAGGACCTTTTGAGTTGCTGCTGGGCGGTTGAGAGATTTAAGTGTTTCATCTGGGGGCGAAAGTTCATGCTTAAAACAGACCATAAACCTTTGGTGAGTATTTTAAGTGGTGCCACCATAAAAGATCATACCCCAAGAATTGCACGGTTGAGCTCGAAGTTGTTACAGTACAATTTCACCATAGAATACATACCTGGTGGTAGGAATATAAGAGCTGATTATTTGTCACGTTCACCTATAAATCACACAGATTATCGAGATAATAATGAGGACTATGACGAAGACTGTTTGATTGCGAGTATCGACTTGTGTTACGATACCACTTTCAGTGAAAAGGAGTGGTTTTCTGAATCTCTAAAAGACATTGAGTTGGAAAGTGTGAGGGAGTATGTCATGTCGGGGTGGCCAAAAGAAAGGACGCTCCCACAAAGCATACAACCTTATTTCAAGGTGGCAGATGAATTGTCTATTGAGGATAAAGGGATGTTAGTACGTGGAGACAAGTTTATTCCCCCAGTTTCATTAAGAGATAAGATTATTATGTACGGGCATGAGGGACATTTAGGTCAAACCATAACTAAGAGGAAAATAAGAGATAATTATTGGTGACCCAAAATGGACTCTGATATTATTGCTTGTGTCCGTAATTGTGTTGTTTGCGCTACAAGTGATAAAAGCCTAAAAACAGAAGCAGTTCCATTGCAACCTGTTGACCTGCCAAGCACAGTTTGGTCGAAATTGGCAATAGATTTCATTGGCCCATTCAGTACACTTCCTAGAAAGCTGAAATTCGCAATAGTAGTGGTTGACTATTATAGCAAATGGTGGGAGGCAAAATTTGTAGAGGAACCCTATACTCTCAGTTTTAATTACATTCTTGAAAAATGTATTAATTAGAGAAGGATTTCCTAAAGAAATTGTGTCGGACAATGGTGTCCAATTAGTTTCTAAGGAAATGAAATGTTTTTTTGACAGTAATGCTATCAAACATAGATGCGTGGCCTTATATCACCCACAGACCAATGGCCTTGTTGAGAAAATGAATCGCACATTAGTAGAATGCATTCAATGGGGAATCCAGAACAAATTTGATATTTGTAAAGCTGTAGAAGAAATGTTATGGTCCCATAGATGCACTCCTAATGTTGTCTCTGGTATTTCTCCATTTGAGGTCTTACGAGGACAGCCACCTGCTTCAAGACTTTGTCCTGCTTGGCTGAGAGAATTTCAAAATAAAAATGATCATGTAACAAATGTGGATAGAGTTGTAAGACCTAAAGTAAAAGAATACCAAAAGAAAATTAAAACTCATTATGATGCCACACATAGGGTGAAACCAGTACAAAACAAACTTAAGGTGGGTGATTGGGTTCGCAGTAAGGATCCAAATCACGTTATGAAAGGGTTGTCAAAGTTCAAACCTCCGGTTAGGATTGAGGTACTGACAAAAAATGCAGTAAGAACTAGTAGAAAGGAATGGTGGAACAAGGGAAGAGTAGTCAAAGTGCATGTTAATGATTTTACTTCTCAAGATCATGATGTTTAATCCCATGATCAGGATCTTGATGATTCATCCTATGATTCAAGTGTTTTATCTAAGACATCTTTCCATTCTGTTCCTCCTACTGTTGTCTCTCCTGATTTTTGAATCATCAAACAAAAGTCTAATTCCTATCCCTTATCTGTACGCAGAACTGGTAGGAGAAATATAATCAAACCAATGAGGTTTCGTGATTGATGTGTTATGTATTTCGTTATTTACGTGATTTAGTGTTTCTCTATCTTTGTATTAATCAATTTTCATTATTAGTTAGTTTTATTCTTTTGCTTATTTGTACAGAAGGGAGATATTGTGGTGATCTGCTTGGATTACATCATTAGCTATGTCATCTGAATCTAGAATGTATTATGTTTTACTTGCTTGAGACATTCTATGTGACACAGTTACTTGGGACCTGCAACAGCTGTGACCAATAAACTTAATACTTGAATTATCCTCTTTTGGTGATTATTCTACTTCTACATATTGTGACTTTATATGTGGTACCGCCATCACCTCCAATACGCTGGGTCATCACTGGCATCTACCTGCTGCTGCTGAACTGAAGTTGCTGAGAAAGAATTCCCAGACCCTAGTCTGAAAACTACGGTAGAGTTCAAAGGAGGAGTCTATGCGCATAGTCATCAAAACCATCAGAAAACTTATTTGAAGGTAAGTAACTTATCTTGTTTTGTATAGGCTCTTTCTAAATGCATGTATTCAAATGATAATAAAATAAATTAAATGACAGAATGCTTGATTCACCTGTCAAAGTATCAGGGAACACTCTCTCAGCTTCTATCGCAATGCAACTAAAATTGAACTAGTGGTTGTAAATAAGAGCAACATGATTCCTCTTTCATATCGCAAGCACTAGGAAAAGCACTATCCCGTGCCTTTAGTCATGCTTATGCAAATTAGTAATGACCGTTTTTAAAGTGAGTAAATACTTTGAAGCTTGGGTCCAGATGGTCAGTGTTTAATAAAAGTATTTTTTTAAACCACGTCTTTGTGCTAAAATCTTTAGTACACAGTTAAACCTCCTAATTGTCAGTCGAGTGCTGAAACCAAACTGTTCAGAAAGCCTTATGCAAAAGAACTGAGAGCCCAACAGACAGCAACAAGTAACAGAGAATCAAGCAGCACACAAACACAATGTGAATTACTGCCACATTCAAACTTACCTCCCATGTCTACTCTCCCAACTCAATATCAACAAACATCTTCTGGAACACAAGAGCAACTTCCTTTAAATTACTGTCGAGCAGGAATACTAACCCAATAGCTACACCTTTCCCATAACATAGCATGCTCACATATACCATATCCACTCAAAGTTATCGACCACCACTTCTTACCAAGTCCCTTGATGCAGCTTCAAAGTGAATAGAAGACAAAAATAAAGTATGTCTACAATTTACCCCACTGTGCTTCTCTGGCCAAAACTGTATGCAACACATGATGTAATTAATGGGAACGTTCCTTCATACTCAAATGATTTTGAACACAGCCCCGATTTCTATTGGACAGAGGGCAAATCTGGATGTTGTACTTATTGATCCATTGTAATATTGACTTGTTTTAAATAATGCTTCCTTAATACCACACTTCTTTTCATTTCTAAGCACTGTGCAGAACAGGGGCTACTATTGCCCAAAATTCATAGTATACAATTTATTTATTTCAGAGAGATTGAAGGATAAAATCGCAACGCTGAGATTCAAACTCATGCCTTTCAAATCTCTGCATTCCTCAGCTGTGAATGTTTAACTCACGGAGTCATCCCGTTGGCTTTGACAACAAGCAAGCATTTTCTCAGTCTGTGAAACTAACCACTATGATGCCAACATATCCGTTAATACCTAAAAGTACCGACAATCAGTCAGGAAGTGAGCTATCTTGGCTTGCGTTGCTATGTACACAGTTGACTCCTTCACTAACAGGTCAAGCTCATGTCGGAATTCTCCTATGCCATAGCACACGTCCTATGTGTGATGCTGTTTCTGCACTCAATATAGGTAAATAACCAATTGCTTTATAAAGCTTTTCCCCAAGCAAAGAGCTGCACCCCTGGGAGAGTCTCTGGTGATGCTGAAAAACAACTCGGAGCAAATCTCTTCTCAGAAATAGTGAAGGGAAGGGGTTTCCACTCCATCCTTGAGATGAATTTCTGGTGAAGTCGAAGATGGGTCATTTGAGTAAGCCTCTTCAGGCACTGTGGGTTGCACTTGAATGTGGATTATTTGGTGCTGTACAAGCAATCTCTTTTGAAAAAAACCCTTCCCGCATACAGTGCACACGTAGGGCTTTTCACCCGTGTGATAGACCTGGTGGCGAAGTAGCTCGGACTTATACAAAAATGTCTTATTACAGTCAGTGCAGGGAAAGGGATTGTCACCTGTGTGGATTAGCATGTGACGTTTAAGGCTTATCTTTCGAGTAAAGCTCTTCTCACAATCGTTGCACGGAAAGGGCTTCTCACCAGAGTGAATAGTCTGGTGAAGTTCAAGAACTGACTTACGACTAAAGCTCTTCTTACAATCACTGCAGGAAAATGGCTTCTGTTGTGTACAATTTTCACTTTGTTTCTTTGTCTTTTTACGATCCATGAAAGATGTGCGCGCCTCACGTGTGTGAACTAGTTGGTAATTCACTCTGGTAGACTCGCGAGGAAAAGTCTTTTTGCTCTTGAAGCATGCAGAGGGCACTCTTTCAAAAACCCTTCCAGTGTCCGATAGCTCTCCTACAGGATAAAAAACAGAAACATTAGCAACAATTGTATTTGCTTAAAATACAAAATATAACTATGTTCTACTCTAGGCATGCAAATAATTATAGTCTAGTAACAGCTATTCTGTGTCGGGCAAGAATCAGTTTCCAGTGAAATCAGTAATATCGCTTGCCAGGGAACAAGAAAATCAACTAAGGGCCTGTCAGTCAGTGAACAATCCTTTATTTGGCTAATCATAGCGATAAAACAACATAATACATGGAACAAAATTTAAACAGTATAAAACGTTATTAAAAATGCATATACAATAAAATTGATTTCATCTCAGCATTCTTAAATAATTTGTCCACATATACAGTGTGATTTTCCTCAACTACCTCACGAAATATTACTTAACATACTTTTTCTTTAGAGTCAAAATGCTCCAAATATAATTCATTAGAGCACAACAAACTGGTTTTGACCCCAACTGTTGTAAAAAATAAAAAATCCCACTTTACATTACAATATGTTGGCTTCCTTTGAAATAGGTTAAAAAACGTTTCCTATATGTGTATACATGTGCAAAACAGCATTAGATGTAAAGTGCTTTGTCTAGCAGTTATCACAGGGACATTTATTGAGGTTGTCATACCAGATCTTGGATGGGGGAATGCAAACAGAAAGTGCAAAGTGCTTAGTCGAAGTCGTGGAGGATAAAACCTGGATTGAGTATCTTGAGTCCACCCTAAATACATTTCCAAACCTAGTGTAATTGATACATAATGGTTTGCCAAGTATTGTACACAGTAGAGACTCCTTGCATTTAAGGTCCAAACAAGGTTTGTTAATGTCGAGGAAATAAGCAATAAAACCCGCCGCTGCCCAAGGGAAACAACAGACCCTCAAACAGCCCAAAAATATTAGCTAACAATCTTACCTGTCAGATCTTCCCTTTGAACTGTACTGGCTGCGGCGCAGCACGTACAACAAAACCTACTGGCCGTTTCCTCAACATTTCTGGGACCAATTAGCCACTGCGTGAATCTGGAGGGGTTGCGGCTTTCTTGAAAATAACAGACAAGGCACCGCTCCTGGATCCACGTGAGGGCACTGCTGTGTCCTCCTGAATTGATATCAGCTCGGGTGGCAATGGCAGACCACGTGGTACGCTAAAGCTGAAGGAGGCTTGGCTATTGGTTGACTGAAGCCAAAACCAGCTTCGCAGCCTCTACTACTATACAGTTTCGAGCAGGCCTAGTTCCTAGGCAGCATAGGCCACACTTACTGGCAGTGGGCTCGCTGCTTAAATACAGCTCTAAGCTCCTTAAATGCATCTCTCATGGTGTGGTCATGGTGCTATAAATGCGTGGCTTATGCATTTCAGTAAGGTGAGGAGGAGCACCACACTGAAATGCGTTCGTCAAACGCATTTCAGGTAAACTACCTGGAAATCTGAAACGTGGGATTCATAAAACAATATGGAGGATGTTGTGTGTGAGGCGCTTCAGAATTATTCTGAGATCCATCACATACTGGGCAGCTACAAGACTGGTTTCAGGTTAGGACTTGGGACCAATTCAGCTCGGGTTAATATCAAGAACAAGCTGATCCAGGCAAAAGACAAAGGATGACCAGCTGTGTTGGTGCTACTTGACTGTCATCTGCCCTCAGCACATTCTCATAAGCCGTGTCTGTATATCACAAGGAGGGAGTGGTGGGCATTAGTGACAAAGCAAACAAGTCGACTAGCTCTATTTTGTTTGGGAAGATGGAGCTGGTAGACCATCATTTTCTCTTTAGCCTCTAGACCTGTCAACTGCAAGACTCAGTACTATATCCACCCTTATATAACTTTTAAGCACAATAGATAGTAGGGTTCCTAGGATTAAATCAGTGAGTTTTCAGATGGAACCAGATAACACCCAGCTGACATGGGCTGTGAAAAATCAATTGTAAAACATCATTGCAGAGTGCTGGCTGAAAGTCTGGAATACATGAGATAGATGAATGATGCAATGATGCAATGATGCAATCAAGGAAGTTGTGTTGGTGTGGAGAACAGCTAGTAGATTGTTGTCATTTCCTTGGCTTCACTTTGGCTGCCTGAAGCTCCAGTAACCGAGTCACAGTGAAGGATTTTGGGTAACAGATGGTCCAGGACATCTCCAGGAACAAGAAGAAACAATCAATCAATCAATCAATCAGGGAATTGTAAGAATCCTACTCATCTGCAAGGGTCTCAAGGTGCTGGGGGGGGGGTCGTGGGTGTGTGTGAGCAGCCCCGTTCAGCCGAAAAGCCAGGTTTTGAGTGTCTTTTTGAAGACGCTCAGGGAGGGGGCACTTCTGATGTTGATCGGGAGCTCGTTCCAGGTCTTGGTTGCAATGTAGAAGGCCCTTCCTTCTGTTCCAGCTCTGCGATGCACACGGTTTCGGCGAGGGTGAGGTTGTTGGATCGAAGGTTTCTTTTGGGTGCGTGGAAGGAGATTCTCTCATTGAGGTATTGGGGTCCGGTGTTCTGGAGGCATTTGTGGGCGTGGGTGAGTATCTTGAAAGTGACTCTCTTCTGGACGGGGAGCCAGTGGAGGTCCCGTAGGTGTTGGATGATGTGTTCATTTCAAGGGATGCCGAGGAGGAGTCTCGTTGTGGTGTTCTGCGTTGTCTGGAGCTTGCGAAGTAGAGACTCTTTGATCCCGGCGTGGAGGGTGTTTCCGTAGTCCAATGTACTGGTTATGACTGTGTCGGTGATGGTCTTCCTTGATTCTGGGAGATCCATTTGAAAGTCTTACGGAGGATGCAGAGGGTGTTGAAGCAGCTGGAGGCGACTGCATTGACCTGTCGTTTCATGGAGAGGGAGGAGTCGAGTACGATGCAGAGGTTTTGAGCGTGGTCCATGGGGGACGGAGCAGCCGAGGGCGGTGGACCACCAGGTGTTGTTCCATGCTGATGGGGAGCTTCCGAGGATGAGGGCTTCTGTGTCTCCGAATTGAGCTTGAGGCAGCTGTTGCTCATCCAGGATGTGACGTCCTGCATTCCTTCCTGGAGGATGAGTCTGGTGGTAGTGGGGTCTTTAGTGAGGGAGAGGATGAGCTGGGTGTCATTTGCGTAGGATTCTATGCTGAGGCTATGCTGTCTGACGATGGAGGCGAGGGGGGGCATGTAGATGTTGAAGAGGCTTGGGCTGAGCAATGATCTCTGTGGGACTCCGCAGCGGATTTCCGTGGGTTCGAAGAGGAAGGGTGACAGTCTGATTCTTTGGGTTCTGCCGGTGAGGAACAAGTGGATCCAGTCGAAGGCGGTTCATTGTATGCTGGTGTCGTGGAGTCTGGTAAAATATGTTTTTTGTAGAGTTTTATTTAGCACCAACTAGACACGCGGAATCGGGTATCAGAGCGCTTTACATTAACAGCAGTTTCAATACAGATGGACAGTTTAATTTGTTTTTGTTTAGGCATGGGGAGATTACGTGAATTGCCCAGAATCACAGGATGTTGAGGGCTGTTGCCAATACTCGAACCCGGTACCCCAGCTTCGAGGTCGACTGCTCTAGCTGTAATGCTACACCCTCTCCCCTGACGGTAATCATATCTGGAATTTCCAGGTACAGCTTGGAAAAGCTCAAGCCATTCATATGCAGGTCTGAAAAACACTAATAAGGCAGCATATTTTCTAGAATTCAGACTTTCTAGGCATTTTATGCAAGCTATCTAATGTATTATGTTGCCCAGCTAAACATTCGAAACCAGAATGGCTAGGTATGTTAAAGTAAAACTAGGAGATCATTATATCACAAGCCTGGCCAGACGGCAATGGTTTCCAATTCTGTTCAATGTTAAGGTAATAACCATACCACTTAAAGCAATGTAAATGCCAGGTTCAAGGTATTACAGAGACTTGCTTGCCTTTACAGCGCAGGAGACACTCACTGAGATCTGTGACATGTTTGTGCCAACTTTACCCAGTACTCAGCACAATATCATTGCTAAATAATATGAATGAACCCCCATAAATCAGACACATCAAAAATGGTATAACCCACAACTGGACCCTCTAACAAAGGCACACCTTAAGCGCCAGTGATGTAAAACTCTAGATACCAATATTAAGCTTATCTGTAAACAAAACATTTGGCAAATCAAAGGGAGGCATTATAACACACAACATTCATTAGTTTGCATGTCACTAGTGAACGGTTCAGATTTTTTAAAGGAGTCACTACATCTAACAATGAGCAAAACAAGTGAGCATGGTCCTCCAAAGCTTTTGTGATAATTTGACAAGCTAATTTACAACCTAGATAAGACTTTCAAGCTACCCTTAAGTGAGACAATGTTAAATACACTGGACCACTCTCTAGTCTACCAACTCGTTTCACCCAAAATATGTCTTCTTTTTGATTATGCATTTGAATCACATGTAATGGTGCATATGTCTAAATTGAGACCCTTAATTAACAACAAAGCTTTAAGACACTTGCCTGACATTTTCTCATATGATTAACCAGTCAGACAATCATCAAATCACTCATCAAAAACTGACTGCCACGAAATGGTGAGTAACTAAATTTCGAGTTAGATCCTTTAAGACACCAATATCTACAATGATCTTTCAAATGGATTCAGTATGCAGCAAGGCCTACCAACCTTTCTAATGAGTCTCAAATAGCACCTACCACATTACTGAAAAACTGACCTAGTGCCTGATAAATCCAGTTCGTCAGCATACACACATTTCCTTTTCATGTCTCTAGACAGATTGTGCAATGATGTGCTGTCTTAATGTTGTACGTGTTTTCTTCGTTTGTACTTTCCTGTTTTTTAATGCACATTGAAGCTGTACTCATGGCATTCCTATGGATTATGATAGTTTTTAAAAACTAATAATAAAAAAAACTTCCTTTGGACCTATGTGGCTTTAATCATTACCTGAAGGCTTTGAAATGAACCCTGTTTAGATGTGCTTCAGGTAAGCTGTCAACATTTCACAGGAAGGGTAATGTTAGGGTGGGTCTATTGAGCTCTGTGCTCTGAAGTAGCCCTTGGGATGGAGGTGAAATATACATTAATATTCATACATTTATACCTCCAGGAGGCACTTTCTTAATGTCTGCTTATGAACTTTCCTATTTTTTTGATTTAACACAGCTTATAAAGTTTCTCAGCTGGCAGTGTTTTTGAACTAGGGATCACATCATATATGTTTGTGATGGCCGAAGCCCGACACATGATGTTTTCAGACACCCGGCATACATGGGTGCCATAGCTTTTACTAAGTGAATTAGATAATTTTGCATACAACACAGGCATTGCTGCTATAGTAACATGGCCATTGTTTATGTATTGAATGCACTACAGAGCATGAGAGAAGTTAATGGGTGAGAAGATAGGCTTTCTCTTACTTATGTGGGCCCCTTAGCGTTATGCGAAGTTAAACATTATATGTGCTCAATTGTCGCATATTTTCTTATTGCTCGCATTAACAAGCCAGAGACAAGACTTTTGCATTCTCCACAGCATTTTACACTTCACAATAGCTGGGGATTTGTTTTGCATGGTCCCTATCAGAGGAACTGGAGAGATACAACGGTGGCACCAGCTGTGTACTTCCTAAAATCAGAATGTAGGGATTGATTACTGTCCCTGAGCAACACATTGGGGAGGGGAGCGTATGCAAACCTCTCCTTGCTCCATAGACCACCATATATGTAAAAAGTATAAAAGACACCGGAGACTGTGGTGGGGCAAAGCAGACAAATTGGTAGCTAGAGGGATGCTGAGGCTAAGATTTCAGGCCTAATGGTATAAAGGTATGCAGAGGTCTGTACATGACTCTACATACAATATTCTGGAGTAACCATACAGTACATCACATAATTATAACAGACTAACAGGTTAGGAATGTATGATGAAATATGATTGGGGTGTATTAAGTGTTCCCCATTTTTGTCACCCTATTATCCACTTAGTTAACACAGTTGATAATGATTAAGGTAATAATACTTCTGGGAGCTATTTTATTTTCAGCGTCCAAGGCAGGACTCCAAAATATCACCTGCAGTCAGGGTCGGATTGGGATCACAATTCGGCCCGGGCACTGACAAAAAAAGTGGCCCACATTCAAGTGGCATGGCCCACATTTAAGGGGCGTAGCCCACATTCAAGGGGCGTGCCCTTTCATGCAACACCATTTGCACAGACAAGGAATGAAAGTGGGAGGATACTGTTCTTGCACAGGACACAGGGCCAAGGTGACAATGGCCTACATGCTGAGCAACTAAATAAAATAGCAAGGCCCCTTTCTGTCACAAAATTATTCTAGCCCTCCAGCACAGGAGCACCTGAAAAGCAGCAAAGCCCCTGCTATTACTAACCTACTTAGCCCTCCCCAGACCTTCAGCTCAGGAGCACATGAACAGAGGTAAGGCCCCTGCAATTAGTAAATTAATCAGCCATCCAGGCCTCGGGAAAATGTCCTGGCAGGGGAGCACAAAACACAGCTTTCTGGGTCATCCAAGGTAGCCAGGTAGCCAGGGGGAGGCTGAGGTGAAGCTGGAGCATGGGAAGGGCCTTCCCAGTGTGTTCTGGCAGTTTGAGTGTTTACCATTTACTGTAATATTACCCTTTTACCTGTGTATGGTACCCTTTTGTAACTTGCACACGTCACTTTTCTCTGGTATCACACTGTATGCTACCTCTCACTTTTGTTTGCTTTAGATACTTGCACAAGTGCCACCATTGCCTACGTAACGTTTGTTCTTGTGCTGGAGTGTCTGCCATTTATTGCAGTATTATACCTCTACTTGTACTTTGTACGCTTTTGTAACCTGCACACATATCACTTTTTCCTCCTGTAATGTACCGATTGCTACCTCATGTATTTTGGTTGCTCACTATTGTCACTTTTGATTCATGTAACTTAACGTTTGCTTTTGTAATTTGTCCACTTGTAATTTTTCTCCTCATGTATTATTGCTGTTCCTAGTGTGAAGCGCTCTGACACCTTCGGGAAAAGTCTGCACTATATAAAATCGCATAAATAAATAAATAAAATTAAAAAATTCCAAACATCACCTGGCCCCCACAGCAAGACCCATTCTTCCTCGCCCACTATGCCTTGAATGTGAAGGGCTGTGGGCGAGGTGTTAATACTAACACCGTTCCTGGGCTGCATGGACCGGGGGGCCGAGGTGAAAATGGCTCAAAGGCCTGAGAAACACCTGGCCCCCAGGGAGGCCAATTCTTGCAAACAATCACCCCTCCCCAGCCCAGCCTCACCTTGATTGCTTGTCAGGACAGGGGTGAAGGAGAGGCCACAGCTCACAATCGCTGTTCGTCCGCACAGCTAGGCTGCTTTCATTTTCTCTGTCTGTCTCCGTGCACTCTGTGGCCCGTTTTTTTCTCCCCTTTCCTAGTCCACTCTCTGTGGACTGGGACAGGAGAGAAACAAGCATTTTCAAATGCAATGGTTTCGACTTTGGAAAAGTTGGAGCTATTGGCATTGTAAATGTCAAAATTTGAATTTATGTGTTTGTTTTGAGAATAGCAAAATAGATGGCATTGTCATTTACATTGCCATTAGCTTAATCTCTTGCAAATCTGAGACTTATGGTACCCTACGGATGAGCTCAGCAGACAGCAATAGACTTGTTGTAGGTGTAATGTTACTTGTACCATATATCTGGATGCAATGACAGAAACAGCAAAATACAAGTCTGGCGGCACACTATGCTAAGCACAGATTTTTTCACCGATGTGGTTTTAAGCCACGCCCTTAATTACATTGACCACGCCCCTTTGAGAGACACTCCCCCCCAGTTTTTTCATCCCACTTAAAGCCCTGGCCAGGCCCATCCAGACTGCTGTTTAAAGAAGGTGCCAGGCCCCTCCTGTCTGTGCTTAGTTAAAGAAGGGTTCAGGTCTGCCTCGAAGCATTAAACAAAATCAGTGAAAATGGAATCTGTGTTGAACACACTGAAGCGTGTGATGGGCAGGAGGCATATACCACAGTCAGTAGTGCTACTACAATAAACAAGTGTAATGGCTAGTGATTCCCCTGATAATCTCACTGTGCAAGGGGGAAAGGCAGCACGAACTGTGCGAGATAGGAAGGGAGCGTGGGATAATGAGGGAAAAGCAAATAAAATCCTACCTAGGACAAAGGGGACGTGCCGTGGGGTAATGGAAGATAAATAAAGGGAGTGAAAGGACATAGAGACCTCAGTGCCCCGTGATTTGAGGATCACCCGTCGTCTCAGATTTTTCAGCAGAGAGCAGTAATACTCCTAAGTGTTGTTTCTAAACGGAGATCCCGAACAGGTACTCCGTCAGGGGCCACTTGGCTGGGATCGCAGGCAGATCCTGTTTCAGCAGCGTAGCAAGGGGGTGTGTGGTCCGCCCCAGGGGGTAGGTGTTTTGGCGGCGGCCTCCCTCCCCCCTTACATTCGACCGCCGCAGGCGACAAACGCAGGGGCCATGACGGGCGCCTAAGGCCTAGCTACGCCACTGTCCTGTTGAGGGCAGACCCGGGCTCCCAGAAGCGGCGTTTCCTGTTCTGCCGGCTCAGGAGAGCCGTAGCCCCGAGCCACATTCACCGCATTCTTCGCAGAGTTTCCACACGCTGCCTTCGGAGAGGAGGCAGCGGAACACTTGCTTGGGACTGCCTGCCTGTCGGGGAGGGAAAGAGAACCGAGAAGTGAGGGCGGCGGAGGCAATGGCGTAAGGAGCCTCGGGGAGAGACCATGCTGGAAAACGGAGGCAGCGGAACACTTGCTTGGGACTGCCTGCCTGTCGGGGAGGGAAAGAAAACCGAGAAGTGAGGGCGGCGGAGGCAATGGCGTAAGGAGCCTCGGGGAGAGACCATGCTGGAAAACTACAAAAGCGAAGTCGCATACAAAACAGAGCGAGAGAAAATAGTGCTATGTGGGGGAAAACAGAAATGAAAGGGAGAAAGACGGTTGAGGGGATGGGGGCAGGGGGCGAGACAGATAGCAGAAGGAAAAGAAAGACAGTGCGAAGTGAGACCGAATTAAAAAATGCACTCACCTGGACTTCCTCCGGCCGCGGAATGGCCAAAACAAACCTCGAGGAGCAAAAAAAATAAACCCCGCCCACCGCTGCACTGACGAGACAAAAGGGGCCGGATGAGAAAAACATCCCAGGAACGCCCACGAGTCGCCTCGCAGGAGGACGGACGCCTCTGTGTGCCAATGGCTAGCGTCCATTTATGGAGCTAGCCAATAAGAAAACAGAGGCGGTGCCGAACATCCATACTGTTGACAAAAGTTTTCGCCCTGGGCGGAGCACTTCGTGCTCTCGCCAGGTCGAAACCTAAAAAACGACGCACAGAGGGCACTGAGACAACGGCCCTTCGGCCCATGCCCGAATGCCCGCCTTGCCAATCCGCCCCTGCCTGTATGCCACGTAGAGTAATTGCATGCCATTCGTGCTAAAAATGTATGTGAACGCAAGTGAACAACAGAACTCGAGCAGATGTTGCTTGTGGCACTTTTGTTAAAAGTGTCCACGCCTAATAAATTGAAGTGAGAATGCATTTTGTGCTAAAATATATCATGCCATGATGGATTTACATTTTTCAGAACTTTCCTGAAATTTCACGTAATTAGACAAAAGCATATTACACACATTTCTCACACTCTGACTTAACAAAGACATAGCCTGGAGGATATACCCAAAAATAGGAAGACAATCTTAGTGGTTCTTAGATTAAATTGACACTAGAGTTTGTGTAAGCAGCATAGCACCAAACATCTCCTGACAGACGGAAGGAGAAGAGGTGAACAAAACAAGCAGAGTCAAGGAATTATCTAAAAAGAAAATAATCCACCCTCCAAGAGGAAGGAGAAGGAAAGTGTGCTGCAAAAACGGCTCTGAGTGCTACATAAAGTGAGGGAATGAAATATGTTGAGGATCATCCTGCCCCTCCAAACTCTGCCTTGTATATGCTTGAAACAGAAACTCACAACATCTTGAATTGGGAAACTTCGATTACTTACAGTGGGCTAACCCCCATGATGGGAAGGGAATTTTACAAAGCTTACCTCTGGCCCCCTTTGAAAATTCATGGTCCTCTTTTCACCTTTTCCCGTCATCCATGAGCACACAAAATGAAATCATGCACTGCTCCCCCTCCCAGGATTTACATTCTTCCTCGCCCACTATGCCCTGAATGTGAAGGGCTGTGGGCGAGGTGTTAATACTAACACCGTTCCTGGGCTGATAGGGGTAAAGGAGAGGCCACAGCTCACAATCGCTGTCCGTCCGCACAGCTAGGCTGCTTTCATTTTCTCTGTCTGTCTCCGTGCACTCTGTGGCCCGTTTTTTTTCTCCCCTTTCCTAGTCCACTCTCTGTGGACTGGGACAGGGGAGAAAAAAACGGCCCACAGAGGGCACTGAGACACCCGCCCTTCGGCCCATGCCCGAATGCCCGCCTTGCCAATCCGCCCCTGCCTGCAGTTGAGAGATCTCTACAGATTTGTCTTATTTCCTTGCAAACAATCACAAGAGTAGAACTCGGTGGGGATGGTAAGAGAGACTAGCCAATTTTCCTTTCCTCCGAAAAGGTAACACATTTCTTTGGGGGATTAGGAAATCGGGTGTAACCCTAATTATTTTGGGACAACAATATTATAACCATTGGAGTGCTGAGCACACAAGAAGTTAATGATTTATCAGTTTTTCACCTAACGATTTCCAATACAGCTACCTCCAATCTCCCAAGTCTTCAGTCAATCTAGTGTTCGTTCTGACTCTGATCAAACAGTGCTCTTTCGCTAACAGCCTGTCCCTTAGGTCACACCTTCACCACTCAAAAGATGGGCTCACATCTAACAGTCAGTGAATGGCGATCTGTCTTGTTGCAAGTAGTCGGGACAGCACTGCTATTCCTGCACATGAACCTTGGTTCATACAGACATGTAAAATGAAGCTACCTTCTCCTATGATGATAACTTATCCCACTGCTGACCTTCCGTAAACAATTCCAAGTGTTTATGCTCACCTGAAGCTTTTTTCTCAGATTGTATCTTCTGTGCACACATTTCCTCCTCAAGTTTTGTGCTTAGTGAAAACACCGCTGTAATCACTGGTACAGCTGAAAAAGAAGACATAGATTGGATATATTTGTATGGCATAGTAAAAAAGCTTGGGTTAGAAAACGAATCCTTAAAATCAGCAATTAACAAATATTGACAAGCAGACTGTGAAACATGAAATGTACAAACTTTGCAGCTCTCACAGCTCATCTCAGTCAACAAACACAACCTATCCCCAGGCCACGCAAAACCAAATAAGCTGCATTCCCATCTTTCATAATTCCAGAATCACTTGGGCCTTGGTGGAGATAACATCAGACACTGCTAGGATGTTTGTGAATAGTCAGCGAGGTTCACATATCGTACATTCGAAAAACAGGTAAATAAGCCCGATTTTATTGATGAATGTACAGATTTGAGTGGATTGGTGTGGACGTCTGGGAAAGTGCTAACGTTCCTTTTAGCCAAAGCTATCAACTATAAATTGGAATGACATTAGGTACACACGTGTGACACAAAACAAACTCCAGTGTTGGGTAGACATGCTTCGAAGAAAGGCTGCTATGGAAATGACTGAGGGAGCCGTGCCCGAGTGTGCAGGCCTTCCCTCTCTCCCTCCTGCACCTCCGGTCTCGGGCGTCTGGCTGGCTGCATGCTGACAGCCAAGACACAGAACACGGAACCAGGAAGCTGACTGTGTCTGGCTCTGGAGCGGTCTGGCAAGATGGTAAAGTGGAAGAGCCATACAATAACAAGGTAGCGAAGTTAGTTCTGATGGTCCTGGTCCCGTTGCTCTTATTGCCCCACAATCCCCTGCCGAGTCTGGCCTGCTGACGAATATATGATTATACAACGCTTACCTGTACCACGCATGGCTTTACCACGCGAATTTTACTACGCATGTGTCTTTACCACGCAGCATTTGAGCACCAACGACTATACACCGCCATATTTACGTTACGATCGTAACCAGCGTCAAAACACGTCTTTCAAAATAGAGATAGGACTTCTATGTTGACGTACACGCCACGTTGTTGTTGAGGCTCTTTCCTTTCTCTCCTTTGGCACTGAATAGCGTTTTTTTCTTCTAAAGTTTTCTTTTTTTTTAAATTCCGTTTGTTTTTTAGGGGGGAGACCCCCCCAAACCTCCCTTTATATTGTCCCTTTCTCCTTCGTCTCCACGCAGGACGAAGGAACGAAGACTGGAAGGAATGAAGCTTGCGTTGCGTGGTAAAAACGTTCGTGGAATGCACCCGCGGTGAAAAGACAGGCGTTTGCGTGGTAAGTGACCCGTTGTAAACGTAACGCGTGGTAATGCATTCGTGGTAAATGATGTTTCCCCCTGCTGACAATATTACAATGGAAGTGATCAATAGAGACCAAAGGGGCACAATGGCATTCAAGAAGGTACATGTTTAAGATGTCGTCCTCGACATTGCAGATATCGGTGAAGAGAAGGACTGCACCCCATTCCCCCCACAAACAACTGTCTGCTGTGTCATGTGCTACTATATCCACTCCAACTTGACACTGCTGTGCCCCCTTCACTCCTGCCGCTTGTCGCTTCAGACATAAGGGACTTGTGAAAGTAGTAGTAAGAGAGTAGTTGTGGAGGATTTTGCAAGACTAACAGTAGTACACTGGCACAACCCTGTTGCCTTTACACCACAGAACCCAGCAGAAGAGACACTGAAGTAAAGACCTTCCAGATGAACAAGGTTTGGGAGTTGGAAGGAGAATGTGAGGAAGAAAGCTTCACAGAGCTTCAGCCAGCAACAGCAAGGGTTCATGATGTGCTTTCCCAAACAGTTTTAAGTCTGAAGAATTGTAAAAAAGACTCTACTTATTATATACGGCTGAGAAGAGAAACCAATAAAATACTCTACCAAGGCATTAAGATTTGCAGGCTGCACTAAGACGTCTCCCAAGAGCTATATCAGGTTAGCCGACGGTTTTTAAAGAACCTAAGGAATATGCTACTTACCAGTATGCATCTGTTCTTGGCATGTAGGGCTGCTGACATTTATATCTATGCATAGATCGCTGCCTAGTGTTGGGTCCGGATGATTGCACATTGTTGTCCTGGAAGAGTCTTCGAAGTATCACGAGATAGGTGGCTCCTCCCTTGGACTACAGTGCGCATGGGCATCCTCTCCATCTTCAGATTGTTTTTCGCCATTGCGGCAGAGATGGAGTGTAATACAGTAAGTGATGACCATGCCTGAGAATGATTGTGAGTGCTACAGCTGCGACAGGCACCGGGGAGGAGGGCGGGCAATATAAATGTCAGCAGCCCTACATGCCAAGAACCGATGCATACTGGTAAGTAGCATATTCCGTTCGAGGCATGTGGGCTGCTGAATTAATATCTATGCATAGAATAAATAGCAGTATCCTCCTTATCGGCGATTGCCCGTGCCAGCTGCAGCAGTCTGAAAAATAGTTCTGAGAACAGCCTGACCTACAGCAGCTTGCTGCTTGGAGTGTACATCCACGCAGTAGTGTTTGGTGAATGTGTGTATGGTGGTCCATGTGGCTGCTCTACATATATCCTCTAGAGGAATGTTACCTAGGAAAGCCATGGATGCCCCTAACTTGCGTGTGGAATGCGCTCTTGGGGGAATTGTTAATGTGCGTTTTGCTTTTTGATAACAGATTTGTATGCACTTAACTATCCATCTGGCTATACCTAACTTTGAAATGGGGTTGCCATTGTGTAGTGGAGAGAAGGCAACAAACAGTTGCTTAGTCTTCCTGAAATCATTTGTCCTGTCTATGTAATACAGGAGAGCTCTTTTGAAATCCAGCGTGTGCAGTGCTCTGTCTGCCACCGAGTCCGGATTCGGGAAGAAAACAGGCAGTTCTATGGTTTGGTTAATGTGGAACTGCGACACCACCTTTGGCATGAATTTCGGGTTGGTACGCAGCACCACCCGATTAGCATGAATTTGTATGAATGGCTCTTGGAAAGTTAGAGCTTGAAGCTCACTAACTCTCCTTAACGATGTGATTGCCACTAGAAAAGCCACTTTCCATGTTAGAAACTGTATCTCACAAGAGTGAAGAGGTTCAAAGGGTGGTCCCATTAGTCTGGTGAGAACTATGTTTAGATTCCAGACAGGCGAAGGAGGGTGTCTGGGAGGACACAAATTATTGTGTCCATCTCACAATCCATCGATGCCACGGCGGAGTGCTTTAGGAACTGCCTTACTCAGGTGAAGAACTGGATGAGCAATAACTTTCTCAGATTGAACACCGATAAAACTGAAGTCATCGAGTTCGGTCATAAACCTTCTATTTAGAATGACCTATGGTGGCCCCCCGAAGCAGGAGTTTGCCCTCTCCCCGTAGACAAGGTCAGAAACCTTGGCTTTCTGTTAGACAAAGATCTCTCATGCAAAGCCCAGGTGAATCAGGTGACTTCGGCCTGTTTTCACAGCATCAAGGTGCTCAGGAAAGTCCTGCCTTACATCCCGGGCATGTTAAGAAAGACAGTGATGGGAGCCCTTGTAATGTCTCGGATAGACTATTGTAATTCCCTCTATCTGGGAGCAGGAGAAAAGCAATTGTCCAAATTACAGGCAATTCAAAATGCGGCGGCCAGAGCCTTACTGAACCTCCCCAGACGCCACCCTACGTCCAAAGCCATTCGGGAACTACATTGGCTCCCGGTCAGACGTCGCATTCAATTCAAGGCTCTTTGCCTGGTACATAGATCTCTGCACGGCAAGGGACCTGACGACTTCAATAACCTACTGCTCCGATATATACCCTTGCGAGCACTGAGGTCAGCCACCCACGACCTAGTTTGCCAACCCAGAATCAATAGAGCTCGATGGGGAGGAAAATCATTCTCTTACCAGGCGGCTAAAATATGGAACTCGCTACCCCCAGTGGCTCTTTACTTAATCTGATCTGCCCCACTGCTTTCCCCTCCTCTCTGTATCTTTCAGCGCCAAGACGCCGCGGCATTCGTGCGCTCTACAAATACTTCAGTCAGTCAGTCAGTCAGTCAGTGTGTTCCACCAATGCAGAGAGTTGTATGCACGACCGGTCACCAACAATAGGTGTTTTAGATGCCCTTGAGCCTGGTTCCACTGTCATGCTAGGCATTCCTGAAGCGGACGGATGTGTAGCCTTGCGTGAGGGACTATAAAGATGCAGGAGGCCATCATACCTATCAGTCTTAGGAAAACATTGCTGGGCTGACTTTGCTTGAACGAGCCAGACGTCCAGATAAGGATAGACGTGGACGCGTTGTCTGCGAAGGTGCGCCGCCACTGTTGCTAAGCACTTCGTGAACACCCTGGGGGCAGTAGTGACCCCGAAAGGCAGGACCTTGAACTGGTAATGCTGGTTGTTTATAGTGAACCTGAGATATTTCCTGTGTCCTGGGTGAACGGGAATGTGGAAATATGCGTCTTTTAGGTCTAGGGTCGCTAGGAAGTCTCCCTGACTGAGCAACGGTAGAACTTGTTGTAAAGTGAGCATGTGAAAATGTTCTGACAAGATGTATTGGTTTAGGGGTCTGAGGTCTAGAATGGGCCTGAGAGACCCGTCCTTTTTTGGGATTAAGAAGTACAGTGAGTACACCCCTGTACCCCGCTGATCTAAAGGCACGAGTTCTATGGCCCCTTTTTGCAGCATGCAGAGGACTTCCTGCTGCAATAAGTGCATGTGCTCTGCGGACATAGGACGGTGCCTTGGGGGTATGTTGGGTGGAGTGGAGGTTAGTTTTAGACAATAGCCGTGGTGTATAATGTCTCCCACCCACCTGTCTGTGGTTATGCTTTCCCAGACTGGCAGGAACTGCTGGAGTCTTCCCCCGACCGGTGTTATATGGTCGGGGGGCAGTGACAAGACGTCACTGTTTATTGGAAGCGGAGGATCTGGTATTATTATTTCCGTGTCCTCTGCCCTTGGTGCTGTTTACACGATAGCCACCCCTATTGTTTTTGTTATAGGTGGTCTGCGATCCCCCTCTGTTGTATTGGGCTTGCTGTGATGCTTGACCTCTGGAGGCTCCCCTGTTACCGGAGCGACGAAAGGAACTGCCCCTGAACTGTTGTGACTGCAGAGCCCCCATGGATTTTGCTGTCTCAGTGTCTTTTTTAATTTTCTCAAGGGTTGTGTCTACGTCAGGGCCAAAGAGAAAATCAGGGTTAACCGGCTGGTTGAGTAAAGTAGTTTGTATCTCTGGCTTAAAACCAGAGATGCGTAGCCAGGCATGCCTTCTAAGCATCACACTTGTGTTTATGGCCCTAGCTGCCGTGTCTGCTGCATCTAGCGCACACTTGATGGACGCATTGGAGATTAATTTCCCTTCCTGTATTAGCATTTCTGCTCCCTCCTTATAAGTCTCAGGCAGGTGTTGCAGTAGCTGCTCTAACGTGTCGTAGTGTGCCCTATCATATCTGGCTAATAGGGCTTGTGTGTTGGAGATCCTCCAAATATTTGCTGCTTGAGCCGCTACTCGCAAGCCAGATGCTTCAAAGATTTTGGATTCTTTGTCCGGAGGGGGAGCATCACCACTTGTCTAAGAGTTTGCCCGTTTACAAGCATTAGCCACCACGAGGGAGTCCAACGGGAGCTGGCCTTTGATGTACGTAGGGTCCACAGGTGCAGGCCGGTACTTCTTTTCAATCCTTGGGTTTACAACCTGTGCCCTTGTGGTCTCCTTGAAGATGTCAGTAGCGTGTTTAAGGACACCTTTTAGCATAGGCAATGTTTTTACTGATCTTTCTGAAGTTAAGAAAGTATCAAACAAAAAATCCTCCTCTACCGGGTCAGCATGCATGTTCACATCATGATTTTTGGCTGCTCTTTCAATTAAAGCATTAAACGCAGCAGTATCTTCAGTAGGCGAGGTTTTGATGGTATAGGATTGAGTGTCAGGTGTGGTCTGTGGCTCACCAGGGTCAACAGGGTCAGACCAAGCTTGCTGTTCATCCTGATCAGTGTCAGCAGGATAATTGAACTCATCTTCATTGTACCCCTCCCCTATATCTTCATAGGTGCGTGTGGGTGAATAGGAATAGTCCTGTTCATAGGACTCCACAGGCTCAGAGAGAACAGGCGACGTTTCTGAGTTTCTTTTACTCTTTAGAGGGATTTTGTATGACTCCAAAGGTCTTTCTGGAGCTATTTTCCGTTTATAAATGGTGAGTCGACCTGTATCCGAGTCGATGAACAGTTTAGATTGATTGTCATAGGAGGGTGGTTGATAAATGACATCCTCTTCAGTGGACTGACACCTGGAAAGTGTCGACACTTTTTTGGTAGAGTCGGCGCTTTTTTGTGGTTCGACGTTTTTTGGTCGAGCGGTTGGGGGTAGTCCATATTTAACAGGTTGTGAAAGCAGTGGAGACGAGCCGACCAGTTTTGAGGGTGCCGCCGTCTTCGATCCGACCAACTTTTTAGGATCACTTGGCTGCTTGCGGACTTGCGTCGATTCGAGCTGTCGGTGCGCAACAGATACGCCCTTTTGCTTCGACCCGACGTGCTCTTTCGGGTCGGGTGTGCTCTTCGTCTCGAAGGCCTTGCTGGAGATTGGCGCCGAGGCTGGAAGTTTCGGATCGACATTCTTTTTAGCTTTGAGTCCTTTGCCGGTGTCGCCAGCTTTGGGCGTGGACGTCGACAGCGTCAGCGCGACGTGCTTGACGGCAGAGACAGTCTTCGGCGTCCCCTGTTTCGGGTCGACGCCTTGTGACCCCGAAGGGTTAACAACACTTTTAGATGGCTTTGGAGCCGACGAATCCGAAGTCGTCGAGCCGAGGACTGACGTCATCAGTTTCGGTTTCGATACAGGTGCTGTCGGTGTCGGTTTCGATTTTGCCGCTGAAAGTGGCTGATTGATCGATGGCTCCGTAGAAGTATTCTTAGCCGGGCCTGGACGCGGGGCTATAGAATGCGGGTAAAGATCTTGGCTAAGGCCTTCTGGCGATGCCTCGACCTGAGCCGTAGAGAGTGTAGTGTCGGTATCGGGCCCCGCGAGTGCGGAAGGGCCTTGCTCATCGCTTGAGTCGTCTGCGTCGTCTCCTACCTCGACGATGTCTTCTCCATGGACGTAGTCTTGTTCTTCGCCAACACCATAGTGAGATTCGTGCTCTGATGCAGGGTCCGACCGCTGGTCCGGATCCTCTTGATCGTCGCCCTCGACGACGTCTGCCTCGAAGATATCTTCTGGATCTGGCGCTGTTTGCTGGGCCGACTGCCTCGCAGCGCGTCGAAGCCGAAGTGTTTTCTTCGACCGGAACTTGGAACAGGCCATGCAACTGGCCTCATCATGGTCCGGGGATAGGCACTTGTTGCACACCGGGTGCACATCGATGTGAGGGTATTTGGAGTTGCAGACGGGGCATCTCTTGAACGGGCTCAGTTCCATCGTCGACGCTCGTCGGGGCCTAGTTGTCGAAGGTAAAACGGCCTCCGACGTCTTTTTCGAAGAACTGGATGAAGAACTGGGCACCGAACGAGAGACAATACCGACGCCCCGAAGGCCTTTTGGCCTCGCGAAAGTATTTAAAGTATATTCCGAACTGGAGTCGAGAAGGTACATCCGAACCCAATGGCGGAAAAAAACAATCTGAAGATGGAGAGGATGCCCATGCGCACTGTAGTCCAAGGGAGGAGCCACCTATCTCGTGATACTTCGAAGACTCTTCCAGGACAACAATGTGCAATCATCCGGACCCAACACTATGCGGCGATCTATGCATAGATATAAATTCAGCAGCCCACATACCTCGAACATCACATTTCAAAACCTTCAGACTTGAAGTGCAAAGGCTGAAATTTCCCAAGCAGTACATTAATTTCTTCTGTCCTGTCCCCTCACTGATTTTATGAGGGTTTCTGTTCAACATATTGTGAACACATACATGGTCCCTAGCCAGGCTTTTATCCAGTGCCCTTCCCCTTCAATTATTCTCTTGTAATAATGTTTACGCTTCCCTTTAGTCTGTCTCATATTGACCACCAGGAGTTTACTATAAACTCTCTACTCCTAGTCTGGAAATGAGCATGGAGAGCCTCTTTTCACCAATATTTTTACTCAGCCTGTGCGAGCTGAACTTTAAAAAATGAAAACAGAAAAAGATTTTGAGTAAACAACTGAAAAAAAAAACACTCGGAGTGTTAATTTAAGATGTATCAATGACTGGATGGTAATTAAGCTACAGTAGGCTGACCAGAGTCAATGGTAGTGGGATGGAGAGAGAAGAAAAAGAGTTGAGAGGGTCCCCAATTCTACCCATATAGGTGTCGCACTGAAATAAATGTAACTTGCATTCAGTGCTTATTGCTTAAAATTATATTTCTATACATGTTTAATTTCCACTGAAACTTATTTTGTTTCTTCACAGCAACATAGCGTAAAATAGTAACGATCTGTTCATTACAATCTATCGACCCTCCACTTTGGAATTACCAGGTAAAAGTTGATTCAAAAGTGTTAATCACATCTCGTTTCACTAAAACACTTTGTAAAATAGGTGTTGCATGGATCAGTATTACGATAATAAATAAAGCAAAAAGCAGTACAACAAATAAGTAAGGGAAAAGAAAATGAGGTCTTGATATGAGCATTAGCACAACTGACAATTCAACGCAAGTGCTAGCCTAAGATGCATGGTAACCAAGAGACCTTTGGATAAACATGAAGTAGAACACGAGTATTCCTAAAGGTGGACCCACCACTGGCACAGAAAATGTAGGTATTATTCAGTAATATAGGTATTTTGGGATACAATCAGGTGTTATGTTCCATTGTAAGAAGAGATCTATCTTGTTCCATAGCAGTGTTGAGCCACGGTGCAAGTGCGTAGGATTTAGTATGGTATTGTCTTCACTTTTTATAAAACAGAGTCACGTCCATCAGGAGCAGCTGGCGGTACCGTCTCCAGATTTCCATTCAGATAAGATTGTCTTAATCCCCATTGATAATAGTAGGTAAAATATGTGTCAATTTAGTCAATGCAATGGTAATGCAGGTAGCAAATATACCTGACCCGACTACTGTGGTGCTATGATTCAGACTGAAGTACAAGGTCTGCATGACTATATACCTTTGCACAGAAAAAAATGTACTGTTAAAGCACATGATTTAGATTAGCTATAGCTACTTTGCAATTCTCACATAGATTAGGCGATATAAGTACTAATTCAGAAAATCTGTCATGGATTCAATGAACGCTATGAGTTGACCAGAGTGTGCATTGTTCTAGAGCAGGGGTAAACTTGGAGGAGATCTAAATATTCTCCCAGGTCTCTTGGAATTGTAGGGTGACATTTAAATCTAAACAGACCATGTGCCATTTCTACTGGATCTTAACGTTCAGTTTTGAGGATAGAGGTTTAGCTACCCAGGATGCTATATAGCCCAGGCTAAGAATTTAGTAATAAGAAAAAGTACCCCTTATTTGGCAAGTTTACCTAAATTCAATAGGCAGGCTTTTAGTGTGAGAAACTTTAAAAAATCTATGATGTGAGACTGAAGTTATGTTGAAATTCTGCAAATGCCATGGGAAGAATTTGTGAGTTCTAGGTAGATGAAGTTGACCACTGAAATTTCTTTAGTTGCCCAGTACTCCTAAAACAGAATTTGCAATCTATTTCGAGTATTCATTTGTGCCGCAGTGACAAGTAAGTGGTTCTGGATTTTTTCAACTTACATTTTCGGTCTAGTTGAGACTTAACCTCAAGCTGAGGATAACTAGAGGTTGTGGAGGTAATGGGCAGGATAGATTTGAATAAGAACTCTGCATCCGAAGACCAGGGAATTATTTTGCCAATCAGCTTTACATGACTCTTCCAGTAGACTAGACAGCATTCTGGCAACACATTCAGTCATGTAATTGACATCACCTATGTCATTATGCAAATGAAAGGTAGCTTGAGAGATTTTTGTTGGATCACTCCCTGCTTTAGGCATTGTATTCAGAGGGTCTTTATTTCAAAAAGATACTCCCAAGCGGAGATGCTACAAGATAACACTTTTTGGGATGTTTGAGGGGTAGGATAAAGCATTATTATGAGACCATCTGGAGACAATTGCTAGCCATACAGCAGAATGAGATGCAGTGAAAGTGGAACTGAGAGGGGAATGCATGGTTTTTTTTTGTAAAACAATTTTTATTGCAGAGGTATAGCGGGTCACATCATTTCTACACCAGTTTGGTCTCAGGGTCGCCTCCACATCTGTACTTTCCCTCATTACGTACACAGCCTTACAACCCACATCCCGGAGGCTGGGTGGCAGATAATCACATATCATGGTGTACAATCTCCAGTCACAGATGGCTCAGTTAGTCAACCCCCTCCGCTTTTGGGTGTTCTGCCCCCCGTTTCCTCCCCTCATTCCGTGGTGGTGTATGAGCTCCCTTCGTAGTATTGATCAGTTTAACTGTGTTCTCCCGCCCCCCTCCCCGTGTCCCCGGTGTCTAAACCAAAGTGTCATGTTCGTAAACTCAGGCGAGTTGGTGTAAGTAGGATCTTGGAAACAATGCTTAGGTGTGTGTGTCCGGTGTTAGTGCGGTGTCCTACCCTGTCTCTTCAGGGGCCTCCCCGCGTGGTATTTCGTCTTCATCGTCCCTCGTTTCTACACTGTCCCTCAGCTCCTGGACTAGGGTCTCCCATGCTAGTGCCGCTTCCTGTGCTTTCTCATCTGCCGTGCGCCGGGCTAGCTGGTACCTGAGTGTGCTCTCTGCTGTTGCCCATTTCAGAAATTCATGCAGCCATTTTTGGCGCGTTGGTGCTGTCTTGGATTTCCAACCCCTAGTGAGTTCCCTCTTCGCAATCAGTAGGCCCATGTCTATAAACTTGCTCGATATTTTCGTTTTGCGTGTGTGTGGAAACCAGTGTAGGAGGGTGACCGCGCTATCGTAATGCAGGGCCCTTTCCGTGACCTCATTTAGGGTGTCCCCTACTCCCTTCCAATACTCCTGCAATCGCGGACAGTCCCTGAGCATGTGTAGCAAGTCGGCACCTATTAGCGCGCATCTGGGGCATGCTGCATCTATCGCGCCAAAGTATTGTATGATTTTACTTGGAGTGAGGTAGGCCCTATGCAGGATGTAAAGATGTATTAATTGGAAACTGGCATTTCTGGTGCTTTTCCTGGCCCGTTGGATTAGATGGGACCACGACGCGTCCGGGATCTCTTTCTGCAGGTCAGTCTCCCAGCGAGTTTTGAGGCGTGTTAACGGCAGAATGTTTTCGGTGCTCATGCGGGAGTAGAGACATGTAACCGCCTTGAAAGTGCCTGCTGTCATCATCGTGTATTGACACGCCAATGACAATTTAGGTTCAGTCAGTCCCTCCCCCCAGTGTTTCTGAATTGCCCCCACCACTGCCGCATGTAATAAATAGTCCCCACGTGGGAGGTCATACTGTTCCTGCAGAGTCTGGAAGTCCATCAACACTCCGTCGGTGTATAAGTCACCTATCACGTGGAGGCCCGCTTCCTCCCATAGTTGGAGGTTCGACCAGTCCCCTCCGTGCGGAAGCGCCGTCATCATCCCTAATGGAATCTCGGGCGCGTATGGATGTCCCGGACCCGCACGTCGCTGCATGCGATTCCAGCACAGACGTAGAGTCCTTTCCTCCAGGGTCAACCCCCTCAAGAGCAAATTCTGTTGCAGGGCTATGTACGCCAGCACGTGGCGGGGGGTGCCCGCGTCTCTCTCCTGGTCAGGTCCCCGATACACCCTTGCCACCTCCTGCGTGAAGAATTGAAGTTGTGCCGCCAGATAATAGATCTCGAAGTCTGGGACTGCAAGCCCCCCCTGGTCTTTGGGGCGCATGAGAGTCGCCAATGCTATTCGCCGCCTGCCTTCTCCCCATAGGAATGACACCACGCTTGATTTTAAGCGCCGGAACACTTCTCCCGGTATCCATACCGGGAGGGTCCTAAAAAGGTACAACAAACGTGGAAGTGCAATCATTTTGAGGAGGGACACCCGTCCCGTCATGGACAGGGGGAGGGTAGCCCAGAAGGCCATGTTGCCCTTCAACGATCGGATACAGCGACCAATGTTCCCGTCAAGCAAGTTGGTGGGCTCGTGATAGACGTAAACCCCAAGGTAGTGCAGGCAATCTGGTTCCCAGCGCATGCCAACGTTCGTCGGCGGCTGTTTCTCCTCCTTTCGGAGCGGGAAAAGGCAAGTCTTCGCCCAATTCACCTTCAAGCCCGACAGCGCCCCGAATCTCAGTAGTAGCCTCTCCGCGCCTCTAACCGCCTCTTCGGTGTTATCTAAGAATAGCAAGAGATCGTCCGCATATAATGATATATGATGGTGTACCCCCCTAGCTTCAAGCCCACCGTATGCATCCCCTCTCCGAGCTATCATTGCAAACGGTTCCATGGCCATAGCGAACAGCAGAGGCGACAGAGCACAGCCCTGTCTCGTTCCCCTGTTCACCTCGTAGTGATCTGATATTAATGCTCCCACTCTCACCCTTGCTCCTGCCCGCGCATATAGCACCTTGGTCCATTTTATATAGTCATCCCCTAGGCCAAAACCCCGCATCACCGCGTAGAGATAGTCCCACTCCAGACTATCGAACGCTTTTTCAATGTCGACAGATAACACCACCGGGCTTCTTGCATCTTGCGGCGGGTCTGCCAGTAGTCTGAGCAGCCGTCGAATATTGTGGGACGTGTTCCTGGTGGGGATGAATCCCGATTGGTCCTCGTGGATTAGACCCTTCATATGTGCTATCAGTCTCCCTGCCAGGATCGTACTCAAGATTTTGTAATCCGTCGTCAGCATTGACAACGGGCGGTATGAAGCTGGATCTGTGCCATCCCCACGCGGCTTTAGCAACGGAATCATGATTGCTTCGCGCATCGATTGGGGCAACTCTCCCTTCTCTTTGGCTTCATTATACACCGTCCTTAGTTTTGGGGCTAGTATCTCCACATACTTCGCATAGAACTCAATTGGTAGTCCATCTATCCCCGGCGTTTTGTTTCGCGCCATTTTCTTAATGGCTCCTCTAATTTCTGCAAGGTCGATCGGACCTCCGATCGCCGTAGCGAGTTCCGGGTCAAGACGGGGTAGATGGGTCTCTGCTAATAGGGCTTCCGTTGCATCGGGTTGGGCCTCCATTCCCCTCCTATATAAAGTGCTGTAGTAGTCTGTGAAGCATTGCACTATTCCTGGTTGGGTATTGTGCACTTCCCCGCTCATACCCGTTAGGGACAGTATCGGGGAAGAACCTTTATGGGGGTTGGCCAGCCAGGCCAGGAGTGTTCCCGTTTTGTCCCCCTCAGCGAGAGTCCTAGTTAAATAAGATTTATAATCAAAGCTGCGCAGGTTTTCCATTTCGACTGCAACCGCCTCGCGCGCTGCACTAACCCTGTCCTGCAATTCGGGGTGGCCGGGTCGCAATTTCTCTGCGTCTCGCAGCGTTCGTTCCGCCTTATCCAGGTCCTCCACCAGCGTTCGTCGTGCGCCTGCAAACTTCCCAATACAGTGACCCCTTACCACCACCTTGAATGCGTCCCATTCGGTGGCTCTGGAGGAGGTGGTCTCCTCGTTTTCTACAAAGTATTGGGTGATCCTAAGGTCCAGGTCCGCCCTGAACGGTGGGTCGTCCAGCGTGTCCGGCCTGAGCCGCCACGTTGGAATTGGTGTGTTTCCGTTCATCCAGGCCAGGGTGAGTAGCAGAGGATTGTGGTCTGAGATCGTGCGTGTTAGGTACTCCGTGCGGGTAACCAAGGGCAACACGTGTTGAGAGCAGAGGAACGCATCTATACGAACATGTAGGTCATGCATGCAGGAATAAAAGGAATAGTCCCTGTCATTAGGGTGTTGTGCTCGCCACACATCTGTGAGGTCCCATTGCCCCTGCCATTGCAGTCTATGTTTCGCTAGTCTGTGCACTGGGGATGCGTGCAGCGGTGGGTGAGACCTATCTAAGGTGGTGTCCGCAATAGAGTTGAAGTCCCCCCCCAGTAACACCGGGCCCGCAAAGTAGGTCGCTAAGTGCTTGGATAGTTTAGTGAAGTAGGGTGCTTGCTCAGTGTTCGGTGCGTAGACGCTGCAGAGCGCTATATGACGACCCCTCAGTAACCCCTCGACCGCTACAAATCGGCCCTCTGGATCCGCAGTATGCCTAGTAACCTTGAGTGGGACCCCCGCCCGAATCCAAAGCAGCACTCCCCTAGCAAATGCGGAATATGTGGTGTAGAACAAGTGACCCCTCCATCTCCTCTGTAAAGCGGCCCCTTCCTTTTTGGTCAGATGGGTCTCCTGCAGAAAGGCAATGTGGACCCCCCTGCGGACCAGGTAAGAATGGACTTTGTGCCTTTTAGTCATTGAGTTCAGACCCCGCACGTTCCAGGACACACATTTTAATGAACCCACACTATCCATCATCTCGATTCTGTTTGCTAAGGACTCTGTCCCTTAATGGCCAGACACCAGTAACACCCCCCGTCCCCCATCCCCAACTGCATTGTCTCACTTCCCCCTCGCTCCCCATCGCCACTCCGCCCCGCCCCTCTCCACCCCCTCCCCACCCTGTCCTGAGTTACCCCAACATCTCCAGACATCCCCCCCCCCTAGAACAGGACCCAACTACAAAGAGTCGCCCCCGTCCAAACAATAGAGCAAAAGTGCACTCAAAACTGTCTACTCCACAGTCTGTACTGTGGCGGCCTTAGGGGCCTCTGGGTACGTTAACTAGTAACTTCTGCAAAATACGCCTCCCTTGTCCCTTTCCAACCCACAATAGTCATCCAAACTCACGATTAACCAGTCTCACTTCTGCCTGCTCCAGCGTTCGGGCCCGCCAGTCGATCCAGGCTGCCACCACCAGCCCCCCCAAGCATGAGCTTCAACTGCCAAATACTTCTTCCGCCGTTTGTGGCGTCACAGTCGGGCCCATCGTGCTGTCCACCTCCGACAATTCAGTTTCCGACCCTGTTCGTTTGTCCTCCGAAGGCGATTCCTCCCGCCGCTGTGGTATCACCACACCAGAGACTTCTTGCACCGCTTGCAATGCTGCCTTCCGTTCCATTGCCGTCTGTGAGTCCGTCGGCCGCTTTTGGTGTTGGCCACGTTTCCGAAGCCGTTTGGACCGTCGCACTGATCTCTGTTGGAAGTCCTCCGCAGCTCTGAGACGTGCCCCATCTGATCCAGCCTTATAAGAGTCCCACCAAGTCCAGGCATCCGCTGATGATGTGAAGAACAGTGCTTTCCCATCCAAAGAGATTCGAAGCCTCGCTGGGAACAACAACGAGTACTGCAGGCCCTCAGTTCATAGTTCTTTTTTAATGGAAAGGAAAGAGGCCCTTTGTTTTTGAGTTTCGAAGGTATAGTCTGGGAACAGTGTTACTCTGCTATTTTCGACCTGGAAGGGTCCCGCTTCTCTCGCTCGTTGTAGGAGCCAGTCCCTGTCCCTGTAGTGGAGTACTTTAATCACCACCGGTCGCGGGGGGAGTCCCGGCTTCGGGGGTCGAGCAGGCACACGATGCGCCCTCTCCAACGTGAAGAACGGGGATAGGCCCTCCGGTGCCACAACTGTCCTCAGCCAAGTGTCCACGTAGCCCAGTATGTCCGTCCCTTCACTTTTCTCCGGAAGGCCCACCAGACGTACGTTGTTCCGCCGGCTTCGGTTTTCCGCATCCTCCGCTCTCCTTTCCAATGTCTGTATGCGCTCCAGGGCGTCCGTCAGTTTACTTTCCAAAGCTTTTTGTCCCGGCACAACTTCTTTCAGAGTTACTTCCGTTTCTTTGACCCTGTCGGCGAGCTTCCCATGATCTGCCCGCAAGAGCCCTAGGCCCGTCGATACCTGAGCAATGTCGTCTTGCAGAGCGGTCCTCGTGGCCGCTATGGCTTCTAGGATTTTGTCTTGCATCGTCAGCAAGTCCGACTGGGGTTGTTGCAAGGTGTCCGGGGCCTCCGTAGCCGTGCCTGCCTCCCCTTTCGGTCCTTTCGGTTTCCCCATGTCTCCACTCGGCGACCGATGGGCCAGCAGGGTCGGGCGTTACCGACGGGATCGTCAGTAGGATGACCGGTCGCTGCTCCTAGGCCGAGCCGGTACTTGCAAGGTGGGGGTAGTCCGCGGGCCGAGCGGTCAGGAGCCGCCCATCGGCAGTGGTAGCCGTGTTCCAGGGGTCTCGCCGCTGCACCCGGGTGCCCCCCGTCCACCACCTCGGTGGTGGGGTGGCTGCCCCAAACCGGCCTCCTTTGCAGTGCGGGTCCGCAGCGATCCGCTCACTTCTGTCGGTCCGGAGAGGTTCCTGCTCCGCACCCTGGTGCCGATCCACCGCGCTCCCCCTCACCCCGTGGGTCGCCAATAGAGCAGTCTGTGTGCTGGACGTCCGTGCGCACGTTTCCGCACTCCTGCCGATGCAGCTCCACCAGCGGAGGGCTGGGACGTCAACTCCTTGGCGGGTCAGCCAGTCTCCGCCGCTATGCACCAACTGGGCCGCTCATCTGTGCAGCTTGAGATCGCTAGCCCGCCATTACCTCCATCCGCTCGGGTGGTTATTGAGCCCCCTGTCTGGGCCTGTGTTGTCCCCAGCTTCAAGTCTCGTAACTATTGTCCCACCACTCTGATGACGCACCACCACGCCTCTCCCGGTGTCCGTAGATCGTTGACCACTTCCGTAGAGGCCCCCAGGAGTCGGATAATGGGGGAGCTGGCAGTCCGGGCGGGCCGAGCAGCTGGGACAGGGGTGCACCTCTTAGTGCCGCCGCGCCTTATGAGTGGCAGGCGGGTCCCCCCCAGGGCTCACGGGGAAAGGCGGGCGGGTCTTTCAGCAGGACTCGCGCCCAGCTCTCTGCCGCCGGGCTCCCTCTCACATGGCCTCCTACCGTCTTCCGCCAGAACATCCCCCGCACCTCTGGCGGTCTGCGGTATTACTCCGCCCGTGTCCTGGGTTTGGCCACTCACCCGGTATCCTCCCGGGGGTCCGCCCGCACGTCTCTTGTGCGCGCTGCAGCCCGCGCCGACTTCAGAGGGGAGCAGGCCCAGAAGCCGGGACCTCGATTTCCGGACTCCCCCGGGCCCCGGTCCTCACCTCGCTCCACAGCGCCCCCGTCACCTCTCCGCCGATCGCGGGCACCAGGTCGCCTCACAAGGGCAGCCCCCTCCTTCCGATGGAGTCGGATGACGATCGCCGAGCTCCAGACCCCTTCGCCTTCAGTGTTAGGGCTCGTCGCGTCCTCACTCCGCCATGTTGTTTTCGGCCGTCCCCGGGTCCGGAGGAACCCCAGCGCCGAACGCGGGCAGCCTACAGGCCCGACACAAACCCTGAGCAGGCGCCGATGATTAGGGCGGAATCAACCCGATTGCACGGGGATTCCGCTCCGGATTACGGATATTTGGACGGATTAATGGGGCAAAGGACGGGAGCCTCGTTAGGCTGCGTCCGCTTGCATCGGCTGCTAGCCACGCCCCCGAGAGGGGAATGCATGGTTAACATATATGGCATCTATCTTTACCTAGAAAATGCACTTCTTAAATTAGATGTATTCTTTCACAGCCAGAAAAGCTGGTTATCACTGACAGAAGCTAAATGAGACCAGGAGACACCTAGAGGAAACATAAGATACTCTGGATAGGTTTATTCTTACAATTTAAAGACAAAAACCTCTACGGGAAGTGGGACAAAAATTGGCCTAGCTACCTAAGTGGAAAAGACCACACACTACGATACTTGGTCTAGATATGGCAATGGTGACATCCCTCCAACACACATACAATAAAGAACAAGAGCAAAGGGGAGTGGAATTGCTCAGACTAACAGTGGAAAAAACAGAAATGCTATATAACCCTCTAAACTAAAAGGAAGTAGTGGCAGAAATAAAAGATACACATAGAGACATTGCTCAAGGAATCAACTGTTTTTCTGGAGGCTTAGGACACAAATTCACGAATGTGTGGATCTTGAAGGTCTTTATTGATACAGAAAATGCTACAATATTGCTTCAGGATACACACTACGAGGGATGATATAATTGAATCACTCCCAAAACCAGACAAGAACCTGGAAGAACGTGAATTGCACCATAGATAATATTTTACAAAAATACTGACATCACAATATCAAGCAGAGCATTTGGAAACAGGATGATGAGGGTATTGGAGATCCTTAGTAGACATTGAGATGATTAATGCATTTCCTGGTCTCAATGGAATGAGCTGAAACACACTTGATGGAGCAGATTCCATCTGGAGTCAGGCATTTATTTTTTGTTCTTCAGGCAGACTGCATTTAAATTGACACTTACATTTTGATGCAAGTTAAAAACATGGCACATGAAAAATATGAAAGTGAGGCCTAGTCAGTCTGAAATGCTTGTGCTTAATAACCATGTATTTTTGCAGTGTAGAGAAAAACTTGAGATTTAAGTGGCCTTTTTAGCTTTGAAGATTAATAGAATGAGTTCTCTCTTCCCAGCTCATCCCTTGCAATCCACATTCACTATTCCTGTCTTAAGAGACTTTGGCTTGATTGCATATTTAGAAAAAAACATATATATATATTTCAGTTTATCACACTTCTTTTTATAATGTGTGTGAATTAATAATGCACTAAACACTACACATGGGGCTAAACGCTTTTTTGCATGAAAAGCTATCTAAAATATTAAAGCATGAGTAAAGTAAAGTCCACATTTGTAAAGCGCACAATCACCCGTAAGGGTCTCTAGGCGCTGGGGGCCGTCGGGAAGATTAAGCAAGCTATTGCCCAGAGTCACATGGTGCTGGGCTAACCTGCCGCCGGAGCCGGGGATCGAACCGTGGTCCCCAGATTCCAGCGTCAGTCGCCCTGGCCGCGGCGCCACACCTCTTCTTATGTATTAACTGTGTGCGTTTTTAAAATTTACACTAATGCATAATAATGCTATGTTGTACATTGCACATTTTTGCATGTGGAGCACAAATAATAAGAAAAGCTGTTTTAAAATTATTAGCTTGCTAGAAAATCTTTATAAAGGGTACCAGTATAAGGGAGGGAAAAACAATGGCTGATTTATATGAAATTAATACTCTCTTTTGTTTGTTTTATTTTTTGGGCCTACAATTAAATTGCTGCCTGTGAATCCAGCAAGGCTGTGACTTGCACTAAAATAAGAGAGTATGCGCAGATTGTGCCAGCTTTCCTCAGGACACTGTGAACTATACATTCTTGTGATTGTGCCAATGTACCAGTGTTAGTTAAAGTATCCTTCCAGCCTGTGCTGTGACAGGAAGGAAGGGAAAAAGATAGAAACATTTTTCCTAGTAAATGTTGTAAAAACATTTGAAGGTATTAATCATTTTACGCTTCTTTTGTTAAGACTGGTATACTCTAGAATTTTTTTAATGAGTCAGAATGGTGAGATCATGCCATCATTGGCTAACCAATCAAGTACAAGTTTTTCTGAAAATGCAACATTTCGTGTAGTCTGCCATGAATTAGAGTATAAATAAGGACCTCTTTGGAGGCGTAGTTGGCTTTTGGGCTCTTTTGGCTTTCAGGCTCATTTGGCTTTTGGCTTAGGCTCTGCTTCATTCATATGGGTTAGGTACGAGAAACGTCTTGGGAGAACTTGGGGTGAGATTGCTTCCGAGGAGAGTCAGGTGGGGGGGGTTCCCTTGCTCATATTTTTTCAGAGTCCTTGCATGTCATATTTTTGGCACGGCAGGCCACATTCTTTTGAGGTCTGGTGAAAGGAGGGGCTATTTGCTCTTTTAGACACAGAGATGCAGAGAGCAGCAACAGATAGAAAGGCTTTTTTAGATTTAGATGCTAAAATTCTAAGTTTATGCTTCGACTAATTAATTAGGTCTGAAAGGATTTATTTGTCTTATGCATTTATTTCTCTTTATGGGAGATTTTTGCAAACTATTTAATTAATGATTAGCCTTGCAAGACTCTTTTTTCTTAGAACTCTTTAAGAGTTTGACTGACATTTTGTTGTCACATTTTCTTTTCTACATGTGATGCTTATATGCTGACTGTAATATGTTTTGTATTAATGCTATTTTTCCTGTTTTCCAAATTCTGTAACCTGATTGATATTTTACTAATGAATAAAGGGTCAGAGAAAAAATTAACTTTTGACTAAAAAATAAAACCCTTTAAAATACTCAACAACTCTCTTCATTGGCTTAAATAATAATTGCATTTTTGACTGTTCATGTTTATTTAAAATCTCCTGAAGGTAATACATGGTGTCAAGGGCCCAGCACCTTTTCAGTGGTAAACAGAGGTAGCATGAGGGTTTTGCATTGAGAAATTACCAGAAGAAATTACCGCTGCATCACACTATATACTAGCAGTGTTAGGTATCCAAGAAGCATTCAGTACAAAGAGGTGGAACGATATACTGCTGTTATGGAGAGAATGGGATTTGGTTCTGGCTTCCTGGGCTAGAATCAACTACAAGGGTAAAGACGGGACAAGTGGTATGGGAGTGCTGGGTGATGAGCATATATACAAGGTTGCCCATTCATGCATGCCTCTGTTTGCGTTGGAGGTTAAGCTACTGGGGAGGTATTACAGAGGTGGGGGGGAATCACTGTATAACTGAACACACACACAGTTTCCTTATACGCCTATTTAATCAGACAGGTGGATAGAACATGGGACATAGTAGTAGGGTAGGGTATGAGATCTACAAGAACTCTCCGGTTTCAGGAAGTACACGAAAGCTTTGGTGTGAGACCTGGACAGTTCTCACAATATGCCAAGCTGCTACACATTGCAAGAGCGATACAACTAAATTCCCAAAATCCAAAACATTATAGAAACATTTTCGATTCGGTTGCATTTTGTGAAGGGAGGGAGACAAAGATCTGAACTGTTAAAGGCCCTGAGGGCAGACAAGGGAGGGATATCTTTGGAAGTGTGAGCACAATGGGAGGCACATTATCCAGAAACTCTCACAGAAAAACAACGGGAGTTGGCCTGCTACGAAAGGAACGGCGTCTAGAACAAATGTAGCCTTAAATTAATGTATTTTAATTACATGCACAGGCCTTATTTACCTGCAGTAAAACTATGTTTAATCCAGGCTAGGCGTCTTTTCAGGTCCTAAATGTAGGGCAGCTGAACTAGACTTCTTCCATATGGTTTGGGCATGTTATGTAGTCCAAAGATACTGGGTAGATATGATGGACAGATTGCATCTTATAACACCATTGATCAGTGTATACTGGGTGGTCACAAAATCAACCAAAAAGGAAACGAGACAAACTGGCAGTCCTGGGTACAGATCTCTCTAAATAATGCACAGCAATACATAGGCTACAATCTCAGGGGTGGTGATGGCAGGCTGGGATGGGTATGACTTAAAAGATAACAAATGAGGATGGACAAAAAGAGCTGACGAAAATGGATAAAAAACTAATTTCAGACCCAACAGAACGGCAATGATACAAAAGATATCAGATAACCCAGATGGCAGACTGCCTTGAAGGGGTCAACTAACGGGTAATATGATAAGAACACAACAAAACCCAAAATAGTGGCACACAGTGAATGTATATACTGGGACATATGAGCTAATTCACTATGTTACGAGATACATTGTTTTTGAAGCTGGGATAAAAGAAACTCATGGTAGGTAGCTAGGAAGGGTTGAAGCAAGCACTAATACAGATACCTTAAAACAGTATTGCTCTATTGTGACACTGCAATTTGAATGACTAGCCTAATTGGCAATTGTTCACTCTGATGCATTTAATAGTTGATTGTAGGTAAGTAGTGAAAGAACACTGATCTTTTTCCCGATAGTTAGCTTTAGGGGAGAAATAGCGCTCGATTCAAAGTATCAAAAGGTGCCTACAAAACAGCAACAACGTCTCATTTCCATAGTAGTTAGCAAAATCAAGTCCCCCTCTCCTTTTCAGGCATAATCAGGTGACAGGGCCAGACTGGCCGTAGCGGGCACTGAGCGTTTTCCCAAGGGCAGGAAACGGGGGGAGGGGGGCAGTTTTTGACCGATGGGGAACGTTTTTGTTACTGGGGGTCGGTTTTCGCCCCAATGTAACAGCCAAGTAGCCTTTAGTGTTGTGAATTATTCCATCATCTTATAAATTTGAATGATGAGGGCCTATATATACAAACAAGTTTTGCATTTCTCAAAGGTACGAATAGCTATATTTCGGGCTGTTAAGAAATGCAAAACTGCCTTTCGGTATGTACAAAGGCATATGGGCATCGCAAAATAGGGATTTCCTATTTGCGAATCAGAAACCGTGTGTATATAGTATTTCCTAATTGGGACCAGTCGCAAAAAGGTTCATTTGAGGAAATGCTATTAACATCGAGTCCGATCTGGTGGTAACCAGGTATAACCTTAAAAAAGGCACCCAAAATGCACCAAATAAGGTCCCTAATATGCACTTATGCAGTGAATTGACTATGTAAAGAGCTTCTTGACGATCCTGTTTATAAATGTTGAGGGATTTTTGTGTCTACACTAAATCTACGACTAATTTTATGCATTTAGAAAAGTCTGTTAGCGGATGTCTGTCACACCTGCACATTGGGGTATGTCTTCACTTGTCCTCACCTTTTTGAGTCTGACACCTGGACATATGCAACTTTTGTCACTGCAGTCTTGTAGAATATTAATTAATCTATCTCAGCTTCTCTTTTTAGCCTTTGAAATGTTTATTTAAGTATGGGAGACAGCACTATTGATCATGGCAGAAAAGGAAGAGTGAAATATGGCCTGTAGTTATAAATCCATAAACCAAGTATCTTATCTGGAGTAACAGCTTTGTTCTTCAAGTGGTCTCATTATGGCTTATACATGATATGGCCAAATGGCTGTTGTAGGTATTTTATTATTCTAGTCTTTTGTGACGTTTGCAAAGGGTCAAGCTGCATTATGGCTGAAGGCACTCAGAGATACTTGTGATGATTATTATCTCATGGTAAATTGTTTTTATCATGTCAAGTAAAAAGTTCAATTTTAACTTTTGCAGAGATTGAAAACCTTTGAGATCTGCAATTACAGGTAATTACAGGTAAATCTCTTATTATTTCTGGGTATTGTTTGTTATTTATTAAGTACGATTTTTAAATCATGTTTTGTGCCATTCAATAGCATCAGCTGTTTGTGAAAAAAAGGAAAGATGGCTAGTAAGTGAATTTATCTAGGGTACTTGCAGTTCTACAACATATTAACCTGTGCATGAGATGATTGATATGCTGTGACTTGTCCATTTTGTTTTTATCTTTTCAAACACCTTTCAGATTTCCGTTTTATTTTTTTTGCATATTATGTTTCAAACATCATATCCTGACAGGTCAGTATATTGTATACCAAAATGTGTCTCCCTTAACTAGCTGTGGAAAGTGCTTGATAACTGAAACATTTAGTTTGTTGGCCTCAAGTTCGAGCAGCTTCTCAAGGAAGCCACCTGCCACAGACCTCTTGATTGGTAGATGTGCCTATAAAATCCTATAAACTTTGACAAGTGTCAATGCCATAGTTAAGACTTTTTCATATGGACAAACTATGGAATCCATTTCCAAAAATGAGAAACTTTTCCCTGTACATGTGTAGTAAATTAAGTCCATAGAGTTGGCTATAACTGTGCGCGTCAAGAAAATTAAAGGTTTTGCATACCTGTTTTTTCAAAGCTCTGTATTAAAATTATAGTTTATTTGACCCTTTTGAAATCCTATTAAATCTAGCTTATTAAAACACTACTATCCCTAAACCACATCCTCCTAGTAAAAAAATATTTAACTGTAGCTTGCAATCTTCAAGGTTCTGTCTGCATTAGTTTAATTGGCCCAAAACTTGATGTTGTCAGAAAGTCTTGGCATATTTTCTTGTGTGGATTGGGTTTGACTGACAACATTTATTAATATTAACCTAATACTGATAATATTAAACAATCATAGGTGCATGGACACATTTATTTAGAAAAAAATGCATGGAAATTGACCAATTAGTGTGATTTTGTACTCACACAAATCACCAGGTACTTCCTACCTTATCCTATTAATGTTAATTTTGGCTCACAGAGCTGCACATCGGTCAGCAGTGATAATGGACTGAATTGCTTTGTTTTTAAGCAGGCATTTGCTTTTTTTTAATTCCACCACTCACTGTTAGCATATGTTATTTTCCTACTTTCAAATTCAAATCCCTTTATTTGTCCATCTCTCAGTACTGGTTGATGGGTTTGAATGTTTTTACATTGGTTTAACAGTCATAATGACTCCAAAGTAATCAAGAGCATGTACAGTAAGAGCTTCCAACTGTTATCCACTTGTGCATTCCTTTATAACCTTACATTTTTACATCCTACTTGCTCTTTTCATGGATATTTTAGCGATGCATGGAATACATTTGACTCCCTTTTCGTCATCAGCAGCATTGTAGATGTTGTTTTAAGTAAAGCTTATGTAAGTATATGAGAGTCTTCCTATGTTTCTTCCTTCTTTATGTTTTTCCACAACTGTCATTTTCTGGACAAGTCACAGATTTCCATTGCCTTTCTTAAGGATTATGTTACTTACCCAGTAAGCATCTGTTATTGGCATGTAAAGCTGTAGATTCACATGCTTTGCATACTCCTGCCATCTAGTGTTGGGTCCGGATGTTTGCAAGTTGTTTTTCTTCAAAGAAGTCTTTCGTAGTCACGAGGTAAGGTGACTCCTCCTTTCAGCCGTAGTGTGCATGGGCATTGACTCCACTGTTAGATTGTTTTCCGCAAGAGGGTGAGAATGGAGTAAATAAGTGTATAATGAGATGTCCATGCGTATGAATGTATAATTAAGAACTGCAACTATAGGTTCCCGGGGAAGCGGGTGGGTGCATATGAATCTACAGCCCTATATGCCAAGAACAAATGCTTACTGGGTAAGTACCATAATCCTTTCGAGGCATGTGTGCTGTAGATGCACATGCTTTGCATAGATTACAAAGCAGTAGACTCCCAAAGCGGTGGCTAACCTGTAGATGTTGCAGTTGTTTGAAACAGTGTTTTAAGAACTGCTTGGCCTACATTAGCTTGTTGTTGTGCATACACAATAGTGTTTGGTAAATGTGTGTGGTGTAAACCATGTAGTTGCCTTACATATGTCAGCTAGAGGAATGTTTCCTAAAAAGGCCATACTAGCCCCTATTCTGCGAGTGGAGTGCACTCTATGGGGTATGGATAAGGAAAATGCTACTTACCAGTATGCATCTGTTCTTGGCATGTAGGGCTGCAGAACCATACCCTAATGCATAGGTCACCAACTGGTGGTGGGCCTGGATGATTACACTTTGTTTTTGTCTTGGAAGAGTCTTTGTCTGTTGGATGACTCCTCCCGTAGATCGTAGTGCGCATGGGCATCGACTCCATCTTCAGATTGTATCTGCCATTGGGCAAATGATGGAGTTGTATGAGTATAGATAAGGATGATTAAATCAAAAAGAGACTAGCTCAAGTTACTTTTAGGGGAGGGGGAAGACTCTGATATGTTTTGTCACGGAGTGTGAACACCCAGCAGGTGTGTTCAAAAAGCCCTCACCCACCAACCTGGTTGGTGGCATGCTTCATCATCGGGCCCACCTAGTGGCACCTAGCGTGCCCCGGGTGTGCTTCAACGCCTGACTACAGCGGAGCTGGTATTTTACTGAGTGTGCAGTGAAGATAGTTAAGGAAGTGATGTTAAAACGGCTGAACGGTGGTCCCAGTACCCGAAGGTAAAATTAGACTTTAATACCTGGGCCTCCGTCAGCGGTTAAAAATAAGGCAAGGGGATGTAAGAGGCGAGTTACGACCTCTCACATCCAATGGGTCAACATGTTTCAGCCAGTGCCTTATGACTAGACTGGCTTTCTTCAGGACCTAAAATAAGTGAGTGCAAATTACCTAGTGGGGGTGTAGGGGAGACTATGTGTCTACACGCCCTAAAGTGTATCTACGTGTGAGAGGGGGATTCCCTTCTCAAGACCACGCAAGTTATTTGCTCAGTCTGACCTCAAGGTTGGGAGGTGGCAAAAGGCTTGACCAGTACTTCTGGGTTGAGCCTGCTCTGGACCTGTAGTGCCTCCTTCGCACTGGCTGAAACATGTTGACCCATTGGATGTGAGAGGTCGTAACTCGCCTCTTACATCCCCTTGCCTTATTTTTAACCGCTGACGGAGGCCCAGGTATTAAAGTCTAATTTTACCTTCGGGTACTGGGACCACCGTTCAGCCGTTTTAACATCACTTCCTTAACTATCTTCACTGCACACTCAGTAAAATACCAGCTCCGCTGTAGTCAGGCGTTGAAGCACACCCGGGGCACGCTAGGTGCCACTAGGTGGGCCCGATGATGAAGCATGCCACCAACCAGGTTGGTGGGTGAGGGCTTTTTGAACACACCTGCTGGGTGTTCACACTCCGTGACAAAACATATCAGAGTCTTCCCCCTCCCCTAAAAGTAACTTGAGCTAGTCTCTTTTTGATTTAATCATATATTAACCGGGGACATGGACTAGCTTTCTGGTCCTACCTCTCTCTCTTGATTACGCATTATAGATAAGGATGTCCATGTATTGTGTATCTAATTACGATATTACTGGAACAGATATACATAGCCGGGGAGGCGGGTGGGCGTGTGTGGTTCTGCAGCCCTACATGCCAAGAACAGATGCATACTGGTAAGTAGCATTTTCCGTTCGAGGCATATGGGCTGCAGACCACACACTATTGCATCGATTGCATAGCAGTTTTCTCCCTTAGCGTCGACCATCTGTTGCAGTAGTTTGAAATAATGTTTTGAGTACTGCCTGGCCCACAGTAGCTTGTTGTTTTGCCTGCACATCTACATAATAGTGTTTTGTAAATGTGTGCAGTGTAGACCATGTAGCTGCCTTACATATATCATCTAATGGTATATTTCCAAGGAATGCCATAGAAGCCCCTAATTTACGGGTAGAATGAGCCCTAGGGGGAATGGATAGAGTGCGTTTTTCTTTCTGGTAACAGATTTGAATACACTTAACAATCCACCTTGCAATGCCTGATTTTGAGATAGGATTGCCTTTGTGTGGAGGAGAAAAGGACACACACAGTTGTTTTGTTTTACGAAACGGTTTTGTCCTATCAATGTAGTAAAGGAGTGCTCTTTTTACATCTAATGTGTGTAGAGCTCTTTCTGCAACTGTCTGTGGTTGGGAAAAGAATACTGGCAACTGAATATATTGGTTGAGGTGAAATGACTTTTGGCAGAAATTTAGGATTTGTTTTAAGAACCACTTTGTTGTGATGTAGTTGTATAAATGGTTCTTGAATTGTTAATGCCTGAATCTCACTTACTCTTCTGAGTGAGGTAATAGCAACTAGAAATGCAACTTTCCATGTAAGGAACTGTAACTCACACTTATGTAATGGTTCTAATGGAGGACCCATAAGTCTAGTGAGAACAATAATTAAATTCCATACCGGAGAGGTTGGTATTTTGGGAGGAATTATTCTTTTTAATCCCTCCATAAACGCTTTGATGGCAGGTACTCTAAACAATGACAAATGTTGTTAGTTTTGAAGATAAGCTCCTATAGCAGCCAGATGTAATCTGATTGAGGAGTACGCTAAATTACATCTTTGTAGATGGAGTAGGTAGCATATGATGTTTTGTATAGGAACATCTAATGGGTTAATGTTGTTATTTGTGCAATACATAAAAAAATTTCCACTTGGCTGCGTGGCATGCTCTAGTGGTAGGGCACCTTGCTTCTTTTATGACATTCATACAATCAGGCGGAAGATTGAGGTATCCGAATTCTAAGACCTCAGGAGCCAAATCGCTAGATTGAGCAGCATTGGGTCTGGATGCATGATCTCTCCACGGTTTTGTGTTAGTAGATGTGGAGAGAGTTTCTATTTTTGATGCAGTACTACTGATAGCTCTAGTAGTGTGGTGTGCCACGGTTGTCTTGCCCACGTTGGTGCTATGAGAATCAATGTGAGGGAATGTTGCTGTAGCTTGCGTACTACTAATGGAATTAGCGGGAGAGGTGGAAAAGCGTATGCAAATTTGTTTGACCAGCTCATCCATACTGCATTGTCTTTGAACAATGGGTGTGGGTATCTGGCGGCGAAGCTTGGGCATTTGGAGTTGTGGTGAGTGACAAACAGATGTATCTCTGGTTGTCCCCACTTGTGAAAGAATGGTTGAAGAACTTGTAGATGAAGTTCCCACTTGTGTATCTGTTGTCTTTGACGACTTAAAAGATCTGCAACTTGATTGTGAACTCCTGGTAGATGTTCTGCTAACAGAAAGATATTTCGAGGAATGGCCTAACTCCATATGCTCTGCGCCAGCCGAGAGAGCTGTACGGAGTGTGTTCCTCCTTGTTTTTGGATGTAGTACATGGCAGTCATATTGTCTGTACGGACTAGTACAGCCTTTTTTGATAGGTAATGTTGAAATGATTTCAGAGCTAGGAAAATTGCCAACAACTCCAGATGATTTATGCGGAGTAACTTTTGTTGCGGTGTCCATGTACCTTGTACTGTGTGTTTCTTTAGATACGCTCCCCATCCTGTGAGAGGTGCGTTTGTGGTTAGCACCACCTGCGGAACAGGCTCTATGAACGGCCGGCCCTTGGAAAGGTTTTTGGTGTTCAACCATTGCAGAGAGCGATATGTTCAGTCGTCTACCACCACCAGATCTGTTATTTGTTGTTGAGACTGATTCCCCTGACTTGCCAAGCACACTTGCATGGGGCTCATTTGTAGTCTTGCATATGGTACTATGAAAATGCAAGATGCCATCATTCCTATTAATTGCATGAACACTCGAGCTGGTAGTGAGTGTTGTGGTTGGAATTTTTGTATAAGAGCTTGCATACCTTGTATCCTTGTAAGATTGGGGTATGCAATTGCCTTGGAGGTATCTATTGTGGCACCGAGATACAGTTGAGATAGGGATGGTTGGAGGTGTGACTTCTTTTGATTGACTGTGAACCCCAGCTTGTGCAACAGAGATATAGTCTGATGCGTGTGCTGTACACATTGGTGGTATGACTTGGATTTTATTAACCAGTCGTCTAGGTATGGGACAGCGTGTGCTGTACACATTGGTGGTATGACTTGGATTTTATTAACCAGTCATCTAGGTATGGGAAGACGTGAATGTTATCCCGTCTCAAGTGTGCTGCTACTACTGCTAGACACTTTGTAAACACTCGGTGCTGTAGTTACTCCGAAAGGGAGTACTTTGAATTGGTAGTGTTGACCTTCTAGTACAAATCGAAGGTACTTTCTGTGAGACTGATGGATAGGAATGTGAAAGTAATCGTCCTTGAGATATAATGTGGCAAGGAAGTCGTCTTGTTTCAACAACGGAAATGGAAATGGTCGGATTGTATGTACAGGTTCAGGGGTCTAAGATCTAGTATAGGTCTGAGGGATCCGTCCTTCTTGGTAAGGAGAAAGTATAGGGAGTAAACTCCTGTGTTTTGATGGTGTTTTGGGACAGGTTCTATTGCATTCTTTTGTAATAGAGATGCCACCTCTTGTCTCAGAAGTGTGAGATGTTCCTGTGACATAGGACGTTCTCTGGGTGGTATTGTTGGAGGAGTGGAAGTGAGCTTCCGGCTATAACCTGATTGAATTATTTGTCTTATCCACCTGTCTGTGGTGATGGAGTTCCAGACCAGGTAGGAATTGTTGTAATCTCCCCCCGACAGGAGTGGAATGGTCTAGGGGGATGGGAGGGAAGTCACTGTTTGGGAGTAGAGGCGTTGCGGTTGTTGTTGCCTCTGCCCTTATTGTTGTTACCTCTATATCCTCCTCTGTAATACCCTTGGCTGGGTGAGGTTTGGATGGGCCCTTTATAAGAAGAAGAGGTGTTGTCAGTTTGAAAACCTTTGGACGCGCCTCTATATGAGGAGCGATGAAAAGACGCTCTATGGGTCTGGATTTGTAAAGCTCCCATGGTTATTGCCGTATCTGTATCTTTTTTCATCTTTTCTCGTGCACTATCAACTGTTGTACCAAATAGGGGTTGCTGGTCAAAAGGTTGATTTAAAATACTGGCCTGTACTTCTGGTTTAAACCCAAAGATGCGTAGCCATGCATGTCTACGCAACAGTACTCCTGTATGTATTGCTCTAGAGGCTGTGTCTGCAGTGTCTAACACACAGCTGATTGAGGTATTTGCAATAACCTTGCCTTCTTCTATTAGATCAGAAGCTCTGGTTTTGTATTGCTCTGGTAAATGTTGTATGAGTGATTCTAACTCATCATAATGAGCTCTATCATATCTCGCTAACAAGGCTTGAGTGTTAGCAATCCTCCAGACATTGGCTGCTTGTGAGATGTGCGTTTCCCTGAAGCATCTAAAAGCTTAGACTCTTTATCAGGGGGTGGAGCATCCCCTGTTGTCTGCGAGTTAGCTCTCTTTCTCGCATTTGATACTACCATGTATGCTGGGTCAGTTGGAGCCGCTTTATATTTCTGTTCTAGTCTGGGGTTAATTACCCTGGCTCTGACGGGGTCTTTTGAATACCTCTGGTGCATGTCTCACCACTCCACTAAGTATTGGTAATGTGGTCATGGTTTTATGTGACGATAGTAGTGTATCCATGAGGACATCCTTTCCAACTGGATCTGTGTGTAAGTCTACACCATGAAATGTGGCTGCTCTATGAATAAGCTGTGTAAACCCAATAGTATCATCTGGGGGAGATGGTCTAGAAGGGTATACGTCATCTTGTGGCAGATCTGGTGCATCTGGCGCATTATAATCTGCCCAGGGATCATCTGGTGGCTCAGGAATATTGTCTGGGTCCTCTGTGTCGTATACATGATGCTCACTTTCTACCTCTTGTGAATAATTGTCATTGTCATCATCCTGTGGTATAATGCTATGTGTGCTGGATGGTGAGTGTACTGGAGAAATATCTGCTGGTATTTCTATTAATGGTGAAGGAATTCTTATGGGGGAAGTTTGAGCATGCTTTTTGAGAGGAACTGGTGGTGGTTTAGGATAGTCAATTTTCCTCTTCTCTGGCACAGTAATAACATGCCAGTCTTTGGGTTAATACGAAGAGTCTTTTGCTTTGGGTCTGGTTGGAAAAGGTCTTCTGGTGAAAAAGTTTCGGTGCCGATTTGTCTTGTTTGGGGCTGAAGATCTTAGGTTTTACAATGTCTATTGTCTTTGGAGCGGACTGTTTCGGTTCCGAAGACTTCTTTGTCGGATCTCCGCTCTTTGGGTCCGAAATCTTTGCTCCCAATGTATGTTAAGAATGATCGATCTTCGGAGCCGAAGTATGTTTTGATGCCGAAGTAGGCTTTGGGTCTTCGGTTCGACAGACTTGTGAACATTTTTCGGTGCCGAGCTTGTTTTCGGCTTGCCCGATTTCGGCGCCAATGGCTTCGGTGCCGGGGTTCATTTTGCTTTGAGGGCCTTTTGCTTGTCGGGACCGACAGACTAACTCGATCCCAAGTCGCCTGGAGGCTTTTTTGGAATCTTCGTTGCTGAGCCAGAAGGCGGGGCATTCGAAGGTTTTGTTTGGTGTGCACCTGGAGCCGGAGGTGGAGGTGGAACCGAAGCCTGTCCCGGTATGGGGAGGTGAACAGGGTCAACGCTCTTACTCACGACCTGTTGACCAGCTGGAAGAAGATTGTCGTCTTCAGTTGGGTCTTCGGCTCCGGAAGCTGACTCCTCTGCTTCGGAAACGATGTCTTCCTGGTGCTGTTCTTCGGACTCTACTTCGATCGGAGCCTCGTCTATGATGGGGTCTGGTGTCGACGAAGATGACTGCGCCGTGACTCTTCGAGCTCGATGGTCCCTGATGGTCTTCTTGGACCGGAACGAAGCGCAGGCCTCACAGTCTCGACTCTCGTGCTCTGGAGACCAGCACAGATTGCAAACCTCATGAAGATCAGTGTGAGGAAATTTGTGTCCACACTGAGGGCACTTCTTGAAGGGTGTTCTTTCCATGAGCCAAAGGCCCAATGGAGCAGTTGGGTCCGACGGCCCAGACGAATGCTGGAATCGAGAAGCACAAGCCTTTCTTCGACACGGGTAAGTAGAATTGCTGTCGAAGAAGATACTACGATCTACGGGAGGAGTCATCCAACAGACAAAGACTCTTCCAAGACAAAAACAAAGTGTAATCATCCGGGCCCACCACCAGATGGTGATCTATGCAATAGTGTGTAGTCTGCAGCCCATATGCCTCGAACAGTTCTTTTAGCTTTCGCATAGCTTTTTTAAATGCATTGAACAATCCATTTTAAGAAGCCAGATTTAGAGATGGGATTGCCTTTGTGAGGTGGAGCAAATGCACCAAATAGTAGTTTTGCGAAAATCTTTGATCCTTTCTATGTAGTACAATAAGGCTCTTCTATCATCAAACGTATGAAGAGTTCGTTCTGCTACCGAATCAGGTTGAGGAAAAAACACGGGTAACTCCACTGATTGGTTAATATGAAAATCAGAAACTACTTTGGGAATGAATTTTGGATTGGTGCGAATAACTACCCTACCTTTATGGAGCTGAAAGAAGGGTTCTTGTAAGGTTAATGCCTGTAGCTCACCAACTCTTCTTAATGAAGTGATCGCAATGAGGAAAACAACTTTCCATGAGAGAAACTGTAAAGGAAAATTATGTAAGGGTTCAAAGGGTGGACCTATAAGTCTTTTAAGGACAATGTAAAGATTCCACACTGGTGCAGCGGGAATTCTTGGTGGTATTACCCTTTTCAAAGCTTCCATGAAAGCTTTGATTACTTTGAATAGGGATAAATGCTGTATTCTGCATACACGAAACTACTGCTGCAAGGTGAAAACTTATAGATGTATAAGCAAGTCCATTTTACTGTAAGTGCAATAGTTAACATATAATGTTTTGTACAGAAGCATCTAGATGATTAATGTTGTTAGTATTACAATAGACAAGAAATATTTTCCACTTTGCTGCATAACACGCTCTGGCAGTAGGTTTTCTTGATTCTTTTAGAATAGTCATACAGTCTGGTGGTATATTTAAATAACCAAACTCTATGACTTCAAGAGCCAGATCGCTAGATTTAGTTCTTTGGGATTTGGATGCCGGATTTCTCCATCGCTCTGAGTGAGGAGCCTGGAGGTGAGATGCAGCTTTTGAAGTGGAACTACTGACAGCTCCAACAGGATGGTGTACCATGGTTGACGGGCCCATGTGGGAGCTACTAGAATTAGGGTGAGTGATGTTTGCCTGAGCTACAGAACTTGAAGCGGAATGAGTGGAAGAGGTGGAAACGCGTAGGCAAATATTCCTGACCAGTTCATCCATAGGGCATTGCCTTTGGAGAGTGGGTGTGGAAATCTGGAGGCGAAGTTTGGGCATTTTGAGTTGTCTACCGTGACAAACAAGTCTATTTGTGGGAATCCCCATTGTTGGAAGTATGGAAGGAAAATTTGGGGATGAGGTTCCCACTCAGAAATTTGCTGCATTTTCTGCTGAGGAGGTCGGCAATCTGATTGGTTACCCCTGGAACGTATTCTGCCAGAAGATAAATTCTGTGCTGGATTGTCCAATTCTAAATGGCTTGAGAGAGGCGTGACAGTTGGAGAGAGTGTGCCCCCCTCTGTTTTTGTACAGAGTAAATTGCTATCATGTTTTCCATCCGTACTAGTACAACTTTGCCTATTAGGTGAGTTTGAAAAGCTAGACGCTCCAGATAGTTGATGTGGTGACTTTTGTGCTTGTTGCTCCACAGGCCTTGTATTGTGTAATCCTTGAGATGGGCACGTTCGACGAAAGGCCGTCCTTTTGAACATTTTTGAGGGTTCCATCACTGCAGAGAGCGATGGGAACAGCCGTCTACCAACACTACATTGGTTAATTGACCCTGCAACTGCTTTCACTGAGGTGCTAAGCATTTTTTTAGGGGACGCAGGTTGAGTCTTGCATGGGCTACAAATGCCATGTGAGATGCCACCATTCCCAGCAGTTGCATGAACACTCTTACTGGTAATGATTGGTTGGATTGAAACTGTAGTATCGGAATGAATGTTGTGAATTATGGCAATATTGAGAAACGCTAGAGCTTTGATAGTGTCTAGAGTGGCTCTTAGGTAAGATTGGGTCTGTGAAGGATACAGGGGAGTTTTTTGTGCTTTGACCATAATGCCCAGTTGATGAAGTAGGTCTATTGTGGTCTGAGTGTGTCTTAGACAGTTTTGGTAAGTGCTAGCTTTGATGAGCCATTCGTCTAGATAGGGGAAGAGGTGAATATGTTGTCTTTGAGATGAGCTGCGACCACCACCAGGCATTTGGTAAATAATATGGGAGCAGTAGTCACTCCAAACGGGAGTACTTTGAATTGGTAATTCTTATCTGCTTTCAGAAACCTGAGATATATGCGATGAGCTGGATGAATTGGAACATGAAAATAAGCGTCTTTAAAGGTCTAGGGTAGACAAAGTCGCCCTCTGTAAAAGTGGAAGTACCTGTTGAAGGGTCACCATGTGAAAGTTCTCTGAAAATATGTATTGGTCAATTTTCTGAGATCCATAATAGGCCTTAATGAGCTGTTCCTTTTGGGGATCAGAAAGTAGAGAGTAAACTCCTGAGCCTTGGTACTGAAGTCGAACTGGTTCTATGGCTCCTTTCAGTGAGAGAGATTGCACTTCTTGTTGAAGCAACGGCAAGTTGTCTGGCGACAATTTGTGAGAGCGAGGTGGAATATTTGGAGGATTTGAAGTAAGCTCCAGGTAATAACCATGTTGGATAATTCCAAGCACCCACAGGTCGGTTGTTATAGATTATCAAATGGGGAAAAATTGTTGAAGTCTTCCCCCGACAGGTGTGGAATAGTTGGAGGGAAGCGTGGGGAAGTTACTGTTTATTAGGGGAAGGGGGTTACAGGATGTGGTGCCCTGGCCCCTGCCTTTAGAGTTGGTTATTACCCTTGTACGAGGAAGTGTTTTGGTCTAAGGGTGTTGACTTTGACCCTCCGCTGTAAAAGGAGCGCCGAAAGGAGCCCCTGTTTGAAAGAGACTGAAACGCTTCCATGGACTTTGCTACCTCAGTGTCCTTTTTCATTTTTTCGAGCGCTTGATATACCTCAGGGCCAAAAAGATGTTGCTTGTCAAAAAGTGTATTTAAAATAAATTGTTGGACTTTGGGCTTAAAACTGGAGATCCCTAACCAAGCATGCCTTCTGAGTAGGATGCTAGTGTTGACCTCTGTAGCCGCGGTATCAGCAGCATCCAGAGCACACCTTATGGAAGAATTGGAAATTAGTTTTCCCTTTTGGACCAAGACTTGGGCTTCAGCTTTATGCTCATCTGGGAGATATTGTAGCAATTGTTCCATTTCGTCCCAGTGGGCCGTCGTATCTGGCTAAAAGGCCCGGCGTGTTGGCAATACGCTAGAGATGGGCACCTTGAGCAGCTATGCGTTTGCCAGAAGCATCAATGAGTTTTGATTCCTAATCTGGGGAGGAGCATCTCCCGAGGTTTGGGAATTAGCTTGCTTGCGAGCATTAGATACTACTAAGGAGTCAAGTGGTAACTGACCTTCCATAAATACTGGATCTGTTGGGGAAGGTTTGTATTTTTTGTCGACTCGGAGTCAGGATTCGTGCAAGTGCAGGTTCTTTAAAAATTTCGTCTGTGTGCCTCTTCATTCCTTTGAGCACAGGGAGTGTTTGACTCGATCTATGTGTAGATCCTTGTGTCTCAAATAAAAAATCCTCTTCTAAGGATTCTTTGTGGCGTACCACCCCATGATATAGTGAGGCCCTGGCAATGAGTTTTTGATAGGATACATTGTCATCAGGTAGAGGTGGTTTGGCAGGGTAAAGGTCTGGATCATTATCCAATGGAGGGTCAATTGTATAATCCATCCATGGATCCCCTAGTAAGTGTGTGTCTCCCTCATCAATATTGTCTCCCTCATGGTTTGATAATGGAGAAGCGTGAGGTATGATGTTGTAAGGATCTAAAAGTGGAGAGGAGGGTGGAGGTGGAGTAGATGGCAGTGGTGGATGAAAAGGGCTGGTACCAACATTTTCCTTTTCACAGGGATTTTGTAATGACTGTTGTCATCAGGAAGCTTGTGCTGAGAAGGTAGCTTAGCGTGCATATGTACTGTATCAGGACCCGGTGCGAGTCGGTGTGCGGATACTTGGTGTGGCACAGAGGACAGAACTTGAACAGAGTCCGGTCCATTGAAAAAGAGCTAGACCCACGCAGTTAGGCTTGAAGGCCACCCATGAAAGTTTTGGATCGAAAATTTAGATTTTGTTGACCGGATCGATACGCGGTAGATGAGAAATGCATATGGAACAATACCATCGAGGGTAGAGTTGAGTGCACAGTGAGGGGAACCCCAAGTACGGTTCCAAACCGGAGCGCAGCAATACACATCCAAACCTGATGGTGGATAAAAACAATCTAACAATTGGAGTCGATGCCCATGTGCACTATCACTGAAAGGAGGAGCCACTTTACCTCATGACTAGGAAAGACTTCTTTGAAGAAAAACAACTTTCAAACATCCGGACCGAACACTTGATGGCAAGAGTATGCAAAGCATGTGTATCTACAACACACATGCCTCACACCTAATATTTCTTTCAGTTAAGAGGAACAGAAAATAATTGAATGACAAGCTCAAGATTATTTTGCGAAACAAATGAACTCTAAAATAAATAATAAATGAGCCATGACTATGTTCACTGAGTATTTTCTTGGTCTTCAGTTAAGGCTACCAGATAACTCACAGGTGTAAAATGTGCAATGTTCCTATTAGGAAATAGCACTGTAGTGATTTCCTAATAGCGGGTGCGAGTAAGTAGGAATCTCTATTCGGAAATCGCAGGTTACATACATTCCGTTTTGCAATTCCTCATCAGTGATTTTGTACAAACGGGCCTAGGAATCTAATAGGTTTTAAATATATATTACCTACTGGCGGTGAGGTTCTTCGGTTTTTGACTTCGTCCCGCATTTGGCCGCCATTTTGTGTCCCGTCACCATTTTGTATTGCCTTCACTCAGGCGGCATGGCGACCGGAGTGTTTTTGCCGTTTCTAGCTGCTACGTGTCTCTTCTGTTAAAAAGTAACCCCCTGGGGCGTGGCCAAGTAGCATGGCCGACAGGACGTGAGCTCCACCAGCTCCGTCCCGAGGACCCGTAAATCCTACATAAAAATCCTACCTGGGCTGTTGATTCAAGCGGGAAACGAGCATGAAGTCTTCCTGACTCGCCTGTGACCCCCACACTGAAGGAGCACTACATGGATCCCCCCGAAACAGAGGCGGCGGCACTGTCGGCATCCGGAGCCCAGCCCCGAACTACGCGACACCGTGGTCTGGGCCTGTAGCAGGGTACCGAGCTGCAGGTGGCCCGCCCAGACGAGGCGATTCACAGATCCTGAACCGGGCGCGTCCCTGATGAGCCCCCCGTGCTGCGGGCTGCGACTGGCGGACATCTGGAGGCGATTGGAGGCCGCCGGGGGACCTCGGCGAAACAGGCTGACCAGCGCGGGGGGATCGCGGCGCCCGGCCTCCCCGTGATGCCCTCCCACAGTGGAGCTGCTGCACGTTGCCCTCGGTGAGTGATTGACTAGAACCGCAGATCCTTGGGGGGCTTTGGGAGTGCGGAGGCAGACGGGGGTATTGTTGCCCAGGTCCTTGTTGGAGGTGGCGCCTGAGCGGAGACGCTTCAGTGCTATCGGACGGCCGGCCTGGCCTACCCCGTTTGCCGCGAACTGTGGAGGCCACATACCTACCCCTCCCCCGAGCCATTGCCTTAACTGGACCTCCCGCCGGGGGCTGGATATAACTGTGCAAGCCTGAGGAGACCCATGTTATAGCGCCATAAGAGACGCATACAACTTGGCGCCCCTCCCCCACTCGCCCGCCATCTTGACTGAGGGCCGGGGCGTGCTACACAGTGGAGGCGCGTGGCGCGAGAGAGACTCCTGGCCCGCATTCCATTGCAATTGTGTATCCCTCTGGGGGGCGTCCCTGGAGCCGTGGGGGTCGTGATTCTACCGCTTGGAGGCGCGGGGCGCGCCTTGGAGTGTCCTGGTTGAAGTGGGACCCTGCTGCCTTGTCGCGGCCGAACTGCCTGGACTGCGACCTACAGGCATAACTACACTGAGAGGGACACTACCAGCATTGCAATTGCTTTGGGTTGCCTGAGGCGATCCCGTCGTTCCTGTTGCTATCAACCTTGGCCCGCCCTTCCATCCCATATCTGGCCAGCGGGGCCTGGGGAGAACTCTTTGAAACACATTGGATAGGCGCGGGACCTGCCGCTCCCAATGGCGACACGCAAAGACAAATCCTCGAAGTCCTCCCACCCTAATACTATAGTACAGTATACTACCCAGCGTTTGCCTTCTCAGAGGATCACACGGCAGACGGGTCCGGAGGACGGAGGGGACGGTCCAGCGGAGCCATCTAGAGCAGAGATCTTGAAGGCTATTCAGGGATCCCACTCTGCCCTGGAGAGGCAAATAGAGACTGTCTCCATAGATGTCAATCTACTCCGAACGGATCTCCACAAGGTAGCAGACAAAGTTTCCGACGCAGAGGGTAATATTACCCAATTGCAGGGTGAAGTGGCCTCCCTGCAGAGGTCAGTCGCGCAACTTACATCCACTACCCGTGCGTTGGAGAGAAGGGCTGAGGACGCGGAAGGTAGGGCCCGTCGGAGTTACATCAGGGTTCTAGGAGTGCCGGAACGATTGGAGGCGGGGAATGCTGAACGCTTCCTGGAAACCTGGATACGCACCCAGCTCTGCCCCACTGGACTGTCCAGTGTCTTTGTTGTGGAACGAGCGCATAAGGCCCTTGTCCCCCCTCCGCGGCCGGGCGAGCCCCCTAGAGCTCTATTTGCAAAGATCCTGAACTACAAAGACCGCGACTGTATTCTGCGGGCCGCAAGGGAAACGGAGTCCCTCACAATTGAGAACAACCGCGTCTCCGTTTACCCTGACTACACCCAACAAGTGCAGGAGCAGAGAAAGTCCTATTTGGGTGTCAAACAAAAGCTTCGGGAAATGAAACTCCAATACATGCTTTTATACCCGGCCAAGCTTAAGGTCCTTTCCCAGGGCAGTGCTCACTTCTTCGAGTCCCCGGCGGATGTGTGGGAGTGGCTCGAGATCAGGGGGGACGACCTGCCCCCTGGTGAGCGTGGTGGCCCCCGTGAGACCTGGGGGACCAGACCCCAGAAGAGGCGTCGTGGCCGAGGAAGGTGCCGTTCTGGATCCCGGGGTTCCACTGAGCCTCGGGTTACTGTGGGAGCAGATGGCGCACTCCATGTGAGTACATCGCCGACGGAGGCGGTCCCAAAGTCTCCTGGGGCGTCCCTCCCTGGTGAGATTTTGGTCCCGGACACCTTGCATGAAACCTTACCGGAGACGGACTCCGCGGCTCCAGTGATCCCGGAGACTGGCCTTTTGCAACCGAGGTTGGGGTAAGTCTTCACTTGAGGTACTGTTTGGTTAATGCTTTGTTGTTCTCCGAATTGGGGGGCCTCCTCTTGGAACTCAACTGCTCCAATGTTATTCCCAATCGGTGCTATGGGCCTTGGATGCCTGGCTGAAGCGTAGGACTTACATTTCATTGGACTGAGGTACGGGGTGGGGGGTCCATTGTGCTTCTCTGGGCGGATTGTCGCCCGAACCAGTAACCGTCTTTCGTAGACATGCCCGGGGACTGTACTGGAACGCTGGGTCCCTTGGGGGCCTGGGGGGGAGGGTGGGTGGGTTTGGTTTGTTGTGAGTGAGTGTGTGTTGTTTGAGTTGTATGGGGTGGCTGTGTACGTCCTGGCACTGGCAGGGGAAGGGCGGGGTGGCGTTTATCTTTGTTGCTGTCCTCTTGCTCGTGGGTGGGGGTGGGGAAAATGTTTTTGTAGAAGTTCTGAGTTCTAAGGTTTTTGGTGGGTGGGGCAGGGTTACTGTGGAAGTCATTGCTGGCATTATGTGCATGATGAATAGAACATATGTATGGCTCATTGATAGGGCTACTCCTCCCGCTTTGACTGGAGCGGGGGCCCGCAGGCGGCAGGTCATGGTGTGCGTGGACTTTAGCCCGGCTGGGCGCAATCATGGGCCATGGGTTTCAAATTCTTAACTTGGAATGTGCGCGGTTTGGGTACTTGCACCAAGAGACACAGGGTCCTTTCCTTCCTTAAACGGCATGGGGTCTCGGTGGCCTGTTTGCAGGAGACCCACTTGGATGAAGACGGCGCCCAGCGGCTGTCTAAGAAGTGGAGAGGTCAGATCTTCCACTCCTCCTTTTCCACATATGCCAGGGGGGTCCTCATCTGGGTGGCCCCGGGGATCCCTTGTGCTGTCCAGTATGTCGAGGCAGACGTTGAAGGTAGGTATCTGCTAGTACGGCTTAGGTTGGATGATAAGGAATTATTACTCCTTAACTCCTATGCACCGAATATCGACGACCCGACCTTTTTTTCTCAAATCCAGGATCTTGTCACCTCGGATCTGGATGCCCCCTTCCTCTCTTTTGGGGATTTCAATTGCGTATTGCACCCTGAGTTGGATCGTCATCCTCCTCGGTCGGGTACGAAGCCTCATATGACGGCGCGTCTTCGGGAAGTGATGCACAACTTGGGGGCGCTGGATGTATGGCGAACTTGTCATCCCACTCAGAAGTTATACACGTGTTATACCCCGACACACGGTACCCATAGCAGGTTGGACCGTGTACTTGCGGCTAATCTCGCCCCATCTCTCACCTTGATGGTTACACATCAGGCCCGATACCTGTCAGACCATGCCCCGGTGACGTGCATGGCACAGTGGGCTGATCGAGCTGCCCGTCCACGCACCTGGCGAATGCCCACTGACATTCTCCAGGATCCGGTGGGTAAGGACCATGTGGCGACTGCCCTCTCGAATTACATAGATCTGAACTGGGTGTGCGATGATCTACCCTACTCCACTAAATGGGAGGCCCTCAAGGCAGTGATACGTGGAGCCTGCATGGGACTCACGTACGGGGTTCGGAAACAATTGTTGTCTGAACTACGGGATGCGGAGATTGTGCTCCAACACACCCAGTCCCGACCAGACCCTGACGACTTAGATCAGCAGGCGGAGAAGGAGGCGCAAGTGTCGGTACACGACATCCTTACCCGGCTTGATAAATACACATTAGGCCAATACAGGCAACGCCTCCATCGCGAAGGCGACAAATCTGGCCGCTTATTAGCCTGGATCCTTCATCGTGAATTTGCGCCTGAACGGATAGTTGCCCTACGCGACTCGAGTGGTGCTGTGGTCCATTCGGAGTCGGATATCCTTGAGGTCCTCCGCTCCCATCTGCAGACTGTGTACGCAGCTGACCCCTTGATTACGGAGGACTCCTATCGACCATATCTCCGAGACTTGGACCTTCGAGCCCTGCCAGAGGCGGCAGTGAAGGACCTTGAGGCCAAACTGATGCTGGGAGAGATCGGCACAGCGCTGGCCGCCCTCCCACGAGCTAAGACCCCTGGCGGGGACGGCTTCCCATCTGAGTTTTATCACACTTTCGGGGACGTTCTGGCTCCTCTCTTATTGCAAGTTTACAATGAAGCTCTGGACGCTGGCGTTCTTCCACCCACCATGAATCAAGGGGAAGTCTGCATGATTTTGAAACCAGGCGGAGATAGTTGCGACCCGGCGGCATTCCGTCCTATTACCCTGATTAATACGGATGCTAAGATCCTCACTAAACTGCTGGCCACTCGCCTGGCTCCACACATGAATCGCTTGATCCACTTAGACCAATGTGATTTATCCCAGGCCGTAACACGGCGATGAATTTACGCCGCCTGAATCATGTCCTTCACGAAGTGCGGGGGAGAGAGGGTCCTCATGTGCTTGTGTCAATTGACCTAGCCAAGGCCTTTGATACGGTACATTGGGGGTATCTGATGGAGGTGCTCCAGAGGACGGGGTTCGGACCGGGATTTTGCAGTTGGATCCGGGTGCTTTACAGGGCGCCCTGCGCTAGGGTTCGGCTGGGATCAGCCCGCTCGGAGGAATGGTCCTTAGGGAGAGGGACCCGTCAGGGTTGCCCCCCCCTCTTCTGTTTGCTCTAGCAATCGAGCCCCTGGCAGTATCAGCCCGCGCAGAGTTGCAGCGATGGGGAATTACGGCAGGAGACACTGTGAATGTGATCTCGCTCTATGCTGACAACGCATTATTCTATCTAACATCCCCTACCGAGTCCCTTCCCGCTTTGATGCGGACCCTGGACCGATTTAGCGCGGCCTCTGGGCTGCGTATTAACCTCAGTAAATCTCTGGTTTTCCCATTGGCAGGTTGTGCTCCTGACCCGAGGCCAGACATCCCGTGTTTGGGTCTATGATACGAGCGGGAAGCGTTCCGCTACCTTGGCATACAAGTGGCCGCAACTGACGAGGCCCTGCTAACTTATAACGTCGACCGAGTACTCCAAGCTCTCCGCAAATCTGTCACCTTTTGGAACACGCTCCCTCTTTCCCTTATGGGGCGATTAGCGATTGCCAAAATGGTGATGCTTCCCAGGATTTTGTACATTTTGCAAAATACCCTGTGTCCATTGCCTCCCCGAGTGTTTCGCACACTCGACTCGCTCCTTACCTCTCTGCTCTGGGCGGGCGGACGTAGCAGAGTCGCTCTACGCACAGTGACCCGGAGCTGGGAAGAGGGAGGCCTAGAGGCTCCGAGATTTGACTTATATTACTATGCGGCGCAGCTTCTCCTAGCTGCGAGGTGGTTCGCTGACGAGAGGAACTGGGAACTGGCACTCCTGGCGGGCACGGCAGACGAAAGGGCTCTGAGGGAGGCCTTGATGCAGGGACGGGGTGCAGATGAAACTTTGCCATACGTGGTGCGTCACACAGCAGGAATCTGGCAGCGATTCGTCGAGAAGGTATTGAGACGGGCCCCGTTTCATAGGGAGCTCCCGGTGTGGATCTTGGCCCTATACTCCGATTGGAGAAGAACATGTCTTACCTAGAGTGGCGCTCTGGCGGATGTGAGACCCTGGCGGACCTCTACCCGGATGACTCCTTGGTGTCTTTTGAACGGGCTGCGGAATCTTTTGGGTTAGGTAGGGGGCAGTACCTCCACTATAGAGGCCTCCAGGACATAGCCAGAACAACGTGGCCCCAGTTCCCGGAAGCGCCTCCGCTGACCTATACGCTTGACATCATCTTATCCTGTGGTAGAGGTAGGAGACTGGTTTCCCTGCTCTACTCAGCCATGCGTCAGGATTCGACCCCCCCGATCGCGCCGTCCTGGGCGGCCTGGGAGGCGGACTTGGGGGTGGAGTTGGAACCGGGACAGTGTAAACGGATCGGGCTCTTGACCCGTAAGGTCTCTTGTAATGCCCGTTTCAAACTTATACATTTCAATTTTGTTCATGGTACCTATATGACCCCGGTCTCCCTGAATCGCATATCTGCACATAGGCGACACAATTGCCCTATGTGTGGTGCGCATAAAGTGGGATTTTACCACCTAGCGTGGGAATGTCCTCTAGTCAGTACCTTCTGGCGGGAGGTGGTGGACCATGTTGGTTGTGCTACAAAACTTAGAATTGCGCTGGACGCGCTCCACTGCCTCTTGGCTCTAGTACCCAAGCCCAAAAAGAAGAAGCTGTCTTATAAGTTTTTACAATTACTGCTCGTCTTGGCGAGGAGGCGCGTAGCTATAACCTGGATGGGTCAGAGGGCACCCGAGATTTCCCTCTGGCTGAGAGATGCCAGAGAATGGTCCCTGGCTGAAGAGACGCACATGCAGCGCACTCGCCGGGATGGGAAATTGCAAGATGATCTGCTTGCTTGGAGAATGCTGTTTATGGAGGGGTTGACGGATGATGATTCTGATGCCACCAGTGCTGAATTATTCACTCCTGATGAGTCTGAGACCGAGTATGCTGGAGAGGGAGCCGGATTGGAGGGCCCGAGTCCGTTGTAGTACTCCACCGCTTGCACGTTAATATTCCTTGGTGCGTATGACTGTGATTTGCTGTGATCCCTACAGGTCTTTTTCCTGCATGATAATGACTACGCCTTGTTGGGCCTCATGTTGATAGCCTGATTCTTGCAATACTTTACTGATGATGCCATGCACGGGGGGTTTGTTTCTTGTTTTGTATGTTACTCAGTAAAAAAGAAAAATTAGCGAATACAGAGATATAGGCGTATCCTTAATGCACCGCTGAGTTTCTCTTGACCCGAGTTCTGATTTTACGCCGCCCAGCCTCCGGGACGTGGGCCTCTATGGCTGTGTATTGTCTTGAAATTTACATGTTAATAATCTTGCATTTCAGTGGCTTGGATGGCCATGAGAATTTGTGCCTTTTTGTGATTCGCAATAAAAATATTTTCAAAAAAAAAAAAAAAGTAACTCCCTGCCCTTGTTTACGAAGCCGATGTCAGGGTCTGGCCGAGTCTACTAATCCATGTCTGGACTGATTGATCCCTGTCTCGACTGACTGTTTGTCTCTCTCTATTCTTTCTTTACTTCATCTTATCCGACTGGCCTTCGCTATTCTCTCCTTGTATTCTCTTGTTACACAACTATCCTTAGAGGCACACAAATATGTCCTGCCACCTGCAAATTAGATTACAGGTACTAGCACTGAATAACTTGTGGGGAGGGTTGACACACAGGGTCTGAAAAGGGCGTATTTGGGATACTTGATAGCTTGTTTTTCAACTTTCCTTATTGGCTATCCTTGTATGTATTGGAGTATACGTTGTAAATATGTGTGCTATAAAAGATTGTGCGCCACGTAGTAAAGTTGCATAAAACACAGTTGATGGACAGAATGTAGAACAATGTCATACATTCATCCCAGTACAAGGATCTGGGCCTAAATCCATCGTATTTTTGCACTCCACACTACCCTGGGTTAGTCACTGGCTATATCCAAATCAGCTCTGACCCTGTGCCTCATGGGAACAGTCCAGTCCGAACTACCAAGCCATGTCTTTCCCAGACCGGAATCAAGCAGCCAAGAACCGGTTTCTGGCTATCAGCCTTCATCAGCCTGGATAGCTTGACTCCAGTGGTGTGGAGAGCATGGGACTCACGTCTGAGCATACCCAGCCCACTCGGGGTGAACATTTCAAAAAACACAGTTGATGGACAGAATGTAGAACAATGTCATACATTCATCCCAGTACAAGGATCTGGGCCTAAATCCATAGTTTTTTTGCACTCCACACCACCCTGGGTTAGACACTGGCTATATGCAAATCAGCTCTGACCCTGTGCCTCATGGGAACAGTCCAGTCCGAACTACCAAGCCATGTCTTTCCCAGACCGGAATCAAGCATCCAAGGACCGGTTTCTGGCTATCAGCCTTCATCAGCCTGGATAGCTTGACTCCAGTGGTGTGGAGAGCATGAGACTCACGTCTGAGCATACCTAGCCCTCTCGGGGTGAAAATTGCAAAAAACACAGTTGATGGTCAGAATGTAGAACAATGTCATACATTCATCCCAGTACACGGATCTGGGCCTAAATCCATTGTTTTTTTGCACTCCACACCACCCTGGGTTAGACACTGGCTATATGCAAATCAGCTCTGACCCTGTGCCTCATGGGAACAGTCCAGTCCGAACTACCAAGACGGCTGGAATGCCAGAAACCGATTCTCGGAAGCTTGTTTCCGGTCCAGGGAAGGCATGGCTTGGCAGTTCGGGCTGGACTGTTCCCATGAGGCACAGGGTCAGACTGATTTGCATATAGCCATGTCTGAACTGGGGTGGCAGAGTGGGCTAAAGAACGGTGATGGATCAAACCCAGATCTTTTGACTAGGTGTGAGTGTTTGATTGGTTCTGATGCTCCGTCCATCACCACCCCCTTTTGTACCGTTTTTGGCCGCCATAAGTGTGGCAGGGTATGCTCAGACGTGAGTCCCTTGCTCACTTTGCCACTGGATTCAAGCAAGCCGGGCTGAAGACGGCTGGAATGCCAGAAACCGGTCCTCGGAAGCTTGTTTCCGGTCCAGGGAAGGCATGGCTTGGCAGTTCGGGCTGGACTGTTCCCATGAGGCACAGGGTCAGATTGATTTGCATATAACCATGTCTGAACTGGGGTGGCAGAGTGGGCTAAAGAACGGTGATGGATCAAACCCAGATCTTTTGACTGGGTGTGAGGGTTTGATTGGTTCTGATGCTCCGTCCATCACCACCCCCTTTTGTACCGCTTTTGGCCGCCATAAGTGTGGCAGGGTATGCTCAGACGTTAGTCCCTTGCTCACTTTGCCACTGGATTCAAGCAAGCCGGGCTGAAAACAACTGGAATGCCAGAAACCGGTCCTCGGAAGCTTGTTTCCGGTCCAGGGAAGGAATGGCTTGGCAGTTCGGTCTGGACTGTTCCCATGAGGCACAGGGTCAGACTGATTTGCATATAGCCATGTCTGAACTGGGGTGGCAGAGTGGGCTAAAGAACGGTGATGGATCAAACCCAGATCTTTTGACTGGGTGTGAGTGTTTGATTGGTTCTGATGCTCTGTCCATCACCACCCCCTTTTGTACCGCTTTTGCCCGCCATAAGTGTGGCAGGGTATGCTCAGACGTGAGTCCCTTGCTCACTTTGCCACTGGATTCAAGCAAGCCGCGCTGAAGACGGCTGGAATGCCAGAAACCGGTCCTCGGAAGCTTGTTTCCGGTCTAGGGAAGTCATAGCTTGGCAGTTCGGGCTGGACTGTTCCCATGAGGCACAGGGTCAGACTGATTTGCATATAGCCATGTCTGAACTGGGGTGGCAGAGTGGGCTAAAGAACGGTGATGGATCAAACCCAGATCTTTTGACTGGGTGTGAGTGTTTGATTGGTTCTGATGCTCCGTCCATCACCACCCCCTTTTGTACCGCTTTTGGCCGCCATGAGTGTGGCAGGGTATGCTCAGACGTGAGTCCCTTGCTCACTTTGCCACTGTATTCAAGCAAGCCGGGCTGAAGACGGCTGGAATGCCAGAAACCGGTCCCCGGAAGCTTGTTTCCGGTCCAGGGAAGGCATGGCTTGGCAGTTCGGGCTGGACTGTTTCCATGAGGCACAGGGTCAGAATGATTTGCATATAGCCATGTCTGAACTGGGGTGGCAGAGTGGGCAAAGAACGGTGATGGATCAAACCCAGATCTTTTGACTGGGTGTGAGTGTTTGATTAGTTCTGATGCTCCGTCCATCACCACCCCCTTTTGTACCACGTAGTAAAGTGGCAGTCTCCTCAGAACCTACTTTGTACTTCTGGGACAACTGTGCTTAGCTGCAGCTAATAAACCTGATTTTTTACGCCTGAGTATCTCGTGTCTCTGTTTGACAAGGCAGGTGAACTCGGAGATTTAAGGCGTGCCCTGCGCCGCCATGCCCATAAGGCCCGGTTCTTCAACTGGCGCCCAACGTGGGGCGGGATCAGCGGTAGCGGTTCAGCCCAAGGGTCGTGAGGAGCCTCGCAAGAAAATTCCGGAGGATTCGCGTACCACGTCAAGCGACCCCTGTATGTCGAAGTGGACCAAAGGTCTTTTTCAGCACGGCTACTCTTTTCCGACGGCTGCTGACGACTGCTACCCTGACTTCCGCCCTGCCTTGGCCCCTTTGGTGACGACTGGTATTGCGAGACGTTAGACGGACCTCTGTTGGCGTGAGAGAACACTTAGTTAAGTATTTGTGGGTAGCGCCCACTTCTTTTTTTTTTCTTTGGGTTTGTTATTCGACTATTGCAATAGCGGAAGCCAAGGGGTAAGTACGTTTGTGCTGTGTGATTTGCTTTAAACCCCTTGAAGTTTGTAAATAGACCAGTGACTTAAAAATGCCTGGTCTTAGCAATTAGGAAGTTTTGTTGTCTTGATTGTAATCGGGAGTCCCGTCTGGAGGATTCTTGTCCAATTCCTCCGGTTGAAACTCCCACTTATGAGCTCTATTTGAAACATGGTGTTGGCCCCCTTGCCTTTAACGAGGCATGGATCCGATACACAAAAAAAGATGGTGGTCTGCAGTGGCCACAAAATGGTAGCTTTGAGTCTGACATATTAGATATTCTAGAAGCAATTTTGTTCAAAAGAAAAGCCGGGCCGGCAATGTTTAACTCTTTCCGCCTCTGGCGTAAGGAAGCCAAACAGAGAGAAATTAAGCAGGCGAAAAGAGATAAGAAAGAGAAAGGTATGACGATTATACAGGCTGCCCAGCAGTTTAAAGATAATGAGATTGATCAGGCGATTGAAGTCTCAGAAAGACAGCATTGTATGGCAATCGATAAATGCTACCCTGTGTTGCCTACTTCCCCACTGAGTAGGGATCTTGACGAAGATCCCTTAATGTCCCATTTGTTGAGATTGCCTCCGCCCTATGTACAAGGTGCTAATGCACCCCCATTGTTACCACTTGTCCAGCCACCTTTCGTTCCACCATTTGTCCTGGCTCTTCCACAGTTGCCTCTTCCATTATTGCCACCCCCGCCTTCTTTGCCACCGACTCCCATTCCTCGGACTCCTGCACCTCAGTCTCCTTTACACCCGATTCCTCTTGTAACTGTCACCCCTCCTAATGCCTTGTCTCCCGTTCTACTGTCTGATTCTCCCACAACTCGTAAACGATTGGTCGATACTGTTTCTGGCCTTTTCTCCCCCCTCTTTGGGTCTTTTAACTTGACTCCTGCTCTTTCTTGAAGGCAATCCCATAGTCAACTCCCAGGTACCGACGAGCGAATTGTGTTGAACAATCTTGTTCACAAATGGATCATGAGTGGTCCACAGTATAGTGTGCATGATATCATGAGCACCTTTCACCAGTGGGATGCACCTAGACAAAGATATGTTTTTAATGTTATGTGTGACACTCTTGTTAGAGGATGGGAGGATATGGATTTGGGTTTTGCTCCCCAGGGTCTGTTAGATGTACATGCTACATTCGATAAAGGACTTATTGTGGGTTCTGAGGTTGAGGACGCCGTAAGGACACTTGTCACTTTCAGGTCTTTATTTTGTTCTCAGGCTTTTCTTGAACCTGATCCTGCAGTTAGACAGAAAGTGAAACACTAGGTTCCCCCAGTATGGAGAGATGCGGTTCCAGCTCAGGGTGGTAATCAGCCTATACCAGCTCACTTCCAGCGCATATGGGTACATGTCCCTTGGAAACAATCTGAAGTTTTGGCGCTTAAACAGTCTTACCAGATCCTCATAAAAATCCTGCTGGATATTATAAAGAGTTGTCCCAGACTGTTGATGCGTGTATCATGAATTTGGCCGATATTGATGTGCTGATGGGAAATGTAGTCCCACAAGCATTATGGGCTCGGATTCGTAGGGAGGACCACGATCAAGCTTTAGGTGGTGATTGGGCTGCTATAACTGCCGCGGATGCAGCACAAGTAGGTGGTGCTAAACCCGATGCTTTGATTACAGAATTGCCTGGTAGGATCATCACTTTAATGAAAACGATGATGCCTGCCTTACGTGTTAACTGGGATAAGTTGGCTGCATGTAAACAGAAGAAAGATAAGAGTGTTTCCGATTTCTTTACCCGTTTCGAGGAGACGTTCATCGACCACAGTGGTCAGGATATGAGTACTGAGGTTGGACAGCGATTATTCATGGATAAATTTGTATTTAATTTACTTCCAGAATTGTCGCATAAATTGAAAGATTCTGAAAGTTTGTGGGCTGTTTCTTCATCTGCCCAGATATTAGCCACTGCTCAGTATTACCAGAATAGGGATAAGGAGGAAAAGGATAAACTCGAGAAAAAGACTACAGAATTAAAAACAAAGGTTTTTTTGCAACAGGCTTATCCCCCTCGTTCTGCTCAGCGCCAATTTCAACAGCCTCCCCAGTTTCAGAGGTTGTTACAGAAACCTGATTATTTTGTTCCGCGACCTTTGCTAGGTCCTAATCAATGTGCCTATTGTAAAGAGGAAGGTCATTTTAAGAATAGCTGTCCGGTTTTATTGCAGCGCAATAGTGGATTTCCAGGGCTGCAAGGCCGTGGTGGTTTTCAGTCAGCACCCAGGGGTAGGGGGCGAGGTGCATTGTCTCAGACACAGCGTTCCCTTTCCCCTCAGAATTCTATGAACTATTTTGATCAGCAGAATACTCTGCACAATATTACAATGACGACTATTGTGTTGAGAGTGAGAATCAGGATTTTCACTCTAGCTAGGACAGCCATGGACAACGCATGGGTGTCGTGTCAGTTCCAGTGGATCAGAATGGGCCTTATGTTGAAGTTGTTGCATTGGGTGTTTCAGAGCCATTTCTTTTGGATACTGGTGCAATGAGAAGTTCTAATATTCACTCCAAACTCCCTGGGGCACCTTTGACTGGCTTAACAAATGTTTCTGTAGGATTCTTTGGCGCCCCAGTTCGTAACCCGGTTTCTTGCCCTTTGCCTATTTCAATTGGTCCTTATGATTTGGAGGCCCCGCTCATTTTAACGACTGGTTGCGGTGAGAATTTGTTGGGTTTGGACTTATTAAAACGTCTTCATGCAACATTGTACTGTTCTCCCTCTGGTGTACATCTTACTTTAGGTGAGAAATTGGTTTCTCCAATGTATTTGTCCAAGGACCAATTCCCACCCGAACTGCATTCCCTTCCTGCTACGCTTTGGGCTACAGGCCTGAATGATGTTGGTTTGCTCCAAATTCCACCTTACCTGGTTACTGTCAAGCCTAATGTTAAATTACCACGTATTCCTCAGTATAACATTTCTGGCGACGGAGAAAGAGCTCTGTTGGCTATTATCTATGATTTGGTTCAGAAGGGTGTGGTTGAAGAAACAAGAGGAAATGTTTGCAATAGTCCTGTTTTACCTGTTCTTAAACGTACTGATTCTTCTCAGCCTCCTGTATATCGTTTTGTGATTGATCTTCGGGAGGTTAACAAGATTGTTATACCTCAGTTTCCTGTTGTCCCAGATATCACTGCCTTACTCACGATGATACCTGCTTCGGCTGCCTGGTTCTCGGTTATTGATCTCAAGAATGCTTTCTTCAGCATTCCTATTGCTGAGGAGAGTAGGGATATTTTTGGCTTCTCTCTCGGAGGCCAAAGTTTCCGATTCAAACGTGCACCTCAAGGCTATTGCGAGAGTCCCTCCATTTATAGTCAGGCTTTGAAATCTCAGCTTGATGCTTTCACTTTGCCTCCAGGTGCCACTCTTATTCAATATGTGGATGATTTGTTGATTGCTGCTGATTCAGAGGATGTTTGTAAGCATGTGACTGTTTCATTGTTGCGTTATTTGTCTCACCTGCATCACAAATTGTCACCCTCTAAACTACAATATTGTCGCCAAGAGGTTACCTACGTCGGTCATCTCTTGTCAAAGGAGGGAAGGCGATTGACCCCAGAACATATTCAAGCAATCGCCAAATGTCTGTACCATCCACACAAAGGGAGGTGCGTGCCTTTTTGGGCATTACCTCTTATTGTAGACAGTGGATTTCAAATTTTTCTTTGTTGGCTAAACCTCAGCTGGCACTTACTTTGAAAGACACACCCCAACCTCTTCCTTGGACTGACAAATGTCAGAAGAGTTTTTCTAAGAACCTTGTGCTCTGCCCCTGTGTTAGGTACTCCGGATTATAGTAAGCCTTTCACACTCTACGTTCATGAAAGAGAAGGTTGTGCATTGTCAGTCTTAACACAACAATTTGGAGACAAACAGCGGCCATGTGCCTATTTTTCGGCTACATTGGATCCAGTAGCCAAGGAATTACCTAGTTGTCTTAGAGCTACAGCAGCAGCAGAGATCTCCATTCGTCAATCTGCTGGATTGGTACTGGATAACACCCTTGTTGTTATGGTACCACATGCAGTGGATACTCTTTTGAACAGAACGAAAACACAGCATCTTACGAGTGCCCGCTTGTCTGGGTATGAGCTGACGCTCTTGGCTAGTCATATACACATCAAGCGATGTAATACTTTGAATCCAGCGACATTGTTACCCATTCCAGAAGAGAAAGACACCCAAGAACAACATGATTGTTTTCTCCGTACGGAGGAGGAAACGAAAGGCAGAATAGACTTAAAAGATACACCACTCGTGGACCCGGATGGGATCCTATGGGTGGATGGGTCTTGTTTTAAGCTCCCCAATGGTGAAATGACTGCAGCCTATGCTGTTACCACTTTGCATACAGTTGTAGAGACAGCACGTATTAGGCAGAATTCAGCCCAAGCAGCTGAATTGATAGCTTTGACTAGAGCTTGTGTATTGGCTGAAGGGAAGAGAGTCAATGTGTTCAACGACAGCCAATATGCATTTGGGGTGGCCCACAGTTTTGGCCGCCTTTGGAAAAAAAGAGGATTCTTTACTTCACATGGTACTAAAATACAGCATGGTCAGTTAGTGAATGATCTTTAGGAATCACTTATTTTGCCTACCCAAATAGCAATTGTGAAGTGTAGTGCACATAAAAGGATCACTGATGATGTGGGTCGCGGGAATGCTTTTGCGGATGAGGTAGCAAATGAAGCAGCGAGAGATGCTACAAGTCGTATGTATGTTGCAGGCCCTGCAAGATGGGTCAGAGAAGGAGGAATGTGTGAGGACACAATAGAAAGTGTGAGAATGATTCAAGAAGAGGCTACAGAGAAGGAATTGAGTAAGTGGAGAGAAAGTACGGGAATGTTGGACGCAACACGGTGTTGGACGGAATTGTCAGAACACCAGCGTTGGCTGTTACCAGATGCCTATGTATTGCCTATAGTTACCATGGCGCATGGTCCAGCCCACATCAGTGCGAAAGGGATATGCAAACTTCTGGCTCCAGTATGGCAGAATGAAGGAATCCCTAAATGTGCGGAAAATGTGGTGAAACATTGTATCGTTTGTTTGATGCACATTCCAGGAAAGGGAACCCCAACTGCGACAGGTCATTTTGCTCCCCCTACGTATCCTTTTGAGGTATTACAAATAGATTACATTCATATGGAAGGTTGCAACAACCTTAAGTATGTTCTGGTGGTGGTGTGTGCCTTTTCCAGATGGATAGAGGCCTACTCCCTAAAGGATAATACTGCTTTGTCCACTGCCAAAGTCCTCTTTAAGGAATTCTTCCCGAGGTTCGGTTTGCCGCGAATTGTCTGGAGTGACAATGGAAGTGAATTTGTAGGCCAAATTATGCAGAAGGTGTGTTCGTGTCTTGGTATTAGGCAGAAATTCCATGCGGCAAACCACCCTCAGTCAGCAGGCTTGGTAGAGTGCTATAATGGCACTCTCAAGTTTAAATTGGCAAATATTTAGGCCAGTACGGGTCTTGCTTGGCCCGATGCTTTACCTTTGGCACTCCTATCTACGAGAACAACTGTACACTCTCGCTTGTGACTCAGCCCATACGAGGTTGTTTTTGGGCGCCCAGCTAACGTTTGGGGAGTCCCACCCCCTAAAAAGTATTCCGATATTCCGTATCCCATGTTGATTGACTACTTACATGACCTCACCATTAAATTGCGTGTTCTTCATCAGCAGGTTCAAAACGCTTTGCCGGAGGCCGCCGCAGACCCAGGACACTCCATCCAACCCGGAGACTGGGTCTGTCTGAAGAACTTTCAGCGAAAGAAGAATCTGGAACCTCGGCAAGTTCTTTTGGTGACACGTACAGCAGTAAAGGTCACCGGAAAGAAGAACTGGATCCATGGCGTGCACTGCAAAAGAGTACCTCTGCCTTTGCCGTTTGACCAGTGGGTCCGCAAGGGTATAGGTGATAGTGAGGGCGAAAGGGTCCCTCGGTTGGTACCTTTCAGTAGTGCATGTCTGGATCGGATGAGATCTGAGAAATAAGATGACGACGTGTTGCAAGAAGCTATACCATCACATCTGCGATTGAACACAACAAACCCGAGACTTTGTTTCAAGAGAAAACGGTACCTGACAAGACCCGGTACAACCTAAGACCTAGACTGATTAAGAACAATTGAACGTAATTGAACTTTTTCTTTTCTTTTTCTTTTTGTTTGGTTACACCTTTCAAGAGACATTCTTTTTGTTTGCACCATCCGTTAAGTTGCAGGGTCACGTTAGGAGTCTTAGGCTGTGACCTGAGTAGTGACAGTAGGTCTGCAGGACTGGCAGTGTCATAGGATGGCTAATAATCACAACTAAGTGATCTAGGAAGATTACCGTGAGCAACACTTTAGAGGATGGATATTGAATTGGAAAAGAATGATAAAAAACAAGAAATGAAAAGTAAATATAAGAAACTGTTGTTTAGTCCATGTGGCATAACTTTATGCATTTTAATATATTCATGTATTTTATTGGCTTGTGTGGGTTGGGTTGTTTACACTATGCAGCAAGCACCTGTTCCTCCTTCTGTTTCCTTGCATTCTTCCACTACTGTTTACCCGCATTAGTTTCATACATTCCCAGAGCACGAACAAATTAGGAGAACAGAATACCTTAACAATTCATTCATTCAGCTGTTGCATCAGCATCAACTGGCAGTCAATACTACTGACTGTTGGATTTGTGGACTCATGCCCCATAACACAGAGAAATGGATGCCCTATTTAGTCGTTCCGTTTTCTTATGAAGGTTCTGCTTGGGCCTATTTGGCCATGTTTTCTAATTCATACCAGAATCAACTTCGACATCCTCTTGTTGGTCCATATGGTGGTGGAGCAGATTTTAGTCATAGTTCTTTGATAAAGGGAATAGTGGCTATAGCTAGAGTCGCCGAAAGTTGTAAGATTCCCGTTGATGAGAAACAAGCGTATGATGGTTGGAATGTGACTCGTTACGTTACTAGCCTCACAGATAATGCTAAACGAAGGAGATCCCCACCAATTTGGACCGTACCTCATCGAGGCAATTTGTGTTTACAGATAAATGGTCAAAATACTAAAAACCAACAGGAAAAGAGTGTTTGTTCTCGTACATACATCTATTCATCACAGATTTCTTCACCGTTAATACCATCTCAGGGCACATATTTTGTTTGCCACGACAGAGCCTACACGTGGCTCCCCACCAACTTTTCAGGAACATGTTATGTGGCTTTTCTTCTCCCTCCGACATACACTGCTCCTTCAGGTCATCATAGAAATAGATATGGCAGAGGGGTTATCGATTCTAAAGACACAGCAGGACAAGAGGGAGGGGACTTTTTCAAAGGGTTCCTTCCTTTCTGGGGCCCAATGGCCAATAGCAGAAACATTAGACAGTTAGTTCATGTTGTTGAGGCTACCATAAATGTGACTTCTGGAGCCTTGAGTAATCTAACAGCCCAACTTCAGGCCGACCGCCTTATGACTTTGCAGAACCGGATGGTTCTAGATATTGTTCTTGCAGATCGCGGAGGAGTCTGTATATTGATCGGGTCCAGTTGCTGCATTTATATTCCTGATAATGCCCCTACAGTATACCAAGGCATGTCTAAATTGCACGTAATTTCCGAGTCGATTCACCAGGATGCAGGAGATTGGTCTGTGATGGGATGGTTTTGGGGACTACTGTCCACATGGGGATGGAAGGTATTAACCTTCCTTGGAATGGATTTGGCCATCATTTTTTCTTGTTGTCTTTGTGTACAGAGTGGCCCTGCCATATGAGGTCTTTGTACCACCATGTGTGTCCCGAAACCTGTGTCACAGAAAACAGAGCACATTAAAATGATGTTGCAGCAACACCTTGACGACCTCATGGCCATTGATATCGACTCAGACTAACTTGAGTCTTTTGTGTTTTGCCTGAGTAATGGCAAAAGGAGGGTCTGAGGGTCTTCGATTTTCGACTTCGTCCCGCATTTGGCCGCCATTTTGTGTCCCGTCGCCATTTTGTATTGCCTTCATTCAGGCGGCACGGCGACCAGAGTGTTTTTGCCGTTTCTAGCTGCTACGTGTCTCTTCTGTTAAAAAGTAACCCCCTGCCCTTGTTTACGAAGCCAATGTCAGGGTCTGGCCGAGTCTACTAATCCATCTCTGGACTGATTGATCCCTGTCTCGACTGACTGTTTGTCTCTCTCTATTCTTTCTTTACTTCATCTTATCCAACTGGCCTTCGCTATTCTCTCCTTGTATTCTCTTGTTACACAACTATCCTTTGAGGCACACAAATATGTCCTGCCACCTGTTAGATTACAGGCACTAGCACTGATTAACTTGAGGGGAGGGTTGACACACAGGGTCTGAAAGAAGGGCGTATTTGGGATACTTGATAGCTTGTTTTTCAACTTTCCTTATTGGCTAGCCTTGTATGTATTGGGAGTATACGTTGTAAATATGTGTGCTATAAAAGATTGTGCGCCACGTAGTAAAGTGGCAGTCTCCTAAGAACCTACTTTGTACTTCTGGGACAACTGTGCTTAGCTGCAGCTAATAAACCTGATTTTCTACGCCTAACAGAGTGTCTCGTGTCTCTGTTCGACAAGGCAGGTGAACTCGGAGATTTAAGGCGTGCCCTGCGCCACCAGGCCCATAAGGCCCGGTTCTTCAGCGGTCGCCAATAGGTAGTTATAGTTAGGACCTAGTTTCCATAGGAAATCCACAACATTCTATTTGGAATAACTTTGGCGCTGGTGGACGAATCTTTGTGAATTTCTCCAAGAAAATGGCCTGCGCGGTTCCCCTCCTTCCCTGAAAGTTTGGGGGTGAATCGTCAAGCGGGGGCCGAAAAAAAGGGGGTCCCAAAACATGTTTTCCCCATGCAATTTTTCATAGGGACCTTTAGCCAGGGCTACAGCCCGAACGGCTGAACGGAATTACACAAAATTTGGCAGAGAGGTAGGGTTCTGTTCGCAGATTGTGCTTTGTGTTAAATGGTGTAAATCCGTTCAGTAGTTTCTGAGAAAATTGCAAGTAAAATCATAGCGATATCTAGAGACGGAGTTCAGCACACGTACTGAAATCTGTTCAATTACGAGCGCGAGCTGCATGCTGATTGGCTGTGAACTGTCTGTCAACACTCGAAACCAGGAAGTGTTGGCCATCTTGTGCCTCGCTAGAACCGAGTCACAAGAAAACAGTAAAACAAAGTTCGGAAATAAGGGAAGGGGGTAGGGAAGAGACATTCTGACCCTCTAGGCTTTCTCAGGGGGTCTACATGGATGTTTAGGCTCTATTTTTTATTTTAAAGAAAAATTGCGGCGTACGCGTATGGAAATACGTACAATTACGAGCAGGAGCTGCATGCTGATTGGCTGTCAATACTCCAAACCAGGAAGTGTTGGCTGCCATGTTGTTTGTCGGCAGAGCAGTCAGAAGAAAACAGCACAACAACGTTGAAAAATAAGGAAACGGGGCAGGGTAGAAACATTCTGAGCCTATAGTCTTGGTCAGGGGGTGGTATATGGATCTTTAGGCTCAATTTTAATTTTCTTTAAAATAAAAAATGTCGGGGTACTCGTGCAGTACTTGTACGCGGTGAAAAAGGTGAAAAAAAAGTAGAAGTCTGTTTTATTCATTAGGTCCCGGGGGGGGCAAATTACGGGGGAAATTTTTCTGCATAATGGGGGCTTGTAAGGTGCCCAGAGCACTGGGGAACGGCACTCCTCTGGTTTTAATTTTGAAGTATGCGAGGGGGGTTACAGCCCTACTCCCCGCAGTCTCGGTGAGCGGCACCCCTCGGGTCTTTAAAAAAAAAAAATGTTTTGAGTTCTCTCTCTCTCTCCCCGTACATGTTGGGGAACGCCACATTTCTGGGGCAGTGATATGTAAAATGTGGAGGTGAATATAACACCAGTAATTAATAAAGCAAAGAAGGAGTTAGATAGGTTACATAACATTCATTTTTCAATAGTAGGTCGAAAAAATATAATTAAAAGGATCTTTCTTCCAAAGTTCTTGTATTCATTCAGGGCCATACCATTACTGTTTGAATCAAAGTGGTTTAAGGTGCTGGAGCACATGGTAATTCGATTTGTCTGGGCGCATGGAAAGACCCGTAGAGCGCTGAGATTTATGGCACTGCCTAGGGAGCGCGGCGGGTGGGCCCTACCAGACTTAAAGCTGTATTATTGGGCGGCATCTTTTCAATATATGGCAGGGTTCTTCGGTGGAGCAGAAAGGGAAAGACAAGACGGCTTAGGAACCTTAGCAATCTATACTTTGGTTCTGGGAGACCACGCGGAGAATTGCTTCTTGAAATTTACTGATAATAATTATTTTAAGAGGACTACATTTAAAAGAGTCTTGGCCGCCCATAGGATTTGGACCTCATTCACAAAAAAATTCGGGCTGGGCAGATTTAATGCATACACCAGATTGAATGGCAACCCCAATGTGCCTGGCGACATATTTTCAGGGGCTGTTTTTTCTGAGTGGGTAGGTCATGGGATTAGTAAGATGGGGGACCTGTATGGCTCGCAGGGATTGATCCAGTTTAGTGGTCTGCAGGCGATATTTGGTTTAGATTCAACCCATTTTTTTAAATACCTCCAAGTTAGGAGTTTTATGGCGACAAAAATTGGAGGGCCGACTGGATTCGGCATGAACCCTATCCTGGATATCATACAGGATGGCACAGACTGTACAATTAAAAGATTTTATGCAGAATTAATAGAGTCCCAACCAGATGATCTGGAAAAGTTTGAAACTAAATGGATACAGAAGTTGGGGTAGTGAAGGAAGCTTTTCACAGATCACTGGATTTGGGTCAGAAAGTATTGTGCTCGGCACCACTTAAGGCGCAACATTATAAGACACTGTACTTTCTGTATCATACACCAGCTAGGATAGCACAATGGGGTGGGGTAGCCGGGATCACATGCCCAAGATGTGATAGAACCGAGGCTGACTTAGGCCATATGCTGGCTACGTGCACCCATTTAAGAACTACTTGGGTTGAAATTGAAGTGTTCCTTAAAAGGTCATTAAGGATAGAGATTACTTTAACACCGGCAGTGGTACTTCTGGGAATAATGGACAACACCATCCGAACACAATATGAAGGCTTTATCTTTGTGGCTATGGCTGTCCTGAGATTGTGTATTACCACGGCTTGGCTGGATCGTGTTCCGCCCACATTCCATCAATGGCTAACAAAGTTATTAGTTATTTATAACCTTGAGAAAGCAATCTATGCCAGGAGAGGTAGAAATGGCAAGAAACTAGGAAAGGAAATTTGGGAACCAATACAAAAATGGAAGGAGAAGGAATCGGGGTAGGAGGTTTGGAAAGATATTGTGTCCAGGTTTTAATTCACTCCCGTATTATGTTGCATATTTGCATTGCTCTTGATTTTATTTTTATACTTTGTATCTCCCGAAGCTGTGTGTTTCAATGCTTTATTATAACCCTGTATTATAATTTGGTATGCATATATGTGTCCTGTACAACAAAAGTGGGGGGGGGGAAATCTGAATAAAAACATTTAAAAAAAAGATAAATATATGTAAAATGACCTTCCAGCTCCGGGTACCTGCATTGTCTGGAGTTTTTTATTAATGTTGGGAGGGTGGGCTTGATAATACGTCCTTGTAAATTCCCATAGAAGCCTATGTTCTGGTGTTAACATGGGCTTCTATGGGAAATAACACAGCCGTATTATCAAGCTCATTATCGGAGTTTTATCGGCAGTTTCCTGCCAATAAAAAGGCGATAATTTTAACACCGGTCCTTGATAATATGCACCTAAGTTTACTGGTCAAACAAAAGAGCAATGGGCCATATTATCAACAAATGGCGATACATTATCGCCGCTTTTATCGCCAGGAAACTGCTGATAAAGCGGCGATAATGGGCTTGATAATATGCCCTTGTGAATAACCATAGCAGCCCAGGTTAACATGAGAACCTGGGCTGCTATGGGAATTTACAAGGGCCTAATATCAAGCCCATTATCGTCGCTTTATCGGCAGTTTACTGCCGATAAAAGCGGCGATAATGTATCGCCTTTTGTTGATAATATGCCCCTTCATTTCTATGATAGTATGTAAAACTTTCCTTTTTTTTTGGTGTAGCAGTTGTACTCTCTTCGCATGTTCAGCGTCGTTTCGAAGCCCACGTTTTCTTTTTCTTCAAGTTCAACAAGAAAACTTTTTTTATATCAGTTAGTAAATCTGTTGCTTTCTTTTCCCGGTTCGTGTGTGTCATCCGCTGCTGTACTTTTGTACAGAATTAATAGTCATATTTTGTATATATTTATTTGAAAGGTAGTGCAGAGGCGCCAAACGTTGATTACGTGCTCCATCCACCGCCATTTTAGTAGTTTCTCACCGTTGTTTTTATTATATCTGTTACTTAGAATGCAGGAGTTTTCAATCCTAGTCTTGAATATCTTACTATAGTATTTCAACATTATTTTTATTGTGGGCCGTCATACCCCTCCCACACAAAATAAAAGAAGTATGTAGTTTTTTAAATTAACTTTTAGTAAACAATAAATATAAACGAAACTCAATTATAACTATATTAGAACTGGAAAAATAACTTAAACAATGTTATAAACAAATTGTGAAATGGATTCCAAAAGGTGTCCGATTGGTAATCTGCAAAAGAAAAAAGAAAATTATTGTTTAGAATTATGTAGATGTGAGTAAATGAGCTGAAGCATTACGGGGCATAGTATCAAGAACGGCGATAACATTTTCTGTTTCTGCGGCAGGAAACTGCAGCTAAAGCGGCGATAATGGGCTTGATGATATGGTGTTGTGAATTCCCATAGCAGTCCAGGTTCTGGTGTTAACCTGGGCTACTATGGGAATTCACAAGGGCATATTATCAAGCCCATTATCGCCGCTTTAGCGGCAGTTTCCTGCCGCTGACACGGCGATAATTTTATCGCCGTTCTTGATACTATGCCCCTACAAGTTTTGGTAACTCTACGGTTTTACGTGTGCAGTGTGACTCGTACATTCCAGTTCTGTTATAGTGCTGCGTTCCAGTGGTGTCTATATGGAAGTGCCTACTGCGTTACTGACGCCCGTTATGGCGACTTATTTCTAATGCATTCCTATGAAGGCTTTGTAGATCTAGGCCTCAGTGCTTACCATTGTATAAACCTTGCGGGTAAACATTTCAGGCAGTTGGTGTCACAACTTATTCTGAACAATTCTTCTACACATCTACACATCGAAGACAGCAGTGTCTAAGTTTAAGAGAGAAAGAGAAATGATGCCACAGAGAGTGAGAAAGAGAGAAAACAACATTAAAACTGTGTCGCAGTCTGGAGTTGAAATTTTTTCTTGAAAAGTTAGACATATATTTACTAGCTCCTTGCATCACTTTACCCATGTTAAAAGTGACTCAAAAGTGGCGTAATAAGGTTGTGGATCTGTTTGTCAGACTGTTGTAAGCTATCTGTTGTCACTGCTCGGAGGTAATTATAGATTTTACAGAGAAGCTACTGTACACTACGTACTCTGGGCCATAATATCAAGCCTGGGCGACACAATTATCTCCACTTTATCGGCAGGAAAGTGTCGCTAAAGTGGCGATAATGGGTTTGATAATATGCTCTATGGAATTCCAATCGAAACTCATGTTAGATGTCCTTCACATCTAACATGAGCTTCGATTGAAATTCAATAGAGCATATTATCAAACCTGTCATGGCCACTTTAGCGGCAGTTTGCTGCCGATAAAATGGCGATAATTTTGTTGCCAAGGTTTGATAATATGGCCCTCTCTCGTTTCACAAATAAAGCTAACACTACAGTTTTACGAGTGCAGTTTACCTGGAATATTTCAGTTGTTATAGTGCCGCGTTCAAGTGGTGTCTATATGGAAGTGCCTACTGCGTTACTGACACCCGTTATGGCGACTTATTTCTAATGCATTGCTATGAAGGCTTTGTGGCTCTAGGCTGCTGTGCTTACCTTGTATAAAGAGTGCGGCCACCGGAGTTCACCATTCGACTTGAACTTTGCTTCTATACGTCAAAGTGTATTCAATAAGTTGCATAGAATTCCATTGCTGTTGCTCGATAGGCCTTGGTTGCTCCTGAACGATGTTTGGTGAAGGAAACAAAAGGACGTTTTGGTTAGTCATCGTAAACTGAGTTGCGTAACTACAATCAAAAGTGAATTTTAATATGGGTTCTTAATATTCCGTAGTTAGACTGTTGCAGCTCCAGCAAACAAAGGAAGATCAATAAGTTAATAGAGGCCTGGGACAGCCTCGTGACGCAGAAAAAAAATACTATCATGGACGCACAATTAATAATAGAGGCCTAAGCACGTGGCGTAGTACAGAAATACGACACAGAAATGTATGCACGCACAATTTTTAAGATTAGAGGTGTATAGGACCTCGTGACTTATAAAGAAATATTTCAATTATGTCAGTACAATTTAAAACCATTGAGGGGTAGGAAAGCCATATGAAGGATAAAAAAATAGCATTATGCATATACAATTTACAGTGGAGGCTGATGTTGTGACGTCTTCTCTTACCTTTGCTTCTGTCGTCTTTTGTCGTGTCTTGAAAGGCTGCGGTTTCGCTGAGTCTAGGGTGTTTTCGACAGTCTGTCTGTCACCGCAGCAGAGGCAGGCAAAAGAGAGCGTGCTCACGTCAGTGCCCGCATTATATGGAAACCGCGGGGGCTGACCAAAGCAAGCCCAGGGCCGTCATTGGTAGCGTTTTTGCGGTCTGTAAGAATGATGGTCCTGGGGGACATGCCATTGGGTAATGTATTGGTTTCCAGGCTAAATGATAGCAAGCATGCTAGGTGGTGGCATGTGGGTAGTGTGAGCGGGCGTTCACCGCGCATGTGCAAGTATGAGTGTGTGCACTAACAATTAACAACAGAGAGAGATGGGGGCGGTGTTATAATGTGCGCAGAGGCAGGCCCAGAATCGGATCTGCACTGAGTCAGCACTTCTAATCATCCTCCTTAGCGCGCCCTGAGCTCTGATTTGTCACTGAGAGGGTGATCGCACCATAGTTTGTACTGCTTATCATACTCAGCGCGTACCCGCGCATACGGTACAAATATGCTTTGACGTTACGCGTCGCATTAAAGCTTCAGTGTGACGTCATGTAGGGCGTTTTGTACGCGAAAAGGGGCAATGTTTCTATTTGGTTTAAAACATGTATGCATTTGGGATAACTATGATTTTTTTTAATACTTGTAATAATCATATATTACTTTTAAAAAGAATTACACAAATCGCGGCAGAACATCATGCGTACTCGTATTAAAAGAGCTGCGCACGCGCATCATAAGCGTACGCAAAGCCATGTGTCTTTAAAAGTAGAGATTTGATTGGTTCATAACTGTTCCTATTGTGACTGTTGAAAGTTCCGTCCCATTATAATTATTCGACTTTGACTTTCTAAGAAGAAGCATTTGTTCTGAGAATCTTCTCAAATAGAAGGAAGATCACAATAATGAGAGCAATGGAGTCATCTTCCAGCAGTTCTTCAGAGGGAGATTTCATTCCTGAAGACGTCCAAAGAAGAGGAAAGAAGCTCTAATTTGGAAGTTTTTCACTTTTCCAGAAGGTCAAAAAAAGGTTAATGCTCCAAAAGTAACCTGTAAAATTTGCCAAACAACTCTTTCAAGGGGTGATCCATGTAAAAAATACTCCTTCGGCACAGCAAATATGGTGCGACACTTGAAGAACTTGCACCCCAAGAACTTTGCTTGAGCTGCAAGACGGAGATTGCACGAGAACCCACCTGCTGCTACACCAAGCACATCAACTGCGGCAGCAGCATTTTCAGCAAGCAGTCCACACCCACATAATGATTCTGACTTTGCTAAAGTTAAAATTCTATGCATTTATTGCGATAAACTTTTGTGTTATGGGGAACAGTCTATAGACTTGATGAACCGCAGGATGCAGGATCATTGCTGTCCTCGACATTAGTTGTTCGTTTTTTCATTCTTTTGTTCCGCTTGGAATTTGTTGAGAAAACAAAAAAAAAATACAAAACAAAAAAAACAGTTCTTTTTAGAACTACCTTCACTGGTCAAAGAAAGAACTATATTTCTATGGTAGTGTGTAAAAGTTTGTCAGAATGAATGTGTAGTTCATAAATGAATGAATGAATATGTTACTAGTGCATGGAGAATGTGAAAGTGCAGAACTATAAGGAACTGCTACAGCATAAATCTATAAGGTGTTTATCTATAGTATACCCGAAGCACTTGAATGTATCATATGTACATAAATATGTTACAAGTGTATGCTTCAATTTGCGCTGCTGGTAAAAGTGCCTGGGTGAATTTGTAAGTGTTAGGGGCGGATTTACAATCCCCTTGTGCCTCTTTTACACAGCCGTTGCGTCACTTTTGTGACACAGCGGTGGTGCAAAAGTTGTGCCATGGTGTGTGCTATTAACAATGTGATGCATCTGGAGGGTGTATTACATCGTAAAGCGCTGCGCCAGAAGAGGCTTTCTTATGCAGAAGGGGGTGCAACAAGGACTCGTAAAAGTGACTGAGTGAAATGTATAACATTTTATTCAGTAACTTTTGAGCTTATGCTGCGTCAAAACCTTGCACATGCTTGAAGCAGGTGTAAGGATTGATACAGCATTGTGAGCATAGGGCCCCAAGAGAATTGCTGGAGCTGTGTTATACTTGCAACCGACGTCAAGCAATAATTCATCGAAAAATTACTTTGCAATTTAGTTTTGTTATTATTTTATAATAAGAATATGAAATATAATCTAAAAAAATAAAATAAATATGAATATTTATATTAAAAATATAAGAAATTAGGATAAAAAGAAAGACATAATAATTAATACATTTATAAATTATCATTTACAAAACCTTTGAAATTCACTGAAAAAACCATAGGTTTCACACACGTTATAGTTAGGAATTAGCATTTAAAAAACCTTGCAAATTCATTGAAAAAACCATAGGTTTCACACACGTTATAGTTAGGAATTAGCATTTAAAAAACTATGCAAATTCATTGAAAAAACCATAGGTTTCACATGTTATAGTTAGCTGAACATTTCTCTCATACAAAACCTTTGAAATTCCTCCGTTATAGTTAGCTCAGCTAACTATAACTTGCGCGCCCGCAATGCACTGCTGATGACGTCACATATTACATCACTCATGACATGGTCAGTGACATCACTCATGACATCTCAAATGACATCCCTGATGACATCACTGATGACATCATCTAGTGAATGTGTGTCTTTCTGAAAAATATAATTTTTTTATATATGTATATCTAAAGGTCGATGGAAGAATAAATGGGTAAATAAGTGTCTAAATGGATGGTTTTTTTTGTAAAATTGATTGTATAACTGACTTATTAAGTATATCTTAGTGAATAGGTGTACTAGCGAGTAATCTTTAAATATTTAAATATCTGCCTCAGTGTCTCACTTTGTATATAAGTGGCTGAATGGGTTGGTGAGTAGCTACATGAGCGCAGTTTGTGGGGGTAAGATAAGCCCTATGCAGAATCACGGTTTGTATAAATTTAAACTTAGCATTTCTTGATATTTTTTTGGGATGTTCTACGATTTTCGCCCATTCCTTATCTTCTAGTGTCCACCCTATGTCCTCCGCCCAGGAATTACGCAGTGCGGTTAGGTCAACTTTTGTGCGGGAATGTATCCCTACATACAACCACTTGATCAGATGTCTATCTCTACCCATGTCCTACAGGGTTTTGACTAGTTCATGTGTAGGGGGTTCCTGTCTCTGAGGGGGCCCATTGGGCTTTGACGTATTGTGTCAATGCTGCGTGTAGTAAATATAAGTGGGCAGGTGCTTCCTTCTCTCTAACAAAATTATCATGATCCAACAGCATCCCGTCACTGAACAAGTCAGCCACCGCGCTGATGCCTACGTCTAACCAAGGTGTTATTCTATGCTTTATTTGTTCAACCAACAGTGGTATTCCCAGCAATGGGATATTACCAGCATTAGCAGGAGGCGTGCTTGAATAGAGTAATGCTGTTTTCCAGCACTGTAATGCCATGATTAGCAAAAGTGGGAGATGTTGTGAGGTTTTGCTACGGGGCAGTAATAGGGCATGTAAGGCTCCTCGTATCCTGTTGCGTGAATCCTATCTCTTGTAAATTACGCCCGCAGTCCAGAAGGACAGCCATTGTAGTTGACAAGCGTAGAAGTACGCTCTGAGGTCAGGTACACCCAAACCCCCTCCATTTGTGCTGATTTGTATTTTTTTCAGACTTATTCGCCATCTGCCATATCCCCATATAAGCTCAACTAACACTGTATTCATTAATTTAAATGTGGTGTTTGGTATCACAAGTGGTAGGCTTGTAAAATAATAAAGCAGTCGCGGGCGGACCACCATTTTTGTTATGGCCGCTCTACCCGCTACGGATAACGGTAAGGTAGTCCAGAAAGCAGTACTAGAGCGTAGGGGTCGGAGTGCTCTGTGTAGATTACAATCCAACATGTCTGCATGCGTTCGATAAACTTGGATACCCAGGTATTTTAACGTGTGTTGTGCAACCTGGAACTTTGTAGCGCCAAATTTAAGTTCTGTAGGGTTCACATGCTCTTAAGAAGAATACATGTGATTTCACTGGGTTTATGGCAAAGCCCAAAATTTGCTCAAAGTGTTCAAATAACTCGGCTAGAGGATCCAGAAGAGATCGAAGATCATGAAGATACAGGATAATATCGTCGGCATATGCAGAAAATAAGTGCGTAGTGTTCCTTATTTTTATGCCCATGTCACTGAGTTCTGTGCGAACCTTTAGGGCCAGAGGTTCAAGGGCCAGTATAAATATAAGTGGTGATAAAGGGCAGCCCTGTCTCGTCCCCCTATGTATCTGGTATTCCGCCGAAATACTTTCACCTATACATGCTCTAGCCGTACGGGCATCATATAATAGACAGAGCCATTTTGTGTAATCCTCTGGTAGGCCAAATTTCTCTAGTGCTCTGAACATGTAGTCTTCCTTAATGGTGTTGAACGCTTGACGCATATCTAATGATATATACCCCACGTGTTCATAGCGGCTTGGAGCCTCTGTCATGAGGAGGTGTAATTTCCTGGTGCTCAATGGCATACTGCGGGCGGGCAGTAAGCCAGTCTGATCTATAGACTCGGCAAGAGTCTGTTAGCTAGCACCTTACTAAGTATTTTATATTCTTTCGCTAATAATGATAACGGACGATAGCTGGCCATATCAGTTGGGTCCCTTCCTGGTTTCGGGAGTGATACCAATAACGCCTGCGCTGTAGTGAGGGGTAGGGAGCCCTTATCCAGTGCCGTGTTATATAAAATCTCCAATTGGGGTACGAGGGAGTCCGCATACATATCATAAAATTCAGCTGGCAGGCCATCTAAACCAGGAGTTTTGTTTCGTGGGAGTCTTTTTATAGCGATCTAAATTTCGGATCTTGTAATAGGTCCTATTAATTCCTTCTGAGCGTCTGCTGAATGTCGCGGGTATGGGATAGTGGATAGAACTAACAGCTTTACTTATGACAAAAGTATGGCACACCAGAAGCCATCTTGATTGGAATAAACTGGTAACACTTAAAATATTTAATTTAAAAAAGGAAGAAAATGATGGGGTTCATTTTGTCATAGAAATTATGGTTAGTGCTGTAGAAATAAAAATTAGGACATGTTTTAAGTTAGATCTCAAATCTTCTTTTATTTCATTAGAACATACTGACATGCAGACTGAAACAATCACTTTCAATAACAGCAGTAGACTTCCAGTTAACTAGGCCTGGGCGGCAAATTCCGTTCCGCTTGCGGAATTTGGGTAATTTCACGTTCTGCAGAGAACGCGAAATTGCCCAAAATTCTGCGTTCCGCGGCTTCGTGGAATTTTTTGCTTGTTCGTGTTCTCAAAATGCATGTGCACAAGATGTTTCTCCCTGAGCACGCAAACAGCAATCGCGAACAGGAAAAAAGCATCGCGGACAAGCAATTCCGCGTGTTCACGGAATTTCTGCGTGTTCACGGAGATTTTTTACCGTTTCGCTGAACTTTGCATATCGCGACTACGCAAATTCCGCCCACCCCTACAGTTAACTCCCTGGTGAGCAGTAGCTTTACTACAGTGATCTAATGAGCAACTAGAGTGCTAACATTCTGAATTTATGGCAAATGTGTGACACATTTGAATGCCTTCTTGATGGAATCAAAGTAAAAAAAACTGAAATCATTTCCTACAGAGGAGACTGCAGTAAATAAGGAAATTAGGAAACTTGATATCAAATAAGTCTCCCAAGATGGCCACCAGAGAAAAAAAAGCCCAAATGTAGCACATTATATCACCCAGATGTAGCCCACGTTTAGCCCAATGACAGAAGTGTGGAAAACACTTTTTAAACTTTTTTTTTGCAGTTTTATATAGTGTAGGCTGGTCAGATATTGGAGGGCTTAACATGAGCATTGGTTACATCATACAAGGAAAACTTAATTTTGGTTGTAGGCATGGGGAGAGTAAGTGATTTGACCAGAATCACAGAAAGTCGAGCTGAAGCAGAAACTCCAAGTTGGTTACTTAGTTGCAAAGTCTGCAGCTCTGGAAATAACACCACATTTGCTCCCCTAGTGTAACATTTATTCACGTGGTCAACTGAATAAAAAAACAAAGATAACAAATAATTTAAAAGTGCTTTGTTGCTATTTGAGAACTCCGAAAATATGTCCTCATTTTTGTTTTTAGGTCTCGCCTGTCGATGCGCATGCGCATCGAGCAAGCGAGACTATAGGGGCTCATCGACTCTTTATCTAACTTGCAAGGAATCGTGGCGATTCCTTGCAGTGCCCGTGACTTTTAAGCTCAATGCGCATGTGCATTGAGCTTAAAAGCGCGTGCACAGCCGCCCGCATTCCTCCGACACCTTTGAAGTGAAGCTTAGCTTCACTTCAAAGGCCCGGCTTCTTCACACCCACATGCCGCTCTGCCCCGCTCCGCCCCCTCCCCTGAGTCAGCACTGCAGAGAAAGCCGCCTCACGCTTTGAAGCCTGTGCATCGGCCATTATCTTTCGCCTTCCTTCTCGCTCACTTAAAATGGCTTTCCAGTCACCACGGGTGGCGGCAACACGAAGCGCAAGTCTTTTGTTGCTTCGAACGAGATATGCAAGTAGCCAGCCTGAACGCCTCACCCCGGATTCCTCTGTTTGTACACGCTTGATATATTTTATTCCTGCAGTATTTGTTAGGCTTCGGTGGGAGAAATGACACTCATTTCGCGTACACAAATGTTTTTTTGAATCTGAGCATATTTATACAGAAGCCCTTGTGTTGTATGGAAATGAGATTAAACGTGTATTACCACCTCCGAACCTTATTGTTTTTATTCTTTTCTATTTGCCTCGTACAACGCATTTTGCACCTTCAATACAAGAACTATCGCATATGGCTACACGTCTAGGCAGGAGGAGTACATGATTTCGAGAATGCCCTATTAAACTGCATTATTTTGGCGTATACCATAAAATCGGTGCAACTCCCACGGTCTGACTACCAGTTACAGTCCCCAGGGGGTTATTTCTCCATAAGACCCTAGTACTGTTCGTGGTCTTTGCAGTTGTGTCGCACGTGCATTCGGCTTCTGTGTACGACTCCGGCCTCAGTCTCTACCTGGGGGAGGGGGTGGGCTGGGCAGCTCGGTTCTCCTGCCTGTGAGCGTCGCACGCACTATGCTTGTCGCAGCTCTACACAATGCTTGTCGCAGCTCTACACATTTCACGCACCGGGCGCCACGTGTTTGAGTATATCTCACGCACCCTGAATCTCGTACAGGCATGGTACCGGTGTTCACCTCACACACTTTGTTTTTGAGAGTCACACACAACACGCTTATGTTTCCGAGTATCTCACACTATTCCTGCGTCTGTGAGCATCTTCCATGTTATTTTTTTCATTTATTTTATTTAATGCGATTTTATATAGCGCGAATATTATCCAAGGTGTCAGAGCGCTTTACAGGGGCATCACAGGCACACACCAGGCGTCTCGAGAGCGTCAGACTCGCCCATACTCGGCGTCTATCTCACACCCGTGTGTGTGAGCCTCTCGCGCTCTGAGCGGTTCACACGCACTGTACACGCTCGTATTCTCACACCAGGGTTACCCTGTGTGGTAAAATCACACACAGGGCTCGTTTGTTGGCACCTCACACCAGTTTCCCATGTTAAACGATCTTTTCCCACCTCACACTTCTGTGTTTCTATTCCTTCTCCACCTTCCCGTGTGTGAGGAGCCCCACGCATTACATACAAAATGCTTCATGTGTTTGTCTCCCACATACTTGAGTTTGTTGTGCTTGTGTTGTGAGCATCTCATGCACTGCTCTTTTGTGACCTCGTGCGGTGTACTCGCTTGGAAATGTTTCTCACAGTTTTCAAGTATCTCCCTCGGGCTCTCGTGCTGTGTTCATCGCAAACACCACACTTCTGAGTACCACCCACACACAGCCACCTCGTTCTGTATATCGAACTATGCTCATCATTGTGCATTTCCCGCTCCACATCAGGGCTTCTCGCGCGTGTACCTGTATCTCACACACGCCCGCGCATCCTAGCATCTGGCATGCTGCAAGCTTTTCATATTTGTAAGGTTCTCGCACCGTGCGTCTCCTTTTGCACCTCACTATGATACAGGCGTGAGGCGTCTCATAACTCACTCACCCTCACTCACACTCACTCACACTCAGTCACTCTCACTCACACTCAGTCACCCTCACTCACCCTCACTCACCCTCACTCACCCTCAACCCCTCACTCACCCTCACTCATCCTCACTCACCCTCAACACCTCACCCTCACCCTCACCCACCCTCAACCCCTCACCCTAACTCACAATAACCCTCCCTCACCCTCACCCTCACTCACTCTCACTCTCACTCACCCTCAACACCTCACTCACCCTCAACACCTCACTCACACTCAACTCCTCACTCACCCCCACCCTCACTCACCCTCAACACCTCACCCTCACACAGTGCAATAGGTCTCACAGGATTTTTAGTTAAAGCTTTTACAAATGTTTATTGCTTTTTTGATTTGTAATTCTTTAGCATTGGCTACAAAAAATAAAAATGCAAAAGATTTACAACAAAAAACCCATAAACAATTCTAAATGCACTAACTCTAATGCTGCGAGACCTATTGCATTTCCAATGCTTGTTTAGAGTACTAACCATCATTTCTATGTAAATAAGACCCTTTCATTTCTATAATTTCTAAAGGAAATGCTTTAGGTATTACAGTTTTGATTACATCAAGATGACGTCAGGCATGCCACACTTTTGCAATAAATATAGAATGTTAGCAATCTAGTTGTTTCTTTCTGCGCTTCTTTTTCCTCTTTCTGCACCTCTCTTGCCTCGTTCTGCACCTCTCTTTCCTCATTCTGTAGCTCACTCTCTTCTATCTGAACATCTCTTGCCTCTTTTGCACCTCTCTTGCCTCTTTCTGCACCTCTCTTGCCTCTTTCTCGACATCTCTTGCCTCTTTCTGCACCACTCTTGCCTCTCTCTGCACCTCTCCTGCTTCTTTCTGCACCTCTCCTGCTTCTTTCTGTACCCCTCTTGCCTCTTTTTGCACCTCTCTTGCCTCTTTCTGCACCTCTCATGCTTCCTTCTGCACTTCTCATGCCTCTTTCTGCAGCTCACTCTTTCTTCTGCACCACTCTTGCCTCTTTCTGTACCTCTCATGCCTCTTTCTGTACTTCTCTTGGTCCTTTCTGCAACTCACTCTCTTCTTTCGGTACCTCTCTTGCCTCTTTCTGCAACTCACTCTCTTGTTTCTGCACCTCTACCGCCTCTTTCTGCACCTCTCTTGCCTCTTTCTGTACACTTCTTGCTCTTTCTGCACCTCTCTTGCCTCTTGATGCACATCTCTTCACTCTTTTTGCTCTTTTCTTGCCTCTTTTTGCAGCTCATTTGCTTCGTCCTGCACATTTCTTCCTCTTGCTGTACCTCTCTTGACTTTCTACACCTCTTACCTCTTATGCATCTCTCTTGCCTCTCTCTACACCTCTCCTCCCTCCTTCTGCAGCTCACTCTCTTCTTTCAGCACCCCTCTTTATGCACCTCTCTTGCCTTTCTGCACATCTCTTGACTCTTTCAGCACCAGTCTTGTCTCTTTCTACACCTCTCTTGCCTCTTTCTGTATTTCTCTTGCCTCTTTCTTCACCTCTATTGCCTCTTTCTGTACCTCTCATGGCTTTCTGCACCTCTCTTGCCTCTTTCTGCACTTATCTTACCTCTTTCTACACCCCTCTTTCTACACCTCTCTTGCCTCTTTCTACACTGGCTTCTTTCTGCACCTCGCTAGCTTCTTTCTGCACCTCTCTTGCTTCTTTCTGCACCTTTCTTCCTTTTTCTGCATTTTTCTTGCCTCTTTCTGCATCTTTCTTCCTCTTTCTGGATCTCTCCTGCCTCTTTCTGCACCTCTCTTGCCTCTTTCTGCACCTCTCTTGCCTCTTTCTATACCTCACCTGCTTCTTTCTGACCCTTTCTTCTTCTTTCTGAACCTCACTCTCTTTTTTTGAAACTCTCTTGCTTCTTTCTGTGCCTCTTGCTTCTTTCTACACTTCACTTCTTTCTGCACCTCTCTTGCCTCTTTCATCACTTCTCCTACTTCTTTCTGCACCTCTCTTCCTCTTTTTGTACCTCTCGTTTATTTTCTGGACTTTCTTGCCTTTTTCTGTACTTCTCTTTGCTTCTTTCTGCATCTTTCTTTCTCTTTCAGCACGTCTTACCTATCTAGGTGTAGTTAGAAATTATCATTTTTAAAAACTTTGAAATTCACTGAAAAAACACCAGTTCCAGGGATGTTATAGTTAGAAATCAGCATTTAAAAAACATTAGAAATTCACTGAAAAAAATCACTGGCGTCAGGGACATTATAGATATAAATTAGCATTTAAAAAACCTTAGAAATTCACTGAAAAAAACATAGGTTTCAGGGACATTATAGTTAGAAATTAGCCTTTAAAAAAACGTAGAAATTCACTGAAAAAACATAGGTTTCCGGGACGTTATAGTTAGTTGGACATTTCACTAGTACAAAACCAGAGAAATTCGCCCGTTATAGTTAGTTGAGCTGACTATAACTCGCGGCTTCGCAATGCACTGCTGATGATGTCACATATTACATCAGTCATGACATGGTCAGTGACAGCACTGATGACATCTCAAATGACATCACTAATGACATCATCCATGTGACAGAGCGCCTCATAGGGGATTGGCGGGGGCACTCTGTCCAGCAACAGGAGGAGGATTTGTTCGAGCTGCAGACACACACACGTCAGTACGAACCCAAGTGGGCGGGGTCTGCAGCTTCACTTTACCAGCCTGGACTTCATGATGAAAAAAGAAGACAGTTCCCGGTCTTTCTCCCAGCCGCTTTCTGCCCACAGCATGCACGGACACCAATAGCATGAGTAAGTATCGGCATCATTGTGAAGTCACACCCCAGGATTCACTGGCTTGGCATCTTGCCAAGTGGCGGTTCTGCGTTTTCCCGACGCTGAGAGTTTCTCCAAAGGTTGCCACTGTAGCGCCAAACTCTTGCGGACGGGTGCTCTAGGTGCTAGTGGCCGCACCAAACATCTCCAACCAATTTATTCTCTCTCAGAAAAGATAAGAGCCCACGCAGGATCATTGGGGTTTGTAGTCTTTAATTAAGTACAGATGAGCGGCATGACGCGTTTCAGCGTATCGCCTTTTTCAATGCACACACATATCAAGGGAGCCTGACTCCCGATACGCGTTGATGTAAACTCTTAAAATAAAGAAGCCTGAAACAACGATACCCTTGTTCGAGTGCCGGATGATTTCCTTTTGTTGTGAAATGGATATCCTATTTTGAATATATATATATATATATATATATATATATATATATATATATATATATATATATATATATATATATATATTCAGCTCCAAAGAACCCCCTCCCCAGCCAGGGAAGGAAGCGGCCGTACTCGCGTGAAATTTTCAAAGTTATTTTATTGCACAAACAACAGGACACGTTTCGGCAGACGTGCCTTTTCCTCTGTGTCACCGTGCAACAAGCGTTACCGCCATTTAAGCTTGCATTTCAAAATTGATTACACATTTTTTTCCCATGTGAATGCATTGACATGAAAGACAGACAAATTCTAAGTTACGACTATGGCGGCCATTTTAAAGTGGTGTACATAATACTTAGTACCTTAATAACCATTATTACAATCATGAGTTATTATCCTGCCATATTCACAAGTCGTATATTGAGTCTATCATGAAAACAAAATATAAAGAAAGAATTTGACTTAGTTCACAGAATTGAGCCCTGTATGGGCATAGAGACAAATGTGACAAATTCATTAAAACAGCTCAGAAGAATGATAATTCTCACAATCATTCATTTTCAATTTATGCAACACTCCTAGGTATCAGGATCATGGAATTATTTACATGTGTATTAGCAGCAAAATTTTCTACACACCTATGTCATCAGAAACGTCTAGGAATAAGAAGATGTTATTATTCTAGATGAATAGAAAGCTCTTCTTCAGAATTAAGACCAAATGGGATGACAGTATGTAAATCGATAATGTACCTTGATTCCAACCTGCGTAATTTCTGCAGTCTATCACCACCTCGATCACTCAATGGAATATGATCTATGCAATAATACTTCAATTGTGTTCGATCACTATTGTGGACTTCAGAAAAATGCCTCGCCACTGGATAAGTGGGATCTCTGTTTTCAATTGCTCTGGCATGCTCTAAAATTCTTTTTTTGGCAGGGTGTTTAGTACTGCCAACATAAATTTTCAAGCAGGGGCAAATTAGGAGCCTGACTCCCGATACGCGTTGATGTAAACTCTTAAAATAAAGAAGCCTGAAACAACGATACCCTTGTTCGAGTGCCAGATGATTTCCTTTTGTTGTGAAATGGATATCCTATTTTGAATATATATATATATATATATATATATATATATATATATATATATATATATATATATATATATATATATATATATATATATATATATATATACATACATGTTTTATAGAGCACGAAGGGCATTTGAGCATTTTCCATGAGCAAACGATTACACCACATTAGGTCAGAGGTATTTTATTTTAAGTACAGAAGATCAGGGGCCTAATTATCATCCTGGCAGTCCAAGGACTGCCAGAGATATGGGTGAGATATTCAATGAAGAAGAAAAAAGGTTACAGAGATGTAATAGTTATCGTTAGGGTCATATTTCACTCTTACAAAACCAGTGAAATTCAGCAGTTATAGTTACATGAGCTAACTATAACTTACGTCCCGCAATGCACTGCTTATGACCACATATTTCATCACTCATGATATGGTCAGTGACATCACTGAGGGCATCATGCAGTGAGTGTTGGTGTTTTGTAAACGTTTCTGAGACTTAAAGATACATACTAAGCTACTACAAAGTTAAATTACTATACTTTGTGTACTACTGAGTGATACCACTTCTAACATATATTATACTAGCTTACCCGTCGCGCGTTGCTGCGATCTCCGAAGAAAGGAAATTCAAGGAAACTCGTCATGATAACGTTCAATTTACATTGTGTCATTTTTAATGAAACTTATTCATTTTAATATGGAAAACATTTCAAATTGTCGTTTTAATTCTATTTATTTATTCGAGTGCTTGTGGATACACGATTTGTTGTTTTTCCGTCTGGTGCGTACATCAGTATTCGAAAGATTATGATGGCCCTGGGGGGGGCCGATATTTTAAAAAAATGTATGCCAGAAACCTTCGTGGGAGTGTACTTAACAACTTCCCAAAGTTTCATGGCAATCGGATGAATGGTGTTTTAATTCTATTTATTTATTGGAGTACTTGTGGATACACGATTTGTTGTTTTTCCGTCTGGTGCGTACATCAGTATTCGAAAGATTATGAGGGCCCTGGGGGGCTGATATTTAAAAAACTTTTATGGCAGAACCCTTCGCGGGAGTGTACTCAACAACTTCCCAAAGTTTCATGGCGGTCGGATAAATGGTGTTTTAATTCTATTTATTTATTCGAGTGCTTGTGGATACACGATTTTTTGTTTTGCCGTCTGGTGCGTACATCAGTATTCGAAAGATTATGATGGCCCAGGGGGGCCGATATTTAAAAAAAAAATGCCAGAAACCTTCGCGGGAGTGTACTCAACAACTTTCCAAGTTTCATGGCGATCAGATGAATGGTGTAGTAATGCATAAAGGACAAACAGACAGACAGACAGACAGAAATACGTTCGTTTTTATATATATAGATGAGTGGCTGTGTGTTTATATGGGTGTGATCGGCTGTCTGGCTGAATGGGTGTTTGAATAGATGTGTGAGTGGGTGTATGAATGATTGTTTGGGGGGTGTGGTTCAATGGATCTGTAACTGGGTTTGTGTGTGGTTGTATAATATTTTGTGAGTGGCTGTGTGCATGGAAGAGTGGGTGTATGAGTGGCTGTAGGGGTGACTGAGCGGCTGTTTGAGTGAGTGACTGGGTGTGTAAGCTGCTGTATGGGTGAATTTGTGGCTATTTTATTGGGTGTTTGGTTAAGTGAGTTGGTGTATGAGTGGCTATAATGGAGAGTAAGCGTGTGAGAGTGGCTGCATGGGTGAGTGAGAGGGTGTGTGTGTTTGTAGGGATGTGTGAATGGGTATGTAAGTGGGTGTGTGAGTGGTTGTATGGGTGAGTAGGTGGCTGTGTCGAGAGGCTGTATGGGTGAGTGAGTGAGTGTCTGCGTAGTTGTATGAGTCTGTGAAAGGGTATGAGGAAGGTTGTGTGAGTGGGTGAATGAGAGGTTGTATGGGTGTATGAGTGGGTTTGTGAGTGGTCTGTAGATGATGTCATTTGAGATGTAATCAGTGATGTCACTGACCATGTCATTGGTGATGTAATCGCATGTTAATTCCCATAGACTCTTTATAAACGGCTGCAGGCCGAATCACTGGAATTGCACCAAATTTGGCAGAAAGATAAGTTTTGGTCCGCCGATTGTGCTTTTTGTTATTTGGTGTAAATCTGTTCAGTAGTTTGCGAGATATTAAGGAAAATGCAAATTTGTATATGAGTTGCTATAACTACTTCACAAATAATAAAAAGCTTGTGCAGAGATCTGAAGAGCTCTGATTGGCTGCAAACACTTGAACCAGGAAGTGTTAGCTGCCAACACTTGAACCAGGAAGTGTTGGCAGCTATTTTAGGACTATGCAACAGCCTAATCCCAAAAACAAAAGAAAGAAACGGGGGCAGGGTACGAATACCCTGACCCTTTAGTTCAGGTGCTGGGGACCCAGTCAAGGCAAAAAAATCAGATTTGTTTTAAATTCACAGGGAAATTTGCTAAAATCACCGGTAATTTAAAAAAAAAAAAAAACAAGCGTGGTCTCCAGTGCTTGTTTTTTAAGAAACCCCTAGGTGGGCAAGGTCTTGGGGCTTGCCAATATTTGTAAAATAAATAGAGGGGGTGCACGTGGCCCCGTTATAATCAATCAGGATCTGTAAATCATGGCTGCTTCACCTGTAAGAGTCTGTGGGCTTTATGCTGTTGGATCATGTTGCCTGTGCTTATTGGTTGAACATCCAGGTCTTGAGGTCCTTGCTGAACTGCTGAAGCAATGGTGAGGCTCTGAGGGGGAGGGTGTTCCTGGTCTTTACCACCAGGTAGGAGAAGGAGCGGACTCCGCATGAAATTCTTTAACTTGGGCTTGGGTAGCTTTGGCTCCGGTACAGTCAGGGAAGTGTGGAGTGGACCGTGACTCAGGCTCCACAGACAAGCGAGGCCTGGTGTGCTGACGCTCCTGAATCTCCCAAACGCTCCCGAACCTCGTATGACTTTGTCAGGCGCAACAAAGTCAAAGACCTTTTCATCTTTTTCGATTTTGTATACTTGGGGGACTTACCAAATGACTTTGAGTGAGCCGATGATCGCTGGGTGCAGCCCTGCAAACAATCCCGGGATCTTGAGCATTGTGGGGTCATCTGACAACGGGTGGCAAGGAGCTCCAGGGAATACTCAGCGCCTTGGGGTGCATGGTATGGCAGTCCTCACACATTTTGGAGTCGTGGTCATGCTCCAAGCACCACAAGCATACCAACTGGGGGTCTGTCATGGACTGTCTGGGACAGGCATCATATGGTTTGAAATGATCCGGCTTCTTAGGTGACGTTCCCACACCAGGAGAGAAGTTAGAAAAAAACTGGTAAAAAAATGACTGAGGGTAGCTCTGATTGCATCAGCGTATCTAGCGCAGAAAGGAAAGAACAGATGTCTGCACGCCGGGGTACTGCGCATGTCAATTCCACCTTCAAGCCTTCGAGCCGAATTATGCTACAGAGGTACTGCTCAAAAAACGTATGGTGTAGTCTGATGCATGGTGATTATTCTAAGGTAATGAATTTGTGACTAGACGTCTCTATCAGATCCACAGGGCAGAGATCACCCAAGACGCATGTTTTAGTTGGAAGGTTGCAAAACATTGCCCTTTATGGAACACTCTGAGAGTTAACAACACACTTCAATACACCACGTAATTTTAATTCAGGAAAGAAATTCACCAGTGGAGAATATTTCCTGGATATGTTACAAATGGAGGCTGGTGTGTGAACAAAGTGCCAAGAAACCAAAAATTGGGCAAACAGTGCTCTATTAAAATATCAGGGAACATAACATAACACTCAATAGGGAATGATACATTTTACATTTGAGCAAACATTTGTGCAGGGTTGTTAGGGTACAGAAAATACTTAAGTAGAATTTAAGTATCGTGTATCACATCTCTTATATCTGCCTTCTTCTATGGCACCTGTTATGGTTATGGCTTAGCAAAGCCTGACAGCTTAGGAATGGTGAGCCTCCCCAAGGTACCAAGCTACTGTTTTTGTCAAATATTTAGTCAACGTGCATGTCCCTGTTTTAGAAGTTCTGGGGTAGTCAGATTCTTCAACAATTTCCTTGTCATAATTCATCACCTTCTCTTCTAAAGAGCACTAAGCAACCTAGGTGCTCTGCAAGTCAGCTCTCCTCTGTGAAGATACAGTGAAACAGGTACAATGTATCTCTCGCTAAACTAATTTTTTCCATGCGCCAGAATTTAGTGCACGCCTTACAGTATCGCCTGGAAGATTCCTGACGAACAGCAATTACAAGATTAGTGTTTGCTTATCAAATGGAATTTTAAACTATAATTGCATATTCTTAAAGGCGTGTTCTCAAAGGCGCTGAAAAAATACAGTACAGCACAAACTTAGTGTACATTCTCCTGCATCCTCTCCCAATCCATGATCCAAAAAATAAACATTTCCACGATCAGAGTTGCTCAATTTCTGTTTTTCTGTCATTTTATTCCTTTTTTCTCAGAGAACAATCGATTCAGGATAATAGTGACTGTACCCGATGGTAAGAAAAAGGTAGAGCTATGTCTCAAAAGCATTTAAAATCTCATTATTGTTGCTTCCTGTGATCATACAACAGTTAAAACACATAATTTGTTCCACAAAACCACTATAAGGTAGGGCTATACATGGCGTGTGAATCTATAACGGGTTCATGATGAGAAAATAAAGATCTGTATGCTGATGTTCCAAAATCCGAAACGCATCAAACATCTAGATTGACAGTGAGACAATCCAAGCACTGTTTGCTCTGCCATTTACTCAGAGGGTCTGTACTCCATTGCTCCTTTTAAGAGAGGAGAACAGGGAGTCATGAATTTGTACAGAAAAGAAGGGACTTTGCAATACAGTTCTGTTTATAGATAATACATGAACCCACTGACAGGAGAGGAGGATGACGGGGAACACACATGACTGACAGAAAGGAGGATACAAAACTTCTAGGCATCATGGAAGAGCAAGTCATTTTTGAACCTCTGGGCCACTCAGCATTTGGAGTGGCAGCAGAGCTCCTAGTAAATACCTATAACACACAGTTCAGTATTTTCCAGGTGTGGTATTTCGTTCCCATTACAAGCTACGCAGGTTGAATTGGGGTAACCATACACCAAAAAGTATCCTATATGTTAACCAAGCAAAAACACACAAAACACCCCACAAGTGGGTAGGAGGCTTGAATCTAAAAGATAGAAACAGTTCTTACTTTGTTTGTTAGACCCTCAACTACTCTATTGGTGGTATGCTTTATCACTGGGTCTCATCCCGGTTCCTTAAAATGAGGATAGGCTCCGCTATATTCCAGGAAGCACTTTGGCAAGTTTCTGCTGGTGTCTTAGAATAAAGATACCTTTGAACACTGTATATCCTTTATTAGTGGTGTTCCTAGAATGATTAAAAGCAATAAAAAAGAGGGTATGTTAGATATAAAGGTTCCGAGTTTACCTCATACCTTGCAGCATCACAGGTTTAGCTATCATAGGTATGTTTTAACTTGCACGTTCATAGTTTGTCTATTGTTGTTTCTTTTTGTGTTTACCCAATATGTCAAGCACATTGTTTAAGGGTGATCACTGAATGGAATGTGCTACTTTTGGGCACTACAGAGGTGCATGGATTGTTTAATACAAGTGTATTATTATTTCTTTACAGGACAAGAACTTCGTTGGAAAAGGGCGATGGAGCCTTTGTATGTTGCATGTTTTATGTTTACATGTGTTGTGGTTGTTTTGACTAACTCTAGTTAGGCTAACTGACATACTTGCATGAGACATCGATTCCGGGGCATTATAGTGTAAGTCCTGATGAAAGCCCTGGACCCTATGGTCCACACAGTATAAAGAGGAAACATGTTGACTCCACATAGGGTGTAGGACCATTATCTTTAATACACCCCTTTATTGTATTGCTTTTAATCATACTACAGGAACAATAGTATTAAAGGGATACCCAAGTGTTCAGAGGTATTTTTATTTTAAGACCCAGCAGGATATTTTCCAAAGTGCACCCTGGAATATGGTTGAGCCCATCCAGGTTTTAAGGGACCATGATGAGACATGACGATGAAGTATACCACCAATAGGGTGGCTGAAGATCTAACAAACAAAACAAGAAGTGCTTCAATCCTTTAGAGTCAAGCCTCTGGCCTACTTGTGGGGGTTTGCTATCTTTGTTTGGTTAACATATGGGAGGACGTATCTTCTCCATCTCCTCTTACCCCCACTTCCCCTTGTATTCATTGACCCTCTGGTCACCATCTGCAAAATCGTTTACAGAATATGGTTAACTCATTACACTGAGTTTCCCCGTTATAAGCAGCAAATCATGGAATCTTGCATTTTTCGTCTCATACATTGTAACAAGTAGTTTTGGTGTAAAAAATCTGCTGATCAGATTTTCAAACCCCCAATTTGGACGCAACCTCCAATTAGCACCAAATCAGGATTACTGAGCTTCTCAGACTGAGATAATAAGTCTTCAACCTACTCACCTGCAGGACTGTGTATGCTTTCCATTTCTGTATTGTTTTCGGGATCCATACAATAGGATACTTCTTCTTCCTTTATGCTGAATGAAATAATCCCATGCTCTGAAATACAAAAAAACAATACAGTATGATATAAAATTATGTCTATCTACTTAAGGGAGGCTGCCACTGTTATTGCTTAGCAGGTGAGGTTGAAACCTAGAGGCCAAATTAAAGAGATTTTGTAGCTGTCAAGGTCAAAGACAAGAATTGTTGCTCTTCCTTCCTAACAGTATGGGTAGAGTAGTTTGGTTGGGAAGGTAGCTGAGATGACAGTGTTAGCTCAGAATATGGGGTTAAGAAAAATGCAGAAATGTTCTATATTGTTGAGGAATTTAACAAGCCGGAGAAAAATATCCAAACATTTATGCTGGAGCTGAACTTAATATGAAACAACCTAAAGAAAAGTCAATTTTCTTCTCAAACAACATTTCCTCATCGAAGGCATGTCAAACATATTTGCCTATACAACACCATAGAATCCAGATGACAGCATCCAAGCGTGTCACCACATCATGATTTTCTTACTCCTGGACCTTGAGGATTTGTTTTAAGACCTCCTTAAGATCCTTTAATAGCTCTTCCAAAGGCCATCCAATGTGTCCTATTATATTACCTGTCAACAAAGCCACAATCTCCCACAAACAAGGGTTATATCTAACTAGAAGGAACAAAGCATCTGATGTCTGAAGTGCTCAGCTACTTGAAAAAACAAGCATTTGAAATGCAAGCGGTCTTGCATTTGTTTGAGTTAGAGCTTTTGGCATTGTAAATGGTAATGTCTTATCTTCATGTTCACACAGTAAAACCATGCTACATTTAATTCACCAATGAGACATACACTGTCTGGTGTGTTAATTCATCAGTGAACACTGTAGCATGTTCATCAGTGACACGCACACTTTCAGGAGTGTTTATGGTCTATTAAAAAAAAGGAAAGGCATTACCAGTTATATATAAACATTCTGTGTTTTGACAAATTGTTTACACCATGGAATTAGATTTGCATTTTTGAGTGCAAATATATTTTTTTCTTAGTTTTTTTTTGGGGACATGCAATCAGTTAATCGTCCACCTACATTTTTACAATCCCCTCGTGAGCGGTCAATCAAATGGAAGATTTGGTATAGGGCTTTTACACAGTATTTAGGGTCTATGGGAGGAAATTGTTATTGCCCAGAAAGGAAAAGATTTCTCCTTGAGCACAATTTAGGTTTTGATGGTCAAACAATTTTCAAACACTTTCCTCCATTTCAACGAACCTCTGATGATGAAGAAGAGTTGGGACGGGTATCAGGAGGCAGTTCGGAAGTTGGAGAAACAACTTGATGTGACACCTAATCTAATTGTCATAGACATACGTTTTTCACAAGAGAGCAACATCAGAAGGAGTCAATAGACTCATATGTGGCAGCCTTATGCATCCTAGCTGCTTCATGGATCAATTGATTCGGGATCAAATTGTGGTCAGATGTTATGACAAGAAAGTGCAGGAGAAACTGCTCACTTACAAAAATCCATCTTTGAATGAAACAATAGACATTGTCAAAAGTGTTGAAATATCTCAAAAGTTTTCAAGAGAATTGATAAATATAGAGAGTGTAGGGGCAATGTTTGAACAGGGTTCTGCTAAGGGTGACAACACTAAATCTTATACCAATAGAAGTGATCAGAATGAGTTTTTTAAGCAAAAGAATATTTGTTTTAGGTGTGGGTACTCTCAACATTTTCCTAGTGGTCGTCCTTGCCCTGCAAAAAGTGCAACATGCAAGATATGTGGGAGACTTGGTCATTTTGCCAAAGTGTGCTAAGCAAAAAAGAACAAAGTAAACGTAGTAGCTGAGGACTCAGGTGAAGATATGGCGGGCTAATAGATGGAACGAGGGACATGGTTTTGGTTTTATATGATGAGAGTAAACAAGAGTGTAAAGACCCATGCTCTTATTTTCAGGTGGGTGGGAAGTCCCAGAGATTATTAGTGGATTTTGGGGCTAAAATGACCGGTCGGATCTCATGGGGTTGTGGCATTGATTAATTTCGGCTCCTTTGATGGGAGGTGGAATCTTACTGTACGGGGGTAATAAACTGTATCCGCAGGGGTTGGTTATGGCCTGGGATCGGATCGAACAGCCAGGTGCAGGGGAGGAGATTATCAAAGGGCCTGATCGTGCGCAAGGGATGAAAGGGTATGTGGGCTCAGCACGGGAAGTGGCTCCGGGGCAGGGTCGCGCTGAGGATGCTATATGACTCTAGCATGTGTGCTTCGGGGCTGCCAGCGCGTGGGGGATGATTGCGAGGTCGGGAAGGCGTGCAGGCGATCGGCAATGTTATGAACTGGCCACAGTGTCTAAAATGTCTGCCGCTTACGCGCTCGCAAAGGCCTAAGTGGGACAAGATGGCACCGGTAAGGTTCACATCGCAATCTAATATTTAACACTGGCGCGGGAATTGCGGTGGCGGCTTCCTGCCGCAAAGGCTTTTGGGGCTTGTGGTCCTCCCCTCGCAGCGGCCGCGCTAAAGTGGTGAGGAGCTGCGGCGGCGGGGGGTGACCAACAGCGGGACCACGAACAGCAAGCCGGCAAAGAGAATGCCCCCGAGAGAGTCAATAGACCGCTAGACAGATCACAAACCTCTACTTGGTATTCTGAGTGGGGATGTCATTAGAGATTTGACTCCAAGGTTTGCAAGGCTCACTACAAAACCTCTTCAATACAATTTGAGGTAGAACACATTCCTGGTGGGAAGAATATTAGGGCAGACTATTTGTCAAGGTCTCCTCTAAGTGTGCCCCAGGTTGAACCTGAGTAGGAGGATCAAGAGTTCCTTATAGCAGCAGTGAATGTGTGTTTCGAGAGTGCTTTCGATAGAGGTGAATAGATGGAGAGTATGGTCAAAGATTATGTTTTTAGAAAGGAGCACAAGTATGCTGTGTGTGGATGGCCTCTACTCTTCATCCCAGTGTCCAACCATTTTTCAAGATTTCAGAAGAGTTAACATTAGAGGATGATGATCTTATCATGAGGGGTGACAAGTTTATTCCCCCGGTTTCTCTTAGACGGTGTATAATACATGAAGGTCATTTAGGGCAAACGGTCAGTAAGGGAAGGATTTGTAGCGTGTATTAGTGCCCCTGCATGGACAGAGAAATTATAAATATTGGCAGAGATTGTGTCATCTGTGCAACTAGCAATAAGGCACTTAAAACTGTCACTCCTCCTTTAGATCCTGTAGACCTCCTGGAGAGACCTTGGTCCAAACTTCCTGTATATTTCATTAGACCTTTCAGTGCTCTGCCAACTAAATGCAAATATATTATAGATGTGGTAGACTACTACCACAAGTGGTGGGAGGTAGAATTTGTCCAAGAACCTAACATAATATTGTTATTTCTTTTTTCAACTGAAGGCTTACCTAAAGAGCTGGTCTCTGACAATGGGGTTAAATTAGTGTGTAGAGAAATTAGGCAGTTTCTGTTCAAAGCTGGTATTACACATCAAAGGGTGGCGTTGTACCATCCACAAGCCAATGGTTTTGTAGAGAAAAGGAATAGAACTTTCAAAGATTGCATCAAATGGGCAGTTCAGAATGGTGTTAATGTGCCTACCACAGTGGAAGAAAAGCTCTTTGCCCATCGTACCAGTCCCAATGCCATTTCGAACAAGACACCATTTGAGATTATGAGAGGTTGAGTGCCTACTAGTGTTTTTTTTCCTGCATGGCTGAAAGAAAACAGATCTGGTTCTTCTCATAAATGTGATAAAGACAAGTGTATTTGCCCTTTGGTGGAGATGGCACAACGTAAGGTAAAATACAATTTTGATGATTAACATGGTGGGAGCAAGCATGGTAATGCCATCATGAAGGGCGATTGGGTTCACATAAAAAAACCTTCTCATGTGTCCAAAGGCCAGTCTAGATTGAGGGAGCCGGTACAAGCTGAAGTTGTGTGCGGTCATTTCATCAAGGTGAAGGTAAGTCTCGTTTACGTTTATTAGTCTTTATTTCAACCGCACTGATCATAAAAGACAATAAACACTATCAAAGAATACAAGTGTAAAATCCAGTTCTCAACAAGGGCTGTACGTAGAAATATGATAAACATGTTAAAAAGACAAGCAATTTATATATCAATTAAAAAAGCTTAAACAGGCTTTTTTACAGTAAAAAACTAAAATCGCTGCAGGCTAATAACAATTCATATAGTAATCTATACCAGCGGGTCCCAATACTGGTTAAGAAGTATAATAAATAACTGGGCTGGAGAGCTAAGCAGAAGACAGTGTCTAACTAAGCACTGTTGCAGTCTGCTTGCTTTCAATCTTGCTTCTAATTCTCCACACCCAGCCTAAAAACTTTGCTATAGCAATCAAAGTCAAAGTCAAAGTCAAAAGCAAGCTTTATTCGATTAGTTAAAATCATAAAAGCAACACGACAATACAAATTTGTAAAAAATGTCACAAAGTTCATATAGTTAAGATCATTAAAAAGTCAAGCCCAATAGCAGTGTCTAGTACATTCAAGTAATTAAAAAGTTAGTACAAATACAACTCGATCACAATATAAAAAATGAGAAAAGTTAAAAAACGTTAACAGAGTCTGCAGTATAATGGGATCACCCTTCCAAGTACCTCGGGGATAGCTTCCTGGCCTTCGTACGCATGGCTGCGACCAGAAAGCTAGCAACCCCGAAGACTGTCCTAGGGCTACCCAGTAGCTGTAAGTAAAATAGGGCTGGGCGTACTTGTGCAAAACCTGCTTCTCTTAAGATGGGGGCCAAAAACTGCATTCTGCACTTCTTAAAATGATCGCAATTGCCTCTTGTGCGCTGGTCTTGAATATTCGCAGTGCAGTAGCACTCAACCTAGTACCCAAGTACAGACAAATTGGTTTAAGCAATTTGCACCGTGAAGGCTTTGGTCGGTAACGTTCCTATCCGGAACTGGAAAAAACGTTTCCTGTTGGTGGGCTTGTTTACAAAGTCCCTAAAGTCTTCATACAGGGGTTACGGCTTGTTTAGAGGAAGGTACTGGTCAAAGATGATAAGTTAGAATGACACAGATTACCAGTTCTGATCACAGCCCAGTAAGCTGACCGGGTCTTCCCCTAAATGCCTCATGCCCATATTCACCAGGGAGCTTTTCACCTGTTGTAACCATCTGATCTTGTGAGAGGTATCGGCATCTCTGATGTCTTTGAGAGCTAGGGCATAGTGGGCTAATTCTGGGGTAGACCAAAGGCTTCTCCAGTAGGTCAGTGGTCTGAACCTAGCAACCTCTACCAGGGAATAGCACCCCAAATCAGAATATAGAGGTATAAGAGGTGTACTTGGGGGGAGGCCTACCAAACCTCTCAAAAAACTTTTTAGGGCCTGGGCTAGTGAGGACAGGTTTTCAAAACCCCAACGTTCTGCCCCATACAGAATAGAAGCCATAACCTTGGTGTTATACATCTTAAGTGCAGGACCGACCGGCTTAGTCTGGGAGAGCCTGTGTTCTTTCAAAATCACTCCTGAAAGCTGGGAATGCTTAAGCGCCATCATTTCTATCTGAGGTTTCCAGTCTAGTTTGTGGCCTATGTTTACTCCAAGGTAAGTAAATAAATGTGTTTGTTCCAATAGCTCATAATTCATAACAACCCTTGACTTGATTTCTTTGTGATTGTGCAACACCATAAGGAATATGCTACTTACCAGTATGCATCTGTTCTTGGCATGTAGAGCTGCAGAGTTGTACACTTAGCAATAGATCGCCACCTGGTGTTGGGCTCGGATGATTGCAGGTTGTTGTCTTCTTGGAAGAAGTCTTTGTAGTCACGAGATAGGTGACTCCTCCCTTGAACAGTACTGCGCAAGGTCATCGACTCCATCCTCAGATTGTATTTCGCCATGATGGGAAATGATGGAGTTAGTAGAAGTAAAGAGAAAAGATGTCAATGCGTGTGCATCTAAGTAAGATGAGTACTGGAACGGATACAAGTCCCGGGGAGGCGGGAGGGCGTGTACAACTCTGCAGCTCTACATGCAAGAACAGATGCATACTGGTAAGTAGCATATTCCGTTCGAGGCATATGAGCTGCAGATTGTACACTTAGCAACGATTGTGCAGCAGTGTCTCCCCTAGTGGTGGTCACTTGTATCCGTTGCAGCATACTGAAATAGTGTTTTAAGGACAGCTTGGCCTACTGCAGCTTGCTGCTTGGCTGCACGTCAACACAATAGTGTTTCGTGCAGGTGTGTATGGTAGACCATGTTGCTGCCTTGCATATGTCCTCTAGTGGTATGAAAGCCATAGATGTTCCTAGTTTGAGAGTGGAGTGCGCTCTAGGAGAAACTGTTAGTGTACGTTTAGCTTTTTGATAGCATATTTGAATACACTTTACAATCCATCTGGCAATTCCTCCTTTGTGTGGGGAAGAGAAAGATACAAATAGTTGTTTTGTCTTTCTGAAGGATTTAGTCCTGTCTGTGTAGTATAAAAGAGCTCTTCTAACATCTAAGGTGTGTAAAGCCCTTTCCGCAACAGAGTCTGGTTTTTGAAAAAACACTGGTAACTTCACTGATTGGTTAACGTGAAAAAGAGTAATCACTTTTGGCAGGAATTTAGGATTGGGTCTAAGAACCACTTTGTTAGGGTGTATCTGAAAAAATGGTTCTTCTATTGTGAATGCTTGTATTTCACTAACTCTTCTGAGAGAGGTGATGGCAACAAGGAAGACAGTTTTCCATGTTAGGAATTGCAGTTCACACTTGTGTAAAGGCTCAAAAGGGGGGCCCATAAGCCTTGTAAGGACCAGGTTTAGGTTCCATACTGGTGCAGGTGGTAACCTAGGTGGGATTATTCGTTTTAATCCTTCCATAAATGCTTTTAATCGCAGGTGCTCTAAAGAGAGATAGATGCTGTCTATTTTGTAAATAGGCTGCAATTGCTGCTAGATGCAGTCGTATGGAAGAATAAGCCAAGTTGGACCTTTGTAGGTGTAGAAGGTAACAAATAATATTTTGGATGGAAACATTCAATGGATCAATGTGATTGTTTTTACAGTATATTGCAAATCTTTTCCACTTAACAGCATAGCATGCTCTAGTGGTGGGTCTTCTAGCTTCTTTAATTATATTCATACAGTCTGGTGGTAAATTTAAGTAGCCAAACTCTAAGACCTCAGGAGCCAGATCGCCAAATTCAGTTGGTTTGGTTCTGGGTGTCTTATTTCTCCATGGTTCTGAGTTAAGAGGGATGGCGTGAGCCGTAATTTCTGATGTGGAACCAGTGAGAGATCTAGTGGTGTGGTGAACCATGGCTGTCGTGCCCATGTGGGGGCCACTAGTATTAATTTGAGAGACTGTTGTCTGAGCTTGCGTACTACTAGTGGAATGAGTGGGAGAGGCGGAAAAGCGTACGCAAATCTGCCTGACCAGTTCATCCATATTGCATTCCCCTCCGACCGTGGGTGTGGAAAACTGGCGGCGAGGGTTGGGCATTTAGCGTTTTCGTGGGTGGCAAACAGATCTATTTGTGGTTGCCCCCACTTTTGGAAAAATGGTTGGAGAACCTGTGGGTGCAACTCCCATTCGTGAATCTGTTGTGACTGACGACTCAACAGATCTGCTATCTGATTGTGAATTCCTGGGAGGTGTTCTACAGTCAGGTGTATGTTTTGAGGGATGGCCCATCTCCAAATGTTCTGTGCAAGCTGGGACAGTTGCAGAGAGTGTGTCCCCCCCCCCTGTTTTTGTATATAATACATAGCTGTCATATTGTCCGTCCGGATTAGAACAGCTTTGGTTTGTACTTGTACTTGAAAAATCTTGAGTGCTAGGAAAATCGCTAGCAACTCTAAATGATTGATGTGGAACAGATTTTGTTGGCTGTTCCATTGGCCTTGAGTTGTATAGTGCAGAAGATGGGCTCCCCATCCTGTGAGGGATGCATCTGTTGTGAGCACTATTTGTGGAACAGGGTCTAGGAACGGCCGTCCCTTTGTCAAGTTTTTGGTGTTCCACCATTGCAGAGAGCGATATGTACGGCTGTCAACCAACACCAGGTCTGTGAGCTGGCCTTGAGCCTGATTCCACTGTTGTGCTAGACATTGTTGTAGTGGGCGCATTTGCAGTCTTGCGTGAGGAACAATGAAGATGCAAGACGCCATCATGCCTATTAGTTTCATGAACACTGGCTAGAAGAGAGTGCTGGCATTGAAAAAGGGAGACTAAGCTCTGAATGCTTTGAATCCTGGCTTGACTGGGATACGCTAGAGCTGCCGATGTGTCTATGATAGCTCCTAGATATTGGTGAACGTGCGAAGGCTCTAGGTGCGACTTGGTGTAGTTTATTGTAAACCCTAAGTCGTGTAATGTTTGTATTGTTTGCTTTGTGTGTTGTACACACTGGTTGAACGATCTTGCTTTTATGAGCCAGTCGTCGAGGTAAGGGAAGACATGTATCTGTTGTCTTCTGAGATGTGATGCTACTACTGCTAAGCACTTTGTAAACACTCGTGGTGCTGTTGTGACCCCGAATGGAAGGACTTTGAACTGATAGTGTTGTCCTTGTATGACAAATCTTAGATACTTCATGTGCGCAGGATGTATAGGAACATGAAAATAGGCGTCCTTTAGGTCTAGTGCTTTACGAAAGTCTCCCTGTTCTAGTAATGGGAGTACTTGTTGTAAAGTGATCATGTGAAAATGATCCGATTGGATGTAGTGGTTTAGGGGCCGGAGGTCGAGAATTGGTCTTAATGTCCCGTCCTTTTTGGGTATTAGGAAATACAGGGAGTAGACTCCTGTTCCTTGTTCCTGTAAGGGGACCACTTGAATAGCATCTTTTTGTAGAAGTGCTAGAACTTCCTGTTGAAGCAGAGTTATGTGTTCTGTGGACATTGGACGCTGCCTGGGTGGTATGTTTTGGGGGGTTGCTGTGAGTTCTAGGCAGTAACCATGCTGGATAATTTGTCTTACCCACCTGTCTGTTGTGATGGAATTCCAGACAGGTAGGAACTGTGATAGTCTGCCCCCGAAAGGAGTGGAATGCTGTAGGGGAGGCAGAGGGAAGTCACTGTTTGGGAGTGGAAGAGGAGCGGTTGTTGTTATTACCTCTACCTCTTCCCTTATTGTTGATGCCTCTGTACCCTCCTCTAAAGTAGCCTTTATTAGAGGGGGTTTGTGTATGTGTTTTAAAGATGATGTGTTATCTGCGCTGGTCTGCTTGGAGCCTCCTCTATAAGAGGAGCGACGAAAAGAACTTCTAGTCTGGGTGGATTGTAATGCACCCATAGGCTTAGCAGTGTCTGTGTCCTTTTTCATTTTTTCTAGCCCGAACAACTGGTTCTGATTGAAGGGCTGGTTGAGGATGGTAGTTTGTACCTCTGGTTTGAAACCGGAAATGCGTAACCATGCATGACGGCGGAGGATAACACTAGTGTTAACTGCTCCGGATGCGGCGTCAGCTACATCTAGTGCGCATTTAATTGAGGCATTAGATATTAATTTGCCTTCTTGTAAGAGCTCTGCTGCCTGATCTTTGTATTGATCTGGTAGGTGTTCTATTAATTTTTCTAGTTGGTCGTAGTGAGCCCTGTTGTAGCGTGAGAGTAAGGCTTGTGTGTTTGCTATGCGCCATATGTTTGTTGCTTGTGCAGCAATCCGTTTCCCTGACGCATCAATCATTTTTGATTCTTTGTCAGGCAAAACACCATCCAAAAGGTGATCGGTAGGGTGGTTGTTAATAGACTTTTGGATTGGGCCGATGAGAACAACGCTCTGTCGCCATTTCAGGCAGGATTTCGAAAATCTATCAGCACGATGGACCAGGTCTTCCACTCCACTCTATTACAGTGGAAGACTGTGTTACTGGGCAAGGGCAGCCTGTATGCGGCTTTTGTTGATTTGCGGGCTGCCTTTGACCTAGTCCCAAGGTCTAAGCTGTGGCAAGCGCTGAAGAACCTGGGCCTACCAGAAGAACCCTTTGACATTATTAATGAGGCTCCATGAGGCAAACTTTGCGAGGATCCAGTGGGGAGGGCATGGTATGGTCACCACAGATTTCCCTGTAGAGCGGGGGGTACGTCAAGGTTGCTCGATGGCCCCCACGCTGTTCACGCTGTATATTAATGGTGTGGTTGCCCATATGTTGTCTGAAAATGTGGACGCCCCAACATTGGCTGGTACCAAGATACCGATTTTAATGTTTGCAGATGACACTCTGATTTTATCTAAGACCCCGAGTGGACTACAGCACGCCTTATCCATCTTTGATCAATTCTGTGAGGATCATGGACTAGAAATCAATGTGGCCAAAACAAAGCTCATGGTTTTTAATCCTTGTCGTGGCCGTAGATCCCACATTGTTATGAATGGTCGTCATTTAGAGGTTGTTAATGACTTTACATACTTGGGAATCCACGTATCAAATGACTTAAGATGGTCCAAACATATAGACATTGCAACTATAAGACACAAACAAATAGCCGGTGCCCTTGGCTCAGAGCACAGAAAATCCCTAACAAAACCAGTAAAACCAGCACTTCAGGTGTATGAGGCCAAAGCCCTCGGATCAACACTCTACGGTGCTGAGCTATGGGGCTACGAGAACCTTCAGGCACTGCGAATTTCGGAAAACAAGTTCTTCCGACTCATTACGGGCCTCCCTAAAGGTACTCACTTGCTGCCGCTTAGGTTTGATCTGGGCAGGAAGGCTGTTGCTGATCTACAAAGGTTACGTCCAATCATGTACTGGCGTAGACTCTGGAACACACCTGAACTCTTACATTACGCTGAGGGGTTTATGGACATAATCAAGGCAGATGTGTTCCACAAAATAGGATGGCTGAAAGAACTTAGAAAAATGCTGGGTGTCCTCGGCCTCCACACGTTATGGGAGAACCCAGAGGGAGCCACATTTCCAACAAAGACAACCCTCAAAGAGATCTATTGGGAAAGGGTGGCCGAACGAACCTGGAACGAAACTAGCCCAGAGACTATGGCTGGAAGATTCCTGGAAGCAAAGTTCCTTCCCAGCCTCAAACTTTACTGGGATGTTATCACCAGCCTGAGGGATAGGAAGTTGTTTTTCCAGATCAGAGCGGGTGCTCTTCCCCTTAGATCTCTGACAGGCAGGTGGGGTGGCCCATCGATTAGTAATTGCCCATCTTGTGGAGTGCATGATGAAACAGTTGGCCACTTTTTATTTGCATGTAAGATCTATGCAGAGCGCAGACGTATTTGGCTTACCCCTATGTGTAAGAACTTAGGTACGACTAGCAGTATGGTAGCCCTAAGAATTATACGTACCAGTTCTTCACTGCCTATAGTAATAGCCACTGCTAAATACCTTGGTTGGTCATGGTCCATTAGACAAAAGTTTTGAGGCAGATGATTGTAGACGATGTATTGTCAGAGTGTCTGTATTTTATCTGAATTTTTTTATTTTACAATGTAATTGATGTATTTCTAACAATTTTTAGCCTTATTTTTAAACACAAATGTTTTTTAAAGGTTTTAACGATGATTGTAAGTGCTTTTATGAGTTAACCTCGAATAAAGCAAATTTGAATTGAATTGAATTGATTCTTTGTCAGGCGGGGGTGTGTCACCAGAAGTCTAGGAATTGGCTCTTTTACGTACATTTGACACTACCGGAGAGTCTAATGGCAGATGTCCCTTAATGTAGACTGGATCAGCTGGTGCTGGTCTATACTTTTTCTCTATTCTGGGATTTAGTACCCTACACCTTACTGGATCTTTAAAAATCTCTGGAGCATGTTTAATGACCCCTTTGATCATAGGTAATATTTGAGTAGACCTTTGTGACTGCTCAAAAGTGTCTAATAAGAAATCTTCCTCAATGGCATCAGAGTGCATTGGAACTCCGTGGTAAAGTGCAGCTCTGTTTTGTTTAATAGATGATTGAACCCAATACTATCCTCTGGAGGGGAAGGTTTTGTTGGGTAGTATTGAGGATCAGGGATGTCTGGTGCATTATTTGGTGGGAAATGATATGCCTCATCCTCTTTGGGATATTCTGGGTTGACATCTTCATCCTCATCTAAAGGGTATGTATGTGGCTCTGGTACATCATCCCCCCCCACCTAAGTCATACTCTTCGTCAGTGTGGTGTGATGATACATGAGATTGAGCAGGAGAAGTTATAGGCTCAATATAAGGAGTGATAGGAGACGAAGAAGGTGAAGGAGAGGAAGGGTGCATTGGAGAAGTTGCACAATCCTTTTTGGCAGGAACCACAGTTGGAAGTGGTGTCTGCTGGTCTTTTTTTGTGAGGAATTGCTTCCACATGTCCAGTTTTTGGATTAATATAGACTTTTTTCTGTTTTGGATCTGGTCTAAACAGATCTTCCTCTTCTATAATCTTCTTCGGCGTCGATTTCTTCGGTGCCGATAGTGGTTGTTTAGTGGTTTTTGCCTTAGGAGGAGTGATTGAGTCCTGTGGCAATTTCTTTAGTGCCGAAGGTGGTTTAGGCTTGTCTGTATCAGGCCTTGTAGTCTTTGGTACCGCTATGGAAGATTTTGGCGTGGAGACAGGTTTTGTTGGGCCTGCAGCGCCGGAATCTATCTTCCCGTTGTTATTTTTGGAACCGGATGGTTTCAGAGTCGAAGCTTTCGGGTCCGTTACGGTTTTTGGGTTCGGCACCGATGTCTGTTTAGGTTTGGGTGCCGAAGAGTCTTTGGGCGCCGAAGGGCGTGTTAGCTTCGGTGCCGAGGCACCGGAAGGCATAGTCTTTTTCCTCAGAGCAGAGCCCGAAGGCGGGGCATTGGAGGGTAAATTTCAGTCTCGACTGGGCCCCATGGGCAGAGTGCTAACCGTTGCCTTTGATTTGGGCAGTGTCTTTTGTGCAGGGACAGAGGTACTCACGGGTTGTCGAGATGGAATCGAATCGTCTGAGTCCTCTGCTCCCGATATGATCTGGAGATCAGGCGAGTCTTCCTCAGCGACGAGTGGAGCCTCGTCCTCGGAGATATCTTCGAGTGGGTTCTCGTCCTCGGAGACGTCTTCTTCGACGATCTCCTCCTCGAAGATGGCCTCCGGTGCTGGCGCTGATCTCCTCATCTCGTGTCAACGGTCCCTCCGATCCCGAATGGTCTTTTTCGATCGGAAGGAGGCACAGGCTGTGCAGGTCGACTCGTCGTGTTCTGGCGAGAGACAGAGGTTGCAAACCTCGTGATGGTCGCTATGAGGGAATTTTGCTCGACATACCGGGCATCTCTTGAATGGAGTTCTGTCCATGAGGCGTAGGCCGTACGGCGCCGATAGGCCCAACGGCTCGCGTAGACGCACCAAGATGTAGCTGGTGATGTCGAAAAGTTTATTCGATGTCGAAATTTGTTTATCGAAAGTTTCACGCTTCGAAAATGCAGAAAAGTGTCTTTTCTAGCCGGTGCGGAAAACTTTCATCCAAACCCAGTGGCGGAAAAAAACAATCTGAGGATGGAGTCGATGACCATGCGCAGTATTGTCCAAGGGAGGAGTCACCTATCTCGTGACTACAAAGACTTCTTCCAAGAAGACAACAACCTGCAATCATCCGAGCCCAACACCAGGTGGCGATCTATTGCTAAGTGTACAATCTGCAGCTCATATGCCTCGAACATTTAGTTTTATCCACGTTTACCAATAACTCATGTTCCTTACAAAATGACTCAAATCAGGTCAGTGCTCTCTGCAACCCAACCTGAGTTTTTGATAAAATTAGGGTGTCGTCTGCGAACAGGAATATTGGAACTTTTATGCCAGCAACAGAGGGTGCATCGGTGGAGAACTCTGAAAAGTAATTAACCACGCCGTTTATAAACAGTGAAAACAGGGTGGGGGCCAGTACACACCCTTGACGTACCCCTTTAAGGATTGGGAATTTGGGGGTAGTGGTCCCTTGAGCACCCCAACGAAGCTGCACATAATTGGATTCAACTTCCACCTGGAGTACAACAATGACAGCAACACCGCCGCCCAGCTGGACAACCTCGGACTCAAGCAACTGGTGAACACCCCCACCCACTACGCCGGACACGCGCTAGACCCCATCTTCTCCTCCAGCAAGCACATCTCCTTCAGCCACTCCACCGGACTACACTGGACAGATCACAGCTGCGTCCACATCAACTTCAGGAGAACCACGACCCACCACCACCCGCAACAGGTTCCCCGCAGAAGCTGGAGCAAGATCACCGCCGACCAACTCACCACCTCCCGCAGCCAGAACCCTCCCACCAACACGAGGGACCCCAACGAAGCAGCCCGCAACCTCACACAGTGGCTCACCAACTGCACCGATGACCTCGCGCCACTGAAGAACCCTCCCAGCAGACCCGGCAGCAAGAAAGCCTCGTGGTTCACCAACGACCTCAAAAACTCCAAGAAAACCTGCCGCAGCCTCGAGAAAGCCTGGCGCCAAGACCACACAACAGAGAACATGACAGCCCTCAAGAACGCCACCCGCAAACACCACCAGCTGATCCGCACCCCAAAAGGACAACATTCAAAGAACGTCTGGTCAACAACACCCACAACAGCAAGGAACTCTTCAGCATTGTTAAAGAGCTCTCCAACCCCAGCGCCTGCAACAACATCACACCCTCGCAAGACCTCTGCGACTCACTCGCCTCGTTCTTTCACCACAAGATCGCCAACATACACAACAGCTTCGGCGCACAGACCACACACCCAACCACCGAACCAGCGCCCCCCACCACCACCCTCTGCACCTGGACCCCGGTCAGCACCGAAGACACCACCCGCACGATGAACACCATCCACTCTGGCTCCCCAACTGACCCCTGTCCACACCACATCTCCAACAAAGCAGACTCCATCATCGCACCCCAACTCCGGGACATCATTAACTGCTCCTTTGCATCCGCCACCTTACGGGAGAGCTGGAAACATGCCAAGCTCAGTGCCCTCCTGAAGAAACCCCCCGCGGACCCCACGGACCTCAAGAACTTCCGCCCCATCACGCTCCTCCATTTTCCTGCCTAAGTCATTGAGAAGACCGTCAACAAACAACTCTCCGCCTTCCTCGAGACAAACGGATCCCTCGACCCCTCGCAGTCCGGTTTCCGAGCAAACCACAGCACCGAGACCGCCCTCATCGCAGCTACCGACGACATTAGGTCCCTGCTCGACAACGGGGAAACAGCTGCCCTCATCCTCCTAGACCTCTCAGCAGCCTTCGACACCGTATGTCACCGCATTCTGATACAGCGCCACAGCAACACTGGAATCCAAGGTACGGGCTTGGAGTGGAGCATCTCGTTTCTCGCCGGAAGAACCCAGAGAGTCCGCCTCCCCCTTTCCGATCCGTGGCCACCGAAGTCATCTGCGGCGTTCCGCAAGGATCCTCGCTCAGCCCCAACCTCTTCAAGGTCTACATGAGCCCCCTTGCAGCCATCGCACGCCAACACAACCTAAACATCATCTCCTACGCCGAAGACACCCAGCTGATCCTCTCCCTTTCCAAAAACCCCGCCACCGCCAGAGCCAGCCTCCAGGAAGGAATGAAAGACGTTGCGGAATGGATGAAGCTCAGCCGTCTGAAACTGAACTCAGACAAGACGGAAGTCCTCATCCTGGGACCATCCCCCTCTGCCTGGGACGACTCTTGGTGGCCCCCTGCCCTGGGCACTGCCCCCAAGCCAACGGACCATGCACGCAACCTGGGCTTCATCCTGGACTCCTCCCTCACGATGACCAAGCAAGTCAACGCGTCTCGTCATCCTGCTTCAACACCCTGCGCATGCTCTGAAAGATCTTCCGGTGGATCCCCACCGAAACCAGGAAGACGGTCACCCAGGCCCTCGTCACCAGCCGAATGGACTACGGGAACACCCTCTATGCTGGAACCACAGCCAAACTCCTGAAAAGACTCCAGCGCATACAGAACGCTTCTGCACGACTCATCCTGGACATCCCCCGTCACGGCCATATCTCTGCCCATCTGAGAGACCTGCACTGGCTCCCCGTCAGCAAGAGGATCACGTTCAGACTCCTCACCCACGCACACAAGGCTCTCCACGACATGGGCCCCAAATACCTCAACAGCCGCCTCGCATTCTACACACCCACCCGCCAGCTCCGATCCGCCAGCCTCGCCCTCGCCACCGTCCCACGAATTCGCAGAACCACCACCAGAGGAAGATCTTTCTCCTACCTGGCGACCAAGACATGGAACGCCCTCCCCACCCACCTACGGCTGACCCAGGACCATGTCTCCTTCAGGAAACAACTCAAGACCTGGCTGTCTGAGCAGTAGCGACTCCCCCTCCCCCCAGCGCCTTGAGACCCTAGCGGGTGAGTAGCGCGCTATACAAATTTGCTGATTGATTGATTGATACAGTTTAACTACAAGCTGCAATAGCTCAGAGGGTAATCCTAGGTCACTCAGTACAGCCCAGAGTTTGTTTCTCGGGACCGTGTCGAATGCTGCTTTGAGATCTACAAAGGTGGCATAAATAGTTCCACCCACTAATAGTACAACACGCCAGTAAATTGACAAAATAAAAAACTTGATCAATTGTACTTACGAGGGCCCTAAAACCTGCTTGGAAGGGGGATAATATGTTGTTCTCTGCTATCCAGATCTGAATTCTGTTCAGAACCAATCTAGCCATAATCTTTTGGGTGGAATCAATCAGGCTGATTGACCTATAATTACTGGGGCTAGAACTGTCCCCCTCCTTGTAAATAGGTAAGATTTCAGCTCCTCACCAGGAGTCGGGATGGGAGCTTCTCTGGCAATCACATTTGCTAGTAAATAAGAATATACTTGAGCCAATTATCTTTATCAGGTAAGAATAGGTCTTCCGGGATGCAATCAGGACCGGGGGTCCTTCCCTTTGGTGCTGAGTTCACGGCAGTTTCCACTTCCCTTAAGGAAAATGTTACTGGTGAGTCTACACTTGGAACTAGGAAGGGGGGTAAATTCTCAGCAACTGCAAATTGATTCTAGAAAGAAGGATACCCATTGGTCTGGGGCAATGTGGTTTGAGGGGGCACTGCCTTGGCCTCCTCTACCCCATTTGACAAGCTGCTAAAATGATTGCATGTTTTTCAATTTGCTAGCTTGCAAAAGTTAATTTCACCGTTGTTCATCCCAATCCTTTTTTGCTAAAGTTTGCGTGGATTTATACTGTTTACGTGCTGTTCTTATCCTGCCTATGTCATTGTTTTTTTTGCCCGGGACAACTGCTTGTATGCTGCCTTGCAAGCCTTGTTATACCGGTGGTCATGCTTTAATGAAGATCTCTTAGGGGTTTTAAAGGATTTAACAAAGAAACACCTGATGTTTTCAAACATGGTCTTGTGGATTTGAGTGATATTAAGGTTGATTTCACCCTCTTTGTTAATTTTTTGAAGAAGGTCTAGAGAGTTCATCACCTCAGCTTTCATGTTATCAAGGGAGCTTTCATTCTCGACAATCGGGACCATTAGATCCGCCTCATGTCATTACTGATTATAGCATCAGTAGTCTCAATTACACCGACTGGGGGCAAGGATGTTGCATAAACTGAGCCTTTGAGTTTTAGCAGCAATGGATTGTGGTCTCTTTCATTCCTTACACAGGCCTCCATATCCACTAGTGATGACCAATTCTCTATATTAATAAAGATGTAGTCTATACGACTGCTTCTCAGACCGTTATTGTATGTATCAGATCCTAAGCGGTCAGAGGGTGTATGGCCACTTGCTGACCTGACTCCAAGGTAAGTCAGTGGTGGAATAGTTCAAGGGTTGTGAAGGTCGAACACATATGTGGTAGAGGGATGTGGAGAGAGTGTGCTGGTTTGGAGGGACATTGTGCCCTCAGAAAAAGGAATACACCAAAAGTGCGTCATCAGAAATCCTTAAGATACCGATAAGTCTGTAGTGTTTCTTAGATTCGTTGTGTTATGTACAATCGGATGAAAACTGCATTGTCTTTATTTTATTTTGCAACGTCATTTTTTGGGGATAATTTTCTTTAAAATGTCATATTTTTATGCTTAATTGTGTTTCCTCTTCTTTTATTGTGTTCAGGAAAAACTGGAGATGTTGTGGTAATCTTTTAGGTGTTGTAAGTCAGTGGTGGAACACAAGATGTTCGGTGTTCTATGTTTGGCTTTTGGAATATTCTTGTCCAGGGTGGCCTCCTGGTGGTGTATTATGAAGTACTAATAAATGTCTCTGCATTACACTCATAGAATTTGTGCGAGTGTATCACCACACTATGTGTTATGGAGTATGTATGTGGTGTGTAGTGGAATTGTGTGGGTTGGTTTGGATTAGTTAGTTCTGTAATTGTGTGGTGTGTAGTGGATGTGTGTAATGGATTTGTGTAGTGGAATTATGTAGCAAGCTGTACTGGGAATTATGTGGATAGTAATTATATGGTATTGAGTGTACTGGAGTTATGTGGAGTGGGATTGTGTTATGGAGTGTAATTATGTAGAATGGTATTTTGTGTTGTGTAGTGGTATGTCTTGGAATTTAATTATCTGTTTTGCTGTTGAATTTTGTGGCTTGATGTGGAAATTTGTGGGGTGTATTGGATGTATGTGGTGTGTTGTGTAATTGTGTTGTTGAGTTGTATTATGTGGTTTGGTATGGAATTATGTGGTGTGGATTGGAAATGTGTAGAGGTGAGTTGTGTGGCGTGGAACTGTGCGTATAGCTCTGAGTTTCTGGTGGCGATAAAGAACAAATACGTAGAAGCTAAGCTCCAAATCGGTGTGCTTAGGTGCTATAAAAAAAAAGAGAGCTATTGGCGTCAAAAATGTAAATGTATTTTACCTATGATGGATTGGAGTTGAAGTATGTGGTGTGTAGTGAAATTATGTGGGTTGGACTGGAATTGTTAGTTGTGGCACTCTGGTGTGGAATTAATTTGTTTTGTGGAAATATGTGGCATGGTGTGCTGTTGTATTATGTGGATAACAATTATGTGTTTTTGAGTGTATTGGAATTGTGCGGAGTAGGTGTGTAATGTAGTGCAATTGTGTGGAATGGTATTTTTTGTTATGTAGTGGGAGTTCAATAATGTGGTAAGCTGTAGAATGTTGTGGCATGATGTTGAATTATGTATTGTAAAAAACAAGTTACTTACCTGTACACTGTGCTTCTCCAGTATGGATATATTTTATTGATTCACATGCTTGAGTCTTCCCAGTCGTCATGGTGGGAGTCCCAAGGTAACAGAAGAAATAGCAGTAATAAAACATCACCATAAAAATCCATAGAGAAGAAAACTCACTTGCATAACCTTTCAGCCTCATTTGTTAACATCCAAATTTCAGCCAATCACAGTAGATATCTCTGTGTTCACTTCCCCTACAGAGCCACCATGACTCAGATTTCAAGCATAAGTGTATAGGCATACAAATCTCTGAGGTAACCGGTGAGCCTAATGCGGGAGGAGGGAGGGTCGTATGTGAATCTATAAATTATATCAATACTAGAAAACCAGTGTACAGATGAGTAACTTATTTTTTCTCCAGTATTGTATCTTTAATAGATTCATATGCTTGAAACCGACTTGTAAGCAATATAAACACAATAAGAGAAAAGAAAGGTGGTGGGCAGGTGAACCATCCCACCATGACGTAAACTTGGAGCATCAGAAACCAACAATTAGAGAAAGAATATGCACACTAATTTACAACCAGTATGAAAAGAACAAAAAAGGCTAAAAGCTGCCTATCTTAGGCAAAGAGATGTCGAAGTGCAGCTTTTCCAACAGCAATATCTGCCTTCTTCCAGCCATCAAGACAGTAATGCTTCATAAATGTGTGAGCGTTCGCCCACGTTGCCGCCCTTTATATGTCAGGAAGTGATGCTCATGTAAACAGGGCCGAGGAACTCGCCACTTTTCTAGTAGAATGAGCTTGCGTTTTCATAGGAAGTGGGCAACCAGCCTTTTCATGACAGAAGGTAATTGTTGAGGTGACCCAATGAGAAATGCTAGCCCAAGGCAAGGCTTGTCCCTTCCTAGGAGCCGAGAAAGAGATCAATAGCTGAGGGGATTTATGGAAGATCTTCGTTCTTTGTGGATAAAATTAGGAAAGAGCATTGGTAAGACAATCAGCTCTTTGAGGGGGTACGTAGAAGGCACCTTAGGTATTGAAGAAGGGTTAGTGCGTAGGATGACCCTGGCCGGTAAAAATTGAAGATAATGTTATTTTATAGTGAAAGCTTGGATATCACCGATACGTCTGGTTGATGTAATGGTGAAGAGAAACGCCACTTTCCAAGAAAGGAACGTCAATTGGCATTTGTGTACTGGCTCAAAGGGAGGACGCAATACCTGTGACAGGACAGTATGTAATTGCCTCAGAATTGGAGGAGCTTTAACAGGCGGAAACCCTCTAAAAAGCCCCCTCATAAATTCCTTGATGAGACGATTAGACCCTAGTGAAGTTTGATCTGAGTGTCTTCTATACCTAGAAATTGAAGCCGGATGAACTCTTATAGAAATAAGAGTAGGAAAATCCTGATTTAGCTAAGTGCAAAAGATAGGGCAATACTTGTTCTGGAGATGATGAGGATAGATGCAATGCTTGTGAGATACACCAAGCACAGAATCTCTTCCATTTAGCTGGGTAGCATTTCAACGTGGAGTGAGCTCAAGACTTCTGTTGTATTGACAGCCTCAAATCCATAAATTCAATGTGGTGAGGAGCCAAAGTGACAAGTGAAGAGAGGGAATTTGTGGATGAGCCCTGGTTCATGTAGGGAAGATCCTCCCTTGGAGGAAAGAGAACCGGAGCACACTCTGATTAGCGATGCAGCTTGGTGTACCAGAATTGTCTCACCCAACCTGGAGCAATGAGAATGAGCCGACACAGCTCTTGCTTCATTTTCTGAAGTACTCGAGGAATGAGTGGAAACTGGGGGAATGCGTAGGTGAACATCCCCGTCTTAGGAAACTGGAAGGTCTCTTCCCGCGATTTTGGATGAGGAATTTCAATTGCGAAAAGACGACACTTTTTGTTGAGGAACGAAGTGACCAGATCTAATGTTGGGTAACCCAGTATTGACAAACCACCTTCAAATGCTGATCGTTGAGTACCCATTCATGACACTGTTTGGATACCCTGCTGAAAGAGTCAACCCTCTCCTTGTGGACACCCGGCACATGCTCCACTCGCAAGAAGGGGTTGACAAGGAGCCATTTCCATATCTGTTGAGCAGGAAGAGAAAGCACTGGAGATCACGTGCAGCCTTGCTTTCGGAGGTAAAACATTGTTGTAGTATTGTCCGTTCTGATGAGCACTGATGCACCCTTGATCCGAGGCAGGAAGGCTTTCAGACCCAGGAATACTACCTTGAGTTCCAGAATGTTTATGTGGCACTCCAAGTCCTGTTTGGATCACTTGCTGTTAACCTGTAATTCTTGAAGATGAGCCCCTCACCCGTCCATTGAATCATCCGAGGCCATCGCCAGCTGCGGCACAGTGTCAATGAAAGAGAGGCCTTGCGATAGGTTTTTCTTGACCATCCACCAGGCCATTGCGGCTCTCATTGCAGCTGAAATGTGAAACTTGTCGTTGAATGAGCCTTGAGACTGAATACACTGCGCATTGAGCTGCTCCTGCAGTGGTCGAATGCGGAGACGACAATTGAGGATGAGCAGAATGCAAGAGGACATCATCCCCAGCATGGATTTGTACTGCTACACAGAAAATAACTTTTTTGTTGAAAAAAGCTTTGTTGGACCCAGAATAAGCAATATCATTCTTAAGTAGGAAAGACCTTGCTGAGATTTGTATGAAGACAGCACCCAGAAAGATATAATATTTGGCTGGAATAATTGACAATTTTTCCAGGTTGACGCAAAGACCTAGAGACTGGAAAAGAACTTGACAGGCTCTTGATGTTATCCCTGCTGCTTGAAAAGATGGAGCCTTTATGAGGCAATCGTCCAGGTATGGGAACACCTGGTGACCTGAACGTCTTAAAAAGTCAGCTATCGGTGCCGTGCAATTGCTGAACACCCTAGGAGCGGATTTCAAACCGAATGGAAGCACTTTGAATTGGTAATGGCACCCTGCCCCCTCTAACCTTAGACATTTTCTATGCTGAGGTTGAATGGGAATATGAAAACTGCCACAGAGGAGATCGAGAAAAGCCAGATCATCCCATTTTTTCATGAGCAGCAGAATCCCGTGAAGAGAAAGCATCCTGAAAGATTGTTTTTTGATGAACTTGTTCAGCATTCTGAGATCCATGACCTGCCTCCATTTTCTATTTTTCTTTTTGATGAGGAAGAAGTGAGAATAAAACCCTCGATTTTGTTGGCTGAGGTATTTCCTCTTTGGCCTGCTTGAGAGGAAGCAACTGTATCTCGTTTTTGAGATCGGGAAGGTGATGCAGCAGAACTTTCCGCGGTGGAACATTTGGAGGATGCTGAATGAATTCTAGTGTGTTGCCCTGCTGGAAGATGTCTAGAACCCATTTGCCTGAAGAAATGTAGTTCCATTTCAGAAAAGATGCGGAGAAGACAGGATCGTGGCATGAGACTATGGTGACAGGGGCCTGATGAACTTAATTGTCTCCCATTGGAGTCTTAGGACTTTCCAGACGATTGTTGCTTCTTGCGTCCTGCCGTCCACGAGTAACGCTGAGCAGTGCTGGATTTAAACAACTGTTTGTATGGCTGGTAGGGACTCTGCGGATATAGCTGGTACCGCTGTTGAAATTGCAGACGGGATAAGAATTGCCCCAGCACTCTACCCCGAAAGGACTGAAAGCGGCATTGCTGGAGACTTCCTAAGGCTTTGGTTGTGTCTGTCTTTATAGATTGAAACGCCTCATCTATGTGCTTGCCAAACAAGCACTCACCTTCGAAAAGCAGGTCTAAAACTTTGGTTTGGACCTCTGGGTAAATGGTGGTTGCCTTTAGCCATCCCTGGTGATGCAGAGCCGCAGCTTCTGCCATATGGCAAAACGCAGTGGGTGAAACGTCCAATGCTATTTCAATGACACTCTTCCTCCCTCCAATAGAATGTCCTTAGCCTATCTTTTTTATCTTTCGGGCGATACTGCAACAGAGCAGAGATGTCTGACCACATCTGCCGGTCATATCTCCCAAGAATGGCCACAGCATTAGAGGCTACAATGGAGGTGGCCCCCAATGCTGGGAACCTCTTTCCAATATTGTCGAGTCGGCCTTCCTCCTTGTCTGGTGGAGCTGTACACGGAGATGCTGCATTCTTGGCTCGTCTCTGCGATGCCTGCATGATGACAGAGTCCGGCCTCAGGTGACCAATGAGTCATGCAGGCGAATCGTGAGGAGCCTTATATTTTTTATCCAACTTTGGACTGACAGCTGGAATAGAGGCAGGTGTTTTCATTAGCTTCAGTCCTTCTTGCCATATAAAGTCAACTATAGGCATTAACCTAGCTGAAGGTGGAGTGCCTGGTTTAAAATCATATAAAAAACATTTAGTTTGTTTAGCTGGCATTGGCAAGTCAAAACGCTTGGAGGCACACTTCAGAAGATTATGGAATCTCCCAATATATGCAGGACGGGAATCTGCAGCCAGAGGGATGGGCGATGGTGGCACCGGGGCCATGTAGTTGTCCCATTCCTTTTTTTTTTTTTAAATGTATTTTTATTGCAGATTCATAAACAAACATTGAAATAATTCGACCTTCCCGTCCCTGATCATCTTAAGGCATAGTCAGAAATAGAATTGCACACAGCCATTTAGCCCACATCCCGGAGGCCGGGCGGCGTTCGTAACCAAACCATTAAAGATGTCAAGGAAACTACCGCACAGAGGTATCCGGTCAACAACATAATTCAGTATCTGCTTTTCTATAACTCCTAACCCCCTTCCCCACACACTCATCCGACTACAGCGTTCCATAAATGGCGACTAATTTCTATGTGAGCTCAACTTGCTCCATCCTGTCATGCTTCGGGGCTCCCCTGTTCAAGATCTCCTAATCTTCCACCATGAACCAATCTAACGTTAGCCGAAGATCCACATCACGGGCGCTCCTTCATTCGCTCATAACCAAGTCCAACATCTGTTAGTTGTCCCATTCATCATGGGTGTTTCTGTCCCTTTTTATCTCTCCTTCCTCTGTCGGAGAATCCTGAGTATTATCTGTGATGACTATAGGAGGAGGGATGGTCTATTCCCTGTTGGATTTGGGAGGGCTTTGGCCCAGAATAGTGGGAACTTCTTGGGAAGGTAAAGGCCTCTGAGGAGCATTTGTGTCGGGAAAATGCCTACAATAGTTGTCAATCACATAACGAATTCAGATACCAGAGACAATGGAATGTTCATTGACCGTTCCCTTAAATTATGATGCTCATCTTCTCTATCATCATAAGGGTAACGTTCATGGAAAGAATCCGGCCGCTGCATAGCAGACGTGACCGTCTCCGCAAAAGAAAAATCCCCTACCAGATCGGAAGATGGATCATTGTCCTCAATGTCCTCATCATCAGAATCTTGGCACTTGACCTTTAATCCCTTGCCTGGGGCCGTCCAACGTCACGGTGGGCATGTGCGTCGGACGGCCGGGACCCGCGTATGCGCATGCGCTGGATTTTCCCTCACCGTGGGGAAATTCTGGTCACGGTCAAAGGGTTAACCGTGACAGACTGTATGCAGGGCCAAACATACTTTCATTCTCTGACTCTTGGAAGTCCAAAACGTGGCAGAAGGTAAAGGGGATAGCTTAGAGAAATTCTGAATTTGTCCGGGCTGAAGAAGACTGATTTTCCCCGCCGTTAATGGTCCTGTTGACAGGCTCTATGACAGTGTAATCGCTGTTGCAGTAGTCTGCAACACCGTCAACGGTACGTGGACAGCTTTCACCTGCATGGCTGTCGTCGTTAGAGTCGCCGACGCACCGGTGGTAGATGGGGAAATTCTCATTGACGGTGAAGGCCTCCTCGACAACGAATTTGTTACAGTGGTCAATGCTCCGGACATGACTGTCGTCGTCGACGAAGCCGTCAACAGTGCTGGAACCTCAGATTATCTTTTTTTGATTTTGATTTTATTGAGAGTTCATTACACAATTGTTCATGTAAAAAAATAAAGTGATTACGGTATTCAATTTTGATTGACACATTTCGTCCAAAAATGGTCCATCAATAAAACATATGACCATGAGTAATGCTAATAAACATACATAAAAGCACATCTAAAAAAACACATATTGCACAATTTCCCTTCAGTGTTTCATTTAATCTAATTTGATGGGCTACTTCCTATGAACTTCCAGCTTTTCCCAAATTTTGTGTACGTGCCTGACCTTAGGGCATAAAGTCTCTCCAGCTCTCGGGCTCTATGCAGTTTTGCCTGCCAGGCATGAAAAGTAGGTATATTATCACTCGGCCAATTCTGGAGGATTAGTGATCTCGCCACAAGAACTGATAGATATAAACATCCCTCTTGTGTTTTATTTCACGTTATGTTTGGTGAACACCCTAGAATTGCAATATATCTAGCAATGATTAATGTGTGTCCTATCTTCATTCTACAGTATTTCTCAGTTTCTTCCCATAATTGCTTGATCTTTGAGCAACCCCAAACAACATGAGTCCAGGTGCCAGCCCCCTTTTCAGAGCAACAAAAGCATCTATCCTCAATCTGAGGGTATATTTTATGGAGAAAAGACGACGGAGTCCTGTATAATAACCATTTTGTGTAGAATTACATTCTCCTAAAGTTGGCATCTCTTATTATTGTGATACTATATTTCTTGAAATCTGGAGATCTTCTTTCTCCTGTATGTTATCTAGGGCAGAAGGGGTCTTGTGTTCAGTACATTGTATTAATCAGCTACCTATTGACCTTTGACACGTTGTTTCCAGCAGGGCCTCACTAAGTTCTAGTCTTGCTCTTAGTACTGATATATCAATATTTTCTAAAAAGTGCCTTATCTGAACAAACACCTTTTAAATGTATCTATAAAGTGACACAACTCGTTCTCTATCTCTGTCCATATTTTCCAGGAGTCTGAAGTAAGAAAGTCTCCCACATGCCTATACCCGTACTCCTCCCATTTATTTAATATACCAGGTTGGATCAGCCTGTCCTCCCCGTCATATAGGTCGGCCAAACATGTGGAACCATTTATCCGAGGTATTTCATAATACTTGGACAATTGGGCTTTTGTTTTAGAAACCACTGGAAGACCTTATAACGTACTTTCTCAGGGTTCTTCGCTATCCTCATAGGATGAACAATTTTGTATTTGTTCATTATTTTTATCATAAACAATGTATCCATGCCTGGTGAATTAAGATGGTTATAAAATCTGGGTTTATTATGTGCAAAGTTTGCGTAGTAATATTCCCTCAAGTTTGGAAGAGCTAACCCTCCCCCTCCTTGGTTGGGTTACTTAAAGTGGCTAGTGCTAGTCTCGGTACCTTGTTGGTCCATATGAAGGACAAAAATAGACCATCTATTTCTTTTAGAAAAAGACATTTGTAGTGCATTGGGATTACTGAAAATAGAAAATTAAATAATGGTAAAATTGACATTTGTAAAAGTGCCACTCGACCTATTACTGAAATTGGGAGTTGATTTCATTTCGCAAATAAACCCTTGACTATTTGCACTATGGGGACATAGTTTAATGTATATAGGTCATCCACACTTTCCGACACATGTTTCCCTAAGTACCTCTTAGGCCTACAATTATATAATAACGGAAAATTCAGTAGTAATGCCTTGCCTGAGCAATTGCAAAGTAGAATTTTCGTCACAGCATTATCCATTTTATAGCCACCCAATGCCTGGAATTCTGAAAATATAATTACAATTTCCTTTTGAATGTTCTCCCCAGGTTTAAGAAATAGAGCAATATTGTAAGTGTAGAGTTTTATATTAGACATGCCTTGAAGGGATGCAGTATGTACTGCTTTTTGCATAATGGCTATTGCCAGGGGTTCAATAAATAAGGCAAAGACTATTGAAGATAGGAGGCACCCCTAAATGTGGGATACTTGTAAAGCGCACTGTTACTCTACCCGAGTGTCCTGGCGCTGTAGACCGCTGGGGAACCCGTCCTGGTTTTCCTTGTGAGATGGTCCCTTTCTGGGTATCTCCAGGGTGAAACCAGGCATCCCAGGCGTCTGTGGGGGGCCGTTGTAGAGATGAGGCAAGCTTAATGCCCAGAGTTACCGAGTGTGTTCCCTGGTTAGAGTAGGCACTGAGGCGAGAAATATCGAGTCCGCTGACCCTGGTCCAAGACCCTGCCGCGTCGGGAATTGAACCCTGGTCCCGGGCCGTTCTCTGCTTACAGGTCTGCCGCCTCTAACCAGTGAGCCACACCTCTCCACACCCTACTTATTCTGCAACTACCTACATTTCTGGAATTGATTATTATTTGTGTCATAGAGTCCTTCTACAGATATTTCACTATGCATATAAATCTTTCTGGAAAACCAAATCTAGCTAGAATTAAAAATATACACTCCCACTACACCAGATCAAAAGCTTTCTAAGCGTCTAAAAACCACACCTGCGCCTCTATTTTCTTCTTTTTTTTTTTTTTTTAAAACCTTTATTTTGGAAAAAGAATACAGATACAGACCTACAACCACCAAGGCCGGTCAACCATACGAAATAGCAAGAACAGATCAATACACAGCTCATCAGCCGACAACCCGAGGGTCCGGCAGCGTAACAGTATGGTGTGATTCGGAGCATTTGGCAGATGAGGATAAATAAAAGGTTTTCATGTTTTATTATATACAAACAACAAGAAAAAAACATAAGAAAAAGAATCGAGGCAAAATTATCAATATTAGGCCTGCAATGTACGGTAGGGGGGAGACAAACGAAAAGCAAGCATCAAACAATCGTAGAGGCGGGGGAGCGGGGACCAAGAGTGAATAGCACTTCACAAAGAACAGAAAATCAAAACACTGGAACGTACAGTCAAGGAGATCTCGGAAGGTCTGGGGGCTCAGCAAAGGGAGGGTCACAAATCTCTCCACGGTACGAATTCCACTGACCCCAAATCCTCCCCCACTTCTTGGGCCTACCTCGGGAGATGTACCCAATTTTTTCTCTAAACATGCACCAATCCATGTTCTCCTCCCAGGTCGAGACCAATGGTGCCCTATGAGACCCCCAGAGTTGAGCGATATCTCTCTTTGCAATCATGTTGCCCAGCGTGACCCATTGAGTCTGAGCAATGGTACAGTCATTTGGTTCCCAAAAACATTCAGCAAACAGCGTCTGGCCTCGGGGAGTAACCCGACACCCGTCACTTCTCCCATCACCGCATGCACTCGATTCCAAAAAACCACGACCGCCGGGCATTCCCATATAATGTGGAGGAAGGTAGCAAGCAAACCACATCCACGCCGACATAACCCATCCACAGAATAACCCATATGGATCAATCGTGGACCCGTGACATAGATACGATGTAGAATCTTGAGCTGCACCAGTCGGAGACGCGCCGGAATAGCGACTTCTTTTGGGGAGGATATTGCAGCCTGCCAGTCTTCATCATCTAATTCCAGACCGTCACCAGTCCATGTCTCTCGTAGCTGTACAAGAAGGTCCGAACGGGCATTAATACGTTTTTTATATATGAGGGAGATAGTGCTGTCAGGGACATGTCCATCCAGCACTCTATCTTCCAGGGGAGAAGACTCAGGGATCGAAGTACCAGCAGGGAAGACCGAAGCAAGTGCATGGCGGACCTGAAGATATCGGAAATATTCCCTATCACTCAGCTGATATTCCCGTTTTAGCTCATCAAACGTTTTGACTCTGTCAACGGCCCAAAGATCACCCACTTTGCTAATACCGATAAGGTCCCATCTATCGAATCCCTTCGAGGACCACAGACCACCCAGTCTCTCAGCTGCATACAGGGGAGTCGCCCTAGTCAGTTTATCCGTCCAGCCCGTGGCGGATGTTGCACTATCCCATACACGTATCGCCACTGCAGTGGGGCCCGTCAGACTTCTCCTGGCGGTCCTGGAGTATAGCGCTCTATTATAATCGCCCCCCGGTAGTTGCCACCTATCCATATCATAGGCGGGATTAGGAACAGGACCATACATGGCATGGTTAATAGCACTCAACTGTGACGCCCAATAATAGCGCTTGACATCCGGCAAAGCGATACCACCGTCATACCAGGGCAAAGTCAATTTCGCCAACGCTATACGCGGCCGTCCACCCCAAACCAATTTCCTCTGAAGGCCCTCGATTTCACGGAAATAGCCGGCCGGAACCAGATCGAGCGTGTTCTGGATGGCGTATAGGAATCGGGGAAGAGACATCATTTTAAACAGGGCCGCTCTCCCTAAAGGAGACAGAAGCAATCCACACCATGCCACTACATCGGACCGAAGTCGGGCAAGCGGAGGTAGTAGATTCCGCTCAAATCGTACCCTGGGGTCCATAGAAATGTAGATCCCCAAGTACTTGAAACCAACACTGGAGACAGGTATAGGGCAGAAAAGGGGCAAAGACGGTTGTCCACCTGCAAGCGGGTAAATACAGGATTTAGCCCAATTGATAACCAAACCAGAGTTCTTCCCGAAAGAGCTCAGGACATCAAAAAGAACACCCAATGACTTACGGGGAGAAGTAAGGTATAACAGTATATCGTCGGCGTAAAGCGACACCCGATCCTCGAAGGTAGGGGACCACCGTATGCCCCTGAGTGAGGGCTCCCAGCTGAGCCACGCGGCAAGGGGTTCAAGAGCGAGCGCAAAGAGAAGAGGCGACAGAGGGCAGCCCGGCCGCGTGCCACGCCCGAGGACAAAAGGGTCAGAGGCCCTTCCATTAACCACCACCTGTGCCAGCGGTTGCTCATATAAAAGCCTAACCCACCTGATAAACTTAGGACCAAAACCAAACTTGGCAAGGGCAGCCCACAAATAAGGCCACTCCACCGTGTCAAAGGCCATCGAGGCGTCAAGGGAGACCAAGATGGCCGGTTCCTCAAGAGACCCCGCCCTCGCCAAGGCACCATGAAGGCGTCGAAGATTGAGTGCGGTATTACGGTGGGGGATAAACCCGGACTGATCAGGGTGCACCAAATCGCCAATCACCGTAACCATTCGACTCGCCAAGATCTTAGCGAGAACCTTAGGCTCCACATTCAAAAGCGAGATCGGCCGATATGACGAACATTGTTCCCGAGGCTTTCCATCCTTATGGATGACCACAATGGATGCCAGTCTCTGATCCCGGGGAAGAAGCCCGAGATCTCGCGACGCCAAGAACATCCGACGAAGGTATGGCGCCATTTTGTCGGGGCACAGCTTATACAGCTCGACTGGCATACCGTTCGGGCCCCAATCCTTTCCCGAGCGAAGCGCACGGATAGCGAGCGCTACTTCATCGGTAGAGAAATCCGCCTCCATAAGCTCCCTGTCCGAGTCCGACAGACTAGGCAACGTTATATCTCGGAGCAACAGGTGCGAGTCCTCCTCGGGTCTGTCTGAGACCGACGCGTAAACCTTCCGAAAGTGCTGGGCAAAGACCTCTACTATCTCGACAGGGTCCACCACTCGCACACCATCCACTCGTTCAATCACGGGCACCACCCGGTTCAATCTATCCCTTCTGTCAAGCCAAGCAATCAATTTCCCCGCCTTGTCACCCACATCATATAGGCGCCCCTGCTGCTCACGATTCATCGCCTTAGCCGCATCAGTCACCAGAGCTCTGTATTCAGACTGTTTAAGCGCCAGGGAGTGCAAGCCACCAGGCGTAGTTCCAGACTCCATCCGCTCCTCCAACTCAGAGATATCATTTTCCAGACGCACCACTTCCAGAGTTCTGCGCCTCCTTTCGCTGGCAATCAAAGAGAGAGTCTGACCCCGGATCACAGTTTTATATGCCTCCCATAAAGAAACAGGGGAGGATACTGACCCTTCATTCTCAGCAAAATAGTAATCCATACATTTAACCACTTCCGTACCAATGTTGGGGTTACGAAGATGCCACGGATTAATAGGAGCGATCCGACCCCCGGACTCCAGCCGCACGTCAATAGTGAGCCAGAGTGGGGAGTGGTCCGAAATCCCCCTAGCCAAATGTCTAATTTCCCTCACTGAGACCATCTGTGCCACTGGTATAAGGATGTAGTCGAGTCTCGAGAGACTACCATGAGCCCCTGAATAAAAGGTGTATTGGAGCTGTCCAGGATGGAGTTGTCTCCAACAATCCGCTAATCCCAGTGTGTCCAAGAAATTCCCCAGCCATAACTGCGATGCGGGGAGGGTTCTACGGGGGCTACGATCCTCCTCTCCACTGACGACCGAATTAAAGTCGCCACCCACTACCAGCAAGCCATCGGGGAGTCCCAGGACTACCCCGCCCAAATCAGAAAACGTGGTGGACTGAAGACCAGGGGGAACATACACAGACAAAATGGAAATCGTCTTCCCCTCCCAGCGACCCACAACAGCGGCATAGCGGCCCCTATCATCTAGCACCTTATCATCCACTTCGAGGGGGAGGGAGTTTCTAACCAGGATACCCGCCTCCCTGGACCCAGTGGTGAATCCAGAGTGGGCCACCAAGTGGAAGCCTCGTCTATTCAATGCATGGCACGTATTTCCTACAAGATGCGTCTCCTGTAGTAAAACGATATCCGGGGATTGTCGCTTCAAGTATTGCAAAACTATCCCCCGTTTTATCCTATCCCCGAGACCATTAACGTTCCAGCTCAGTACCCTCAGCCCCCTACCCCCCATCCCAGACAGGAACAAACAGTCCTCCCTGACACAAAACAGGCACAAATGATAAAGTAGCGACCAAATCGTAGCCTCGTAACAAGCAAACAAGAAAAGACCCCCCACCACCCCCCAAGGAACCCTCAACACACAACCCCCCACCCTGCACCCCTGCGGTAGACCAAAAAGCCACCCCAACTTGCAGTGTGCCTGTCGCCCCATTAAACTAACCTACAAGAAGAGAGAGAAAAAGGTCCCCTGAGGAGGAAGAGTCCTGAATCCCTCCACCCCCGGGTATCTACAACGTAGAAACATCGCAATCACAGAGCCACTGCAAAGCGTCCAACAAATTGGCTCGTCGGCACAGACTCACTACTCCTGTTCTTCCAAGCCGCCCTCGGCGCCCCTCGATCTCTCCGGGCTGGTGTGTTGCGTCGGCAGGGTGTCCAGCCAGTCACTGGCCAGCTCGGGGCGATCAAAGAAAAATGCACGTTCATTATGTTCAATCCTCAGGCGAGCCGGAAAAAGCATGGCGTATTTCAGTCCCATGTCCCTGAGACGTCTCTTCAACCCCGTAAAGCCCATACGTTGCTTCTGCACCGCCTGCGTGAAGTCCGGATAGAAACTGATCGACACGTTTTCAAACTTAGTGGGACCATTAGTACGGGAGGCCTGCAGGATAGCGTCTCTGTCTCGGAAATTAAAAATCCTGGCTATTATAGGCCGCGGAGCGGCACCAAGCTTGGGCTTCCCACCTGGAATTCTGTGAGCACGCTCCACCGCAAAAAGATTACTGAGGCCCTTTGGTGCCAAGTGGTTCCGAATAAGATCCTCCACCAAAAGGTCCGTAGGCGAGTCTGTAGAGTTCTCCGGAACACCTACGATGCGGACGTTGTTGCATCTGGCCCGGCTCTCGAAATCATCCAGCCGACGGGCGAACGAATCTCTGGCCATGCGAAGATCGCAGACCTCGGTCTGAAGATCCGAGACATCCGTAGTCAGGCTCGCTGTCTTGATGTCCAGGGATTTAACCCGTTCATTGGTTTTCCCCAAGTCCGTCCTGATAAGGTTGACCTCGATTGCCACCGTGTCCAGCTTAGCGGCCAGAGTTTCATATTGCCGACCCATCGCAGTCTGGATACTGGCAATGGCGCCCATGACATCCTTTAGAGTCTGCTCTTCAGTCGCAGGAGCATCGTCACCAGACTCCCCTAGGGCCTTGCTCGGTCCACCCGGGGATCCCTTCGGGCGGGTAAAGCGATCTATAGTCTGTGCCTGAACAGCCCCTCCACGATTCGGGCCTCGGGTGTTGCGCCTCTCAGAGTCCGTCCTGCCCGTCATGGTGGGCGACGAGCTCCGACAGGACCTCTGGAATCTGGTCAAAATTATGCCCTCTATGACAAGCCTGTCGTGTCGAGAGGTCGAGGAACGACAACCAGAGTGGAATGGATGGCTAGCCCAGGGCAGCAGTGTCAATCAGCAGCGAGTTGGCGTCAACAATGACCAAAATCGAAACCGAAAGTACCACAGGGGCAGCGGATGCATCTCTCCAGCCGTTGTTGTTCAATTGCCACCTGGGCACCTCGGGAACTCAAGCCCCCGGATGGCATCTGCCATAGGCCTCAAATTATGAGGAGCAGCAAGTCCGGCTCCCGGTGGCCAAATCGAGTTTCGGAAAAAGCTTTTGATATCAGCAGGGCATCAGCAAAAAATACCCGTCGTCCAAATCAGGATTTGTTCCAGGATAGATGAGGGTGGCGGAAGGGGTCTCGGGAGCCCTCTGCTCACGCGTCCATCTTGGATCCGCGCGTAGCTCCTCCCCATCCTCTATTTTATTCTTAGTAGAATAGCCCAAAGCTTCTATCAGAAATGTTGTATTCGAGGAGAATTGTGTACCTGCTACAAAACCGCATTGGTCTCTGTGTATTATTGATCCCACTTTCTTATTGAGCCTGGTAGTGAGAAGCTTTGTAAACATTTTATAATCAGCGTTAAGAAGGCTTATTGGCCAATAGGAATTCATGTTTTTTCTGTGTTTGTCCTTCTTTGAGATGCTAACTACCACTGCCATGTGAAAGGAGGTCAGAGGTTCCACCTCTTAGTATATAATTAGCAAGATTTACCAGTTGCACATTTAAATTTGGAGCAAACCCCTTAAACAATTCTACTGGCAGTCCATCCTCCCCAGCTGCATTACAATTAGCCATTGAACTCACAAATGTGTCTAGTTCTTCTATAGAAAACTCTGCTGTCACAATTTCGCTTTGCTCTTTACTTATGGATGGAATCAGTAGTTTGTTTAGAAACCTTATAATGTGGTCAGGCATTATTTGTTGATCCGTCTGCTATATTTGCCCATAGTATCTTGAAAAGGCCTCCCCGATCTCGGGGGCACTCGTTATCTGTACTTTAGAATCCTCATCTATCAGCAATTGAATTATATTTTGGACCGGTCGCTCCTTTGCCTCCCACGCAATTAATCTCCCCGTATATAAACTCTCCTTGTATATCTTCTGGAGGTAGGCTGTGTTAGCTGTGTCACCTTGTAGATAGTAATATTCCTGCATTTCTAACTTTGCCTGTTGCAGCTCCAGTTTTGTAGCTATATTCTGGTCTTTAGAGTGCTCTCGATTTGCTGGCTCAAGCCTAGACTCGAGCTCAAATCTTTTTTTCCTTTTTGCCCTCTGTTGGGGGATTTCTTTAGAAGTAATATTCCCCCGTAACGTAGCCTTAAAGACGTCCCACGCATAGCTTACCGTGGCAGTGTCTGTGTAATTTTGTTAACATACCATCTCCTGGGTGCTCTTGCAATCCCTACCCTGGCTGCTTCCATTTTAATTAGTGCGTGGTCTGAAAAGGCATTTTGAATATATTTGTGAGTGATCATTTTCAGCCCATGCAAAATCAAGAGAAAGACTACTCTAGAAGCAGTATTGTATTTTACTGAGAAACATGAAAATGCTGGTTTCCCAGGGTGCAGAGAGCACCATGGCTCTACTGGGTCTAGGTCCTTTCTGCAACTAGCTACAGCAATGGCCACCTGTGGCTTATTTTGTTTTTGTGGTTTAGTAGAAGAATCCACTGATGGATCCTGAAGGAAATTAAAATCACCACCCAAGATAATAAAGCTGGGAATGTTGGTTAAGACCTAAGTTTAAGATTAAACACTAAAGGGCCCGATTAGGACCGTGGTGAATCCGCAGCCTCCGGGCCGGCGGAAGCCACTGCCGGCCCGGAGGATGCGGATTCACCGCTGCGGACACAGAAAAGACCCCCCGCCAGATTAGGATGGCTGGTCATGTTTCCGTCCGCCGCTTTTCCTCCGCGGTCGCCTTCCGACCGCGGCGGAAAAGCTCTAATATGGTGGCGGTGTCTATCAGACACCGCCAGCCATATTAGGATGCCGGCGGAGACATGCTTTTCCACGGCGGGTTTTCCGCCGTAGAAAAGCATGTGGACATTGGTGTTTGGGGGCCCGTTGCGGGCCCCCAGGGGTGTTGGGGGTGCACATGGGGGGTACCTATGGTACCCCCCAACATTTACATGCACACACCGGCAGGCACTGCGCGGTACCTGCCGCTTTGTGCAGGTAAATGTAACACATGCAGTTTTAACATTGCGGCGGGTGCTGCTTCAAGCAGCATCCGCCGCAATGTTAAACATACAGGATGTGACCGCCAGGGTGGCGGTCACATCTAATTTGCATGGAGGGACCGCCGCTGCCCCTGCGGACGGTCCCTCCACCTCTGGGGTGGCGGCCGGGCGCAGGTCCGTCCGCCATCCTAATCGGCCCCTTAGTGAGCAGAGGTCAGGGAGACTGCCTATCACACGACGTGTAGTAAGAAATCGGAGGTATGGTGGCTCTGCAGGGGAAGGGAATTCTGAGGTCTTTACTGTGATTCGTGGAGATCTCGATGGTAATAAATTAGGCTGAAAGGTTAAGTTAAGTGAGTTTTCTACTCTATGAATGTCCATTGTGATGTTTTATTACTGCTATTTCTTCTGTTACTACGGGATTCCCACCATGATGACGAGGAAGTTTTAAGCATGTGAGTCTATAAAAGATACATTACTGGAGAAATTGGATATATGTGATTGTATTGGAATTGCATTGTGGAGTGGAATAATGAGGTTTCAGGTCAAATTATGTGGTGAGGAATGAATTTGTGTGGATTTCAATAGCATAATATCATATGGTTGTAAAGACATGACGAGAGTTGGATCCAAAATGAACCCCGCCCTCTTGTATGCAGACAACGCGGTCCTCTTCTCCAGAACTGCCATGGGTCTTCAAAAACTCTTAAATGGTTTTATATAATTTATAGACTCACTCGATCTAGCCACTCATTTTTAAAAATCCCACACATGTCGACAGGCTCTCGGAAGGCTTCCAGGATTAAGTTTTTTTATAAGGGGGCAGAAGTAACAAAAGTGTCAACCTTTTCATATTTGTAGGTGCTGTTCGAAGATTGAGGGACTTGGTCTGCGCAAAGAATGCACAAAAAGAACGTCCTGGCTAGAGCAGCAGGGGCAACATTGGAGTTTGCAAAAAGACTGGAGTCTAAGCCCATCCCGCCTTGCTTAAAGTGTACAGAGTAAAATGCATTACCATGGCCATGTATGGGTCTGACGTTTGAGGTTACAAAGACATGAGGGACATGCAAGGGGTAGAAAATAAATTCATGCATAACTTTGCAGAGCCCCCTCAGTACAGTTCCTGACCTCAAGATGACGTCTAGATTTTGTTCAGACTGCAGTTTCTCATCTCTCCAACTACCCCGCTTTATTATGACATTCTCAGATTACTCCTAATCATTATCCTGACAGCGGAGTCCGAGCATTATGTTTGATGCCCGGTGGAGCTGCCTTGTTCAGCTATAGAGGAGATCGGCTCTGGTTCATCCCCTCGGCCGTCACCAGCTGGACATTGGGCACAGGTTTCTCCCCTCCACTGACGAAGTTCCGTAACTTTGCTTTTTATCCTATGTTCGATTTTGCTCTTGCAACAAATGTAACTTGTAACCTGTAACTCTGATCCTCATGTAAAGCGCTCTGATACCTCCGGGTCTAGCCAGAGCTATATATAACAAATAAATAAATAAATAAATAAATAAATGAATAAATCAATCAATAAGGTAAATGCTACTTACCAGTATGCATCTGTTCTTGGCATGTAGAGCTGTAGATTTGTATACTTGTGCATAGATCGCCATCTGGTGTTGGGCTTGGATGTTTGCACTTTGTTTTTTTCTTGGAAGAAGTCTGTTGTAGTCATGAGGTAGGTGACTCCTCCTTAGGACGATAGTGCGCATGGGCATCAACTCCATCTTCAGATTGTTTTGCCATGGAGGGTTAGGATGGAGTTAGAAAAGGATGTCCATGTGTAATGTATCTAAGTAAGATAATACTGGAACAGATAGAGGTATTCGGGGAGGCAGGTGGGCGTATACGACTCTACAGCTCTACATGCCAAGAACAGATGCATACTGGTAAGTAGCATTTTCCGTTCGAGGCATATGAGCTGTAGATCGTATACTTGTGCATAAACTATACAGCAGTTACCTCCTTAGCTGTGGCTACTGTATCTGTTGCAGTGGTTTGAAAAAGTGTTCTTAATACAGCCTGGCTTACACTAGCTTGTTGCTTTGCGTGCACATCTACACAATAGTGTTTTGTGAAAGTGTGCGGTGTAGACCATGTTGCTGCTTTACAAATATTATTTATGGGAATGTTCCCTAGAAATGCCATAGAAGCCCCTAGTTTGCAGGTGGAATGCGCTCTAGGGGGAACGGATTATGTACGCTTTGCTTTTTGGTAGCATATCTAGATGCATTTAACAATCCACCTGGCAATTCCCGCTTTTGATATAGGATTGCCTTTATGTGGTGGTGAAAAAGCTACAAAAAGTTGTTTCGTTTTTCTGAAAGTTTTTGTCCGTTCAATGTAATAAAGGATAGCTCTTTTAACGTCAAGCGTATGAAGAGCCCATTCTGCTACTAAGTCTGGTTGAGGAAAAAAGACTGGCAGCTCAACAGACTGGTTAAGGTGGAAAGCAGAAACGACTTGTGGTAGGAATTTAGGGTTTGTCCTAAGAACCACTTTGTTGTGATGTATTTGCAAAAATGGCTCTTGTATGATTAATGCCTGGCGTTCACTAACTCTTCTGAGAGATGTGATCGCTACGATGAAAGCTACTTTCCATGTGAGAAATTGTAAATCACATTTGTGTAAAGGTTCAAATGGGGGCCCATGAGCCTGGTAAGGACAATGTTTAGGTTCCACTCTGGAGAGGGTGGAACTCGGGGAGGAATTATCCTTTTAAGGCCTTCCATGAATGCTTTGATGGCAGGTACCTTAAAGAATGACAACTGTTGTCTGTTTTGTAGGTAAGCGGCTATGGCAGCAAGATGTAATCGTATAGATGTGTATGCCGGATTACATTTTTGTAGATGCAAGAGATAACAAATAATGTTTTGGATTGAGGCATCTAATGGATTGATTGTGTTGTTATTACAGTAGATAACAAATCTTTTCCATTTAGCTGCATAGCAGGCTCTAGTGGTAGGACGTCTAGCCTTCTTAATGATATTCATACAGTCTGTCGGAAGGTTGAGGTAACCAAACTCTAAGACTTCAGGAGCCAGATCACTAGTTTCAGTTGAGCTGGATCTGGATGCCTTATTTCTCCATGGTACTGTGTAAGGAGCTTTGGAGAAAGGTGTAACTTTTGATGTGGAACTACTGAGAGATCCAGCAGGGTTGTGAACCATGGTTGCCGGACCCATGTTCATCCATATCGCATTGCCTTTGGACAATGGGTGTGGATACCTGAAGGATGGAGCTTGGGCATTTTGCGTTTAAATGTGTGGCGAACAGATCTATGTCTGGGTGGCCCCACATCTGGAAAAACTTGTGGATGAAGTTCCTATTCGTGGATCTGCTGTCTGTCTCTGACAACTAAGCAGATCCGCAATTTGATTGTGTACCCTTGAGTGCTGTTCTGCTAAGAGGTATATTTTTTGAGGAATGGCCCATCTCCATATGCTTTGCACTAGGCATGAAAGCTGCAGAGAGTGTGTCCCCCCCTGTTTTTGTACATAGTACATTGCTGTCATATTGTCCGTACGAACTAGGACAGCTTTGTCTAGGAGATGTACTTGGAATGATTTTACTGCGAGAAAAAGCTCCAGTAATTCCAGGTGATTGATGGGGGGCAGTTTCTGTTGAGGGGTCCACAACCCCTGAATGGTATGGTTTAATAGAGGAGCACCCCAGCCGGTGAGCGATGCGTCTGTTAGCACTATCTGTGGAACATGATCTAGGAACGGCCGCCCTTTGGAAAGGTTTTGTGTGTTCCACCACTGCAGAAATCGATGTGTGCGGCTGTCCACCAACACCAGATCTGTAAGCTGACCTTGAGCCTGGTTCCACTGATGTGCTAAACATTCCTGTAATGAACACATTTGGAGTCTTACGTAAGGTATAATGAAAATGCAAGAGGCCATCATTCCTATTAGCTGCATGAACACTCGAGCTGGTAGTGAGTGTTGAGGTTGAGGACGCTGTTTGCTCGTTGGACCTGACCTGGCTGGAGCTGTTTGCTGCTAAGGGCTGCCTTAACCCACGACTTGCGGAACCCGCTCCGCGGGTCCCGCTGCGGATTTCACCTCACCGTTTGCTGTTGGTTCGTGGTTTCCTGCCTGGCTGCTCTGAGGGGGCGTGTGAGGCTTCAGGGCTGCGAGCGTGAGGCTGAGTCACCTGGCCCCGCTCTCCCTGAACGCCCCGCCCACACCTTCCTGCAATCAAAAAGGCACCTGGACTTTCCCCTTGTGGGACGCTGTTTGCTCGTTGCACCTGACCTGGCTGGAGCTGTTTGCTGCTAAGGGCTGCCTTAACCCACGACTTGCGGAACCCGCTCCGCGGGTCCCGCTGCGGATTTCACCTCACCGTTTGCTGTTGGTTCGTGGTTTCCTGCCTGGCTGCTCTGAGGGGGCGTGTGAGGCTTCAGGGCTGCGAGCGTGAGGCTGAGTCACCTGGCCCCGCTCTCCCTGAACGCCCCGCCCACACCTTCCTGCAATCAAAAAGGCACCTGGACTTTCCCCTTGTGGGACGCTGTTTGCTCGTTGGACCTGACCTGGCTGGAGCTGTTTGCTGCTAAGGGCTGCCTTAACCCACGACTTGCGGAACCCGCTCCGCGGGTCCCGCTGCGGATTTCACCTCACCGTTTGCTGTTGGTTCGTGGTTTCCTGCCTGGCTGCTCTGAGGGGGCGTGTGAGGCTTCAGGGCTGCGAGCGTGAGGCTGAGTCACCTGGCCCCGCTCTCCCTGAACGCCCCGCCCACACCTTCCTGCAATCAAAAAGGCACCTGGACTTTCCCCTTGTGGGACGCTGTTTGCTCGTTGGACCTGACCTGGCTGGAGCTGTTTGCTGCTAAGGGCTGCCTTAACCCACGACTTGCGGAACCCGCTCCGCGGGTCCCGCTGCGGATTTCACCTCACCGTTTGCTGTTGGTTCGTGGTTTCCTGCCTGGCTGCTCTGAGGGGGCGTGTGAGGCTTCAGGGCTGCGAGCGTGAGGCTGAGTCACCTGGCCCCGCTCTCCCTGAACGCCCCGCACACACCTTCCTACAACACGCCCCATTGCTCTTGGCCCATAAAAACTAGTGAGAGACGCTGCGCGGGAGCGCGCCGGAGCGCCCGGGGATAAGCCCGGGACAAGGGCGGGACCGTTTGAGGCCGTTCGAGGTCTAAGAGGACTGGCCTGGCCCACCCCCCTTGGTTCGTGCCTGGACTTCGATATTAGTGAGTACGCTACGGGAATTTTATCTGTCACACATCATGTGTACTAGGGGGAGTCGTAGTAAGACTGCACTGGGCCTGACCAAGTCAAATGGCGCCTTGGACGATTTTCTTGTAAAGACAAATTTGGCAATAGACGCCGAAATCACTAAAATGCAGAATAGGGTTTCTATCGAGCTTGACGCTGCCCGCAGGCTCTCCCAAACATTTGCTAACTCCAAAAAATCATCCCTGGGAAATATTGCGTCCGCTGTATCCCCTCAACAGGCTTTACGCCCCCTCCCTCTGTTAATTCATGCCGACATTCATCATTCTCCCTTTTCTTCCTCTTCACCCCCATTAGACTCCTCCTTTATCTTTACACCCATGACCTCCAAACTTACTGAGAGTCATGTCCCTACTGTACAGGAAAAGTCTATCACTCTGCTGGACATCCCTGCTCCTTCCTTTTCTGTAGAAAAAAGTAAAAATCTAGATCGTCAAGTCCTGAAAAGGAAGAACATTGCAAAACTTGCCTACGCTCGCAAGAAAGCAAAAATTGCAAGGCAGCAGTTTTTCAATTCTAGAAGAACTCTGCCTAACATAGGGGAGTTCAAACAAACATCACATTCAGCCACCCAGCTAACAGGGGGTGATAGCGATTTTACCCATTCTAACATCACTACTGTTCCTGTCTTAGAGAATCTTGCTGTCCCTGGTGACAATTTAACAGGGGGAGGGCAAAATGACCTAGGGAGGGATATGGACAAGGCAGGTGATGATGAAGACTTTCTTAAAACAGTCTGGGTCACTTTAAAACAACTATTGTCACCTTTTGAACTCAGACTGTCACGCATTGAGAATCACCTGCTTGAAATGGATAAAACTTTAGTATCCCTGGCCACGCTTAGCCTAAAACAGCTGGAAGCTACATATCCCCACATTACTGAGGGTGCCCCACAGGTTAGTAATGATGGTACCCAACCTGTACCAGCTTCCAATGCTGGCATCCAACCGGCTTTAGCCCCTAACGAGGCCTCCCTTGCTCCTATAATTCTGCCCTCTCCTTTGCCCTCCCTATTACCCAAACCTACTCCAATTCCCAAACCCCGGACAATTGCAAATGTCCCTGTCCCCTCCCTATCTAATTCATCAAAACCAGATATAAAATCTGCCATAAAACAGGTGCAGCCCAAAATTTTTTCTAGAACTGGACAGAAGGCGACCAACCCCATCACCCCTCTTTTACAGCGCACATTTAACCAACACCAAAATCAACAGAACTTTTGCGGGGGCTATATTGACCTCCCTCCTGATGCCGGGCCCTATGTTGCGATCTTGGCTGGGGTACCTTCGCTTGACCCTGACACCGTGGAAACCCAGTGGTCCTTAAAGAACAAAGTGATCCACTGGCTAAATGTCAACAGGCAGCTCCCTTATACCACCAGGAGCAGGGTCTTAATGGTCAGGCGAGTTCCATGGGTGGGTCGCACTTATAAATCCATATCGGGTGACTGTATTGTGGTGTCATTCGCAGACCCCCACACAGCCCAACTCATCACCACGTGGGATCCACATGCGATTGACCAATCTATCGTCACTAAACCCCTTACCTTTTTTTACCCTCCAAAACAGATAGTAGAGCCTCCTGGGGTCTGGTCCATAGCCCACAATCACAGATGGAAGGGGCACGGGCAGGGATGGCAACCCGCTAATAACTGGCGGGAAGGTGCACCCACTATGAATAGGTTTGAATGCCTAGATCAGGTGGATTGACTGGGAACTCTTGATCTCTCACTTCGGTCGAGCGCTCTAAATCTTTCAACCAATGCCAGTAACAATGACAATTCTGCATCTATTAACAAAAATCAAACCTTTCCGGATGCAGAACAACCCTGCCCTGCCCAGCGTCCCCTTGCTGTGCGGGCCACACAACATCTAGTGATGGTACATTCCCTAGTTCCGTTAGACGCAACGGGGAATGTGGGCCAACCAGCCCAGAAAAATAGCGACTTAAAACATTCACTCCTATCTTGGAATGTAGCAGGCCTGGGTAATAAGTTCACCCACAAACCTTGGTTGGAGATTGTACAGAAGCATGGCGTTCTTTGCCTGCAAGAAACTTGGCTTGTAGAGGAAAGTCACATTATGGGGTATCGAACATTCCATTCACCCGCTGTTCCCTCTCCCCAGGGTCGAAATAAAGGGGGCCTGTGCATATATACATCGAATGTAGGGGATATAAAGGTATATGATTTCCATTCTGATCAATACTTCCAAATTCTTTCATTTAAATGGGGCACCACACAAAAGGTGATACTGGTGAATTTTTATAATAACATGCCAGCTAATGAAATGGAATTGATTTTGAATAAAATGTCACACCATATTCATAAAGTGAGAGATCAAAACACGGGGGACCATACAGTTCTATGGGTGGGAGATTTTAATTGTGCCATCTGCCCATCTTCTGAGTTAGGTTTGTGCGGCCTTGCAGATCACGAGGAGGATGGCCCTTTCCACTTCTCACACACCTATTTGGGGTCTCTCCTCAACAGTATTATATTCTCTTTTGATCTTACTTTCATTAATCAGGCATGTTCCCCCCCAGTTCCCTTTGCCCCAACATACAATGGTAGAGGCTGTGAAACCACAATTGACTTTGCACTAACGTCACCCACTAAACCCAACTTTATAACTTTTTGGGAGATTGGGGACGACCCAATGAGCGATCATTATCCTATTATTTTTGGGGTAATGATCGCAGAGGAGAAAGCAAAGGAATCTAGCGGGCCTCTATATTCACTTGAGGTCACTTTAACAAAGATAAACGGCTATGTGATAAAGTGGGAGAAATTGAATCCCTTAATCTTCTTTCACAACCTCATATCATCTTGCTTTACAGACATATTTGTCTGTCTAGAAGAAGATATTGATCCAAAGGCGATCATGGCAGCCTTTGCTAATATTCAGCTTTACATTAAAGACATGCTAACTAGGAGCCACAAAAAGAATGGGAAACACACACGTGGGTGGTTCGACTCCAGGTGTACAGCTGCCCTAAAGAATTTGAAGAAAGTTTTAAATGCTATTCCCAAAGATAGGGTGCAAATTTCCAAGGCCAGACGAGAGTATAAGAGGGAAATTAACCATCGGAAGGCAATAATGAAAAGGGAGGCCTGGGAAGCTTTGGGGGAAGCTGCCAGGAATAAGGACACTAACCTATTTGGAAAGTTATAAGATCGGTATATAACACAAAAGTTAGTGACAATTGCTGACAATTGCATAGACGTAGCAATTACGGCAGAGCTCTGGGTAGAACACTACGGCAAACTTTATACCAATAGCCAGGGGGCCACCCAGAACCAACAAAAGGAAGCCTCATCCTTGAATAATTTAATTCAGGATTACCAGTCAAGTGACCCCCCAGTATCCCCCTATCCAATTGATCTGGTTTTTACCTCTCTAGAAGTGGAAAATGCCATCAGGGAAAGCCCATCAGGGAAAGCTCCTGGCCCCGACCACACCCCTGTGGACGTTTACAAAACAAACCTCGAATTCTGGGCTCCCCTCTTAACTAACGTTTTAAATATGGGAAACAAATGTGGCTTAATTAACACCTGGTCAGATGCAATTGTAGTGCCCATCTTTAAAAAGGGGAATAGGGACGATCCTGCTTGCTACCGTCCTATATCTCTATTGGACGGCCTCATGAAAATTGCAGGAAGGATCGTCCTTAAGAGAATCCAACATTGGGAGACAGAGAAAAAGGTCATCTCCGAACTCCAATACGGGTTCCGAAAGGGAATGGGTACCCAGGAACAATGTTTAAACCTGTCCCTATTGATCTCTAAATACACCGAGGCCAAAAAAGGGGACCTGTTTGTTACCTTTGTTGACCTCAGCTCAGCATTTGATTGTGTGGACCATCTCCAGCTCTGGTCAACATTGGAACATATCGGGGTGGATCCCACCATCATCATATTCATAAAAGAACTATATAGAGATGCCGGGGCTAGAGTGAGGTTCGGGTCCCAGGGTCAATGCACACAGAAATTTGCCATAAATAGAGGGGTTAGGCAAGGCTGTATACTTGCGCCCCTCTTATTTAGTTTTTATATAAATTCTATCGTAGAGCATTTAATAAATCTGCCAAGTGACTACCCAGCTGTCAATGGTAGGCCTGTACCCATTCTTTTATATGCCGATGACGCGGCAATCATGTCTAGGACTAAAGTAGGGCTGCAGAGAGCAGTAACTGAATTCTCATCCTACATGGGGAAACGAAATCTGAAAGTGAACATCTCCAAAACTTTCTCCATGTCATGCACCCAAAAGAACAAAAGGCCACAATGTTCGATATATCTTGACGAGCAAAGAATTGAGCGCACGGACACCTTTTGCTATCTGGGTGTTGTTTTTGAGAGGAAAGGAGGTTGGAAACACGCAGTATCTGCTAGGAAACTTGCCTTTAGTCGTGCCATTGGGGCTCTGCGAACTTTCGCAGCAAAGATCGGGGGCAAACCGACTGCTGAAATGTTACAGATCTATCAAGCCAAGTGTATAGCGACAGTCACTTATGGAGCAGGCCTATGGGGCTTTGAAAATGTGTCCTCGCTACAAACCTGTGAGAACCTTTTTATCCGTTATTTACTAGGTGTGAGTAAATCTACTTCGACTTTTATTACCACATTGAGACTGGCCTCAAATACCTTAGCGACACTATAAAGTTATCACCGTGTTTGCTGTGGCACAAAATCTGGACCACTATGGAATGCCAATTTAACAGAGAACTCATCATGGACTGTAAGAACTTGGATGGTGCATCCAAAATCAAATGGCTACGATACGTCCAGCTGATGTTCTCTAAAATTGGACACCCCGAATTTTATGATGCTCCAGAGTCCCTAGAAAACTTGTCTAGGCCAGTTCTCAAAAAACTCTTAATCACACAATTGGAAAGCGCCAGATGGAACATTGAGAAACTTAAGAGTTCTACCCTGAGTTATCAAAAAATTACCCCTATTGAAGGTTTACAAATGTATCTCAGGATCGAAACTGCACCTTACCCTCGTATGCTTCTTACAAGGCTGCGTTTAGGTACCTTTTTCCGTATGGTCACCCTCCCAAAACACAATGATTGGACTTCGGCGAATTTAATTTGCCCATGCGATGACCATTCTTCGCAAAGTAACATTCATATTATGTTCTTCTGTAATCTCTACTCTGCCCCGAGGAAATTATTCCTCTTACCTCTTCTTAAATCCTGGGGCATAAGAACATGTAAAACTGCTTATCTGAAGTTACTTTTGTTAGATGAGGTGTATGTTATCTTTGTTGTTTCTCGTTTTTTAATGTCAGTGATGAAATACAGAAACTCTATGGTGTAAGCCTTACATGTTTAAATTCTCTAGAAGTTCTAACATGAGACTTTTCGGTTATATGTTTATCGCTGACTTTTTATATATGGAAAAATGTTTTACAGATTCCTTATAAATTTTTTCAATGTGGAAATCTTTTTAAATTCATGGTATAAACTGTACCTGTATGCTTTTATGATTTCTCAGATAAATCGAATAAAGCCAAATTTGTTTGTTTGTTTGTTTGTTTGTTATGAGAGCTTGCATGCTGGGTATCCTGACTGTACTGGGGCATGCAAGGGCTTTTGAAGTATCTATTATAGCACCTAGATACTGTTGGGTTTGCGACGGTTGAAGATGTGACTTAGTGAGGTTTATTGTGAATCTTAAGTCGTGCAGCAGCTGGATTGTTTTGTGTGGGTGGAGCACACAATCGCTGCGTGACTTGGCTTTTATGAGAAAGTTGTCAAGGTAAGCAAACACATGAATTTGTTGTCTTCGCAAGTGAGCTGCTACTACTGCGAGACATCTTGTGAAGACTCTGGGTGCTGGAGTCACTCCGAATGAGAGCACATTGAATTGGTAGTGCTGGCCGTCCAATACAAATCGTAGATATTTTCTGTGATCAGGGTGGATAGGAATGTGAAAGTAGGCGTCCTTGAGATCTAGAGTGGCAGGGAAATCACCTAGTTGGAGTAATGGGAGGATCTGTTGAAGAGCGACCATGTGAAAGTGCTTAGATTGTATGTACAGGTTTAATGGTCTGAGGTCGAATATTGGCCTGAGAGTGCCGTCCTTCTTTGGGATGATAAAGTAAAGGGAGTAAACCCCTGTGCCTTGATGGTGTATGGGAACCCGTTCAATTGTGTGCTTTTGCAAGAGAGAGAGAATCCCTTGTTTTAAAAGCGTGAGATGTTCTGTGGACATCGGACGTTGTTTGGGTGGTATGTGTGGAGGGGTAAAGGTGAGTTCCAGGCAGTAACCATACTGGATAATTTGTCTTACCCAGCTGTCTGTGGTGATGGAGTTCCAGACAAGTAGGAACTGTGATAGTCTTCCCCCGATTGGAGTGGAATGTTCCGGGGGAAGTGGAGGGAAGTCACTGTTTTGTGCTAGGTGAGGTGCGGGTGTTATTAACTCGGCCTCTGCCTTTGTTGTTATTGGCTCTGTACCCCCCTCTAAAATATCCTTTGTTAGAGGAAGTTTGAGTGGGGCTTTTGCAGGATGGCGCCCCCATAAAGGGAGAGATGGAAGGAGCCTCCAGTTGTTGATAACTGTAAGGCCCCCATGGATTTGGCTGTTTCAGTGTCTTTTTTAATCTTCTCTAAAGATGTGTCTACAGTAGGCCCAAATAAGTGTTCTTGATCAAAAGGCTGAATAAGAATTTGAGACTGCACCTCCTGTTTAAAACCAGATATGCGTGCCTGCGCAGTAATACACTGTGTTAACGGGACGAGTTGCTGTGCCCACTGCATCAAGAGAACCTTGTGATAGAGCGCTTTGTAATTAGCATTCCCTCTTGTATGAGGTCGTTCGCTTTTGACCTATATTAGTCTGGCAAATGTTGCATTAGTGACTCAAGTTCATCATAATGTGCCCTGTCATACCTGGTTAGCAAATATTGGGCGTTGGTAATGCACCAGTAATTTGCTGCCTGTGACACAATCCATTTACCAGATGCTTCTAATAATTTAGATTCCTTATACGGCAGAGGGGCGTCACCTGTTTGGGAATTTGCCCGTTTACGGGCATTTGATACTACTAAAGAATCTAGAGGAAGTTGCCCTTGATATAAGCTGGATCACTTGGAGCTGCTTTATATTTTTTATAGCCCGGGGTTGAGAACTCTAGCCCTGACAGGGTCTTTAAACACATCAGGGGCATGTTTAATGATACCTTTTAACATAGGCAAAATACTTGTTGAATTTCGTGATGGTGTAAAAGTTTCTACTAAAAAATCTTCCTCCAAAGGGTCTGAGTGTAATTGTACACCATGATATTTGGCTGCCCTGTCTAGGAGTTGCGCAAAACCTATGTTGTCATCTGGAGGGGGTGACTTGGATGGGTATGAGTCCAGCGCAGGTATATCTGGGACATTACCATAATCACCCCAGAGGTCAGGTGGTGGGATGCTGTGAATGTCATCATCATCAACCCCTTGTGGGTCTCCATCCCCATCCCCACCCCCAAGTCATCCTCATCATCTTGTGGTGCAGGTGAAGAAGGAGGTAGTGGAGAGTGTGCTGGAGAAAGTGGTATAGTTGGAAGAGCTGGAGGGGGAGAGGAGGGTATGATAGGTGAAGTTGCTATGTCTTTCTTCTTTAACCCCTTCGAGGCGGATGACGAGCTCAGCTCGCCATGAGTTACGCCTCTCCTACGCTCATGACGAGCTGAGCTTGTCATGAACCGTGTTTTTTTAAAAAACCCAGCGCACAGCGGGAAAACCGCTAGCGTGCATGCAGTTAAGGGTACCTCAGGTGATTCTGGGGAGTCCAATTTCCTTTTTCCAGGTGGTAATGCTGTTACATGACCAGTAACAGGGTCAATGTGTAGGGTTTTCAGTTTCGGAGCCGATGGATCTTGTTGAAACAGTTCTTTGGAGCCATTGTCTTTTTTCAGCACCGATGATTTGGGTTCCGAGTGGTGCTTTGATTTAGTTTCTGTAGCTTTAGGAGGGGTCTTGGTCTCCTTATGCTTCAGTGGAGTTTTCAAGTACAAAATCTTCTTTAGCTCCAAAGATTTATGGGTTTTTTTCGGGTCCGAGGGCTTGTCCTCGTGTGTTTGGTGCCGAAGAGCTCGGTGTCGAAACCGTCTTCGGTGCTGATGTAACAGGGTGTGTTACTGTGTCTGTTTTTGGCTTTTGTTTCAGTGCCAAGGATTGTTTTTTGGTACTGGTACGTGGCTGACTCAATCCAGAGCCGCCTGAAGGCTTTTCTTTGGGTTTCAGAGCCAGGGCGGAGGGCGGAGCATCTGAAGCACCATCCCGATGTCGACCTGAGCCGGAAGGCGAAGGTTTTACCGGAGCCTTATCTTTTGTTTTAGATGGGGCAGGTCGACGTCGGTATTAATGATCCATTGACCTAGAGTAACGGTCTGATCCTCGGCATCTGACTCGTCTTCTTCGGAGACGCTGATGTCTTCATCCTCTGGTTGTTCTTGTGGAACATTGGGACCTGCATCGAAGATGTCTTCCGGCGCCGTGGCAGTTGATCGAGACATTATGTGATGTCGAGCCTGGCGATCACGTATAGTCTTCTTTGATCTGAAGGAAGCACAGTCCTCGCAATCTTTGTCCTCGTGTTTTGGAGAGAGAAAAAGGTTACAGACCTCGTGGAGATCCATATGAGGGAATTTAGCACCACACAGGGAGCAGTTTTTAAATGGAGTTCTTTCCATTGACTGAAGGGCCTGGTGGTGCAGATGGGCCCAAAGGCCCGCGTCGACGACCGGAATCGAAGTTCTTGATTCATTTTTGGATGCGAGTCGAAAGGTAACGCGATCGAAAACAATACCGTCAAGCGGTGAGGGATTGCGTGTCGAAGGGGGGTCGAGTACGACACAATTCGCATCCGAACACGATGGCAGGAAAAAAAACGATGGTGTGCTCAAGCACACTATCGTTCTAAGGAGGAGTCACCTACCTCGTGACTACAAAATGCTTCTTCCAAGACAAAAACAAAGTGCAAACATCCGAGCCCAACACCAGATGACGATCTATGCACAAGCATACGATCTACAGCTCAACTCACTGACAGAATAGCGAAGGTCAGAATATCGACCTACAGAAATATCGACGTAAGAATATTGAAGTCAAGAATATCGACATCCTATCTACATTATGATAAGTACAAAAATATTGGGAAAAAACTATTGTCAAAAATATTGTTGTTAAAAATATCAGTTTTTATTTAAGTTAAAAAAATTTAAAAGAAGGTAAATAATACATATAAATAAAATAAACAGTTAAAAATATTTTTAAATGTTTGAAAATTATAGGTAACATATATAATGTAAACATAAATTAAACATACATATAATATATAATATATATTCTAATTAATATTTTTTAATATTTATGTTAACTTATAAATTGTTAAAAATATCTAATAAATTATAAATACATCTATACACACCAAACAATAAAAATAATAAATAAATAAATAAATATATATAACAAATTAAAATTACAATTATTTTTTATCTTTTACAAATTAATTATATACTACATTAACTAAAATAATACAAAAAATATTAGATAGCGGAGGGAATAAAATTACTATTCCAACTCCAAACAGTTTAACAGTAGGGAAAGTGTTGGATAGCGTAGGGGTAAAAATTACTATTCCCATTCCAGTAAGGGCAACAGTATTGAAAGTGTTGGATAGCATAGGGGTTAAAATTACTATTCCAACTCCAGTGAGTGTGGAAAATTTAGGATAGTGTAGGGGTTAATTTAACCTACTTATTAATTACATAATTTTTGTAAAATGAATAACAGCAAACATAGTAATAATTAATTAACAAATAAATTAATAATAAATACCAATAAAATTAAATATTTACTTAAATAACATTAAATTAATTCCCACCCTATTCCCCCATAAACACACAACCCGCTACACATAAAAAATAACATAATTATTTTAATCAGTTAATCAATTAATAAAAATTAATTACCAATGAATAATTAATTAACAATAAATTAATAACTATAAATTAAAAAAAATGCATTCATCATTAGTATAATCATAAATTAATCAATTAAAATAAATTACCAAATAATTAAATAACAATGAATTATTAATCAATAATAAATAAAAACATTAATTAATTATAATTAAATTACTTCCCACCCTATTCCCCTATTAACTCACAACACGCTCTGATACTAAAACGCAAGACTTACTTAAAAAATATTACTAATTTCTAAACATTTTATACATATATTTCAAAATAATAAAACTACATTACAAAAAATGTAAACATACATATAAAATACATACTAAAATACATAACACAAATATAAATATTGATATTATTAACAACGATATTTTTGCTAACGATTTTACTTACTGCGATATTACTTACTTCGATATAAAAAAACGATATTACTTACCTTAAGGTCGATAGTCTGGTCACCGATATCCTTGACATCGATATTTTGTCCCTATGATAGTAAAAACTCTATATTACTGTATCTCGATATAAAAAAATCAAAATTTTTACTGCGCACCCTACAGTGCATATGCCTCGAACATAAACTTCTTGCTGTCACCCCTACTATTCTGGTGTACATTCTACACGAGGAACTGTGCGTGGGGCACATTTCAGACCTGATTGCCGTAGCCCCGGTGTTTCGCTGGATGAGCAGCTGGGCTTGTCCCACCCCCACATTAAATCAACTTGTCATCATGGACTGCATTGCACACAAGGGGGCCCCACATATCCCCTGGCTAATTTATATGATGGAACAAATTAAATGGTTGGCCTGCCCGCTTTGTATGTTAATTCTGGGCCCATAGGCCCAGTAGCCATTAGAGACATTAAACAACAGTTTCCGGCCAAAAGGCATGGGCTAAGGGAAGGTAACGAGTTAGTTAAGCCCACCGTGAGAAGGTTTGATACAACTGAGTGAGTCCACAGGTACAGCCATACTTGTTGTTTGTTACTAAAGCATACTATTGTTTTGTGTCAACCAGATTCCGATTGAATTTGGTACCCTGGTTATTAGCCTTTCTAAAGGCTATACGAAACTGGGAGCACTTAAAGCCCTGCCCTTGTGACAATTTTTCTGAGCAGGATAATCTACACTTTATTTTTTTCGTGATTTTTATGACTCCCTACGCAAAACGTTTATACTTTGCCCTGGTAAGGGCTGCATTACTATATCTTCAAGTGCTTTCTTCTCTCATGGTTTGTTCTGGGGTCGCAAGCTTTTTAACAAGGGACACAATATATAGGAAGAGGTTGTTCTGGCAGCAGCCAGGTTGTATCTGTTAACTGTGTTCAGGGATCTTTAGGTGCCAACTTGTGCACGTTATACCAACTCTCTAGTCCATCTATCGAGTTACCATTTTAATACTTGTGTATTTTACCCGCTGTATTTTATGTTTATTATAACGTTTAGTGACGGCTTCTAAAAATGTGTTTTTAATTGTACTTGTTTGTATTGTTGGTTTTAGCCTATTTACCTGTGTGATTTGGATTTTTAATTGTATATGTGGGCTCTTTTAATTATTGTATCTTTTATCAAATGTTTGCTTTTATGGCTTTAAGTGGCCGAATAAAGTATCTCTTGACTCGAATACCGTAGCATGGAAAAACTTCAATTATGTGACTTTCACTAGCAGAGAGGGGCTTTGGCTCCGCCTACATGGAACGAAAGTGTATTTCGATTGGGCTGAAGTCGTGTGCTTCCACAAAAAAGTGCTTGCACTCTACACAGTTGTGATCATTTTGTTTATTTTTTTATTGAAATGTTGACAGTTAAGTCTGATCATTGCTATGTTTTCTGCGTCCAAATATGAAACTTGAGAATGATTACAAATGTTGTCATTTTTGATGCCGCGCAGAAACTGCGGACTTCCTACATGTGCCATTGCTCTGCCTGAAGGTGGCTGGGTTCTGGGAAGGTGTGTTTCAGGAATTGGATAACATTACAGGTACCACATTAGAACCGAATCCCATACTAGCACTGTTAGGATATGACAAAGAGATAGCCGCCCAAGACAGGAAGTTAGTTGCGATTGATCTACTTTTGGCCAAACACAAAGTGGCTATAAGTTGGGCAAAGGGCCCTGCCTCCACAATAAAGGAGTGGTACTCAGACATGGTATATTGTAATACCCAGACAGATGTTTATAGTGAATTGTTACCGCCTCAAAGCCGCCCCAGAAACTACTGGAATCAGCTTCAAAAGTATTTAGTCAGTAAAGAAACGGGAGAGACTAAAGGCGAGTAAATACCATTAGGATATTGCCCCAGCGAACAGATAAGTTGTAAAACCTTGCAGAGTTAGCGATCCGCAACCAGAAGAAGGGGGGCAACTTCACTAAAAAGGCTGAAGGCACACCCCAGAACCAAGAATAAGAGGAAAGGTAAATGTTGCGTCCAGGAATGGGAGGTTGAGCATGTTGCCTGGAGAGCAAATGCTAAGGACACTACCCTGTACAATGCCGTTATATGGTTTTAATGCAGCCCTGCAAATGTATTTTTGTTATTAATTTACAGGTTCACTGTATACTACTAGAATGTCATGCTGTAAGAAGTTTGTTCGGATTAATAAATAAAATAAAAAGTACAAATTTCATTTTTCCGATGTAATTATCACAAACGGCTAATTGTTTTGGCACTTATGCCAATAAACATCTGTTATTCAGCGCCAAGATGCCCCTTTGGGGGTAACCGTGAGCTTTACAAATACACATGGTTTTTTAGGGTACTTTGTTGTTTTATAAGTAATGGCTGTATAATAATTAATGGCTTTTGCGCTCCGTGTTACTTAAGTCTTCATGTATGACGGAGATAACTGTCACCGTGCTGCTACGGACATGGTCACTGTCAAAGTACAGTCCTACTTCTGTGTGTATTACCCATCCCAATTTTTTTGATTCTGAAATAAGTCCTGCTTGGCTTCCATGTAGGTCATAATAAACCCACTAGATTTCTTGGTCACAATAAACCTGCTAGACTTCTTTGCTCTCTCCACAATAGATGTGGATGTCTCCCATTCAAAGATGGCCATCATTAACTGCGGGTAGCAGAAATTCTTTCTTTGATCGAAGGTATTGTCCATGATCCATCTTCTCGTGTAGGGCAGTAGCCAATTAAGAGAAAGGTGGGTTGATAATGATAAAAAACACCTTTATAACTGAAAGTTTAAAAATCTGCGCCTCACCCAAGATAGCGGCCTGAGCCTGTCATTGTGTGACGTAAGCTAGTTTTGATGCGATGACCAGCGACAGCTCTTGGAAATATCATGCATAAACATGAAGCACTGAAAGGCAGAAAGATCCATTACGTTTACAGCCAGTGCTCTTCTCCACTGAGGTGTAGTGGTCCCCATAGGGCAACGTCATGATGCTGCTGGGCATCAGGAGTTGTTGCGAGGGGCGTTCAGGCACACCAGGCTGCAAAGGGAGGTTATCACCAGTTGGTCTCCTTGGGGGCAGCCTTCAATGTCAGGCAGCTACAGCTAGTTGAGCTATCGGGCAGGAGCACAGTGAGCACATCGCTGTGTAGCCTGGTTGAAAAGAAGGTCCTGCATCCTAATGATTGGCTGTCCTGGCCGACATGTCAGTGAAATTTGGACAGCAAATTGTGGGCTGGGCATACCAATGCTGAGGGCAGAGACTGCAGAAGAAGAAGCTGAGGGGCGAGGGAGAAGGGGAGATAGTGAAAGGGTGAGAGAAGAGGCAGGGCTAACAACAACTGGTAAAACAAGCAGGAGGATGTGCTTAAGATATAGAGCTGTCGACCTTGAGACGGGGAGCAGGGTTCGAGGCTCAGGGTTCGAGTCTAGGCATCGGCTCTCCCTGTGCCTACGAAAAACACATACCCATTCCAACAATTATAATTACACAATGGTGAAGCCTACCAAAATTACAAATGCCATCCTTACAAATGCCGATTGGATTGTAGTAGGGCAATGGTGAAAGTAAAGATGTTGAAGGGGTGGTGGGGGAGGGAAAGCACTGTGGGAGGGGTGGGGGTGAACAGAACAGGGAAATTAAGTGGGCAGGCAAATGAAACTGCTCAAGCAAAGTAAACAGAACACTTGAGTAAAGGCAGGCCAACAAAAAAAGCGTGCTCTTGTAGCTCTCTAAGTAAACCGACAAGTAACAGCACAGGTAAAAGGGGCAGTCCTCATGGGAGGCTACAAAAGTACAAAAGGAGGGACCAATAAGTGTATTCACTAATGAAAAGTAAGCATTTTTAAATGATAGCAAGAGGAGCCAATGAAAAAGATGGGTGTTTTTTTGAAACCCGTATCCTAGAAACTGCATGCTCTTTCAGGACAGCGCATGCAGAGCATGCACTGCCTAGACCAGACCTAAAAACACCGTACAGCCCTGGGAATGGCACCTCTTCTGTTTCCTATTTAGGCAGAGGAAGGAAATGCACAGCAGAGGAATGAACCAGCAAAGTTTCAGGAGTGGGATAGCCTTACAAGGTTGGGTCCAATGTTGTCAGTTGCTGCCTCTGTGGATTTAGCCTGTTCACCAGAGGTGTGGATCGGCAAGTCTTACATACTTCTAAAATCGAATCCAAATCAGCCTCATTAATGGTAACAATGCCTTGTAGACAAGCGTAGAATTACAGTAAAAGGTTAAGGATCGCATCTGTTCTTTTCAACTGTTGCTCAAAGGGGTATGCTACTTCCTTAATCACAGCAGTGAACTAATTCATATCCTGGCAACAAGTGCCAGTGTAGCACCAGTTCTAACATCTCAAGAGGTGCTGCCAACCCCACAAGCGTCACTTTACTGAGTTGTGTATGGGTTGCTGCACCGGTGCATCCAAAGGGTGTTCCAAAATATATTCAAAATATATTGAAAAGGTAGAATTATATTTCAGAGAATACCCAGAACCTAAAAATAGTGAAGATCCAGTGACGCCTATGCCCTGTTTTTGAATGTGGCCACTTTCTGAGGGCAAAAAAAGAGTTCCCATTCCCATGCTGTCTGTTTTTTTCCCCTCTGATGATGAAAGGAGGATTTTTTTCTTTGAGAAGCTGACATTTAGATGGAGAACACGTCCTTGACCCCTTCTACATACGGGCTCAAGTTAATAAATGTTTGGCCTACCCCTTTGCTATTAAGAGCATATTCACAACGTTATCACATGAGGCAGTGTTGCATCCCACCTAACATATGCATAGCTGCCAAGGGTGCTGCAAAAACGGCCCTGTAACAAAAGTGGCCCTGTAACAAAAATGGCCCCCAGGGGCCCAAAAGCGTACCCCACTCGTGCGGCGCACCGGGGGATTGCCCGGTGCCCGCTATGGCCAGTCCGGCCCTGCTCAGAAAATATATTTTGATGGCAAGGGAGCAGCGCGGCCATAGTATAAATTTAGCATAGGTGGTTGGGACGCTGCGCTGCTCTGCGGCACCATAAGGTTGTCTCACAACCTGACGGGAGTAGGCTGGCCCAAGCTGTTTCTGTAGTAGTTGGGCTCTCCCCGGTGGCAGGGCTATGACGTCAGGCTGCCTGAACTCGGAGCTGCTCAGCGTCACAGAATTGGAATGTTGACTATACATTGTATCAGCACACTGACTGGGGGCACCCTAAGCGTGCGGGATCTGTGCAGGGCATGGCCGTGCGCTCACTGCTGGCATACACACTCAGTTTGCAGTGCTTCTATGACAGGGCTGAGACTATGCATTATGCATGACAATGTATTTCAGTGCGGAGATGCGGAGCACCACACTGAAATGCGTTAGTCTAACGCCTGTTGATTGATACTTGGCAGGACTGCATGTGCAAGTTGAAACAAAGCAATAATATTAATTGCCCAACTAATAATGTAACAACTAATTATCTGTAAGAACAACAAATCATTTTATTTTGTTAGTTCCTACCCCTGTCATAAGATGGTGACGGGAAAGACTGTGACAAATACAAAGGATGTTCCGATGAGATTTCTCTAGAAAGATAACTGAAATTTCTGAGACCGTATTTCCCGAAATACATTAATGTTGATTGTTAAGCAGGTAGACAGAAAATGTAGTTGAAGAAGGCCAAGAGAGTTCTGGATTATACAACCGGTAACAAAAAACACTGTTATAAATTGTGTACATATAACTGAGACATTGAGCTATGAATTTGAGAACGTGTGGCAGGCAGCAAATTAGCTAGGTTTGATTGTCAGGATCCAAGACCATAAGCAAAATGATTGAGAAAATAATGTAAGGGAGAAAATAGTAAATAAAGAGGCCATTTTATATACCAAGGCTCACCAAACAGAAGTCCTAGTAACTCCTTAGCGGCTAGGATGTAGCCCACATGCATAGAGCCCAATCCAGTATGCCACTCAGAGGGTCTGGAACTGGGTATCACTCAAACCAACGCAGGAGGCAGATCTGCTTGGTCCCAAACCTCTGAAAAGAAGCAACTGAAATCAAAGCTCTATTTACAACACACAGAATGCCACTGATTCAGGATTCTGCAACACGACTAATTTCTCCAGTCAGTAGTTGGAGTGGTGTGAATGGAGGACTGCAGGAGTCGTGGGTAAGTGTGCAGACTGAATCTGAAAGCAGCCAAAGGAAACCATAACAAGTTTGTGAATGAGAGCAAGATGTGTAGGAGGACTAACTGTTGGTGAGGTGGCTGGTATGGGATACATGGGTCAGGTGCATGCATCAGGAAGAGGGTGAGAATTGTAGACTGGGTCCGACCACGTGGGAGGCACAGACTGGATAGCCGGCTGCCTGGGGCTGGAACCATTGTGGGGGAATGCCTGAGGTTTTGGGACTGAGGCGGTCTTGTACCCTTTCCTGAGACAGAGGAGAACCACACTCTGCATCTTAGTCTAAGATTGTTTCATCAGTTGGACTCTCTCTTTTTGCTTTACTCCCCCTGCCAGTGCTTGTGGCCCATTGGACCAAGTTGGTCTCCCCCCCACCGGTGGGACCAACTTCTCCTTACTACTCATGTTGCTTGGCCTGTGTCCACCTAGGGCCAGATAAGCGGGTCGAGGCTTGGGCACAGGGTGTGTATACCGTGGCCTCCGAGCTTCAGCTGCTTCCCAGTGGGTCATGCACTCTGGGAGCACGCCAAGTTCACAGCCCTGTCAATGGATGCCTTGAAGAGTTCCGAACAGGGCGCGCTTATAGTCATCCTACGGACTCCACAGATGACTGAGTGATCCTGCAGGCCATCTGGGATTCACAAGCGGCACTGGAGATAAAGATTGGAGAAGTACACGTCGGTGTTGCCTTGCTGCTGCAGGACCCCGTTAATGTGACAAGTGGGGTCTTCGGTGCGGAGGGACACACCTTGGAACGTAAGAATACTGTCCATGAGCTCAAGAATGATGTGACAAAGTTGACCACCATGTATGTTGCATGACCTGGATGTGCAGGCTGAGTGCACTGAGAATTGCGCCCACAAGAGCAGTGTGCGTTTCACAGGGTTCCCTGAGGGGTCAGAAGGCATACCCAAGAGAAGTTCCTAGATCTCTGAATTACATCATGGATAACTCTATGCTCACTCTCCTCATGCTTTAACATTAAACAGGTTCATAGGTCCTTGAGAGAAAGCTGGAGCCCGGGGTGCAACCTCGACCCATGATTCCTCATGTGTTGAACTTCCGAGATAGGGATGCCATCCTCAGTGCGGCTCAAGGCAGAGACACACTCTCGTTTCAAACCTCTAAATACATGATATTCTCGAACGTATGTGGCAAGTCCAGCAGCAGCACAAATGGTTTGAGGCAGTTAAGTAAAAACTGAGAACTATGCAACTTCAGTACATTCTCATGTTCCCTGCTGCAAAAAGAACCATTGATGGACAGAATGCAGAACAATATCATACATTCACCCCAGTACATAGATCTGGGCCTAAATCCATTGTTTTTTGCTCCCCACGCCATTCCAGTTTGAACCCAGCCATATGCAAATCAGTCTTGACCCTGCGCCCAATGGGAACAGTTCAGCCCAAACTGCCAGGCCAGGTCCTCCCTGGGCTGGAAACAAGCATTCTAGGACCGATTTTGGGCTTTCACCCCTCATTAACCAGGATAGCTTGACTCCAGTGGCATGGAGAGCACGGACCCACGTCTAGGCATACCCATCCCACTTGGGGTAACAAATGCAAAAAGAACAATTGATTGACAAACTGCAGAACAATGTCATACATTCACCCCAGTATAGCGAACTGGGCCAAAATCCATAGTTTTTTGCTCCCCATGCCATTCCAGTTTGAACCCAGCCATATGCAAATCAGTCTTGACCCTGCACTCAATGGGAACAGTCCCGCTAGACACAACGTCATTCGCGCTTATAAAACCTTTTTCTTTGAGACCCCAAGGGGGCATGGGAAAAGTCAATGGAAGAGAGGCCTCCATTGCCCTGGGGCACCCATAGGCAAATAAACCCTAGAGTTCGGCAATGGGGTATAAGACTGGGCCACCCCCCAGTGGCACCGAAGACAGCGAGGCTCCCAGAGGAGACCTGGAGTATTGCGAGGGACATAACCTCTTCAGACTTGGAGGCAAATCCTGTGAAAGTGGAGTAACTGAGGACCCAAGTAGTACCTGGGGACGGCGTGGACCCCACAGCGGAGATGGACGCTCAAGCTTTATCTGCTGGGGAATGGTCCCTGGATTGTTTTCAGGAGGAGGCGGGTGCCGTCCAGTGTCCATTCAGTTGTACAATGATCCTTTCTGTCCGTGTAGCAACAGCTTTGACTTCCTAAAGATGATTCCATTATTGTGGGCTGGGACCTATTCATAGCTTCACCTGTTCTAAACCTAATTGTGTTGGTTTTTGTTCCTGGGTGACAGATGGTTCTAGTGTGGGGAGTGTGGAGTTGTAGGGATTGTTTGAATTAGGTCCGATTATCAAAGCTTTTTGACTTGTGCAAGATCTCTTTCAGTACCTATACCGCGCAACACACACTTAAATGGGGAAAGGTGGCAATCATACCAGTGTGCCTGCCGCTCTCCTGCTGTCCATGCGAACAAAGCTACTGCTGCTCGCTATGCCCCCAATCATGGTACTCTTTAAGATCATCACATGAAAGGTCAACTTCTACTTGAATGGATTAAACAGGGGATGTTCTTGACTTTGCACAACATCAGGCTCTTGAGGTCTTGATTTTGCAGAAGACTCAGCTACTGGGTATTAAATACCCCCTTTCGGCAAGATTTGGGTAAGATAGGGAGTATCAGTATCACTCCTGAGGCGGAAAGCCGGGAAGTAGTTTCTTTTAAAATTGTTGTGATTACTTGTGTGTTTTAACTGACCACTCACCCCCTGACATCCTCACGCTTGTGGAAAGCGGAAAAGCGCTGTTGTCATCTGGCGTGGAACGCTTCACTCGCGCCTCGCTCTGCCCGTAGGCCACGCCCCCTTCGGAGGCCACGCCCCCGCCCAATACTACATAGGGACGCTGAACTACTAGCGCCGCCATTTGCAGTATCACTCCTGAGGCGGAAAGCCAGGAGGTAGTTTCTTTTAAAATTGTTGTGATTACTTGTGTGTTTTAACTGACCACTCACCCCCTGGCATCCTCACGCTTGTGAAAAGCGGAAAAGCGCTGTTGTCATCTGGCGTGGAACGCTTCACTCGCGCCACGCTCTGCCCGTAGGCCACGCCCCCTTCGGAGGCCACGCCCCCACCCAATACTACATAGGGACGCTGAACTACTAGCGCCGCCATTTGCAGTATCACTCCTGAGGCGGAAAGCCGGGAGGTAGTTTCTTTTAAAATTGTTGTGATTACTTGTGTGTTTTAACTGACCACTCACCCCCTGACATCCTCACGCTTGTGGAAAGCGGAAAAGCGCGGTTGTCATCTGGCGTGGAACGCTTCACTCGCACCTCGCTCTGCCCGTAGGCCACGCCCCCGCCCAATACTACATAGGGACGCTGAACTACTAGCGCCGCCATTTGCAGTATCACTCCTGAGGCGGAAAGCCGGGAGGTAGTTTCTTTTAAAATTGTTGTGATTACTTGTGTGTTTTAACTGACCACTCACCCCCTGACATCCTCACGCTTGTGCAAAGCGGAAAAGCGCTGTTGTCATCTGGCGTGGAACGCTTCACTCGCGCCTCGCTCTGCCCGTAGGCCACGCCCCCTTCGGAGGCCACGCCCCCCGCCCAATACTACATAGGGACGCTGAACTACTAGCGCCGCCATTTGCAGTATCATTCCTGAGGCGGAAAGCCGGGAGGTAGTTTCTTTTAAAATTGTTGTGATTACTTGTGTGTTTTAACTGACCACTCACCCCCTGACATCCTCACGCTTGTGGAAAGCGGAAAAGCGCGGTTGTCATCTGGCGTGGAACGCTTGACTCGCGCCTCGCTCTGCCCGTAGGCCATGCCCCCTTCGGAGGCCACGCCCCCTGCCCTCTTGCCCACACTCCCATAAATCATGTGTCTCCCTCGGAAGCGCAGCGGGCGCGACGATTGCGCGCCAAAGGCGCGCCTAAGGAAAGCCCGTCTGCGGCCGTCCGCGACCGACCGGGACTAGGGGCACCTCACAATACCCAAATCACCCATTACTCCAGGGCCGATCTTTTGGAGTGTAATAAAAATAACGATCATCTACTCCTATCAAAGGATACACTCCACCAGCTCTGTAAGCATGGTGGATGTATGACGTTACAACGCATACTTTTACTCCGCATACCATTACAACGCGGTATTTACAACGAATACCGTTACAACGCATAGCGCTTTGGGGTGCTGGATAGTGGTAAGTATAATTTACTATTCTAACTCCAGTCCCCGTGGACCCTAGGGAAGGTGTTGGATAGTAAATTAAACTTACCTCTTATCCTAGAGCGCCCCCCAGCGCAATGCGTTGTAATGTCATGCGTTGTAATGCCCGCGTTGTAATGGTAGTGCGGAGTAAAAGTTGCGTCGTAACGGGTGTATACCAAGCATGGTATCCTGAGCCGAGGCTGTCACCTTTCCACTCGTGCAGCATGTCCGGCACCGCCCAATCTACCCCCCAAGTCGCTTGCTATCCTTTACCTCAACACTCGCTCCCTTGTTAAGCATCAGATGGACATCTTCCTGCTATTAGACACGGAGAAACCAGACATCCTCCTACTGGCAGAAACTTGGCTAACCCCTACCTCAGCACCCGATATAATAGCGGCTCTGCCACCTGACTACTATATTATTCAGGCAGACCGCGCTGTCGGGAAAGGAGGAGGTGGAGTCGCGGCGATTATCCACTCCAGTCTGGATGTCACCACTCTTACCAGTCTGACGTTAGCCAACACAGATAACCTTGTATTAAAAATTACTACTCCCCACATGACTATAGCATGCATTCTCTTGTATAGACCGCCCACTTCAATGCCACTGTTTCCCATGGCTTTTAGTGAGCAAGTTGCTAACCTGACCTTGGATCATGCCAGGGTCATGTTAGTAGGTGATTTCAACTATTGGTACAAAGATCCATCAGAGGGCTCTCATTCGGCAGAACTGACTGACCTTCTGTCTAACCTTAACTTCAAGCAACTGGTGCTTTCCCCCACCCACGATAAAGGACAGGTGTGGTCTAATTCCACATGCGTGACCTCCCTGCTAACCCTGCCTTGCTTATGGTCAGACCATCTTATTCTTAAATTTAAGATTTGTGTTACTCACATCAGATCCACTGTGCCAATCTCCGGCAGGATAGCCAGAAATTGGAACGCAATGGATAAGACCGCTTTTTTTACAGTCACTAGCCAATGATGTCCCCTTCCTGGACAATGACATAAACTTGTCAGTTTCCACTCTAACCGACTGGCTACAAGCGGCTAGCAATCTTCATGCCCCTTACAAAAAAATTAGACTAGCAAGACGTACGGATGCCAACAGATGGTTTTCTGCCGACTTGAAAATTAGGAAACTGGCCCTCCGGCATCTTGAACGCCTCTGGCGTCATGACTATAACACTGAGGAAAAAATTAAATATACTAGGGCGAGGAAGGAATATATGAATGCCATCTCTGCAGCAAAGGCAGAGTATTTCTCTTCTCGTATCCTAGACTCATCAAACAAATCTAAAGATATCTTTTCTGTCTTTAATGAACTAACTAACTTGGAGAATGTCCGTCCTAAAGTAATCCCTACTCAGTATCTGTGTGACTCACTTAATACTTACTTTAGTGACAAAATCCCAGACATAAAAACTAGCATTCCCCAATCAAAGACTCCAATCACGACTGGCATGGCAATCAAGACCGGTTCTGCCACCCTTACCAACTTTCAACCCATAACTTATGGCCAGCTTCTGGAACTAATGATGAGAGTCAAATCCGGCTCCCCACTGGATATTTGCCCCCCTCGCATCTTGAAAGAATGCTTTTCCATCTACCCAACCCCTGTCCTTGCCCTCCTAAATGACTCCCTCTTATCGGGCATTGTCCCGTCTGCTTTTAAAGAAGCCACGGTCATACCTCTATTAAAAAAACCTGGGGCTGACCCTGTATGTAAGGCAAATTACAGGCCCATCTCCTTACTGCCTTACCTGGCTAAAATTCTAGAGGCACACGTGGCGAAAATTCTCTCTAATTTTTTGGAGGAGTCCTCCTGCTTTGACCCCCATCAGGCTGGATTCCGGCCTGCACACTCAACGGAGGCAGTGGTCACTGCAGTTCTGGACACACTTCGAGATTGCGCAGATAGACGCTCTCCCCAGGCCCTGGTGCTCCTGGACCTGTCGGCCGCGTTCGACACGGTCGACCACAACATCTTGGTCGACCGTGTCGGACAGGCCGGCATACAGGGCGCAGCGGCCTGCTGGTTAAGGTCCTTTTTAGAGGATCGCTCTCAAGCGGTGCGCCTGGGGGACCTAACCGGTGTCAAACAGCCTATCCCATGCGGAGTGCCACAGGGCTCTTCCCTGTCACCTCATCTTTTTAATATTTATATACTCCCCCTTATACAGACCCTGAGGGACAGAAAGGTGAGAGTATTTAACTATGCAGATGACCTGCAGATACTCTTCACCATTGATAACTCCGAAGAATCCATTAGTCACTTCCAGTCAACCATGAGGTTTATCAAATCCTGGATGGATCAAAATCAGCTGAAACTAAACCCAGGTAAAACCGAACTGGTACTGACTGGGGATAGTGCTAAGTATTGGGGTCCTCATTACTGGCCTCCAGATCTGGGTCAAGCTCCGCAACCATCACCATCGGCTAAAACGCTTGGAGTCATTGTGGACAGCGACCTCTCATTAAAAGCACAAGTGGGCCAGGTGGTCTCCAAATGCTTCTACCAACTAAAAAAAATCAGGAAGGTCCGGCGACTACTAACGCCAGAAGCCATTACCCAAGTTGTGATCGCCACTGTTCTGTCCCATCTGGACTATGCGAATGCCATCTACCTGGGTCTCCCTAACTATCTACTCAAGCGTCTCCAGATGGTGCAGAACTATGCTGCTAGGATGATCCTGAAGCAACCTAGGTGGCAGGCAGCGACTCCTCTTCTCATCAGACTGCACTGGCTTCCGGTCATACAACGCTGTACCTTCAAGGCAGGCTGTATGATTTTTAAGTCGCTGCATGGCAAAAGCCCTAAATTCATTAATCAATTAATCACCAGATACGTTCCCTCTCGCAACCTCTGCTCACTCTACTTGGGCCTTCTCCAGACCCCCCCCTTCAAACTTAAACGTTCTGGTGGACGTAGGTTCGCAACACTTGCCCCTTGCTTATGGAACACCTTTCCTGTGGAAATCCGGTTCTGCCAAGATCTTATACCTTTCCGGAAAGCACTGAAGACCTGGCTCTTTAGACAAGCTTTTTGAATCTACTGCTCTCCTTACCTCCGATTGTGTTACTGTCAATTTTAGCGCCAAGAAACTAATCAGTGTTAGTGCGCTCAATAAATGATTTAATAACATAACATAACATAACATAACATAACACAACACACGGGCTAAAGTAGGGGGTCACATGGCATGGTGACTTTCCTAAACAAAACCTACCCCATGGTGGTACACTAGATCAAATCTAACACAGTAGGGTGCTACATGATATTGGAGGGGCGGCTCTATAACCTACTTAGTGTATATATATATATATATATATATATATATATATATATATATATATATATGAACACTCCATCCAACTCCCACAGAAAACTCCATAGTAGAAGGCACGGACACGAGGCTGCATGGATAAGGCATCAATTTAATTATTTAGCACACCCTCAACCCATGAGGTAAAAGAAGAGACGCGTTTCGCCTGCGCAGAAGGCTTTGTCAATCTACTTGGCGCCTTTATGCACACATGTTTTATACTCCCTCCCTCTTGAATAAATAATAAACGGGAAAGACATACTGTCAGGTAAGTTCACACAATGCATGGCAAAAAGAATAAACTGCCTGTAACATACTTAAACACTCACCAAAGCACAAGCTCGCAATATTGGTAAAGCGCATGCTGAATATTGTATAATATGCACAGTGCATATCTTAAACTGCTACTAAAAATTACCATTGTACTGGCAGACATAACGTTCATTGTGCGTTAAAACATTCAAGTGGAAATATTTAAACAGCAATGTAAATGCGGCACCACTGCAATTTCTCTCGTAACGCCTGAAATTGTAAAAGAAAATAACAATAATAAAAATCAAACTGCTTAAAGTCATTTGCTAGTTTCCAAGAATCAGTCTCAAACCCACACTGAAAGTCGCCCTTGATCACAGCTTCGCCACATGGCGCCCTCTGCACACAACTCTGCATTTAGTCAAACCCACACTGCAGATTGGTAAAACATTAGTTGGGAGGCTTCCTCAGGGATGTACAATTGTGTGGGGGAGAGTTACTGCCATGACCCCAACATCCCTCCCCCCTGGGAATTTACCCATATCGCCACCACTCACAAAAACAGACATTCCATCGATCTTTTCTTCCTCTACGCAGCAGATCTCTTGAATACAACAGAAGCCCATATCCTTCAAGGAGATTCTGGACCACTTGTCTAACACAATTAGCCTTGGGCATGCCGACTTGTCTGGCAGCTCAATGTATAGTGCCTGGTTGATAGAGAATTTCAGAGCTTCCTGCAGCAAGAGCAGCAAACATACATTGATACCCGCATGGGCTCTGTGGGATCACCTGGCACATTATAGGCCCGGTAAGGCGTGTACGTGTGGGACTGCTACAACATATATGAAAGACCCAAAAACTTAAGAAATGCCAGCAGATGACTTCACTTTGGGCACACACTATGGCCCTCGAGTAGAAGGTAAACGATAGAGCAGACGGGCAGGTATAGCACCAATTGGCGCTACACAGGGCAACCTGGAGACAACTGTGTCTCGCTAAGGCCAGGCAATGTTTGAGTGCCTCCACTAGAAGGGTGTATGCATCGGCGGATGTCAGGAAAACTATCATACTGGCTGCCCACCCTGACTTTGCCTCTCAGGTGATTTCACAAATCACTGACTTGTAGGGTCTGGGGGTCACCGAAACCCCACAATTGCAGTGGCATTCACAACCTACTACCAAGCAATCTATACCAAGAGGAAGATGCCACTGAAGGAAACTGTGTCATCTCTTATTGTGGACCTGCCCCTACCACCTGGAAGTTGAAAGACGCCCTGGCAGAGATGAAAAACCATGGGGCCTGGCAGTTTTCCCTCTGAATACAACAGGAGATTTCATAAACCCCTCTTGCTCCCCCTGTTGTACATTTATTCAGAATCCATAGAAAAAAGGCACATCCCGCAACAACTGGACTTGGCCACTAATGTGGTATTACATAAGCAGGGGTGTCCCCCTGAACTGTGTCTTCCTACCGACCCATCTTCCTCATACACTCTGAACTTGTTCTATGCCAAAGACTTGGCCAACTGGCTTATTTGAGGGATTTCCACGCTGGTTCATCCAGACCAGTATGGTTCTATACCCCACCATAGTACCTGAGATTGCATCAGACAGCTACACGACACGCTAGAGGGCCATCACCACCTCATGGGCCCCAACACTTTCTTGCTGATTGATTTTGAAAATGCCTTGGATTCCCAGGACTGGGACTTCCTGATGCAACATCCCGCTTCATGGCGTAAGTCCATGTGTATTTATGCCCAACTCTGGCACAAGTTTTTTGAAATAGTGTTCCGTCCCGCTCCTTTCAGACAGGGATGCCCCCTGTCACCGTTCTTATTTGCACTGGCAACCAAGCCTTTGGCAACATAGGTGAGATGTGATGCTCCGGTGTGGGGGTCCCACTGGGCAGAGGGCATAGAGGATAGACCACCTTATACAAGGATGACATCCTGATGTTTCTCTCTCGCTCGGCTGTGACGAGGCCTAGTCTCCTCTATATGCTAAATCTCTATGGGCAGACCTCAGACCTCTAAGTGCACTGGTCTCAATCGATCCATGTCCCTCTCACAAAAGACATGAACACGGTGAACTGGCAGTTTCTCATTCTGATTCGCAGACGTAGCTTCAAATACTTAGGAATTCACATCTGCCTGCTTCACAATCTCATCTGAAGCCTTAATATCATGCTTCTCCGGATGAAAATGAAGGGACCTCACTAGATGAACTAATCTGCCATTCAATAATATGGAAACAATAGGGGTAATTAAAATGATGATCCTCCTGAGGGTCCTATATGTGTTCCAGAATTTACGCTGTTGATCCTGCAGGACTGGTTAAACAAAGCACATGCAACAATACATGCCTTTTTGTGGGCGAACCACCCACCCCGCATCACCTTTGCTATGTGCACCCAATTAACCTACGATGGATGTTTAGAGATGGTGGACCTGCAGTTGTATTACTGGGTGTCGCAGATATTCGTTATCAATTACTAGCTCCACAGATTGGGATTTGCTGCTGTCCTAAGCCATGACTCCTGGAGTTTGACTTGACCGTCATTTCAGGTGAGGAGAATCCCCACCCCATCATGCTGCTTGGCAATGCCCCTACAGCTGCGAGCACACATAGCATTATATCCTATTGCCCTTGTAATTATACAGTGCTGCATATCGCTGACTGGGCAGCAAGACTATGAATAGCAATAGAGGCAAGGTAGCACGGATACACCATAGATAGTGCTACTTTGGAATAGCGCTGACTGAAGTTTGGCCTATCTGGGAAGCATTTTGGCAAGGACCAGACATCAGTCATTGCACTTCAGTATGCAGTCGAGTAAAGACAAGAAGGTAACCAGATGTATAAACTTTATACAGACTTTAATGTTCTACCTGGTGGGAAAGGTCATCTTATGCTTCCATGAACACTTTAATTACTGGGATCTTGAAAATAGATTGGAATTGTCTACTAGCGAGTAACCTAGGGATACAAATCTCAGACTCTCTAGGGTGGGGAAACCTCTTGTGACACCAGTCTTAGAAGTATTGCAATCAAATGGAGGCATCCTTTTCATAGATTAATGGTGAATAACATCATATATAATATAAATGATATCTTCCTCTCTAATTCTAGATAATACAGAAGAAAAAGTGTGCAATGGTCTGCAATACTGTGCATGCTTCATAATTGTATGTGTGATACAGTCACACCACCAATGAATTGAGATAACTGGTACTCCCTAGTGATATACTGCAGGGATTGGATTTATAGGTCCTAAAGAAAGCCTGCTGACCCTTATAAGCCTTTAGAAAGGCTGAAACATGTCTACCCATGGGCGTTCTGGGCCATTATACCCCGTTACATCATTTTGTTTTCAATCTTGCCAAAGGACCTCCAATTAAAATGAAAGATGATCCAGAAAGCAATTTAAATGTTAACATAAAAATCAGTGTGCATGCTTCATACTTGTATGTATGATACAGTCACACTACCAATGAATTTAGATAACTGGTACTCCCTAGTGATATATTGCTGGGATTAGATTTATGTAGGTCCTGAAGAAAGTCTACTGACTCTTTTATGCAAATAGCAAGGCTGAAACATGTCTACCCATGGATGTGTTGTACCATTATACCCAGTTACATCATTTTGTTTTTCATCTTGCCAGAGGACCTTCAATGAAAATACAAGATGATCCAGAAGGCAATTTACATTTTAAAATAAATCCCTCCCTCTTAGCAAGTGCTCGGCTAACAAACTGTGTAGAGTTCAACCTCTCACAATACGTGCAATGGGTGAGGATCCAATGATGAAGCATGCTACAGGTGGTACCTGTGGGTGAGGATCCTACAAACATATCCAAGATATGCCAGGCTCTCACTATCTTTTTAGCAGAGGGGCCATAACAGATAGGGTTAACCCTCCTTGATTGTATAGATTTCTAATCATTGTATTCATATGGCAAATATAGGAACGTATGTGTAATTTTCAAAAATAAATCTTAAATTAATATTATACTCAGTACTGTATTCTTATTGTCAGTAAATATAGAGAAGGAATACATTTCTTACACTGCAGCTCCCGTACATCATTACAATATGAGGGCACATTTATTTCATTTGATATTTAAATGTTGAGGTATCTATGTAAAAATACGTGTTGTGCTGCAACTGTAGGCCCTGAAAAAGATACAGAAAAAACGGATGCTCTGTACCTCTCCTGATTCTGTGCTGCTGCTGCATGCCATTTACTCACCTGTAGGACTGACCACGCTTTCTTTTCTTCCATTGTTCCCATGATCATTACAGCTGATCTTTTCCGTGTCTGCAATGTGTAGCTGAATATTATCATGTCCTGTGAAATAAAGAAGACAATTTAAATATCATATTATACCATATACCATATAACATATATTTGTTCTGTAAATAATTCTCCTAGTTGAATAACATGTAAGCACTGACAGTAGGGTGTTACAGTTCATATTCTTTCCAAATGCCTTCTTAACAGTCTGGCCTGCTGAAGGAGCACATAGGACATGAAAGAGTAGATACATCAATAGTACTATCAGTGAAGGTTATAAGGAGACTGTGGGTACTGAGAGTTTCAATCAACCTGTATGAGTCATGGATAGCGAAACAAACAGTCAAATCAAGTTTTGGCAGGAATTGGCAGATTATATGACCCTGTTGTAGTCTACCAAAGAGTGTCATCAGGCTTCTACAGGTAGTGAGCAATTAGATCATGCCTATATTAGTCTAACACAAGCTGTGTCAAAAGCCTGCAGGTGCCAAAAGAGAAAATCCCTCTGTAACAGTCTTGAGTCTTACCAGGATCTAGCAAGTACTTTGAGATGAAATCAAACTGTGCTAGCATGTTAAAAAGCCTTTATTAGGTGCTGCAAGTACCGTGGGATCCGATTACCCAGTACAAGTCTATCAAAAAGTAATACTGAGAGGTGTCATCTAAACATAGAGGGGCATACCCTGTGCTGTTCTATCAGAGCATCATCAGCGGCTGACAGATACTGAAAAAGTAGATCACGCTGTGATTATCTATCACACTTTTATCTGTGTGGTACCAGGTATTTTGTAAATAATAAAATAATTACAACATATATTTATAATGTGACTTTACGGTGGATGATGGGGAATGAGGCAAGCAATACCTAGTCCTCCCAAAAAAGTGCCACACAGTTATACAAGTTACTAGTCAAAAGTCTCCTCTGTGTCAAGAACATTTAATGGATAAACCACACACTGATGTTAATTTTTGCCACCAAATATCAGACAAATATGGGTCAATTACAGTCATATGCAGCAGTTCACAAACCGTAGGACAAACTTGTAACTACCCTCAGTTAAACAGCGATTACACACTGTCCAACAAATGGACCACTTATCTGATCCTGGGTCGCTGCTGCTCCCTTCAAACACCTCAACAATACAGCCAATGTGAACTGAAGATGCTTTTTCTTCTGCCCTCAATTAAATCAGTATTGAGAAATTAAATAATGTAGAACCATTCACCAACAGCTATGTATTTAAACAAAATGTCAATGTCGGTCTCTGCATAAAATACCATTCTAATCCCATAGGGTTTTGTAGAAGATGGTGCAATATTTACATCTACTCATTGGGGCTATAGTAGGCAAGAATTAAGAATAATCCCCAGGAGAGGCAAGACAGGATCTGTGGATCTATGAGGGCTGTCCAGTGTGCCAGGTCCTTAAGTATGAAAAGACAACTGGTCTACTACCCAGACTAGCTAGGACATAACAGATGTGGGGGCCCCTTTTCTTATGAAGCCATACATTCTCTTCATCTACTGCCTGAAACAGATACGAAGTTGGTGAAAACGGGGGCACCCAGAAATGGGAGTCCCTGATGGGAAGAAAGCACGGGAAAGTGGTAGCTCAGATTTAGAGATCTATGAGCCAGCCCATCCATGCTAGAATTCCCTGAATGTTCTACAGTGAATTTTTGACAAAGGGCCCTTGTCGACATGGTGGAAGCATTTCAGCAAAACAAAGCTGAGAGTGGCCAAAATGGCTAATTGGTCGCCAATCTTTTATGTTTTTGAATAACGCACAAGTTACTTACCTTCGGTAACAATATATCTGTAAGAAACAGTAGTTAGTATTAGATTCCTTACCTTAGAATATCCCCAGGCGTCAGACTGGATCCGGAAACTTTTGCGTAGCAGTACCCTTGCGCGTCGGTAGGCGTTGTCTGCAGCTTCGCGTCCGTCGTCGTTGGCGCCGGGATGACGTCGCCGGAGTACTTAGACGCCGCCCTCGTGCGCTGACGTCAGTTCTTATACACAGCTTTTCCGCGCCAGAAACGCAGAGCCATGATAAAAACCAACACTGGTGCCATGAAACTAGGGCCCTGAAAGTGGATGACCTTAACCCTAGATATCGGTTCGCAGAACGGGGAGGATGGGTGGGGCGGTAAGGAATCTAATACTAACTACTGTTTCTTACAGATATATCGTTACCGAAGGTATGTAACTTGCGCATCTGAAAGAAACAGGTTAGTATTAGATTCCTTACCTTAGAATAGATACCCCAGCAATACCAACCCCGGTGGTGGGTCTGCGAACCAATGATCACACCAGAAAGTCCTGGAGAACGGAACGGTCGAAAAAGCCATCTCTCCGGACTTGGCTGTCCAGGCAGTAGTGTCTTGCAAACGTGTGCAGCGAGGCCCACGTAACCGCCTGACAGATGTCTTGCAAGGGGACTCCCCGGCCCAGGGCAGTAGTAGCTGTCATGGCCCGTGTGGAATGGGTACGAAGCCCCACAAGAGGCTCCTTACGAGCCAAAGAGTAACAAGTCTTGATGCACAATACGACCCATCGAGAAATGGTTCGTTTGTGCACCGCCCGTCCCTTCTAACGTAACCAACAAAGAGTTGGTCATCCACCCGGAACTGGCATGTGCGATCCAAATAGAATGAGAGCGCACGTTTTGGGTCCAGACGGTGGAGCCTCTCTTCCTCTTTCGAGGAATGCGGAGGCGGAAAGAAGGTGGGCAAAGTGATGGACTGCCCGATGTGGAAGGCTGTGACTACCTTGGGCAGGAAAGAGGGTCGCGTCCGCAACACAACTTTGTCCGGATGGACTGAAAGGAAAGGAGGCTTAGAAGAAAGGGCCTGGAGCTCACTCACTCTCCTGGCAGAGGTAATGGAAACCAGGAAAGCGGTCTTCAGAGTAAGGAGGCGAAGAGGATAGTTATGAAGTGGCACAAAGGGAGCGCACATCAGAAAAGTTAGAACAAGGTTCAAGTCCCACTGAGGCATCACGAAAGCAACTGGAGGAAACATATGAGGTAGCCCTTCAGAGTTCCCAGAGCAGAGCCCTGCTGGGCAAGAGAAAGAAGAAAGAAGAGAACCTCTGAAAGAGGGGCAGAAAGGGGATCGGCAGCCTTTGCTGTGCACCATGCCACAAATTTTTTCCACCTGCAGGCGTATACCGATTTTGTGGAGGGACGCCTGGCTGCCAGAATGACATTACAGACTTCAGGAGGCAAGTCAAATGGCCTCAACTGCCGCCGCTCAATCTCCACGCATGTAAGTGGAGACTGGACAGGTTCAGGTGGAGGACCGTCCCCTGCTGCTGCGACAGAAGGTCCTCCTGAAGGGGCAGACGTATTGGGGGATTGACAGACATGCTGAGTAGCTCAGGATACCAAAACCTCCGAGCCCAGTCCGGAGCCAAAAGGATGACTTGGGCCCGGTCGCGCCTGATCTTCTTCAGCACTCTGGGCAGAAGTGGTAAAGACGGAAAGGCGTACAACATACCGCAACTCCACTCGTGACGAAAAGCGTCTCCGAACGAGTGCCGCCTTGGAAATTCCAACGCGCAGAACTGATGACATGCGTGTTCTCTTCTGTGGCGAATAGATCTAACTAAGGCTCTCTCCACTGCTGAAAGAGGCCTTGCGCCACGTCCGAGTTCAGACGCCATTCGTGATACATCATGCACCGACGGCTGAGTTCGTCCGCCCTGGCGTTCAGGGAACCTGCCAGGTGTTGAACCACCAGAGTCACGCCCTGATGTTCCAGACACTGCCAGAGGTGCAGAGCCTCCTGGCATAGGATCCACGACCCCACCCGCCCTGTTTGTTGCAGTACCACATGGCGGTGGTGTTGTCTGTGAACACCTGCACTACACTCCCCCGGACAGAGGGGAGGAATGTCTTCAGTGCAAGCCGGATCGCCTGCAGCTCCAGAAGGTTGATATGGAGCTGGGACTCCGCCGGAGACCAGAGGCCTCTGATCTCCGCCTCTCCCATGTGGCCTCCCCAGCCCTGGAGGAACGCGTCCGTCACAACTACGTGCTCCGGTTGGGGTATGGAGAAGGATCTGCCGCTGACCCAAGCGCGGTACGTGAGCCACCACTGCAACTGTCTTGCAGTGCCCTCCGAGATCAAGACATGGTCGGACAAGTTGCCCTAATGCTGGGCCCACTGAAAGTTCAGGTCCCACTGCAGAGCCCGCATCGGCCACCTGGCATGATGCACCAGAAAGATGCAGGAGAAGCCGCAGCGTTAACCTGACCGAGACTCGGGATAAAGGCTGATAGATCGGAATCAGAGCCTGAATATCCCGAACCCGCTGTTCGGGAGGATAAACCCAAAACTGCGCCGAGCCTAGAACTGCTCCAATGAAGAGGAGTTTCTGAGAGGGACACAGGTGCGACTTCGGCACATTGATGGAGAACCCCAGCAGGTGCAGGAGGTCGGCCGTAGTCTGGAGGTGGCTGACGACTGTCTGGGGCGGGCCCGCCTTCAACAACCAGTCGTCGAGGTAGGGGAAGACTGAATTCCCTAACCTGCGCAGATGAGCTGCGACCACCGCCATCACTTTCGTGAACACCCGTGGGGCGCTGGTAAGGCCGAAGGGGAGCACAGTAAACTGAAAGTGCTCGTGGCCTACCGTGAACCGCAGGTAGCGCCGGCAGGAAGGGGATGTGGAAATAAGCATCCTGCAAGTCCAACGCTACCATCGAGTCACCCAGGTCCAGGGCAGCTAAGACCTGAGCCAGTGTCAGCATCTTGAACCTCTCCTTCCGGAGGAAGCCGTTGACATACCGCAGGTTCAAGATAGGGCGTAGGCCCCCTTTGCCCTTCTTGGGAATCAGAAAGTAGTGGGAATAACAACCACACCCTACTTCTGGCCCAGGAGCGCGCTCGATGGCCCCCTTGACCAAGAGGGCCGCAACTTCCTCTTGCAGAAGATTCAAGTGATCCCCCGACACGCTGTGGCGGGTTGAAGCCTGAACACGATACGAACTGAAGGTAAGCACCGGATACACCCCGAGCCACGATTCGCCCCTGAACGTGTTGGCAAATGGAACGCCTGATTCAAACAACTAAAGCACCTTTCCCATTTTTCAGGCGCATCGAGAGCTTCGTGCTAAAATACTCCCCGGCCCGCCTCCAAAACATATGAAGACATAGGATAAACAAAACCGGTAAGAGACCCAGTCCCCGAGCAGGGCTCCCTTTAACCGGTGTGGCGACAATGACCGCTCAATCTAAAACAACCTTATTTGTCAATTCTTACAGAGAGAAGCGCCACATTATCACTAAGTAAGTGAGTACACCTTAGTGGTTGTTTGATCATGAATACATGCAGTGGGATTGATAAATAAGAATGCTTATTTGTTATCTAGGTTGTCCCGCTTCGCTGCATTTTTTGGTGGATCTTGGGATTAAAGACTGGCTGACTATTAGAGAGGTAAGAAGCAGAGAAGTGGCTGTTGAGCCCACATCAGCTTCTTTAAACAAACATTGAACACTAACAGAGGTTCCCTTTTCTTTCACTTTCAGTCTATGGTCCTGATGAGAACTCGACATTCTGACGAGTTCGAAACGCGTAGACCTTGCCATATGATTTTGTCATATTGAAACCATAAGAAAACTCAAAGATATTTCCAACACAATGCTTTATGTTTTCTAATGTGATTCTATGTTTTTTTTGCATAAATTGTATATAAATTGTATAAATAATTGTTACTAGTGTGTTAGGAGGATGAATGCGTGTGAAGTATGTCTGAAAAAGATCTTTAGTGATAGGGTGTATGAATGAGCTCGGAAGGGAGGAGCAACAAGAAGCAGTAAATGTTTTGGTTTTTGTTATGTCTTTTTTGAAATGTTTTGTCTAAATATTTAAATGAAAAAAAACTAAATGAAAAACGAAACTTTAAAATAAAATGCAAATCTAAACAGATTGAATCAAAAGATAAAATCCTTCTGACATAGTGTTCTTTTCGTGTGTGAGTAAGATAAAAATTTTATGAATTAGGATCAGCAGCGCTGGCATCTTTTTTGTGACACGTGGTACTGCGGTGGCATGGCTGGAGGGGTCGCCTCAGAGGGGAGGGAGTAGCCCCTTTGGACGTTTTGCAGCACCCACTTGTCCGATGTAATGTTGCGCCAGTGGAGGAGGTGATGGCGAACCCTGCCCCCCACTGGTGTCACGTGGGCCTGAAAGCTCGGACTAGGAGGGCTTTGAGGCGGATGCTGCAGGGGTAGATGTGAACTGGCCTCGCCGTTGTCCCCGGGCACCGCCACGGCGGTTACCACGTCCGCCACCGTGCTGAATGTTAGTCTGCGGCCCGTGGCTGGCAGGACGTGTGGGGGTGCCCCTTCCTTAGCCACGAAAGGGGCGAAAGGCAGCATATTGCTGGCGCGGGCTGACAGGCCCAAGGACTTGGCCGTAGCCCTGGAGTCCTTAAAGCGCTCAAGCGCACTGTCTGCCTTCTCGCCAAAGAGGCGACGGCCATCAAATGGCATGTCCATAAGGGTGTTTTGGACATCGCCGAAAAGTTGGCGGACCTCAGCCAGGCGTGGCGATGAATCGCCACTGTCGTTGCCATCGCTCTACCCAGCAAGTCCGTTGTATCCAGCCCACATCGGATGGAGTACTGTGCTGCATCTCGACCCTCCGCAAGGGCTTGGGCGAGTTTAGTCCGGGCCTCCTCCGGACATTGTGGCATCACGTCCGCGACCGTGTCCCACAGAGAGTGGGTATAACGGCCCAAGAGGCACGCAGTGTTAACGGACCACAACCCCAAACTCAGGGAGGAGAACATCTTTTTGCCATTCTGTTTGTACCTCTTGGATTCCCGATCGGGGGGAGCCATCGAGAATGCAGTCTGGGAGTGGGGTGGGCGGACAGGAAGCAAGGGTCACCCGGAGTCGGCTGTGGCGTCTGGCCACGTTCCTATCTACAGGGGGACCTGTAGCGGGCCTGGACCAGGTGCCCAGAAGAACTTCAGACAAGGCCTCATTTAATGGCAACAGAGGCTCCGAAGAGCTTGCTTGCGGTTTAAGGACCTCAGTGAGGAGGTTAGTCCTCACGGCCGCGACGGGGAGTTCAAGGGATAAGGCCGTGGCCGCCCGCATCAACACCACACTATAGGCAGCCCCCTCCTCCGTAGCCATGGTAGGAGGGGAGACAAAACCAGTGTCTGGCGAAGTGTCCAAACCACTGGCATCCCCTAGCTCACCTGCCCAGTCCTGATAAGACTGGCACTCACGTGCCAGAGGGTCCTCAGACCCCACCCAATCCGCCTCGCCACCCATCTCCTGATACTCAGGGTCAAATAATGGGGCCGGCTCATAGAAGAAAAAATCTTCCATCGGCGTCGAATGTGGCATCGGAACCGGGTCGAGGGGGGGACTGGGGACGACGTCGTCCGTGGACGGCGCCGGAGGCGACACCCTAGGGGCCGGCGCTGGCGAGGTAGTAAGGTCGACCGGGGACGACCTGGATCCGGAACTGGATCCAACAGGGCCCTGCGGCGCCGGGACCGAAGTCGCCGACGGCTCCGGGGCCGAAGTCGCCGATGGCTCCGGGGCCGAAGCACCCAACGGCGCCGGGGCCGAAGCACCCGGCCCGTTTGGGCTCCCAGTCGGGGCCGCTTGGCCCGAAGGCACCGCGGAACCCGACGGAGTGAGCGACCTCATGGCAGTGAGGAAGGCGCCGATCTTCTCCGGCGTCGCGTTCTGTCCAGGGACCGGCGGGTATGGAGCAGGCCGTGATGCCCGCGACTTCGGCGGAGCCGTGTGGGCGGTGTCGCCCGAAACCCCGGCCGCGTCGCGTGAGCGTCGGGGGGAGTCGGAAGAGCGATGTCACTTCTTCGCCTTCTTGCACCTCTTACCTGAGGACTTGGAGCTCGAGGAGTGGTGACAATCCTCCGAGCCGTGATGACTCCGGCCCCGCGACCGGTCCCTCGACCTCCTTCCGGACTGGGACCTCAAACGGCGCGGGGCCGACTGCTGGAGCTCGAGGCGCTTCGACGTCAAGGCCCTGCAGTCGGGGCATGACTTGTCATCGTGGTCGGGCCCCAGGCAATGAAGACAGCTGGTTGCAGTCGACGCAGGGCTTTAACCCGGGCATCCCTACCGGCACCGTCGGAGTCGTTCAACTTCGAAGAAAGATAAAAAATGATCGAAAAAGTTTAGTCAAAAATTGACTAAGGTAACCACTTTTTCTGGATCGCGCTTGCTGGCGCGGAAAAAATAGGAACTGACGTCAGCGCGCGAGGGCGGCGTCTAAGTACTCTGGCGACGTCATCCCGGCGTCGGACGCGGAGCCGCAGACGACGCCAACCGATGCGCAAGGTTACTGCTACGCCAAAGTTTCCGGATCCAGTCTGACACCTGGGGATATTATAAGGTAAGGAATCTAATACTAACCTGTTTCTTTCAGATAAACTCTAACAGCTGGGGGTGTATTTGAAAGCATAACAATAATGCAGTTGTCCTACTGGGAGATTTCTCCCACGGTGAGAGGGATATTGTAGTGAGGAGGTCCATGCAGAAAGTAGTAATTTAGTAAGATTTATTCAAGCAGGTAACCAGTAGTATAACAAGTAGTTAAGTTCAGAAAGATAGCCCCACCAGGAGTAGCCTGTGTGCTGCTCAGCCCATGTCCAACTGTCCCTTCACCTCGCTGTGTCCCAACATTCCGAGGCTCATCCAGACTCCAACATTCTATTGAGTCGGAGCACAGGGACTGGCTGAGCAGGGGTGGTAAAATACATTACATAACAAATGCAGGATACTACATATCCCTTTTCCTTCCAACAGAAGAACAAATACAATATGGGCTAAAATATAATGAGAGTGAGCAAAGGACAGAAAGCAAGGAAGGAACAACGGTGTGACAGAGAGAACGTCAAGGGAAAGAGCAAGCAAGGGAAAGAGCAAGCAAGGCAAAGCAAGGAGACAAATGGGAGAAGACATGCAGGGGCGTAACACAGGCCCATGCAGCCCGCGTTGCGAGGAGGCTCCGCACTCCAGGGGCCCCCCTCACTCGGAGCCAGCATCATGATGGTGCGCACGGCCTGCTTCTTAATAGAATAAATGGTGCGCACGTCCGGACCCCGGCCGAGCTTCAGAGGCTCTTCATCAATTCATTAAATAAGACAGAATTAAATGGTGCGCAAGTTCAACTGCGCATGCACTGGCCCCAGTTGGGCCTCTAAGGCTTTTCATTAATTAAATGGTGGGTGAGCGGCGCACAGTTGTCTCCGCGTGTGCGCGGTCTTGGGTGTGGGGCTGGTGACCAATGCCAAAGAATTGGTCATGAGCATAGTGGCACGCAATTGAAGTGCGCGTGATTTGTGAGCTTAGGCATCCCAGGACCCAGCCAGACCAGAGATATGGAGACAGACTGCGAGGCAAGTCCTTTCACTTATGCTTGAATGTGTGATACGTGCAAAGAGTAGATTTTACAGAGCGCCTCGCACATCACTTCTGCAACTTCAGCGTGCTGTAAATATTATAACGTTTTACCAATATAATGGTGTCCGCACAGGTGCACAAATAGATTGCTGAAATGCTTGTACAGCCCATTTTGTTTATCTTTAGAGCTCGACTGTGAGGAAGCTTGCATGGCTACGTTGCTGCTGGGGCTTCACGAGTGGAACTTCTTTTTCATGAAAAAACACAACGTTGAGGTGAGAGTTGTGAATGTTTCGTTGAAAAGGCGAGATTTCTTTTGAAATACTGAGGTTTTCGTTTTCGGATATTGGCACTCGTGACTGAAGAGCTCATCTCTGTGAGGTATTTCAATCACAGGGGCGTCTGATCCGGAGAGTAAGGGCGTCTATGCTGCTTTGCAAGGAAGGAGAGACAGTGGCATTTACTCAGACTGTCAGAGGTGGACACGGAAGGTTTTGAGACCTCAGCAGTCCTAACTGAATCAATGGGAGTACTAATGGGAGTATCTATGGGAACACCAATGGTAATACCAATGGGAGTACCTCTGGGAGTATCAATGGGAGTAACAAACATGAGGTTCTCTTCCACTTTGAGCTACGTTCCTTCTAAAATTATGGAGCCATTTTTACTTGAAAAACCTCCTCTTATATGTTTGTTTCTGTTCTTTTTACATAGTTCAAAGTTTTCTCTTCACATCTGCCACTTGAGTCTCTGCTACGAATTGGAGATGATGTGTTCCTTTAACTCAACTTTTGGGACAATGCCCTTTTGTTAGATTATATTATTTTGTTGTAGACCTGGTTCTTCTTTGAGCTACATAATGTTAATGTCACTTCAGTTTTATTTTTAAGGCCAAGTATTCCACTTGAGGATGGCTGGGTCCTCTTGCTCAAGGGGCTGTCTTGTGAATCTCTCAGTGTCCCTCTAAATAGGTCTCTCGTGAGCTCCTTTGAGATGCTGGTGTGATCTTCCAAGATTTAGAAGAATTTGTTTAGTACATCTATCAATACGGTAGCTCACGAGAAAGCAGTTTTTCTCTTGAAGTGATTTTCAGATCCATGTGATCTGGACTGGTGGGAGCACTGGAGTCTCTTAGGAAATGCGGGTCTCACAAAACATGTGATGACAAAGGCAACGCTCAGACCAGGACAGGTGCCCTCACTGCAGCTTTCCTTCATGCGCTTAGCATGAAGAGGAACAGCATAGGCAGCACCAGCGCAATCTTCCCTCACACAGTTGACATCATGCAGCTCCCCACACACTGAGTAGGAACAGCATAGGCAGCACCAATGCAACATTCCCTCACAGAGAATACCCGTATCACAGGTGGCGTCATGCAACCCCCTCCACACACGCCAACACACTGAGCAGGAACAGCATGGGTGGCACTTGTACCACCTTCCCTCACACACAGAGCAGTATAGGCGACATCAATTGAAGGTTCCCTCACACATAGATCAGATACAGTATTGAAGGGGTCTATAAACTCGAGAAGTTAACAACTTGTTACTTTCCCACTTTCAACTTTACCAGCTTTGCAAAGTGCAAGTTGGTGACATTTAAAAAAAAAAGGGGGGGTTTAGAAAGGGATCTTTGGTGGCAACGGCAACATTGCTCTTCGCACCCTGAGCCACAGACGTGAGGTATCTGATGGTTCCATCCAATTGTATGTGGAGGAAGCACACAAAGGTCTATATTTACTAATCTTTCACACAAAGCTGTGCAGCAAGGCAACTTGCTGTGTTGCATTAAGTGAAAGGGAGAGAGCAGAAAAGTGCCATTTCTTAAAAGATGAAGCACACTTCTGGAATCTCCTGGCACTGACGCTCTTCAGGCATCTCTAATGCGAGCACCCTTGCACCATGGTACAAGGGTACCCGAGTAAGGGGCAGGATTGTTTTTGTACAGGAAGGCTTACCTTCCTGTGCAAAAACCATCCCTTGAGGCATTTTCCACTTCCTATGTGGCTGCCTGCGGCACAAGAAGTGGCCCCTCTTAAGAGGGCAGCCCCTTAGTGCCACACACTGGCACACTCATCCTCGCTCCACTCATAAGGACCCCCTCGTGAGTCCCACTCTTCCAGCACTCTCCCCACATCATTTCCGGCACCTGGGGGGGCCAGTTACTTATACCTGCCCCACCCAGGTGCCGCCCTCTTTGTTCCCCGCTGGACACGATGTCCACAGGTGCCGACCTCGTTGTGCCATGTCATGTCATGCTCTTGAGTAAGGAGGCAGCATCGGTTATTTCTTGAGGTGAGTCTGGGGTCCATTGGGGCAGCTTCTCTAGACTCCTGGTTGCACCCTCTAGGGCCGAATGCTCCTGCCTCTGGACGTTTTGGGGCATGCCTGGCGCAGCGCTATTGGGAGGAACAATATAAGCAGCACATTTTTCTGCCCAGGGCTGTAGCTCTGAGGCAAATTTTTATTCATTTGGTAGCCCCAGCCGCAAGACGAGGGTTCAAGCTACAGCGAAAGGGCAAGGTCATCTTTCTGTGTAAACATGTACTCTTCTGTCCGGTTACAGTGCAGTGCTAATGCTGCCAGGCTGTGGTTCGATGCAGAATGCGGTCCACATAGAAAGAGGAAGTAACAAGGAGAGATAAAGATATTTCTCCTTCTTACGCCATCCTCTAGGAGGTGTAGCTATTTGATGCAATACCAGAATTACAAACATTTGTAAATCTGGCATGGCATGAAATCCGTGGGTGGATGCACAGTAATGCCCATGATCCACTCGTGGAACGCCTCCCAGAATGAAATGTAATGCAGTGCATCGTAAGCAACTGTGTTGCATTACATTTCTTTACAAAACCACATAATGTGGTGCAAATCGGCCTTTCAATGGCTTTGTAAATATCTACTAAGATTTCGCATAGTGGCTGTGCCACAAAAGTTGCACAACTACGAAGCAAAATGTTAGGAAATATGGCTTCAAGTCTGTAAACTTAGGCCCAGATTTTTGAAGCCCTTGGGTTGCGTTATATCATGCAAGGTGGTGCAAGGCAACACAAGGGCTTCAGTGAGATTTACTAAGCCATGAAAAGCCAGCCTGCGTGGCTCTGCATTGCTTAGTAAATCCAGAATAACACAAATCAGCACAAGTCGATGCCTTGCATTACTCTGTGTTGGGAAGGGGAATAATAAACCTGACCAAAACAGAGGCGTAATAGGGAGAAATATCTTTATTCCTCCTCGTTATTTCCTCTTTCAAGGTGTTCTGCATTCTGCACCACAAATAGAAAGAGCAAAATGCATCTGAAAATAGTTTTTATGCTGAATATGCCCCTTCCTGCACAAAAAAATCCTGCCTGTAACACAGGCATGCTTACCCCATGGTGTAAGGGTAGATTTGCGCTAGGTTGCAGTGTGTGCGCCAGCACAGAGAGATAGCAGGAATGTGCCATAGATTAGTAAATTTGACACATTCCTGCTCTAGCCATTTGATGCAGTGCAGAAAGTTGTGTTGCTGCGCTGTTTTGCGCCAAAATTAGTACATTTGTGCCTTGGTGTTGGGCACCACTCAGTACCGACCACATACCTCATAGTGCCTATACCCGACACGTGTATTGAACTACTCGCTCGCTTGCATGGCCCTACGGCTTTCCGCCACGTGACAGGGACATGCTGGATTGCTTGCTTTTTTATTTTTGGATGGATGAGACCCTACGCACGGAGGGTAGAACTTGTGAATATACTCTGATAAGCTACAATGATACCTTTTCAATGTATTTTGTAAACAGACAGATCAATTCACGAATCCAGCAGCATTCTCTTCCACCCGCAGCAATGTCATTATTTAAAGATTAAGACGTTTCCTGAACTAAATGTGTTAAGCCCGATTCACAGAACTAACTTACTACAAAATCCTAAACTTACTACCATTTTGGTATTCACAGAATGCACTTACCTTACTCATTTTGGTATTCACAGAATGCACTTACTCATTTTGGTTTTTCCAGAATGCACTTACTCATCAATGAGTAAGTGCATTCTGTGAATACCAAAATGAGTAAGTGCATTCTGTGAATACCAAAATGGTAGTAAGTTTAGGATTTTGTAGTAAGTTAGTTCTGTGAATTGGGCCGGTAGGCTGCAAAGCGCATACGGGTGTTGGAACATCTGAAAGATAAATGATCAAAAGATGCACAGAGGCATAAAAAAGGCCACCACAGCCCCTGCAGTGCGGGGGGCGAGCTCTAGAGGGCCCCTCAGCACAGTACATGGCCTGAGAGCTCTGTATTATGTTCGGTAGGGGGCCCCTCCATGCACTTTGCAGGGGGGCCCCCTGAGGTTTCGTTACGCCACTGAAGACACGGAGGAAGTATGGAGCATGTATACACAAATGGGAAAGACCCAAACTCTCCAACAACTAATACAATGAGCAGCAAAGAAGTGTCCAAACAGAAGAAAGCGAAGAGAGATGAAAGAAGCGAAGACTGAATATGCACGAAAGGAAAAGACGAATACCCTCCAGAAAGGAGTTAGAAAGGAGAAGGAAGCGGAGATAAAGCGAAGTAAACAACCAGAGAACAGAGAGACATAGACGAACCAAAGACTACCCCCAAACATACCCACTGGCCAGGCAGGCAAGAAAGGAACGAGGAACAAGACATGACGCAAACTGGACAGCAACCTACACACAGACACAAAGAAGAGGAAATAACAGATCTCCACCTGAACAGGGAAGAAAAAGAATGAAAATACAAACGAGGGAAGGCTGGAGACAAAGGACGACAACAAGCAATGTGAATCCAGAGACCAAGGATGAAAATATGTATAACATCATGAGGAAAGCTGGACATAAGTGAAAACAGAGAAAAGGAAAAGAAATACAAATAGTGCAACTAATCCTCTTCCAATTTTCAAAAAGACAATACAGATATGAGAGTAACATTGCGTTGTAAAAACAACAATGTGACAAAGTAGAAAGACAATATCAGACAATGAGACTAAAACCCATGACCGTCCTCAACCCTTAGGCAGGAGTGTGAGGAGCACTGTGAATGGGACTAAGACCCATGACAAAACCACCTGTGTAGGGGCTACACCTGTGTAGCGGTTAAGACGCAGTGCAAAGAAGAAATGGGGCTAACACCCATAAGACGCACTCTATGTGAGGGTAGAAATGTAGATGTAAATGGGACTATGACCCATGAAACGGTGCCCTGTGTAAGGGTGAAAACCATATGTAGCCTGTGTAGGCAAGTGTAAGCGGGCAAATGGGGCAAGAACCCGTTGCCATCCCTGTGTAGGGAATAAATAAGTGTAAGGTGTACACATGTAAATTGATCCCCTAGAAGGTAACAATGTACAGTGTGACGGGATAGAAGGCCATGACCAACACCAAGACGTAGGGGAGGTCAGCTGATGTGAATGGGAATAAAACCCCTAAACAGTTACCCTGAGTGAGGGTAACAGAACTGTGTGGAGAGTAAATGGGAGAGAACCCCAATAGAGGCAGATGTACTGTGAAAGAATGGGACTAGAACCCATTCCCGTCACACAAGTAGGGGAGAATACTGTGTAATGTACAAACATGCGAAAAGAGACCATACAACAAACTGATGCAGGATGTGAGCATCAGCAGCTACGTATCACAGTTTAAAAAAAAATGTGAACAAATCCCTGAAAGTATTAGTAAGCATAATCCAGATTGCTGTAGAACGACAAAAGTCCATGGTGACTGTCAATATTTAGGGTGAGCTTCCCACAAAAATGTGTGTCAAAACACCAGAGTACATAAGAAGAGAAGCTTGCTTCTTCCAGATTGCAAAAATGAAAACCCACCTAAAAGAAGTAAAGAAAATGCCACTTGGGACCATCTCGGCAGCGTACACTGTGCACAGTGGGATTAGATAGTGTAATTAGACCAGGCGATTGAGGAGTGCTTGTCATTGGGACCAAAGGACAAAAGAGATACTGACAAAACGTTCTACCTTATTCCATTTAACCGCAGTGCATTATGTAGTAATGAGACTGAGGCAAACGTCAGTGCCGATAATTTGGAACCACGGCATTACTGTAGACAAAACACACTCCCTGAAAGTACCAGATGAGGTCCTTTTGATGATGGAGATGAGAGAATGCAGCTAGAAACATAGTGCTGCGCTTGAAAAGCACCATGACAGACCCACCAGGAGAATTCAAAGCCCGCAGCTTGCTTGCAGACACCAATCACAAGATGGTGGCACGCACAGCACGCCGTGCCGGATGTCTCAAGGTGTAATGCCCGCAGCGCTCTCGTCGCTGCACGCACACACGCATCACTACATCCGCAGGCCAGGCGTGGCCTGCGGGGTTAATAAAAGGATGACGCCCGCTCGGGCACGTCACTTATTATTATTATTATTATTATTATTTGGAGTTTTGTATAGCGCACGGTTACCCTCGGGCATCCCAGCGCTTGTTCAAGACTCTAGGGGGTAGGACTAAAGAGGAAGCATTAGGCGGGGAATAGATGGGTCTTGAGTAGCTTGCGGAACCGCATAGTACCAGTCTCTGCACGTAGATTCAAAGGCAGCGCATTCCACAGGTTGGCTGCGTTGACTGAGAATCTTCTACCGCCCGTCCGGGCTCTTTTCACTCTGATCGTTTGTAGCAAATATTTGTGATCCGATCGCAGGGCTCTAGTAGCCTTGTAGGGAAGCACCATATTGCCCAAAATGGGAGGTCCCTTCCCCCGAAGGATTTTATGAGCCGTACAGAGGGATTTAAATTTTATCCTCTCCCGCACCGGGAGCCAGTGCAGCGCTCTTAGTGCTGGTTTTGCTGACTGTCTCCTAGGGATCTTCATCAGCAGCCTTGCTGCTGCGTTCTGCACTTGTTGTAGTTTATTGAGCGTTGCTTCCGGAGCGCCCAAAAAGATCGCATTGCTGTAGTCCAGCCTCGAAACAATTAATCCCTGGATAAGAAGTTTCCTGGAGACCGATGGAAGCAGGGGCAGGATCTTACGGGCTGACCGGAGCAGACCGAAACATACTCCAGCGTTTTTTTTGGCGTGGGTCTTGAAAGATAAGTCTTGTTCCAGCCACACACCCAGGCTCTTGATCTCCTTTTTGGGGCTTGGGGGATCGTCCAGACAACTAGGCCAGCTGCCTGGCGGCAGGGAAAACCCCAAATGTCCGAGCAGCATCAACTCTGTTTTGGAGCCATTCAGTTTTAATGCTGAATTGCACATCCATGTGTGCACCTTGGACAGACAGGAGTGAAGTAGGTCAGGCTGATTCACCAGCTGGGACAGAGCCACCACCAGCTGGGTATCATCAGCATAGCTGATAGTTGTAATACCGAATGGTGCCACCACATCCTCCAGCGGGGCCATATAAACGTTAAACAATGTGGGGCTCAGGGAGGAGCCCTGAGGCACACCACACTGGAGGGGGATCGAGGCTGACTGTGCACTCCCTTCCCAGACTTGGTAAGTTCGATGGTTCAGAAAAGACGCGAGCCACTTCAGGGCCATCCCTGTAAGGCCTACATCTGACAGTCGCTGGAGCAGCACCTGGTGGTTCACGGTGTCAAAAGCCGCACTGAGGTCCAGGAGGATCACTGCCACCGAACCTCCTGAATCCAAAATGCTCCTGGCTTCTTCCACGACTGCCAGAAGGGCAGTATCAGTGCCCTGACCCGGCCTGAATCCCGTTTGGGAATTCCGTAACAAGCCATTGGACTCCAGGAAATGTGACAGTCGTCTGTTCACCAGTCTTTCCGCGATCTTACCGAGCCCGGGCAACAAAGAAATCGGTCTGAAATTTGCAAGGTCCGATAGATCCAGACCAGGCTTTTTCAGAAGGGCCTTTACTACTGCTTTTTTCCAACTGGGTGGCACCACCCCCTGCGTAAAAGATAAGTTGATAAGATAAGTTACTGGGGTGGCGATAGTAGTTGCTATCTGTTTGAGATATCTCATCGGGACCGGATCACTGGGCGAGCCACTCTTTATGGCCCCTAGCACCTTAAGCACTTCGTCAGTGGTTACTGGTCCAAAGGCTTCAAGCTCGATTTCCGCGGTACCCCGCTGTTTACCTGTGTCTAATTCCTGGGTCAGTCGGGGTAGGGAGCTTATAATGTTTTCTACTTTCATGTAGAAGTAGTTGGCCAGTTCCTTGCATTTCTCACGAGGATTCTCATGATTCACTGGCGGTTCGGGGTTTTTTAGGAGATCTCTGAAAATTTTAAAGGATTCTCTAGCGGAGTTGGCCGAATTGCCAATTCTCTCCTCGAAGAACTTAGCTTTGGCGTCCCGGAGAGCGGCTTTATATCCTCTAATTGCCGCACGATACTCTTTTCGGGTTGCCTCTCCCCAATCCTTTCTCCAAATCCGCTCCAGCCTCTTGCAGCCTTTCCTAAGAGTTCTTAATACCTGGGTGTACTAAGGGGCTGAACCCACTCTCTTCTCCCTCTTCAGCATTCTCTTTTTAGGGAGGATCGCGTCTAGGGAGCTGGTCAGCCAAATTTCCAGGTTCGCATCTGCAATTAATGGATCCAACACAGGGCAGGGGCACGTAGCGTCAAGGTTAGCGGTCCAGCGATCTACTGGTAACCTCGACCATGCCCTGTCAACAGGATAGATCCTAGGAGTGGCTGCATCCGTTAACTCAAACTGCCAAGTGAGGGGAACCATATATATATATTAGATAGCCAGGGGGGAGTGCTTGCACCATATCTGGTCCTGAACAAGAGGTGGTCCAGGTTTCTGTTAAAAACAGAATGTCCAGCTCATGATCGTGTACGAGAGAGTTAATTTCAGTTGAATGACTAGGGAGGGACCTACAATTCAGCAGAGCCATTAATAAGGCCATATTTCCCTTAGGTCTCTGGCCCATCCTAAACGACCTGCAACGCAAAAAATGTTTATCTCCTTTATGAATATAATTGCAGGGCACATCTTTCGAGGGTCGTAATAATATAAGCTCATTTCTAGAATATCTGATACCGACCTCAGGGAAAATTGCCAGCGTATCTAGCCCTAAGCCCGTCTGGGCCCGTCTGGGCCCAGACGGGCTGAACTCTGGCGTAACTCTGGCGGATTGGCGGCGGTCCCGCTGCGCGTTTGCATGGCCGCCTTTTGTAGAAGGTCTAGCGTCCTTGTGACGACTAGACCGTGCGAGGAATGGCGTCCCGCTTACCCCCAATATGGCCGCCGCAATCAGGAAGGCAAGGAGAAGGACCCGCAAAGAGCGGTGAGTTTCCACAAGTTATAGTGCAAGTAAATGGGTTAAAAGCAGGGGATAAGCTAAACTCAAATGAAATTATTAGACAAAACGGGCGTATTAAAAAAACTGATGGCGATATGCCGCTTACAATTCGCACTAAAGCGCAGCGTGCTTTAAACTAGAGCAACGCGTTCTCACTACTGCCAGTGCCCCTTAATAATGAACAAGAACAATAATTCCGACAGTTACCCAGTGTCAGTGTGGTTCACTCCGCGCAGCGCGCCCTGCCCCTGCGCTACCTCCCATGCCCACGGGAGGCCAAGGTTACCCCCACCACGCAACCCACAACATTGGCGACGAGCGGAGGGGGCCCAACCCTCGCCCGTACACCGGCAGCTGAAGCAGAGCTGCCCAATCATCGCCGCGGCTCCACCGCATGTCTCCCTGCCACGACTTGGCCCCACCTGACCTCTCCAGCCTCCCCACGCCTGGGTGCTGGTGTCCTACTGTGGCGGCCGTGTGTCCCCGTGCGGCGGAGTTTGATCCGGACCGGAGACGCGACACGGAGCCGTTCCTCACGCATCTTGCGTGAGCTGCGCACACGCGCGGCACCCTGCTAATGCTCACGCATTGCGCGTGAGGGGCGGAAATTGTTTCCTGACAGCCTACACTGCGCTCTGGAGGGGGTGTAAGCCACTTTTTTGACCAGGGGAAGGACCACAAGACGTGCCAGTCATCCCACGCCACCGGAAACCTGAGGCACGCTCGACGGGACCGAGGTAGGCCGTGCCGCTGACACGTGGCGTCGCAAGGCGAGCGCGTGAGGGACAAGCGATCAACGAGACCACGCCCATCACACGGGTAGGTCAGGGGAGAAGGAAGGACAGCGGATCTACCCCGGCGAGCTGCCACCATGGCGGACGAAGACGCGTGTCAGAGTGGATTTATGTGGTATTGAGTAGCATGCAATTAGGCGGAGTTGAATTATGTGGTGTTAAGTGATATTATGTGGATTGTAATTATGTTGTGGAATTGTATGGCATTGTTTTGATTTATGTGGCGCTGAATTCTTGTTGACTTTCTTCAGCAGTGCTGAGTACACATACAAAAGCCTTCCTTAAAAACGGTGAAAACATCTCGCAAAAGCTTTAGAAAAACACTGTTTACATTTTTACAATTTCTAGAAAGAAAGCTGCCCTGTTTATAGTTCCTGAGTGAGCAGAATTTATTTTTTATTCCAGTAAAGGAGGAGTGCTTTAGTAGAAACCTATGGGTTATAGTTTTTTGATTAAAACAAATAGTCCAGATGTATTGGTTACATCTAATATGCCCTGTTTACAGGTCTGGAGTTCCCTTGGATTTTGAATTATATTGTAGAAATATGAAAAAATAAAGATTAAAAAAGGAACATTTTTACAAAAGCAGCACACTATCCCATATTAAAGATAAAAAACATTAAAAATATCCCGCATATACCAGACCCTAGTTACACACTGTTCTTCCTCTCTACACAAATTGAGGGACGTCGGAGTGCTGGAAGAGGAAGATTGGCGGGAAGCCCTTGCAGTCTCCAGAGGTGCAACTATTGCAATGCGCCTAAGACTCATCCAATTTAAATACCTTCACAGAGCTTACTACACTAGGGAGAGGCTGTGGCGGGCGGGTCTCATTGAGTCTCCAGACTGTCTGAGATGTGGCCAAGAGGTGGGCACCTTATTTCACACGGTATGGAGCTGTAGTGTTTTGGCCAGGTTCTGGAAGGGGGTGTGGGACTGTTTGTCTGAGGTGTTGGGGTGGGAACTTCCCCGTACCCCACAATTAGGTCTCCTATATGTATTAGAAGGGGTGGGAGGTAACATATATAAAAGGCATCTGTTGTTGTTGGGCCTCACCATCGCCAAGAGAGATGTGGCAGAGGCCTGGAAAGATCCACGGGCTCCTCCAGTAGTGGTGTGGAAGAAGGGGCTAGATTTTTGTATGGGGCTGGAGCGCCCTATTTTTGAGGCCCGGGGCTGCCCTGGGAAGCACTACAAAATATGGAAACGATGGGCGGATTATAGGGGTCTATGGCTAGAACCACCAGTAGAACAAGAAGAATGCACGGGAATGGTGTGAGGGGGCCAAATTTGAGGAATTGTGTACACGGATTTATATATGAGAATTCTTTAGGAATGAGACGATATTGTGCAGTGGGTTAGGGTGGGATCCGTGAGGGGGGAGTTGGCAGTGGGGGTTGTGGGGGGCGGGGAGGGTGTGGAGCGGGGAAATGTTCTGTTTCAAATGATGTATAGATTGCCAATCATCTGATGTTGTCTACTTGTTTGCAGTTTTCTCCGGAATGCGGAGTGCTGCGCCTTGTGTGCAATCTATCAATAAAATTTGTTTTTAAAAAACAAAAAAAGATAAAAAACATTGAAGATATCACAAATATTTTTTATGATAGGCTACTAGTGTAGGAATTATCGCGTAAATGTTTCTTAAACAAGAAAAAGAAAAAGAAAAGAAAAGCAGCACATGTTTCTATAAAAACAGATATAGCCTTGATTGCTGATCCTGATCAGGGCTGTCTCCTTCCTGGAACAACCATAAAAAAGCCTGTGAATAGCATTAGCAATAAACTCTACTTAAGAATAACAAAAGACTGGCTTTCACAGAGCAGTGACATTTGCATTTTCTAAAGCTCTGTTTTCTAGCAACTGAAATGTGTGCTAAAGAAAAACACTCCCTTTGCATTAAAGCCAGAACATTGCATTAAGTGACAGTAAATAAAAGATGCAAGGGGCTGTTATGGCACATATAATTAGCATAACAATATCATTTATAAAGTGCCCTCCCTTCTCCAATGTCTGCAGAGACAGCGCCGTTTGGACACTATGTCTTTAATGCATTGCTAAACTGTCTCTGTGGACATAGGAGGAGAGAGGGCACTTCATAAATAATCTGGATCATTGAAAAGTGCCACACCGCGCCTTTGTGGAAGTCGTTTTTGAGAAAGAAGAGGTGACTGGGGAAAACTACATTTAATGTGGTTTTGCCCCAAAAAGTATTTTTTCCAAGTTTAATCTTTCTCTACCCACATGCATTACTAAACCCACTGTTTACAACTCACATTTCCTCAGGGCAGTTTAAACAAGCAACAGGAGGGAGGGATGTTGGTGCTAATTGAAGCTGGGTGGGGGTGTCAATATAAAACTAGCAGCAGACTGCATCCATATAAAAGCAGGAGGGAGGAAGAGGGAGCCGAGGACAGGGTGAGAGTGTCTGTCAGTAGTAAATTGTAAACAAGCAGTTGCAGATTGAAGAAAATCATGTTGTATGTGCGATAGGAGAAAGCCATTTAAGAAAATAGTGCCCACAGACAGTAAATAAAATGTGTGGCATAACACCACAGTAAGAGGGCCAGTACTCGTGGACGGTTACAAAGAGAGACAAGGCGGTACTAAGAAGGGACTGCTAGGCCTATTGAGGAATAAAAGCCATAATTTACAAAGGACAGGAAGAGAAGCCAATTGTAAAGATGGGCAGAACATGGGTGGAGCTTAATGCACATATACTGAATACTGCATGTCTCGAAGAGGCGCGCAAGCCCTGCTCTAAGTGAGAACTAAAAAAACGACACAGACCAGCGTTGGATTGCTCTCAAACGCAGGAAGATGTTTGTCCTCTGTTCCGAAAATATAGAGTGATTTCACTGTGAGTGGAAGAATTGAGCAAATATATTAGTAGTCAAGTAAATTGAGGATATGCTCTGACCAACAAATTATTAGTTGGTACGAGTATAAGCAACCAAATAAAAGGTAAGGCAAAACAACCTACAGCATCCGGTAAAACAACAGTCCTTCATTGTGAGGCTGGCACTGTAGGTCTGTAGGGAAATACATAAAAGGGCAAGGAAGCAACACCATGGCAACGATTTGTGGTATTTGCTCGCCTGAGCATGAACAGGAAGTCAAAGATGCCTGCCTGTTTAGGCCCATCAGTCAAGTGATGGAAAAAGAAGCCCTGCCCAGTCAGCTGCTGTTGGGGAAAAGTTTCAGATCCAGTCTGACACCTGAGAAAAACATTCAAAGATGAGGTATCTATGATAACCATCGCTCAGAGAAACAATTATCTATAAGTGTGTTTAACCCCTTGCATGCTGATGACGGCCCCCATCCGCTATGCACTACGGGGCTCGTGTGCTGGTGACGGCTGGGGGCCGTCATAAACCCGCCCACTCGCGATTCTGCGCCTGTGCGGCAGAATCGCGGCAGCATGGAAGGGGTTAACAGCAAAAACATACAATTCCTGCTTTGGCTAGTGCCTTCAGAAAACATGGACAATTTTTCTGACATCAATGGATTCTTGTCTGCCATTGTGCAGGCAAGTGTATTATGTTCAAGCCCTCTGTACAGGGTACCCTGACAATGTGCACATCAGGTTTCTACATGTGCTTTTGCCCTACAACGTTTTCATAACTCTTTAGTGCTGGAATATTTTTATTACATTGCACCTATTGCCAATTTGGAGAACCTAGGAACTTGTCAGTAATCACCTTATGTGATAACATTTCCCTGCACTATATTCTTTTTGGACTGTGATGATAACACCCCTCATCAGCCAGGCTACCTTGAATTAAGTGAGCAAGGGCCCCACATCTGGGCAGACCCTCACCCACCGTCACAGATCTGGATTGAATCTATCACAGTGCTTTAGCTCACTTTGCCACCCCAGTTCAGACACAGCCATATTCAAATCAGTCTTGACACTTTGCCTCATGGGAACAGTCCAGCCCGAGCTGCCAAGCCAGGTCTTTCCTGGGCCCGAAACAAGCATCCTGGGACCTGTTTCAAGTTAACAGCCCTCATCAGCCAGGCTAGCTTGAATTCAATGGCAAAGTGAGCAAGGGACCCATGTCTGGGCATACCCTGCGAACTTAGGGTGAACAAAGCAAACAGAAGGAGATGATGGGCGGAGATCTGAACCTTTCCAGACACTCACCCCCCAGCCATTTCTAATCGGCACCCCCAGACCAAACAATAGACACACACCTCAGCCGCGCACCACACACACACACACAACTAGATCACATCTTCATGCCTGCCCTTGACTGTTGGAAAATCAGAGACATGGCCATCCTTCCTAGAGGTATATCTGATAACTTGCCCTTGGTGATGGGAGTGGGGGATCCCCCAGACACATTGCGTCCAGTCTGGAGAATGAACGCGTGGTTCCTCCAAGATAAAGACTTTAAGAAATTGGTGGGAAAAGAACTCAAACAGTACTTTGCCACTAATCGGAACTCCATCTCCTTTCCAGGCACCCTGTGGGAAGCTAGCATGGCCACCATTTGGGGCTTTGCCAAAGGCCAGCTTAAATTCAAACAGCTCGCGCAGGTCTCCCATATTACCCTCTTGGAGGCACAGGCAGCCCTCTTTGAGAACCAAGCACCGGCGCAAAGAACCAACTCACAAGAAGGGCGACTTACACTGTTGAGGGACGAGATCAGACAGGCTTACCTGGACGCCGCCAGGCTGCTGTGGAGGTCCTCTGTAGCTAGTATGTATGGATGGGGGGACAAGATTAGGAAGATCCATCATCGGCTGACCACGTATCCCCTGGCCAACCGCATAATCCCAGAAATGAAAGCCCTAGACGGCGCTATTCAGTGCTCGCCCGTGGCGATTGCCCAATGTTTTGCCAGCTACTACTCTACGGTTTACACTGCGCAGCTCCTCAGCCTCTCACTCCTGGAGCTGCTTCACCAAGAACATATCTCTCTCCTGCACCTCAGCGCAGCCTAAAAGGCGACCTGGACCTCCCAATTACTCAGGAGGAGATTAACGATGCCATATCCTGTGTGGTACATAATCAATGATGCGTAGTCCAGGTGTAGTAGAAGTTCCTTCTTTATTGATAAATAGATAGGTGGCAGGTTACAGGATAAGAAGATATAAGGAGAAAACCCCACCAGGAGAGAGCTACCAGCTCCTCAGCCTGAGATGTCCCACTGACAATCTCACTACAGTGAGGCACTCAAACATTCCATGGTGTCACAGGACATTTTGACAGAGTGGCAGAGAGGGAAAAGATAAAGAAAGCATTTACCACACATCCTCTTCCGTTAGTGAACAACAGCAAATAATAAGTTACGACAGAGTAGAAGAAACCAGAAGAGATTGTAGACATAAGAGCAAGTCAAAGAGATAATTTGAAAAGCAGGAAACACAAGTGTGGAAGTAGAAACAAAGGAAAATTAAAAGAGGCATGTAGAGAGATATTTATAAATTGCACAAATGGTCATGGTTGAACAAAACACAAGAATGCAAATTACATAACATGCCCATCCACCCTCCTTAATAAACAAGGTAGCGATCCCGGTAAACTAAGTAGGGTGTAACAACTAAATGACAAAATGTGTGCAGATGGAAGAAAGCACAAAAAGATGAATTAACAACTTACTCTGAAAAAGGGTATGCCTTGCAATAAAGACTAGCGCATGACGTGCACTAACAACCTTTCCTCCAAGTGTACACCTAGAAAGGCAACCTTTAAACTGTGGAACAAAACAACTCCTTAGGAAAGAGTACACCAGAGGATACAAACGCCCCTGGAACAAAGAACACAATTGCTACACACTGACAACTGTGACACAACTACACCAAGAGGTAGCGCTGACAACGCACCCCGTCTACCCAAGAAGAGTGATTCAACTTAGACAATCACAGACAACCTCCCCTAACAAAAGGGTACACAACGGAACAATCTAAAAGTTGTTCTACGTCATTTGGGTACACCAAAGGAAATTAATCCTTGAAACTTCAAACATATTAGTTACATGCTGACAACCTCCCCTAATGAAAGGGTACACCACATTAAAAGTGAGCAACGAAACTTCTACAGAGGGTTACAACATGACCCTAGGAAACAACATTTTTGGCATTGACTGGCACCAAGACTTCCCCACAACCTCCCCTAAGTAAGGGTACACCATAGGGTACTAACCCTTAGAACACGAATGGGGCATTAATTAGACACAAACACCCTAGCTGCTCAAGCAGGGTGAAACACAGGATTCACACACTGTGAGAGTAAGACTACAACGTCCCCTATATATTTATAGGGTACCCCATAAGGTACAACATCGCCCTAGTTTCAAAATATGGCATTGACTAGCCACACGTCCTCCCCTAAATAAGGGTACACCCTAGGGTAAGACGTTGCCTTAGGAACCGAACCCAAATTCCCGATGGTAGGGTACAGAATAAATTAATAACTGACTAATTTTACACCAAATGAGAAACAACTTCCCAAAAATAGATGGAACAACCCATTATGTACTACACACACACACTAGCGCACATTATATATTGAGATACCAATTGGTTAAAACATAAACATTTGAAAAAAACAAATGAGTTTAGCTCCGGTGAGCGATTTCTCACTCGAGGACTTCTTAGTTATAATTGTCCAAAAGTTCCGATGAGTGACTGCACAACAGGAAATGTGGGGTGAAAATCAGGCAACCTCCAACCAAGAGTTAGTCTAAAGATGGGACATCCACAGTCACCTCCTCTTGGAAATGGCAAGACTTGAATGCAACCAGCGATGTAGAGGAAGCTTGAAACAGATGTTTAGAAACGTAATCACGAAATTAAACTCTCACCCGAGTTCCTGTGAGAACACCCTCTTGGAAAACGAAAATTTCGAATGCAGACAGCAATGTAGAGGAAGTCCGAAATCACTTTTTTCCTTAGAATGCCGTAGATATACACTCCTCACTCCTCATGTTCCACTATCCACTGAAACAGTTAAGGGATTAGGACCGCAAGGAAAGTTGGAGCGGACCAAGGAACAAGCCGTCAAACTCTTAAAGTTGTGGTAACAACAGACGGACTCGTAGACACTGCGGGGACTTGCGCAGCAAGAACAACCAAAATGGAGGCAAGTCGTCACGTCGGCGCTGGATGGCTCATGGCGAAGACATTCTGTCCTGACTCGTAACGGAGAAGGTAGCGGCAGAAGAGCAGACGTCACAAAGAGCATGAAGCAGGCTCCTCGAGACAGGTAAGATTGTGCGTGCGCCATAGCGGACAGCTTGTTCAAAATGAAGAGATTAAACGGCCACAAAACGAATCGTACGGTGAAAAGACACAAAAACATCCCAAAAGTGTGCTCTACTCACAATAACAATACCAGTATACTTCCACAAAGACGAGCGTAAGCTCCCGCTCAGTACCGAGTTTTTCAAATCCAAAGTGAACAGCTTGAAAGCAAGGGAAAGCTTTACACTGTGGGAGTAGGTAGAGTTTGTAGAGCTTGACAAAATAGATGGTAGGTGGTTGTTGATGAAGAGAAAATACTGCTAGCGCCGATGCAATTCCGTGACAGTAAACAGAGGAAACGCTGACAAGAAAGGACGTGCCCACAGGGTGATGGTGCACATCTACAGACGACCTGTCACAGAATAGTTGTAGAGACCTCCGTGAACATGTGGGAAGGCGAATTGTCAAGATGCACGAGCTGTAAGGAGAAGCAGTAGGGTGATCAGGCCAGCTGAAACTCCTTAGTTTATGTGGCTGGAGAAAGACAATCTCCAGATGACAGCAAGATAGCAGTAACTTCTTCACAAAACAAACGCCCAGGGTACAGGCAGTCCAAGATGAAGAGGACTCTGGTGGGGTTTGCTGGGCGTTTCTCCGATTACATAAGAATATAAACCTACTTCTGTTTTAATTTTGACTGGGTCCCAAAACAATCCTTGGTTTCCTTAGTGTTAAGTTACAGTCTTCTTTATGTGCAGCATAGGTTAGTCCAAGAAACGTCGCCAAATTGTGGTACATAATCAATGATGCGTAGTCCAGGTGTAGTAGAAGTTCCTTCTTTATTGATAAATAGATAGGTGGCAGGTTACAGGATAAGAAGATATAAGGAGAAAACCCCACCAGGAGAGAGCTACCAGCTCCTCAGCCTGAGATGTCCAACTGACAATCTCACTACAGTGAGGCCCTCAAACATTCCATGGTGTCACAGGACATTTTGACAGAGTGGCAGAGAGGGAAAAGATAAAGAAAGCATTTACCACATCCTGCCTTGCATCTGGCAAGAACTCAGGTCTGGATGGGCTCCCCCAGTATTACACCTCCTACCGGGATACACTAGTTGTGCGTCTCCTAGAGGTATATGCTGAAGCAGTTGACAGCGGCTCATTTCGGTCAGAAACAGATGCCGCCGCCATCGTGGTGATCACTAAGTCCCAACCTCCCTCTGCGCACTGCTCCGAATACCGCCCCATCTCTCTCATTAACTCAGAGGTCAAAGTATTCGCTTTGATCTTAGCCAACCCCTCAAGACCATATCTGGACAAACTGGTCCACCCCGACCAATGAGGCTTCATGCCTTCCATGGGCACTAGACACTGCCTCAGATGCCTCAATCTAGCCCTAGGGAACTACCAGTCACTGACCCCTTACTTGGCGCTTCTTCTCATCGATTTTGAGAAAGCCTTTGACTCCATAGACTGGCGGTACCTTGGGGAGGTGCTGGCGGAATTCAGATTGGGGCAACACTTCTGCAAGCTAGTTAAGGTACTATACAATAGGCCGTGGGCGCGTGTGCTTGTCAACAGGGCATGGTCAGGGCCCTTCCCTATTAGGAGAGGCACAAGGCAGGGATGACCCTCTGACCGTTCCTATTCGCCTTAGCGATGGAGCCACTGGCTTGCCTCATATGGTCTGATGAGCGTATCATGGGATGGAAATGGCCTAGCTCGGATGACGATAAAATTGCTCTCTATGCCGACACCGTTTTGCTCTTTCTGATCGAGCCGGCCCAATCCGGACCCCGTTGCCTCCAGGCGTTACATCTCTTTGAGCAGGCCTCCGGCCTGCGCTTAAACTCGCCAAGTCAGTCCTAGTTCCCCATCACATTTCCAAAGACTGCTTTGACTGGCAATCTACAATACCCATAAGGAGACAGTCTTTTAAATACCTTGGGCTCTGCGTCGCCCTACTTCCTGACCTCGCATGGTCGCTTAAAGTGACCCCGCTAGTGAGGAGAGCCCGTGCTGAACTCCACGGATGACAGACGCTGCCGCTGAACCCCCTGGGCAAAATAGCCCTGTTTAAAATTATGATATTACTCAAGTTCTTATACATACTTCAGAATCCACCCTTCCTTTTTTCGCGAACCTGGTTCAAAGAGATGGACAGCCTGGCTACCAAATTCTTTTGGGGGGGGGGGTCGGAGACCTAGCCTGGTGTAAAGTTCCAAAATAAATACAAGAAGAGTAGAAAAGTAGAAAATCCAGTTTATTCCATGAAGCACAGTACATCTGTCTCTGCTCAGGTCCAGGTAGAGAATCCCACAAGTACATTCCATGTGATGTCACACGACAGCTATGCATGTGCCACTGATTAAAAGTACACACATCAATTAAAAGGGCAACATACATTAAAAGAGCAACACAGAAATATAATACAGAATGTAACACCTGGATTTGGCCCAATGCCAGATCCCACCCTTCAACAGATGAATGGGTAATGACTAACCTGTACCTATACTACTGAGCAACCTGATTGCTCACTATACATTACTGATTTAACGGTGGCTGGTCGGACCCAGCGTACACAGTGGAACTAAATACCCTGGGCCTACCTAAGATCCAAGGGATGATGTACAGGGAAGCTTTCCCCAGATCCCTGCCCACAGTGACACAGGGGGTTCTCCTTGCCTATCGCGCTTCTCTACGCCATACCCAATGGTCAAACACTGTAGTGTAGTTCCTATATTCCCAATAGGCTCTGCGCATTGGAATAATATATACTGCAGCTTAGACGTAGGACTAAGGTCAACTAGGTCTCTACCGAATATATTAGACTTAATTATGCGTGTGCCAGCTAGCTCAGAGGTCACTAGAAACTTTCTTGAAAGTACAAGAAGGGATTAGTTCCTGACAACCATATAACATGACAACTTTGTTTCCTAAGAATAAGAAATCAATCTTCAGAGTCGCGGAAACAATAGATAACTATTTTACTCAGTCAATCGTGTATACTTAGTTTCACCAGAGTTGCTGAGAAATTAGAGAGACGGGCGTTTTCAACAAAAGGTATTTATTGAACAGTCTTCTATCTCATGCATGAGAAATGTACTGCTACAATAGTAATGCTGGTTATAAATTACAAATGCAAAAACAATAAAGTACAAGGCATATAATACAAACAGTATTATAAAGTAGTACTGTAAAAGCATGATATGGTTTCTAAGCCATAAGTTGCTTTAAGTAGATAAAATGCATAAAATACATACAATGATAAAAGAGATGGCTAAAAGTACTCAACTGGTGCTTCTAAAATACGCCTACCCCGGTGTACCTGACCTAAGCCTAGCACAAGGGAAGAAATAATTTTAGGAGTGGTTTTAAGTTCAGTATTCTTTGCCTAGAATCTGCCAAGAGTCTAATCAAGAATTCTCTATGGGTCTAATCAGCTCCGTACCTTGGTTTAGAATGAAGGAGGTCTTGTATCTCTCTCTCAGGACTCGATCTCCCAGATACCCGCAAGGGTAAGCTGGAAAAACTGGAGCTGGATTTCTCGGCAAGAGAAGAAACAGCGTCTCTCAGTGCGTCTGCTGGATGGTCGGCTTCCTTCGGCACTTGCTGCTGCAGGGCGTCGGGCAAGTAGTTAGTCGATCTGCTCCAAGAACCACCGTGTGTTAGTTTGGGCAAATGTTGGCTTATTTTTTTACCATGAAGGTGCAGAGTTTGACGCATGATTGGACTTAATAACGTCACTCAAAGGTTCATTTCCTAGAAAACTTCAGGATTTCTTGGATAACTTAATATTAAAGCAGGGGGAAGATCCTAGCTGCTGAAGGCGGGTTTCTCCAAGAAATCGCTGTGAATTCTCGGAACTTAGTGGAAGTAGCCTTGCCGTATTTGGGCTGTAAGGCTCAGGCCAAATATGGTAATGATTGCTATGCCTATATAAGGATAGAGCAAAGTATACCTATATAAGGGCATGAATCAGGAAAAGTTACACTAGGGTCCTAGATTCGTTTACAACACCCACTCCACGATCTTAAGTTCAATAAGACTAGACCTATAAGCACTGAGCTATTCTAAAGTAAGTGTTTCACAATCCCACCCAAAATACAAATTTGCATTTGAAAAGGCTTGTTCATATGAAAAAACGAAAGTGAAAGTACACTGTATGAGCTGATAAGAAAGCATACCTTCAGATATTTACAAAGCAAATGAAAATATACATTCATGAAATGTCTCTTAATACTGTACAGAAAAGAAAAAAGAAAACGAGACCACTTCATAGCATTTAATTTCTAGACCATTGTATTATGATGGCTAGGCCAAAATATTGTCAGTAGGAAGTTCTATAAAGAAATCTCGTTCTCTATGATTAGTTCTACTTCAAGCAGAATACTCTGTGCCAAAAAAAAAAAAAATCTAATTTTGGAAAGAGTTCAAAAGTTGCATTTGTAGAAAAGTTTTTAAGAGGGAGGGTTTGTTTTGAAAAATGAAGGACGAATTTCAGAGTTCAGGGAACGCTGTGTCAATATTATCAAAAGTTATTCTCAGAGTCAGGAAAAACATCAGATCATCGAGGCTGGCAAAAAAGCAGTCTACCGTGGTTGGCGAAAGTGGAACCACTTGATCAAGCAGATCAAATGTGCATAGGTGTGGATCATTGCCGTCAGCGTAGGAAGCATTAGCAACGTCAGCAGTCGATGTTACCTGTATGCCTGTAGTTTCTCGTACCTCACCCGTAGTTAAACTTGCCGGTGAGATCTCAACAAATGCAGCCATCAGAATTGCCAGCCGTTGGGGGCAACACGATGCATGAGCCGTTACAGGACCTAGCAAAGCGTCAACATCCGATGGCAGTACTGATGGCAGTGTAGACAGATGTCTAACACGCATTCTTGTCCGCAAAGCAGGCATCGCAGAACAGGTAAGATGCAATCTTGCCAGATTGGTCTTAACGAAAGAAACCATGTGGTGTTCAGGTCCCTTAAACGTGCCAAGCCGAGAATCTGTGTAATCCGCTCACGATACCTCATTGCACGGAGGGCTTCTTCCATGGACATCTGGGTATCGTTGTTTGCCGGACTTGTCATATCGAAGCAGGAGAAATAAAAATAGTATCCCAGCTACGAGTCCCAAGATGAGAGGTAGTCCGCCGAACACAGAGTGTACGAAATTTGGAAAAATTCCTAGGACTGCTTCAAAAGGTGCTAACAGTCCCGAAAAATTGTCTTAAATACATGTGCGATTCCGCTGGTATCGGACATGTTTAAGATTTGGCTCAACATTTCCACAAAATGCGTAGGACAATTTGTTGATAAAAGGGCATGTATCTCTGCCGACGTCCTTGCGACCTGCAGATCATACATTTCTCTAGACGAGGTCAGTGGCACAGTTTTTTGCTAAAGAATGGCTTTCATTCTGCTTAAAGTATCAATCCGTATAGAAGAGATATTCAGTGAAGGCCATAACGCTGTCCCCCTCTGTCTGACTTGCTCCTCGGATACAATACTTGCATACAACAAGTAACCCTGGAGGACACACTAACGAGATAAAGTTTTCCTGGCAACATGCCACAGCAGCTGTGATCATTCAGTAAAACGTAGCTGCCATTGGATAGTTGTCTGAAAATTGGTTCTATCACTGTGGAGGGAGTAAAGTGCAGGTGGCATGAGAGGTTATTTGCAGAACCATCGCAGGCTCCATGTAAATCAATACCTTGGCATAAAAGTGTACCACTTAGTGAATTTTTACAATTATTATCACTAAGGAATACCTCTGTTCCCCTATTCCAACATTTGTGTGTGTAAGGTAAAGTCCAGGTTGACTTAATGTATTCTTTACCCAACCTTTCATACAGGGCCGCTGGTATATGCTGTAGACAATACTGACATTGGAAAATCGTCACTGGTATTGTTATGGTGCCATGAATTATCCATTCTGTGACAGGTTTCTCAGAAACTGTTAATGGCAATCTTTCCAGTTTTTCAATGTTCAGCAACGTATAGTCTGCTCCTTTTTGTGCCAAAAAGATTTGTTTATCTGTAACGTTAAATACAGAAAACAATGACGTTGTGTTGATTACACGCCAAGGCACGTAGCCTGAACGCAGATTTTGTAACGTCCAGCCTAACTGCATGATAGAAAGTAATTGGGGCTGGCCATGTTGTAGCATTAGCAAGTCCTGCTCTATTATGTCAATGGCAGAAGATACAATGTTGTCCAAAGAATACATTCTGGAGGACAGAGTCGTTAACCCATTGTCCACTACAGAGAGACTTTTCTCTAAATTAATATGATCAATTTCCCGTATCTTTTCTGCAGTTTCCATTTGCGTTACTTTCCAAGCTTCGTTGTACCCAGCGTATATACCGGCGTATATGAAACGTTTTTGACGTGGTTTGCAAGGTCCCAAATCATTGCCTTCTTTAAGTAAAGATAAGTGTTGTTTAATTTCCGAAAGTGTAGATGTCTTTAGCCATCCAAGGCATAGCTTCCCTACACTATAAGTAGTTATTATCCCTGGATGTTGTCTCTGGGAGTATCTCGGATCTGGCCTGTTGATTTTGAAACCCTGTGTTTTGTTCAGGTATCTATCTCGACAGTTATTAGTGTCTGTGGGCCAGATTAACCATTTTTTCCAGTCAGGATCAGTTCTGTTTTGTTTTCAAATGTGGGATACGTCTAAGCCTGTAGGAGGATGGATATCTGACTATGGTTACCCCAGATTTTTTGCCTTGTGTTTAGCTGGTTTTCGACTTAGTTGGCCTGGGTCCCTGCTAATCAGGGCCCCAGGCTATCTGCTCTCTCTGTAAAATGGACTCCATGTACCCTAGGCACATAACTAATTGGATATTGAGTCACCTTATCAGCCCCTGTACAGTGTACTATAGGTACCCAGGGCATAGGTGCACCCAAGGCCTACCAGGGGCTGCAGCATATCTTTTGCCACCCCTGGCTGGCCATCCAAACTGACACAACTGGCTGATCACTCAGTTGGGGCAAGGTCATGTAATCACCCCTTGCTTAGGTATAGTATTCCTATATCTACCTTTACATATAGACACGTATGCACCTATAAGTCACTCCTATAGCAGGCCTTAACAATCCTGAAGGCAGAGTGCTTGGTTTTATGTGAGATGGTGCTCTAGCATGAGCTGAGTCTGTCTGCAGCTTTCGGAACCATGTCCTTATGCTCCAAAAACTGACCTCTTCCAACAAACTCTGGAAATCCAATCTTTTTTCCGGAAAATCAGATTGAAAGCCTTTTTTGATGGGAGGCCTAGTGATCTAATGGAAGATTCTGGCCTCCATAATCCTTCAACTTTCACACCCCACAATGGGATGATTCCGAATGAAGTCCTTACCTATGAACAGGCTGTACTAAAAGACGAAAAGACAATAGACCAGCAAGGAAAGCATTGCAATATCTCTCATAATGAGATGTATACTCTTAAATCTCTTGCTGAAGATCCCCTGATTACCATCAAACAGGCGGACAAGGGTGGTGCCACAGTTCTCTTGAACACTGTGGACTATGACCGAGAATGCACAAGGCAACTTAATGATAGACGCTATTACACACCTATCCCTTGTGACCCGACAGCACGCCTTCAGACTATAATTACAGGCCTGGTGGACAGTGCAGAATGTGAACAGTGGATCACTAAGAAAGAGGCGGACTTCCTGTTGAAAAAAGATCCCAGGGTCCCCTACTTTAACACTCTTCCCAAGATCCATATAGAATCTAGACCGGTACCTGGGCGACCAATCGTCTCGGGGATTGATTCCATCTTGGAACCACTTTCACAATTTTGTGATCATTTCCTACAACCTCTAGTAAGACGTATCCCTTCGTTCATCCAAGACACATCAATCAATCAATCAATCAATCAATCAATCATCGCATTTATATAGCGCACTACTCACCCAGAGGGTCTCAAGGCGCTGGGGGAGGGGGGTCCGCTACTGCTCGAACAGCCAGGTCTTGAGTTGCTTCCTGAAGGTGAGGTGGTCCTGGGTCAGGCGGAGGTGGGTGGGGAGGGAGTTCCATGTCTTGGCGGCGAGGTAGGAGAAGGACCGTCCTCCTGTGGTGGCTCTACGGATGCGGGGGACGGCGGCGAGGGCGTGGCTGGTTGATCGAAGCTGGCGCTTGGGAGCGTAGAAGTTGAGGCGGCTGTTGAGGTATCCTGGGCCTTGGTTGTGTAGGGCTTTGTGTGCGTGGGTGAGGAGACGGAAGGTGATTCTCTTGTTGACCGGGAGCCAGTGCAGGTCTCTCAGGTGACCGGAGATGTGGCTGCGACGGGGGATGTCCAGGATGAGTCGTGCTGAGTCGTTCTGGATCCGCTGGAGTCTCTTCTGTAGTTTGGCGGTGGTTCCGGCGTAGAGGGAGTTGCCGTAGTCCAGACGGCTGGTGACGAGGGCCTGGGTGACCGTCTTCCTGGTCTCGATGGGGATCCACCGGAAGATCTTACGTAGCATGCGCAGGATGTTGAAGCACGACGAGGAGACGGCGTTGACTTGTCTGGACATGGAGAGGGAGGAGTCCAGGATGAAGCCCAGGTTGCGTGCGTGGTCTGTTGGTTTGGGTGCGCTTCCTAGGGCGGGGGGCCACCAGGAGTCGTCCCAAGCGGCGGGTGAGGATCCCAGGATGAGGACTTCCGTCTTGTCCGAGTTCAGTTTCAGGCGGCTGTTCTTCATCCATTCGGCAACCTCTTTCATCCCTTCGTGAAGGTTGGCTCTGGCGGTGGCGGGGTCGTTGGTGAGGGAGAGGATCAGCTGGGTGTCGTCGGTGTAGGAGATGATGTTGAGGTTGTGCTGGCGTGCGATGTCTGCGAGGGGGCTCATGTAGACGTTGAAGAGGGTTGGACTGAGCGAGGAGCCTTGAGGATCCGACGTCTTACGCCTACTGGACACTATCCAAGATACCGAGCAGATTAATCTCTTAATTACTCTCGATGTGGAGGCCCTTTATACAAATATTCCTCAGAGGGCCACACTAGAAGTAATAGAGGAAAGACTTGGGCTTGAAACCTGGAGCTCAGTCACTCCACCTGCTTTTATTATGGAGTGTGCCACTTTAGCACTAATGGAGAATTACTTCGAATTTAAGGGGCAGTTCTACCACCAAACCCAAGGTACATCTATGGGCAGTACTTTTGCTCCTTCAGTGGCATGTCTATACATGGCTGAATTTGAAGACAGACACATACATCATCAGTCCAATCCCTTCTTTGATATCAGGATGTGGAAGCGCTTTATAGATGATATTCTGATCTTGTGGACTGGACCACCGACCTCACATGAGGCCTTCTTTAATTGGGTGAACACTCTCAACCCCTACCTTCACTTTACGATGTCTGCATCACCTACGGAAATTGCCTTCCTTGATTTGACTATAAGACTGAAAGAGGGAGCACTCAGCACCACTATGTACAGAAAGCCCACCGACCAGAATAGGTGAACACTCTCAACCCCTACCTTCACTTTACGATGTCTGCATCACCTACGGAAATTGCCTTCCTTGATTTGACTATAAGACTGAAAGAGGGAGCACTCAGCACCACTATGTACAGAAAGCCCACCGACCAGAATAGTCTGCTCCATTACACGAGCCACCAGCAAAAAGCCTTACGTTCTAACCTCCCCTTTGGACAATTTCTCCGGATTCGGCGAAATTGCAGCAATTTACTAGATTACAAGAAAGAATCATCAATCCTGTCCAGGAATTTATTGGACAGAGGTTATCCCAAGAAAGAGGTCTCTAAAGCACAAAAACGAGCCAGAAATAATCATCGAGAGGCTTTGCTCGAACAACGGGAGGCGGTACCTATTGAGAACCAACCTATAACCTGTGTCACAACTTTCACCCCCATGTCTAACAAAATCAAAAGTGTGATCAAACGGCACTGGGATATTTTGAATACAGGCAACCTCAGCCTTGCAACACCGCGATTTGCCTTCAAAAGATCCCAGAATGTCAAAGACATTTTGATCAGCACGAGACCGAGAGTACCAAAGAAGGGGGTCCAACAGACATTGTGGCACTTACCTCGTGTCAAGGGTCATTATCCATGTGGATCCTGTGGAGTGTGTGCCTTTACCGCCATATACAAGACGATACAACTGACTGACACCTTCAACTGGGAAATCAGGGGACACACAAATTGCAATACCTCCCACTGTATCTACATGTTAACATGCCCATGCGGATTGCAATACATTGGTATGACGACACGTCCAATCAAAACCCGCATTATTGAACATCGTAGCAACTTCCGCTGTAAGAAGACACACACCAAGATGTGTAAGCATTATGTTGAGTCTAATCACACTGCAGACTCACTCAAATGGCTTGTGTTAGAATCCAGCCCTAACTGCCCGAAACAAGCTTTGTTTCGGAAAGAACAAAGGTGGGTTCACCGACTATCTTCTGACAATAGAGGCTTGAATGAGGACATTCCGTGGCACTCTCTTTAATATAACCTACTGCTATGATTCAATTCTATGCATCACACACTGATATTGAACATAAGGAATCGAGACATGCTTGTTCCTATCTCCGACTTGCTTCCTCCATACAATATCCATATACTGCAACCCTATGTTCACAACCGATGCATTGGTATAGTTTACAACTGAACGGCAGATTACATCCTTATACTTGAATGTATACATCTTAGTCGTCTATATCCAACCTTACTTCACGCTAACTTATAATAACCCATTCTATGATGGCCTCCGCCTAAACCACGCGTACCACCTGACCTAATTCCCGACCTGCTCCCTCCATACAATTTAAATACAATATATGCAACTCGCCATTAATATATTGCAACCCCATGTTTACAATCAATGAATTGATATAGTCTACAACTGAACGGCAGACAACATCCTTATATTTGAAAGTACACATCCTAGCCGTCTATATCTAACCTTGCTTCACGCTAATTTGTATTAACCCATTCTATGATGGCGGCTGCGTAAACCAGGCGAACCACCTGACCCTACGTAGGGGGCGGGGTTACACGCCGTAACCAGGCACCCCCGGCTAGATATGGCACCCGCCGCCGAGCATTACCATCTATCCGAGCTCTGCGGCGATGGGTAGGTGAATCTGCGAGGACACGGGAAGCATGAGGTAAGGTGGACTCCGTTAATACACAGGGGGATCCCTTTACCTCGCGTTAGCATCTGATCAATCTCGACCTCGCAGAAGGTTCTGATCACCCTAATTTTAGCATTGACCTGACGATATATACGTCTCCTCCTCCCTCAGCCATACCTGAAGGTTCTACCCCGCTGTTCTAAACCCGCCGAACGCCCATGTGGCATATCTTTCCTGACCTGTAGGTGAGTCGGGCGGGTGCATCATGTTTTTACCGCAGAAGAAGTGCATTGTTTCTCTTGTGAGACTGCTGTTGTTTTTAATATCTTTTTAATATCCTTGTATTTACATATTGGTTTTAATTTGTAGCACCCTTTCACGTACATAGTGTTGGTGTGATGTTTACACTGCACGTTGCTACAACACGGACACGTTTTACTGAAGCTAGTTGAATTTCACCATCACTAGCATGACACATTGTGTGATTGTTTGGCACTGACCTTATCTGTTTTCTAGGAAGAACTTAATGCTATTAACCCTGTATTATTATTCTTATTCCCAATTTAGGTATAGGAAAATACCACAGAGGTAACCAACACCCACATTATTGGTATTATACACATGACACTAGCATGTTGTTGAATGAATGTATTTTCTATATTTTCTATACTTGATAGGTCCTGATGAATCGCGGGTATTAGCCTTATGCGAGAAACATGTTGACCAATTCCTCTTCTAATCTCATCTAGGGCCAATATACCTAATTGGTTGGCACCTAGCGAGTTAGATTCACGTTTTTAATTGTAGCGGGAGACCCCCAGAATAAAGTAGTTTCCTGTACCCCCTCTACATTTTAATCACTCCTTAGGCTACTTGCTTTATTACCCACACACCCTCACTTCACCATAAGGCAGTTGGATTCAAAAGATATCCGCCAAAGAGCCCCTCCTAGAGGTGAGCCCGTCGGGGATTGCACCGCCTCCCCGACGAGGAGCAACGCCAATGATGAAGCATGACACCCATTTGGGTGTGTGAGGCAAATACATCCAACAAAATGGATGCCCAAAGGTGTCATATTTACACCCCCGGTCACGCCAGATACACACAATTCCTTCACTAAGGAACGGTTCAGCAACCCACTTTTGTTTACCTATGATATTGCCATACCATATACTCTTAAGTGCATTATGAACCTCGCGGTTAAATGCTATCTTTGGTTTGGCTTTATCGAAACATGTCGTGTAAGGTGTCATACGCTTTGGAATACTACCCCCTCGCCAGTCCTGGCGACGGGGGTAGCATTCCACCCTTCTAGAGAGAGAAGACATGTTACTTTCCTTAAACGCGGTTAAAATCAACCAGAGCCTCAGCATCACAAAATGGATGCTGCTGCCGCAGACACAAGTCTGGCCTCCTGCTGCTGACCGAAACTCTGGCAGGGGAGGCCTGGACAAAAGGTTTCCTGTCACAGGGAAGTGCTAGAACCACCCCAGACAGGAGAAAGTGGAATGGGGCAGGGAGGGCTGAATGAAACTAAACACTGCCTGGGCCACACAAGGTGTCCCATGCATAGCCCAGTTCAAACCGGTTCTGGGGCACTCCAGCCCCAGCTCTGGCGCGAAACTGGACAAAGGGAAAGGGGTGTAACCACCCCCTTCCCCAGTCCTACCCATAGGAGGGTCCTCGCAGGTAATCCAGCCCCTTGATTTGGAATAAAGGTAGGAGCTGCGTCCTAAGACATCAGATTATCCTGACTGAAACTTTGAAACAGAACTCTGGACCGTCTACCATCTACTTTACAAAAAGATACTGAAGAATCTCCTTTGTGGCCAAGGAGTGGCCATCCTGTGCAAACAGGCACCATCAAGCGCTCAATGACTTGCTTTGTTCGACGCTCCCGCCGGAGCCCGACCACAAGCCTGACAAGACCCGGACTTCCAGACTTCCTTCAGCCCGATCCACAGCACAGCAAAGCTGAGACCCGTGGAGGCGACGTGTAACGTGGGACCGGCAATCTTGAAAAGACTGCGAGACGCTTCACGTGCAGCACCCGAGGCACCCTCAAGCTGTGCATTGGGGAATGAGAAGCCCCATCCCCGAGCATCAACTGCACCGAAGCTCAACCCTCCACACTCACCGAGTGCTGCGTGGGGCCCTTTTGCATTTTCCTGCTCGACGTGTCTGTCCGGTCACTTGCCCATTGGCTAGTGGCCTCTGTGACGACGAAACCCTAAATCTACACTGCTGGTCTGGTTGCTCCAGACTGGCCCTTGCTTCTCTGCGAAGGAGAAGGCCCTCAGTCCTTGCTGGCCTGAGTAAGAAGCCCTCTTCAGTTCCTGCGTGGGTTGCCTTTGCCAAGGCTTGTTGACTCCAATCCGGAAGCCGACACCGCCGACAGCGAGAGCCTTTGTGGGTGAGTCCGTGCCCAGCTACTGGTCATTGTCGATGCCCCCTGGTCCACGTGGCAGCAGAGACAAGCTTCGCGACAACCACCTGATTGTGCCCGACATCGCCTTGTTCTTTCCTGGATCCTTCCTGGTCACTGGCTAGTGACCCAGACTCTGTCCCCTCTGCTTTCAGGTACTCTACATCTTCGATCCGCCCTTGGATCCAACCGGACTCTTCTCTCCTGGTCGCCTGCAGCATCTTTTCTCCAAGGCTCCATAGAACTCCACGACGAAACCCGACACACTTTGACACCTATGCACCCGCTTCCTGTGGGTGAGGTAACTGAAGTACTACGGTGCTCCTGTAGAGATTCACATCCCTAGTGTCCTAGTTTTAAGTGGTTAAGTTCTAGTCCAGTCCAAAGACTTCCAAAACTGTAACTTTCTAACTTTTACGCACCATTGACTTCTATTGGTGCACGCGTGTGCATTTAGACACTGCACTCGCATCCTGTGGGCCGCCCCCGTCCTAACTGCTGTTAGTCCAGTGTAGCCCCAGCGATTTCCAAGGCCCTAGGTCTTACCATTGTTCATGACGTGGTTCTTATACCACTATTTTAGAATATGGTTTTACGGGCCACCAGGGCCTATCCAAATTTGTGCAACTTTTGTATGTTATATAAGTTCCTTTGTTTAACGCTTGTGCTTCTGCCCTCATAAAGAGTACAGAGGATTATTCTATTAATAAATGCATATATTTTTATAATATATAACTTGTGTGGTGTCCTTTCATTTGGTATTAAAAGGATTGCATATGGTAAAACAGCTGGCTTCACATGCCCTCTTGAGTTTAGCCTAAGACTGCTTTTGTCCATGCTACCCCTAGGATAGCTGGTCTATAAGGTTGACTTACAACCAATCACTATAAGGGTTGTTTGGACTGGTGCAAGGTGCTCACTAGAATAGCGAACATCACATACCAGGCCAACTTCTCACAAAGCCTTTATCAGTATAGTTATTACTGTCAAGTATTGGATTAGGTATAGACGGTTTGTTTAAGTCTTTTATCTTAGCAATGCCAAGACAAGATGTTTGTTGAACAGTGTCATTTAAGAACATTATTTGTTCTGGTATTATGCAGGCTCTGAATTATGCTTCTAAACCTTGCACCTGCCAATATTTTGTACCCCAGACGGTCTTCGTCTCAATGTTGTCGTTCCAAAAGTCAAAACCCAATGTAGACATTTGAGCATAAAAGTTTGCAGAATAAATTTGTTTAGTGTTGGTCAACATTGTTTTCATTCCTGTCTTATTTTCATTTTTAAAATAAAACGTTTCTGGATTGGTAACATTATACCATGAGAAGTATTGAAATTTCACATAAAATGTTTTCGAGCTGCCTTTTGCTGGAGTTGGACAATGTTCCCATTGATTGTAAGTAAAAACATTTCTAGGGTTAGCAGATTGAGGCAAATAATAACCATAGTGATTAAAACAATACATTTGTTCATAATCTGATGAACCTTGTAAGTATTCATGTTCTGTGAATGTTGCTGACATTTCTAAATCAGACATCATGTTATTAACAGCTTCAAAGTCCCAATCATCACTGAACTTGCTGGGTGATGCAAAGTCACTTAAAGAAACCTTGAATTGGTGTGGAATCTTCAGCAGTTCCACCGGGCCATAAATGTCATAGTCAGTAGTGTCCCATGCTATACCACCAGGTATAGGTACGGCTGTGATTTTTACTGCTGACAGGTCTCTTTTTTCACGATGAGATGATTTGTGAGGTGTCAGGACCAAGTTGATTGTCTGACTTGCTGTGTCCATAGAACTATATTTTCCATCTATCATCCTTCCCAAGCTTAACACAAGTATGAGCCAGAGTAGGAGAACAAATGCACCTAACCCAATCCAAAGTTCAACCCATGGTGAAACCAGATATGTTTTTCCAAGTTGATGAAAGAGTTCTGTTAACTTTTCTTTGAATGTATTTATTTTCCCTGGCGTTTCTTCAGTTTCACTGAGATCCTCTGAAAAAGTATCAAAGTTTATGAAATAGCCAGAAGCAGTTCTGTCAATTTTTGGGATAGCTTCAGGATTATTCGAAGTCACTGGAGCCTTTTCTCTTTTCACCATATCAATGTAGTCAGATGTCACATCATTGTAGATTGGTGTGTCTTGACGAACTGTTATTTGGGTATCCAGAGGCATAAGTTCTATTGCTTTGTTGCATAGTCCTTCTTTTCTTACTGCAGGTTTATCAAAGGTGATAAGTCTTTCAGTTTGAACCTCTTGGATTGTAGCAAGATTTGGACGCCTGCTACTTCTCGGGAGTCCACTGGGCCTACTACTTATTATTGGCCACATGATTGTGGTTTGACCAGGTCGATTGACACAACTCTGTTCTCCCTTTTACCAGCAAGTGGCGGTAGTACCACTGATCTTGTTCCGTGGATTGCCAAGACAGGTACGGCTTTTCTGTAAGAAGGCCCAAATTCCGTCTTTACCACAATTTTCTCTCTGACTAGATCCCCAATATTTGGAATCCAGACAGGTCTTGCTGGGACAGGTGGTTTTCCTTCATTGGTCGTTTGTTTCTGTATTGTATTACTCAGACTTCTTCTTGTTTCATTTAAGTCCTGTAAAACAGCCAAACGATCTTCGATATCAAAGGGTTTTTGTTCTACCACTGAAGTCTGACTATCGAGGTCCCCGATAATCATTTTAAGACCAAACATTAGTTCATACGGAGTGACTCCACCCAGAGAATTTCTTGGCAGATTAATAAGACTACGTTGGACACTTATTAGATGTTTGACCCACCCGTCACCCGAACCTAATACCTTGGCTGTTATGGATTGCTTTATGTCACGTTTTTTTTCTTTCCACTACCACATTTCCCTCGGGATGGAAGGGACTAGAATACTGCAATGCAACACCCAAGCTGACCATGGCCTCCTTGTAAGCCCTAGAGCTGAACGCAGGACCCTGGTCAGAATGTAGTGTGCCAATTGCGTATGTGCCGATAAAGACTCGCAAATCCTTTATAACAGTTCTGGCGTCAGCCGAGCGCTGGGGTCACATCCAAATGAATCTTGTGCAGGAGTCCACTGCGACCATAATATATTTATAGTTGCCATCCCTAGTTAAGGGACCACAGTGGTCCAGGTAAACACACGCGTTTTTTCTGAAATTAGAAGGGGTGTCTGTGCAGGATGTTTCACTGTGGAAACTTTTATTTTCTGGCAGATTTCACATTTCAGTACATAATTTCTAGTTTGTTTCCTCATGCACGGCCACCAGTATCTCTGTTTTAATAATGACACCGTGGCGGAAATTCCCGCATGTGTAGATGCTAGTCCTTCATGTGATGCTACAATTAGTCCTAACCTATGTTCCATGTTTGGAATTGCCCTATCCCCCACTCCTGGGATTCGAGCAAAAGTATTTGTTGGAATATGTTGACGAACTCATATAGTGCCCGGAGAATTATTAATGTCTCTCCAAATTGTGTGCCCCTTAGAATTAATCTTGTATTGAGCCCATATTTTATATTTTATGTATGTATTAAATCTACCACCCATGTATTGATATCTACCTGACTATGATGGATGCCTTATACTATTGTATTGTATTCTTTTATGGTTTGTTTTAACCGAAATAAAGATAATGATGATGATGATGATGATGATTCGAGCAAAAGGAACATTATTCGCATCAGTTGTATATGAGTACTTTATTGGAAAGCCTTTTGGGAGTGTGTTACCACTGTTTTTAACTGAAGCAGCGACTGCTTGCATTATTTTGCTGTCAATTTTTGTTTTTGACCGAGTAATCGCAGCTACGGAAGCCATTTGCACAGCTGCCTTCGCGGCTTCATCAGCCAATGAATTCCCTGCAACGTGAACGTCATCACGCTGATGACTCAGTGTATGGATCACGTGAGTCTTTTGTAGTTCCTTCTGTAAAAGAACTACTTGTTCCCAAAGCGTTTTATGCTTAACTGTGCCACCTTTTGCATCTTTGAAACCGTTTTGAACCCAGTTCTGCAGATACTCATTGTAAGATTGTACGCAGTAATACGAATCGCACACTATTAGTGTGGGGAATTCGAGGTCGGTATTCTCAAGCGCCATCTTGAAAGCCTGTAGTTCAGCTCGCTGAGCTGTACAGTCCCCGAGTGATTGAGTTTTTGTGACCATAGGTCTGATTTTGCCTTCGCGCCAGCGACCTTTAACAATCGCGCATGCAGCACTATAGGCTTGTTTACCCCCAATAGCGGGCTGTGCTGATCCGTCTGTATAGATTATACATCCGTAATGTTCCAGAGGCAGAATTTCAGTTGGCAGAGGACATTCCTATTCGTATGAAAGAAATTCTTGTGTCTTTAAATTAGCGTCAAAATGGTATTCAACGTCTGTTGCAGCAAGAGAGTTAACCCATTGAATCCATCTCGGATGTAAAGCTTTTGCATTCGGAATACTAGCTCTTGTCACTGCCTCTAAGGCAGGTACAGGAGTAACGATCATTATACGTTTACCCTGTGCGAGAGCTCTCTCTTTTGCTACTGGAGTTTGAACCGCTGTCAGAATTTTTTCTGTTGATGAGAATTTCATTTCAGCTTGTGTATACAAGTGTGATTTGTAAGCGATTGGTACCTTTTCACCTTCATTAAAGGTCAGATATGTGAATCCGCATTTTCCTGGGATGACACGGATCACTAGATTGCGAACGTTTTCGCGTGTCTGTAATTGTTTTTTAGCTATCATGTCTGTTTGGACTGAACGCAGAATTTCTGTGTGTGCTTGAGTCCAATTAGTTTGTTTGAAATCTGGTTTGATTAGTCCATAGAGAGGTTTAACCCTTTCTGCGTAATTCAAAACATAAGTTCTACCAAAATTCAGGAAACCTAGAATTGACTGTAGGTTTTTCAGTGTTTTTGGAGGTTGAAGCAGCGCACACTTCTCTAGAAAGTTTGCTGTCAGGCTTTTGCCTTCACTTGATAACTCGTACCCTATAAATAGGACATTGAGGTGGGCAATTCGTGATTTCTTAAAATTGAATCTATACCCTTCAGAAGCAAACCCAAGTATTATGGTGTTCACTCTTTTCAAGTGTACTTCCAAGTCGTCATCTGTAAGATAGATGTCATCGACATAAGATAAGGCCTCATCGTCGTACATTTGCAGTAACTCTGTTACTCTAGCTGAAAATAACCCCGGACTATTCTTGAATCCCTGGGGGAGACGGCAAAATTGTCTCTGTGTCCCCAAGATTGAGAAAGCGGTCAGGTGTCTGCTTTCTGGTGCAATGTTTTGACAGAAAAACCCATTTGAAATGTCCAATGTGGTTTTATATTTTTTGCGTACGATGTTATTCATCAGTGCAGCACTATGTGCATTTTGTACTGCGAATGTTTTACAACAGGAGTTTAGGTGTCTGTAATCCAAAACTAGACGATATGAATTGTCTGGTTTGGAGACAGGAAACAAAGGATTGTTCATAGATGAGGTGCATGTTTCAATCACCCCTTGATATTCAAGTTGATTTAGAATCTCCCTGACTTGTTTTTTAGCTTCCTGTTTAACAGGGTACTGTCTCTGAGCAGGAGGTTGGTTTTTTAACTGTATTTTGTGCTGAGGAGAGTCCTCATCCCATCCTACGTGATTTTTATATAATGCAGGAGCTTGAGCTACAGCCCATTTCCTTGCAAATGTATATTTTTTATGAATTGGAATGTGATTTGAGAAGGCTGGCATAATCATTTCTTCGCCGTGTGGGCACTCCCTAACAACAACAGGTGGCCAGTCTTTTTCAGCTAGAAGTATGTCATAACCCTTGGAAAGCTTGTCCCAAAAGAGAGCTTTTATTTTTCTAGTTATGTCCCCCTCCATCCGGAGTGTTATTTCATATAACTTGTGGGGTGTACTAACCCTGGTGTCGGCAGTTTCAACTTGAATGTATTCATTCAAGTCCACTGTCTCCAGATGATCCATCAGGATCTTGCGAGCTATGGTCACTTCTGCTGCACTGTCTAGCAATGTCTGAGCCCATTCCCCGTTCTTGAGTTGTGTCCTCAGAATCCTCGGCATGTTTAATTTTTATGCTTGCAACCTTCTTTTTTGAAAATTGAGCTTTTTTACTTTGGTGAACGGGTTCTTTGTCTTTGGACTTGACGCGTTCTTCTTTGTGTTCTGATCGTCCTCTTCTTTCTGATTTCTGCGAAGAAGTCTGAAAAGATCGAGAGGGACGTGTGTCATTATCTTGATATCTATCAGGTTTTCTTAATGTATCCCTATTTCTGAGGTTATATCTTTTTTCAGAGGGCTCCCATTGGGGAGATCTTCCTCCTCGTTCAGGAGATCTAACTCTCGGTTGGGGAGACCTTCCTCTGGACTGAGAAGGCTTCTCTCTAGGAAGTGTCTGTTTATTATTTTCCCACTTCTTTCTAGGAGTGAGATTGTTTTTAATGAAAACTTTTTCAGGATTTTCCGTTAATTGTGGTTTTGGTGGTTTTCCACCCAAACTATCTCTACCTAATTCTTCATATGATTTTTCAATGATTCTGGCAAGCTCATATGGTTGCTCAGTAATGTCTGTTTCTTTTAATTTCTGGCAGATTGCCACTGATGCTGCTTCACCTCTAATGTTGGCTAGTAGTATAGCCGTTACCTGTTTGACATCTTTCAGTAATTTCAGACCTAGATTTAAAGCTGGTTCTGGACCATATTCATTTTGAATCTGTCTTAAAACATCTGGTATAACCGCCATAGACGGAACACCATGTGTTTTTGTGTAGATTGAAGCAAAGACTGTGCCCCAAGTGTCACAAACCTCTACGTGTGGTGCAATCCCCATAGGTAAACAGATTGTCAGAATCCTGTGTTTCTCATGAGGTGTACTATCAGGAAATACTGCCTCTATTTGACTAATTTTTTGTGCTAACCAAAACGGAATTTGTTCCCTTTTGGCAGGCAACTTTCAAATGACCGATTGTATAGTCTGTGGTGTGATTTTATTTGTGTTCCCCTGGTGAGGGATGTGCTGTGGAATTCTTACAGCTGGTTGGACTGTTAATGTCCGCATGACATATTGAACCAATTGTCTATGTATTTTAATATTTTAATTAACTGTTTTAGCTCTGCTAACAATTCTACATCTGACATCCTTTTAATGTCTGGATGTGGTGTATAGCTTGCTAGTATCGGGCATGTAGCTCTAGGTCTTCCTAGTGGACCGAGCCTGGTAATGTGATTTTCATGTTTTAGGGCGCCTTTAAACCAGAGCTGATGCTCTTGGTAAGTTCACGGAATTTCAATGTCCTCGAAAGGAACGTATTCCGTTAGAGGTTCCTGTGCTTTGTAGTAGTGGAACTCTCGTGTTCCTGCATTTGCTGCTGGAAACTGAATCCAAGAATAAATAGGTACCTTTCAAGACCTACAAACCCGGTATTCTTTACACCCCTCCCAGTTTTACATGCATTTGCAATTGCGGCACGCCCTCCGCACCCACATAACAGATGTTACCTCATTGCCCGAATACAGCCCACCTGAAGCCCAAATCATGACAGGTGACCTGGAAAGGGGAGGGCTTTCCAGAATTTACAGCTCCTTAACAAATAACACTCCCACCGCACTACATCAACTCAGGGACCAGTGGGAGGGATGGATCGGAGGAGGTCTGGAGGGACGCACTGATGACACCCAAAACAATCACAACTTCCGCAAGGCTCCGTCAAGTTCGAATATATTACCTCCATGCTGCATACCTCACACCAAAGCGCCTTCACAACGCAGGGCTTAGACCAGACGCATCGTGCCCCCGCTGCAACCAGCAACAATCTGATTTTTCCCACATGGTATGTCTCTGCCCTGCCATTACATGATATTGGGATTCCATAGAAAGGGAACTCACAAAGGTCCTGCGCTGGGAGATCCTACAGAGGCCATTAAATGTGCTCCTGGGGGTTGCCGAGGGATTGGAAGGGTTCAGAGCTGACAAACTCTTTCTGAACACTGCCATGATGGTGGCGAAGAGACACATTGGGGTTAACTGGTTGAGCCCTGCTGCGCCCACCGTTGCAAGGTGGCGTATGGGAGTGGACTGGTGCGCCTTCACAAGAGAAACCCACGTACAAAGCCAGGGGTTGCCCAGCAAAATATTGCAAAGTCTGAGGCAAATGGTTGGGATAATAGACGAATAGCATTACATTTATGTATCTGTAGACTCAGTATAAGAATTTACTCTGTCCTCCTTTTCACTCCATGCCTTTCCCGGGAGTGGCCGTATGATATTACGATGATGCCATACATTTGCTGTATTTTAATGTCTCTGCTTACTGCTGGTCTTAAGTTTATTCCGGTTTTTAAAATCAATAAAATTGATTATCAAAAAAAAGCTCCCTCACTGTCCTCCATCTTGAGATAAAAGCTTGTTTAGAGCAGCAGCGACATAACCCACAGACGTATGGATTATATGTTCAGCAACATTGTGGGTGCTGAAATTATCCACAAGCTCCACGTTGGGCTTTGCTGCATGTTGCACAGTCTGTTAAAAAATATTGGCAGAAGAAGTACTTCACATTGGGGTTTGCCCATGTCATAAGTGTTTTAAGGAAGTAGTCTCCATGTGAGACAAATGTTCTATAACATAAAAGTCGGGAAACTAACAAAACATACAGAAAAAATAAATCAGCCTCGTTTGCTGATGAGCCACACGCCACTGGAAGAAACGCTCTAGATGTGTGTCTACTAAAATCACTTTGTACTGATGGAGCAAGGTGGAGAAACAAAATGTTGTGTACCCCTTGCAAAATCACACTTCCATAACCATAACTTGAACTAATGGAGTGATATGTGTAATTAATCAACTTAGAATAAGAAATACACCTACATGAATACAAGTGGGAACTAATTTGCTTATGTCGCAATCATAATTAACTAATTATGTGATTCTGTCATGTCATAAACTAATAAGCAGCTTTTGAAATAACAGAATGCGGCATAAATGTGCTTTTTGTTTACGTATTTTGTGGCAAAACGTGGGAATAGGTGAGTATATTACGCCTAAATGTTCCTTAATTGCTAGGTAACTACTAATAGGGAAAAAGTTAGTAAGGGGGGAGGTAAACAGAAGGGTTACATTTCTAAAATTAACGTTCGTTTGTGTTTGTTTCTATGATAGTTCCCATTCTGGCCTGTGAGGCCTAGCGAAAAGATGGCTGACTTGTTGAACTGCGAATAGAAAATGAACTGAGCATGCGCAAGCCCAAGTCCGAGTTCGAATGCGAGCTGCTTGTGCCTGGAGTGAATGCGGTTCAAGGACGATGTGGGCTGGAAGTCTAGATGGCTGCCAAAAGGATGAGCACAATGGATCTGAACGTGAGAGAATCTTGGGAAGTTGCTAGTGGAAAACAGGATTAGGCCGGACATTGCCCAAAACAATGACCCTTTTAAAATCTAGCTGACGGAAGAAAAACAAATAATGTAATGATGAGGTGATGATCATCCACCCCAAATTGTCCAATCAGGACTCAAATTTATGTTGAAAGTTACTCTTTTAGATAAATAGAGCTAGTGAAAAAGGTATAAAAAGTGCTGGTTTTAGTGAGGAAAAAACTCCTTTTTGATTTCCTCAAGAGATGCTGTCCGTATGCTGATTTTTCCTGAGATGTAAGACTTTGAATAATTTTTCTATATCTTCTGAATGAGATCTGAAATTTAGGTGAAGTTAGTTAACTTTAGTCAAGGAAGTTAGGAGAAAGGATGAATTTTGGGAACTATCTGTCTTATGCTAATATTTGCATTTCTGAAATCTAAATAAAATGTCTATTTCTGAATTTTCTGAAAATAAATGAAATTAACTGTTTGAAATAAAATCCTTATTTTCCTTTTTAAAATGTCGTTTTGAATAAAGAAATAAAGTGAATAAACTTTAGACATGCTAAATTTGTTTTTAATAAAAATTAGATCAATGGAGAATTAAGCTGGTCTTGAGTTTTCTTACGCCTAATTTTTTACTAGCAGATTCGTCTAAATAAATGTTTTGTTAATGAAAACCATGGTAAAAGTCATTTAAACTGCAGGTGTAAATAGTATAAATATTCAGTTATAGTTTAGATACTCCACTATGATACAGCAGCTCTCCTTTGAATCTCACCAATCCATGAAGTAGGGTGTAAGTGTTTTGTGAGTGACTCGCGGTGTCATGGGCCCCACCGTCGAGTATATGTATAATTTTGTACTTCAGGGAAAGGTGTCATGGTTTTAGAAATTATTTCCGGAGAACCGCTGCATCAGTACCTCTTCTGACTCTATCCAGCTGAACCCTTATTGCTCATCTGAAAGACTGACACTGCTTTCTTCTTTTGTATTGTTCCCATGATTCATACAAGTAGGCTCTTTCTTGTCTGGTAAGCTAAATGAAATAATGTCATGCCCTGTAGAAAAAAGAAGACAGTTTTTTGAAGTAACTCGCCGGGATCCAGAGCGGGAGAGCCCTAAAAAAATACAGCAGTCTCGGGAGGGTCACCATCTTGAGGAGTGCCACTCTACCCACAACGGATAGCGGAAGCGTGCCCCAGAAATCAAAGTTTGTCTGAGCGCCTCTAATTGCCTTCCCCACGTTGCCGTCCAGCATGTCTTTCTTGTCATGGTAGATTGCTGTACCCAAGTAAGGGAGGCATCTCTCCTCCCAAGTTACCCCCTCAGAGGAACGCGGGCACTCCCTATGCTCCCGGGTTGGGAACAGACACGACTTCGCCCAATTGACTTTCAGTCCAGCCACTGTGCTCAATGCCTTCAGCAGGGCTTTTGCTCCCCGTAGGGAGTCACCAGTGTCCGCCAGAAACATCAAAAGATCATCCGCGTATAGAGCAATGTGATGCACTTGCCCGTATACATCCAACCCCTGGTATGCCCGTCCTGATCGAGCATGGAGAGGAGTTGGCCTAACAGCTAGGGCGCTCGACCTCGGACCTGGGGATCTGGGTTCGAGTCTCGGTAACGACGCCAAAACCTCCTGAGATTCTGGGCAAATCACTTAATCTCCTCGTGCCTAAAATGAAAGTGTGTCCTCATGTAACATAACTGGAAAATATGTAAAGCGCTCTGATACGGTTCGGGTCTAGTTCGCGCTATATAAAACTCTGCAAAAAAAAACAACAAATGCACCGCCAAAGGTTCCACCGCTATAGCAAACAATAAATGCGAGGGGGCAACCCTGGCGCGTGCCCCTACCCACCACACAGGTCTCTGAAATTACTCCCCCCGTCTTAACCCTAGCCGCTGCGTCCTTATACAATAGCGCCGTCCACTTCACAAACTCTGGGCCCAGACCCATCTTGTTCATGACCCAAAAGAGGTAGTTCCACTCCAAGCTGTCGAAGGCTTTTTCAATGTCGACAGCGAATACTGCCGCTTCGCTCTCGTCATAGGTGTCAGCCTCCAAGATATAAAGGAGCCTCCGAATATTAAGCGCAGTGTTACGTGCCGGGATGAACCCGGATTGGTCTACGTGGATCAGCGTAGTCATGTGGGGGAGCAACCGCATCGCCAGTATTTTACTTAGGATCTTATAATCCAGGTTGAGCATAGACAGTGGGCGATATGCCGTCCTATCCCATGGCTGCTTGCCTGGTTTTAATAACGGGATAATGTAGAATTAGCTAGGATTATGTATAAAGTGTTATGTAAGGGTTTTTGATGTACAGAATTATGACTAACATCTGTTGAGTTCGTATTACGTTACATGTAGTCCTGAAAAGGCTTCAGATTATTGCGTGAAGCTGGTTACTCTGTCCTGTCTGCAGGCAGAGGAAGTGTGGCAATGAAGTCGCACATCGCATAGTCTGTTTAAAAAAGTAGTATCGTCGTATACTGTGGTGGTATCGTCGTATATCACAAGTGGTATTGTCGCACATCACTGGTTTAGGGACTTTCCGTATGAAAGGAAAAATGTATAGCGAGGGCAGTCTATAAAATCTTGGCTTTCAAGTACAGGGATCATTGCGTATCCTGATTTAAAACTTACTGCTAGGAGAGTAATGGAGCTTAACCTGAGCTTGAGAGAAGGGTAAAGTAGAGGAAGTGGTGCTACTTTATTGGCGAATGTAAAAAATTCTGTGGTAGACAAGAGGTAAGCGCTGTCTACTGGAAATACAGAATACTTGTGCGATTGAGAAACATATATCACTTTGTTTAGCGAAACAGACGAATGTAGTTGTTTTGTGTAAGTTACTAATCGATTCAGTTGAATATCTTGTAAATACGGCTTCTTGAAAAATCTTGTAAAGGAGGGGTCAGTCGGCCCTGCAGAAGCCGGAGCGCGGGTGACATCAAAAGTGTTGCGCTGGGATTGGTCCTCGTGATCAAAACAGGGCAAAGAGCTGATTGGTGCATCACGAAAAGCAGCAAAACTATTGGTTAAGCACTAAAGAGACGTATCTTGTTCTAATTGGTACGCTAGAGTGAACCGCGCTCTGATAGGTTGGTGTTACGGAACAGCAACAGAATAGTGCACGATCTTTTGAAAGACAGGGAATTTACAGAAAAATGGATTACTATTACGAAGAGTAAAAGAAGAAACCGTCATGGTTTAAGAAATTGAAGAATGTGTTTGTAAAGGACAAGGCGATAGTCACAAGAGAGGGAAAATTGCTTCCTCCGCCAAAAACGCCTACTTCCTATATGTTGTCAAACTATGGTTATCATAAGTGTGTTCGGCTAGAGAATTGGGTAAGGTATACCAGAAATGATGGTGTGTTAGCTTTCCCAGAAGGAGGATCTTTTGATGTGGCAGTTTTGAGAAATTTGAGAGAAAATATGATGAATCTCGACCCAAGACCTAGACTGACTCAGTTTGAAGCTTTAGTTGAATGGGAAGATGAGATGCATGAATTGGAAAGCGAAAGATTGAAAGGACATATCAGACCAAGAGGTAGATTTCGTAATTTATGGGGAGAGACACATGAGAGTAGAATGCGTAGATGGAGAAATGCTGACATGTGTGACGGCATGTATCCAGTCAGACTAGTGGATGATTATGAAGGGCGGAAATGCACAGAAAAGAGGAAAAATTTAGAAACAGGAAGAGAAGGTTATGGTCAAAGTGAATCAGAGGATGCTGTGCTAGAAGAAATATTAAATAGGAGACCGCCACCATATCAACCAGGTTCTTTATGGACTACACCTAATGCTCCACCCGTAGATGAAAGAATTAATGAAACCCCAAGGCAATTTTCTAATTTTAGAGATGTACCAGAAAGAGTGGAAGCAAGATATAATCCGAGTACTTCAATAACAGAACCAAGACTTACCGGTACTCCAAAACAAATCAATGAGCGAGAAAGTGTAAATAGGGTAGAAAAACGAGTTGAAGAACAAGCAAGTACTGCTGAATATATACGGACTACAAATGCATTGACAGAAAAGATACAGGAGCTTACGAAAAACATAGAAGCAGTCACAGTCCCAGTAACGATAGGACCTGTAATTCCAGTGTTTGAAAACCAAAGAATAAAAGAGCCAAGTTTGACAATCCCTTTGCAACAGAGTTTGCAAATAGTGAGAGGAAATATTTATCCAGATTTGTCAGAAATCAGACAAACCAATAATGTAAATCAGCCTGACTTAACTTTCAATCAGAGTTTACCCTATAAATATGTAACCGGAGCAGAGTCTGACTCTGCTACACCTGAAAAGAGTATAGAGAAAATAGATTTAACACAGACACCTGTAGAACCATCAGAACAAGAATTAAGTGATTGGATTAAAACTCTGAAATTAAAAGAGCATGAACCTAAAGTACTGGATGTAGCGAGATTAAAAGTTGACATGGAAGAATTAATTATTGGAACAATTGGAACAGACAGACTAAAAACGTACCAAGATGATGAACTTATGTTCATGTGTAAAAGCATAACATAGAAAACGTAGTCTGTACATGATGAATTAGAAGGCTTGGCAAATGAATTTGAAATAGAATTTGCAAAGAATAAACATTGCAGAAATCCTATAGAGTGGATTTTTCAGAAAAAGACATTGAAAACATGAATGCTGCCGGAAGGTTAACCCAAATAAAAGAATGAATTGTGCTGTTACGAAGATGGGGAGATGTGAATAAATGGAGAGTGAAATGGGCAAAGAAGAAAGAGGAGGCTAGTGATAAATCCACATTAGCATTTCCAGTCAGAGAAAAAGATACCGTCGCAAACGAGTTCCCTATGAGAGAAATACCCGGAGGAGGATATGTGCATGTTCCTTGGAGTAGACAGGATATATTATCATATACAAATGATTTTCCCAGATTGAGAGAAAAACCAGTAGAATGGTATCGACAGGTGGATCGATTTGTGAAAGTTTCAAAAGTGCTCTGGGTTGATCTGGATGGATTATTTGATATAGTCTTGCCAGCAGATCTATGGACTGAGTGTAAAATTACTGTGAATTGGCCAAAAGAGGAATATCCTCGAGATAAAGTAACAGGTGCTCCGTCACCTGAAGTGATGAGGAAATATGAACAAGTGATAGTATTTTTGAAGAATAAAATTCCACCAAAAGAAACAGATTGGGTAAAGATAGATAGAACTACACAGGAACCAAAGGAACCTGTACATGCATTTTATGAAAGATTGTTGTTGGTATTTAAACAATACAGTAGATATGAAGAGTTGAGTGAAAAGGACATGAGTCATTTTATATATCGATTTGTGTATGGATTAAGAACAGAAATTGGAGACATGACCAGACATAGTAGGATAGGATGGCAGTCGAGTTCTGTAGATGATGTTTTAAGAAAAGCCAAATATTGTAGTGAAGGAATTGATGCCAAACAAAAGAAATTGAAAGAAAAAGCTATGTGGGCACAAGTGAAGGTAGCAGAACACCAAGTGGCACAATCGGAAAATAAAAATACTGATACAAATCAGGGGAAATTGAAAGGAAATTTCAACAAAACGAAATTAGTAGGAAATATAGAAGAGCTTAAGAAAAAGTTCCCTTGTCATAATTGCAGCAGAATAGGGCATTGGAGAAAAGGGTGTCCACCAAGAGTTAATCCAGAAAATACATCATTGAATCCACAGGTGCAGAATGAGGTAATTCAACTGCAACCGCAACAGCAGCAGATAGTTAATCAGCAAAGTCAGGTGCCACAACCGCCACTTCCACACAGTGTAAACCATCAGTGCAGAGACAGGATTCAGCGGAGGTGGGCAGGTAAATAGATCGCCCATAGTGAATGTGAGTCCCCAGAATTGGTTACAAGAGGAAGGTGGGAGTGAGTCAGATGAAAGTTTGTGACGGTGCCTTAGAGGGGAAGAAGAGTGTGAGCTTGGAGCCACTCTTGAGGTAGATCAGTCTGGTCCATTTGTAAGTGGAAAGGTGAATGATGTAGAAATAACTTTCCTAGTGGACACTGGTGCTACCCGTTCTACTGTTAGGTCAGTGTAAGTCCAAAATCTTCCTCTCTTGGGAGACCATATCCAAGTTGTAGGCGTAGCTAATAGACAGATTAAAACTTCTTTGACACAACCTGTTGAAGTAGAAATTGGAAATTTTAAAGACATGCACCGATTTGTGGTGTGTGATAGTGGCCCCGTAAATTTGCTAGGTCGAGACATTTTGTGTAAGATGAACTGTGCCATATGGCATAGAGTTGCAAACCCCAGATGAAGATAGCCTGTATAAAATGACAATGCTTATGATTGAAGCAGAGCAAAACAAATTGTTCCCTGTTCTTGATCGGGAAAAGATACCTGATGAATTAAAAGAGGTAGTGAAAGAGAAAGTGTGGAATTTCACAGGAGAAGATATTGGGTTGATGAAAGATGTAGATCCTGTAAAAGGCTCTGTAAAAGAAGGTGCAAATTACCCGAACATTCCCCAGTATAAAATGACTGCAGAAATAATTGAAGGAATAACCCCAGTGATAAACAAAATGATTGAACAAGGCATACTGAGAGAAATAGAGAGTAGTCCTTGTAATTCACCGATTATGGGAATGAAAAAGCCTAATGGAACATTTAGAATTGTACAGGATTTGAGAACGGTTAATAAAATAGTTGTCCCATGTTGTCCGATTGTACCAAATCCAGCAGTGATTTTATATCAAACTCCCCATGATGCAGAATGGTACACTGTAATCGATTTGTGTAATGCGTTCTTTACAGTTCCATTGCACCCAGAAAGTCAGCCAATTTTTGCGTTCAGATTCGGAGATTGTATTTTGGCATGGTGCGAATTCCTCAAGGGTATACTGAAAGTCCATCTATCCTTAATCAGTTGCTAAAGAAATCATTAGAAAGTTTGAGCATGCCTGGAGAGTCTGTATTGGTTCAATATATTGACGATCACCTAGTGGCATCAAAGACAAAAGATGCATGTGTAACACATAATATTGCATTGCTGAATCATTTGGCAGAAGAGGGACATAAAGTGTCTCCATCAAAATTACAATTTTGTCAGTAAGAAGTGCAATACTTAGGTCATAACACTGCCAAAGGAATCAGACAAGTTACTGCAGAAAGAATTCAAATGAGAGAAGGCAGCCACCAAAAACTCAAAGACAAGTGAGAATGTTCCTAGGAATGGTAGGTTACTGTAGACAGTGGAGTAGTGGATTCTCACTGATTGCAAAGCTTAACCAGAGCAGATATCAGAGACCCTATAGTTTTGACCAAAACGGAGATGGAAGCATTTGAACAATTAAAAATGAGTTTATGTGAAGCACCAGCTTTAGGAATGCCTGACTATGAAAAAGAGTTTGAACTGTACTGCAGTGAACGAGAAGGATGTGCATTGTCAGTACTAATCCAGAGACATGGAAAACGGAGAAAGCCAATAGCGTATTTCTCAGCTGTTTTGGACCCTGTTGCAAAAGCATTGCCAGGTTGTCTGAAAGCAGTAGCAGCCACAAGCGTCAGTCTAGAACAAAGTGAAGGAATAGTGATGGGATTTCCTGTGAGAGGGTATGTACCTCACTCTGTGGAGATTCTCCTCACAGGACAAAAACACAGTACTTGACCAACAATAGGATGACCAAATATGAAAAGATAATTCTGGGAGCAGAAAATGTGACAATCTCTAGATGCGTAAATGTGAATCCTTCCACATTATTGCCTGATACTATGGAAACTGAAGTGAGAAATTAGGTTGATCACAAATGCCTACATGTTCTTGAATAGTGTACCAAACCAACACCAGACATCAGAGATGAGCCATTGCCTGAATCCAACTATGTGATGTTTGTTGATGGTTCGTGTCTGAGAACAGATGAGAGTGCTTTGAGTGCAGCATATGCCGTTTGTATAGTGGCAGATATATTGGAAGCTTCTTGTCTGAAAGGAATTCGTTCTGCTCAAATAGCAAAATTGATTGCTTTGATTCGAGCATGTAAACTGGGAAAGGAGATCAAGGTTATCATAGTGACTGATGTCAGTATGGTTTTGGGTTTGTCCATGACTACGGACAACTGTGGTCCCAAATAGGTTATTTGACTTCTGCAGGATCCCCCATACGTAATGCAGAATTCGTGAGAATGTTGATTGATGCAATTGAACTGCCTGACAAAATGGCTGTGGTGAAGTGTGTAGCACATAAAAAGGGGGAAGACTACATCACCCGAGCTAACAGGTATGTAGACTCAATTGCCAAATACTGTGCTAAAAATCTTGTATCCATCAATCTGGACAGGGAAAAAGAGCATGTTTCAAGTCCTTTAATGCTAACAACTGTAGTTGAAACTTGGCAGGAAGTGAGGCAAATGCAGGAAGAAGCTGATGAGGAAGAGAAAATTGTCTGGTTAAAAGCAGAATGTAGACAAAGAGAGGAAGATGAAATCTGGGTTTACAAAAATGAAAGACCAGTAATGCCCGATAGCATGGTCTCAAATATGGCCCGAATGTACCATGGTCAAGCTCGTATTGGGAGAGATGCCATGCTTCATCTATTTAGACAAGCGTGGTACAAAACAAAGTTCAGAATGATTGCTGAAAGCTTGTGCCAGAGGTGCCTTGTATGCCAACAGTTTAATCCAAACAGGAGAACAATTGTGAGTTTGGGAACCATAGGACGGGAGGGAGGTCCATTTACACGAATGCCGTTGGATTTCATCGAGCTTCCACCATGTAACAGACTTAGATATGTTTTGGTGATCATCTGTTTGTTCTCCCGATGGATAGAGGCTTTCCCCACAAGGAGGAACCATGGGTTAACTGTTGCAAAATTACTTCTGCGTGAAATCATCCCTAGATTCGGTTTCCCAGTGACGATTGAGACTGCTCGTGGTCCACATTTCCAAAATGAACTCATGCAAATGGTATGTGAAGCACTAGACATGCGTCAGAAACTGCATTGTGCTTACAGACCTGAGGCTTCAGGAGTAGTTGAGCAAATAAATGGAACTATTAAAAACAGGATTGCTAAAATGTGCTTGGCAACAGGAAGAAGAAGCTTTGCCATTTGTTTTGATGACCTTAAGAAGCATACATGACAGAAAAACTGGATTGAGTCCACATGAAATCTTAATGGGCAGGGTGATGAGACAGGCATTTGTACCAGCTGATAAGTTGTTGACAATAAATGATGACATCATACTGGATTATTGCAAAAACCTGTCTGACGTGGTGACTTCTGTGTTTCATCAGGTGGGAACTGAATCAAACACGAAAGCGAAAAGTCCAGCTCATTACCTATTTCCTGGAGACTGAGTAAGCATAAAAGTACACCGCAGAAGAAACTGTTTGGTGCCTCGTTGGCAGAGACCAAGACAAGTCATATCGGTTAGCACCACTGCAGTTAAATGTGCCGGAGTAAAGAGATGGGTACACGCAAGCCATACTATCCGTGTGCCTGAACTTGAAAATCCAAACAAAGAAGGTGAAAGCACAACTGATTCTGACTCTGAAGGTGAACCAGATACTGAAGATCGACAGGAACGTCAATATCTGGAAGTATCAGATGCTAGCTCTGCGTCTGAAGGAGAAGGAGAAATTATTGAAGTACCGAATTCTGAAGATCAATCTGAAGATCGAGAATTGGTAGAGAATAACACCAGTAAGGACACTGAGCAAAGCAAAGATAAAACTGGTGATCAAGAACATTCTGAAGAACAGTCTGAAAGCTCTGGAAGCAGGGACGAAAATCCTGACACTGGAAAAGAAGGAAAAACGCACAATAAGGATGAGATTCCAAGTACCAGCTATGGAGATGTTCCTAACAGAGTAAAAGAACTGTCAAAAGAGAAAACTGACTCTGAAAAAGAGAAAGACGTTGTAAAGTTTGTTGTAAATGAAACTGTCAAGGACACTGAAAGTGAAACTGACGACAGTGAAGATGAAACTCCATTAAGAAAGAGTTCAAGAAAAAGGGCTTGGAGAGTGGAACATAACACTACGGAGCCTAAGAAAAAAAGATTTTGCAAAGGAAATAATTGGCCTAAAGGAAATGATGGACTGAGATTTAAACTGGTAAATAAAGAAGGAAAGCCAAAGGAACAGGTCAATGAAATAACCAGTTAAAGAGAATCATTGGGAAAAAAATAGAAGTTGTCCAAAGGCCAAAAAGAGTGAGAAGACCAAATCAGAAGTACAAATCACCTGAATGGACCTACATAATACTACCTCCAATTGAAGAAGTTAACAGCAGTCAAGAGAATCTGAACTGCACAAAGACAAATGAGAAAAGTGAGTAAAGAACTGAAGCACAGAGAAAAGTGGTAATTGATTAAAAAGATAAGGTAAAGGTAAAACCTGAAATCCTGTTAGAAGAGAAGGCAGTGTAAGTGAAAAATAAAGTAGGTGACACAAGGTCGAAGAAAACTTGTTAGAAAATTAAAGCTTGTAGGTGACACAAGGTCGAAGAAAACCTGTTAGCAAAACTGGCTGTGTAAAAAAAAATGGTTAACAATGAGCATAAAACGAAATGTTCGAAATTTAGAAAATGGTGTAGATTATGTCTAATATGTACTGGATTACTAATATTGATATGGATAATTTTGGCTATTGTTATTCCTTTCCAGGATAACTTAGTGAAGTTAAAGCATAATGTGAGTTCAGGTGAACAAAATGTGTAATCAAAGTCTAACAAGCAGCATGTATATAGGCCAGAAATACATCAGGATAGTTCTATTAGTGATTTCACCAAAAATACATTTTCAAGATTATTGTCTGAATATGTCAGGAAAATGGATGCTAGTGACTGCTATGTGTGTGTAAAGTTACCTGCATCTGTTTCCGAGGGGGTGACATATCATCACCTTCCACTTACATATGGAGTCACGTGTAGTGTGATTGCAAGCCTGTTTTATCAGACAGGTAAATTAGAATATCATTATTCTAATTCGGATGAAGTCTTTGCAAAATTGAAAGTTGATAAGGCACTGAATAAGAAAAAGCCTGCTACAGTTATGGGAGAATACTTTTTAGAAATAGACTAATTAAGCCATGACTATGCGTTTAAAAATAATTTGATATGTAAAATGAGAGTGGAAGAGAAAGCATTTTTAGATATGGTTGAGGAAAGGCGAATTGCCTATTAACGAAAAGAAAAAGTAAAACATGAGAAATCCAATTATTGGACATTCTATGATGAGAATATTGATAAAAGAAAGGTGAATGTAGCAATAAATATAGACACTGCATTGTTAGGAAAATTATGTATAAGGAGAGACAACACTATGTATGACAATTATTTTGTGGGAGCAAGTCAATGAAAAGACACTTATAGAATCCAAGGGGGTTGGGAATTTAAAGGGGGAAAAGATACAGTTTTCCCTGGTATATATTTTATTTGTGAAAACAAAGCTTACTATAGATTACCGGACCACTGGTACGGGACCTGCTACGTGGGCTTGGTCTTTCCTAAAATCTTTCATGTAGATAGAGGTACTAATGGCATCCATGAGATAGGCAAACGTTTGAGTCGAAGAAAAAGAGAGAGTGTCATAGAAATAATAGGTGATGTTTTTGGAGCACTGATACCAGCAGTGGGAATAACTTTCAATGCAAATCGAATTCGAAGGTTGTCAACGATAGTAGATCGTTTGTCAACAGATTCTTAATGGTAAACACCAAAATGATTGCTATGAGAACTATGGTAATGCAAAATCGTCTTGCTCTTGACATAATATTAGCAAAAGAAGGAGGAGTTTGTGGAATTTTGAAGGTACAGCACTACTGCACCTACATTCCAGACAAAAGTCAAAACATTGAAAAGTACATTACAAATATTACAGAGTTGCATAGAGAAATTGAACCACTGGAGGTTGATGGTATTCTTGAATGACTTGGTAAAAGGTTTACAGCAGTCAAACATTGGTTTCAAGAAATAGGTAGTTCAATTATAGGTAGAATATTAATTCCAGTGATAGTATTAGGGATTTTAATGATAAGATTACGTTGCATATACAGAAAAAGAAGGAATGTTAGAAAGTCATTAAAGAAGATAATCCAAGAAAAACGAGAAAGAGAAAGAGAAAAAGGTGATATAGAAACGGAGGAGTTCCGAGAAAAGGTTTTTAAAGAGACTAAAGAAAAATATACTAGAGTATAAATCCATACTAATCTGAAGAACCTGAAACATGTTCAGATAAAATTTGCTACATTTTGGGAAATATTTGGTGAAGAGGGGAGTTGATGGAGCAAGGTGGAGAAACAAAATTGTGTGTACCCCTTGCAAAATCACACTTCCATAACCATAACTTGAACTAATGGAGTGATATGTGTAATTAATCAACTTAGAATAAGAAAAACACCTACATGAATACAAGTGGGAACGAATTTGCTTATGTTGCAATCAACTAATTATGTGATCTGTCATGTCATAAACTAATAAGCAGCTTTTGAGATAACGGAATGCGGCATAAATGTGCTTTTTGTTTACGTATTTTGTGGCAAAACATGGGAATAGGTGACTACTAATAGGGAAAACCTTAGTAAGGGGGAGGTAAACAGAAAAGTTACATTTCTAAAATCAACGTTAGTTTGTGTTTGTTTCTATGATAGGTTCCATTCTGGCCTGTGAGGCTTAGCAAAAAGATGGCTGACTTGTTGAAGTGCGAATAGAAAATGAACTGAGCATGCGCAAGCCCAAGTCCGAGTTCGAATGCAAGCGGCTTGTGCCTGGAGTGAATGCGGTTCAAGGACGATGTGGCCTGGAAGTCTAGATGGCTGCCAAAAGGATGAGCACAATGGTTCTGAACGTGAGAAAATCTTGGGAAGTTGCTAGTTGAAAACAGGATTAGGCCGGACATTGCCCAAAACAATGATCCTTTTAAAATCTAGCTGACGGAAGAAAAACAAATATTGTAATGATGAGGTGATGCTCATCCACCCCAAATTGTCCAATCAGGACTCGAATTTATGCTGAAAGTTACTCTTTTAGATAGATAGAGCTAGTGAAAAAGGTATAAAAAGTGCTGGTTTTAGTGAGGAAAAAACTCCTTTTCGATTTCCTCCAGAGATGCTGTCCGTATGCTGATTTTTTCTGAGATGTAAGACTTTGAATAATTTTTCTATTTCTTCTGAATGAGATCTGAACTTTAGGTGAGGTTATTAGTCAGGGAAGTTAGGAGAAAGGATGAATTTTGAGAACTATCTGTCTTATGCGAATACTTGCATTTCTGAAATCTAAATAAAATATCTGTTTCTGAATTTTCTGAAAATAAATTAAATTAACTGTTTGAAATACAATCCTAATTTTCCTGTTTAAAATGTCGTTTTGAATAAAGAAATAAAGTGTATAAACTTTAGACATGCTAAATTTGTTTTTAATAAAAATTAGATAAATGGAGAATTAAGCTGGTCTTGAGTTTTCCTATGCCTAATTTTTTACTAGCAGATTCGTCGACCACAGTGGTGGCGTGTCTAAATAAATGTTTTGTTAATGAAAACCATGGTAAAACTCATTTAAACTGCAGGTGTAAATAGTATAAATATTCAGTTATAGTTTAGACACTCCACTATGACACAGCAGCTCTCCTTTGAATCTCACCGATCCATGAAGTAGGGTGTAAGTGTTTTGTGAGTGACTCGCGGTGTCATGGGCCCCACTGTCAAGTATATGTATGATTTTGTACTTCAGGGAAAGGTGTCATGGTTTTAGAACTTATTTCCGGAGAACCGCTGCATCAGTACCTCTTCTGACTCTATCCAGCTGAACCCTTATTGCTCACCTGAAAGACTGACACTGCTTTCTTCTTTTGTATTGTTCCCATGATTCATACAAGTAGGCTCTTCCTTGGCTGGTAAGCTAAATGAAATAATGTCATGCCCTGTAGAAAAAAGAAGACATTCTAATCAACCGTCTCAAATATGCTTGATTCGATTTCATTTAATATCATAAAAGCAGAATACAGTGTAACCAGTGATGTACATAAAATCATTAAACAGTTGTGCCAATTTCAAATATTTAATTACGGTCTTATTAGTTTAACATGTCAAAGTAGATGGTACAACAAATTACTAAGGGCCTAAACGGCCAGCCCAGTTCAGCAGGTAGACCATGGAATCCATGCAAATGGGGCCTTGCGCACATGGTCGGAACATAGTGATAATAATTACAACTGTTGGGTTAAACCACGTCAGATATACAAATAAAGTGATGGTGCAGTGTCCTTATGACTAACATTAGAGTGTTTTCGAGCTAGACAAAGAGCTTGTGCATTAAAAGCCTACGTTTCTATGTGAGTTCTGTCTTTGGTTTAGGAGACCAATTATTAGGCTAGAAGCTTTCTGTTTGCTGAGCATGCCTCTCCACATTTATTTTTGCTGATCTGTAACTAGTGATGGCAGAAATACCTTTTGTGCGTATGCATTCCAGTCCTTTTGTCTTGTATGACTGCTGTCTTTGTGCAGCGTATTACCTCTTTTTGTGGCTCACACCAATTAGTTAGTTGAGAACACCTCTTTACAAGTCTTGTAGTTATTCCTAGACTTTATCTGAAGTGGGCGGTGAGTCTGGGAAAGCAAAATGCCCATAGTAGAGGAACTGAATTCAGCTTTCTCCTTTTTCTAGCCCCTTTGCTGCTAAAATCAGAAACTTCACTGCCTTACATGCTAGCTGGAATGTTGATCCTTCTAGTGATTTTATTACGGCAGACCTGCTTATTCTTATTTACTGTTGCCTCAATGTCGGCCGTAGTAGATTTTTCCAAAGAGGTAAAAGTGATGGGCATATACATTGTAGGTGAAGTAACGATTCACTACTATGTCCACAAAGGCGGCCTCCTGGGTGGGCCAAGTCTGTTGTCATTTTGGTGTGAGATCTTTAGACAGATAAACTCTCGTCCTCAGTAACATCAGGTTGTGCTTTTTTAATTCTGAGAAATGTTGCAGCAGATATTGTTGAGGTTTTAAAGTTTTGTATGTTGGCATCACCACCCACGTGTGACTGTTGTTCGCTAGGGCTGCTTTGTCTGTTATTGATGATCGCAGACTAATAGCTTTATTAGTTATTCGTTTGAATTCAGAGTAGGCAAGTATTGTGTGCCATGCCTCACTTACTTTAGAGATACAAGAGACTGGAATTCTTTAGTCTGGATTGTTTTATGATTTCTATCCAGCAATGGTGGGCAAGGGAGTTTGCCTCTGTTGCCCTCATTCTCCAGTAAAATTGTTAAGGGCACCTTGTCTTGCTGGGGTCTGTTTTTTTATCGAACTCCAGCCTGATATATGCTTGTGGTATGTGTTGTGGGGTCAAATGTAGTTTCTTGAACAGATTAGATTGTTGCTTTTACTTGCCTTAAGGCCACATGTTTTTGCATTCTAACTATAATACTACAAATTATAGCATATACTTTATATAACAGGTAGCATTCTTTACTGAGAACATTAGAGTGTACTGGCAAAAGGCTTCACTGTCTACATTGTTTTCAAATAACCTTGTAAAGTGCAGGCCTGTACTGATGGTACTGCAGGATGTGAGATAGTAGATCTCACTGTGCTTTTCTACAAATAGTGTTTCAAGGAGCCTGTAAGGTGTGAGATAGTGGATCGCTCTACAATACTAAATCAGAGCACTACAGGTACTGAGAGTTTAGGTCATTTAGATATTAATCTATCAGAAAGTCTCATCAGGAGCCGACGTGACAAGATAGTACTGTTACAGTCCATCAGACAGTTATATAAAAGGTAGATAGGAAGGAAGGGATCAGATCACATTTTATTACTCTAGCAAAGTCTGACGGAGAACCTACATGTAATAAAAGAAGAGATCACCAGGAACTATCCTAAGAAAGCATCATATGAGTGGCCCAAGATGATTTTAAAGTGCATCAATCACTCTGTGATAATTGGAGTACTAGAAGCTGCCATAGCAGCAAATCACCATACTGCAACACATTATTATGCATGAAGGGTGCGTGGGAAGGTATAATGACTTAAAATGGACTATGGTGCATGTCCTGAAGAACATTTTATAAAAGGTACCAAACGGTTATACTTTAACCGTCGAAACCTCCACCTATGACACAGAGCTAGTCGAAATGGAAAAACACTCAGACCAAAATGGATCAGTCCCAGTCAAAGGCAGCAGTTCACCATAACAAAAGTGTAACTATTTAGAGCTTGAAACCAAGACACTAACAAATAAAAGAAATACAACAATTTATCAGTTATCTTAGTCGCGATCGGTGGCTCTTTCTTCGAGTTCTTCACCAAAACGATAAACAAAAATTAAAGGTGGTTCTTCTATTCTCAAATAAATAGAAATGAAAGGCATCTATAACAGATCGATAATAGTTGTGGGCTTTAACAAACTTGGGCTCAGCACAGCAAATATACAATTTTAACTGAAGAATATTTTTTCATAGAACCAGATAATACCTTAACTACATTAACTCATGGGGCTGTGCAATCTACGCTTTAGGGTGCTCCATTTCTGTTTCCCTTCTTGTATCTATGTAGCGCGGGGCCTCGTACAACCTGAGCAAGGTCCAGGTGAGGTGAGGTCTTTCTCCCTACCATGGAGGGTGAGCATGAATATATTATATAGTTTTTTCATTTATTTTTGGTGAAACCAGGTGTGTGGGTAACTGACACAGTCAGTCCATAATTACGACTATACATTTTCCTCCATAGAATTTGTATTTCCTTATTGACATGGAGGGCTAATGTCTGCGGTTGTTACATGTTGTACCGTATTCAACCTTTCTAATTTTTTATTTCTCTCACTTTGGTGGTGGTGGTGTTTCTTTTGTTTCACTACTACTTGTGCAACTATTGAAAGAACAGAGGCCCTGACGAATGCCATGGGATTTTATACCCGATAGGCAGAAACATGTTGGCCCGTTATCAGACAGATATTTGTTTGACTGTCTCTCTTGCACTGTTCTTGGTTTTTAACTAGGAGGTGTGGTTCGTCCGCAGAATAAAGTTATTAGTAGGAGGACACTCCATCCTATTTTAAAGTCACTATTTCTTTGTTGCACTGCTATTCACTTGACCATCAAGGATCAGCCATCACTGACGGTTCGCGTATGATGGTGGACCAAATCCTTAACCAGCAATAGATGGTGCGGTGTTTGCTGTCCCAATGATCAGGGGACCAGACTGACATGCACTTGGGTTTGGCCAAATGATAGGACTGATCACTGAGTCTATTTGATGGAAACCCTTCACTAATTGTTCTGAATTTGTCAGCCATGTATGAATGATCTGCGCTGTGTTGGCTTTTCCTATACACATGGTGTTCACCGTATATTGAATTATGCTGTCTTCATGTGATTTATACACCCCGAGATCCTGGTGACTCGGACTGACAGTCCAGCTATATAATTAAGCTGATAGACCATCTGTGTTTTCTGTGTTATACGATGTTCCGGAAATGAAATTAATTAGATCCCTCTGTTCTTGAGGGGAGGCAAGGAGGAGGATGGGTACGATTGACGAGGGCGAATCAGCATAAGAGTCTTCAGCAGTGAGCGGAAGCGTACTGGACCTAAGCAAGGCACCAGAGAGCTGGCCCCGCGCCCTGCTAGGATGGTACATAAGAGTGGAGGTCCATACTGAGGGTTCAGTCTGGGATGATACTGGTGGCTGTAGGAAGCTGGTACCACCTCAGGACTGAAGTGAGATGAAACGGAACAACTTATTAAGAGGGGACCCAGGTCAGACAATAGCATGGGGAGTGGCAGCCTGAGCAGGCATTCGAACAGTCAGAAGTTTGGACTTGTATCTAAAATGCAAGCGTTTTGAGAATATGTGCTGATACTGATGGAGCAGGATTTCACAAAACAAACCTGTTCAATTGAATACCCCTATAACGCGTACTAACAGACAGTAGTGGTAAAATGATTAACGTGCACAAATACACCATACGTGGGAGGCTTGCTTTGCAAAATGCATGAACTAAACAAAGAATAAGATGTAAATAACCGGAAATGTAATCATCTTGTGTACAGCATGAATTAAGAAGGTTTTGCATGTATATGTAATAAAAGGCATGACATGCTGCTTTATCTCAATAAATAATGCTGCTTTCCTGCTTATGCTATGCTAGGAAAACCGATAACATGAAGTAGAGCTAAGGTGGGTGGTAAACAGTGAAAAATACATTATCACATAACTAATAAATGTCTGTTTTCCGTTCTTTCAGTAATGGACGAATCTTCCATCTTATTATTATTACATAACTTTATGTTAAAATACCATAAAAGCAACAAATTATCCAAAACAGGTTACAGGTACAAAAATAAAAAGAGTTAAAAATCCCTCAGTTTAAAAACCATATGATACAGTTTCAGTCAAAAAGGTTAAAAGATTACATTGCACCTACCCCACATTCAACCAATTAATCTACAGTCAAGGGGACCATTCTTAAAAACAAAAGGTAATTAAGCCAGGAAATCCACAGGTTATTGCTGCCCCTTGCATTCCTTAGTCTGAATGCAGCCCTTAAAAAGTTAATGATACAAAACAGTGTAAGAGCATCTGGAGCCAATTTTAAAAATAACAGTGCCACCCGTGCCTGTTTGAATTTAGCTTTCTTTAAAATTCCCTTCAGGAAGAGACTCCTGGGATATGAAAAAAAGGGCATAGTAAGATGAAATGGAGGGTGTCCTGAGGAGATCTACGATCGCAGCCACAGGGACCCTTCATCTCTATAGAAGGTGTGAACCCTACCAGGTCTGCTAAAATGTGATGCAAGAGATTCAACTTAAACCGGGTCATTAGAAATCTATCATGTGCACTGTATATGCAATGTAGTGTAGTTCCAATATTCCCAATAGGCTCTGCGCATTGGAATAATATATACTATAGAATTGACGTAGGACTTAGGTCGACTGGGTCTCTATCGAATACATTAAACTTAATAGTGAGTGCCAGCTAGATCAGAAGTCCCTAGAAACTTTCTCGAATAAAATAATACTGTAAAAGCATGGTATGGTTTCTAAGCCATAAAATACATACATATGTAAAAATACACTTCTAAAATACGCCTACCCCGATGTACCTATCCTAAGACTAGTACAAGGGAAGAAGTAAGTGTGGTATAGCATATGTTTAGTATTCTTTTGCCAAGAATCTATCCAAGATTTCTCTTAGGGTCTAATCAGCTCCGTACCTTTGTTTAGAATGAAGGAGGTCTGGTATCTCTATGTCTCAGGACTCGATTTCCCAACACCCCGCAAGGGGAGCTTGGAAACACGGAGCTGGATTTCTCGGCAGGAGAAAAGACAGCGTCTCTCTCAGTGCGTCTGCTGGAGGGTCAGCTTCCTTCGGCCCTTGATGTAGCGAGCTGCGTTGGGCAAGTAGATAGTAGAATTGCTCCAAACCACTGTGTGTTTGCTATGGCAAGTGTGGGCATATTTATAACTTGAAGGTGCCGAGTTTGACGTATAGTTGGACATAATAACGTCATCAAAGAGTCTCAGTTCTTTGAAAACACCATGAGTTCTTGGACAAATCAATATTCAAGCAAGGGGAAGTCCTTAACTGCTGAAGCCGATTTTTCCAAGAAATCGTGTGGCTTTTCGGAACTAGTGGAAGTAGCCATGCCGTATTTGGACTGCATGGGCCATGTCTAAATATGGTTATGATTTCTATACCTATGTAAGGACAAGGTGATTTATACCTATATAAGGGCATGAATCGGGAAAATTGCACAAAGGTCCTAAAATGTTAAACAACACCCACTCCACTTTATTATGTTCGACATTACTAAATTTAAGCTCTAAAACATATCTAAAGCATGTGTTTACAATCCCACCCAAAAATACATAAAATGAATTTGAAAATGGTTGTACGCATTTAAAAGCAATGATTTCATTGTAAGCATATAATATGATATTGGCAATGCTAACCGAATGAATCACGAAATTACTTTTATGAAATGGCTCTTAGTTACAGAATTTTTTTTTCGAGACCATCCCTTAGCAAAATATATATAAACTGTTTTGGTTTGTGGATAAGGTCAATATTGTTTCTAGGAAGTATTCAAAGAATTCTTGTTCTCTAAGAACAGTTCTACTTTAAGCAGATTTACTTTGTGCCAAAAAAAGAAAAGGTTCAATTTTGGAAAAAGTCAAATCAAATTGTAGAAAAATAGAGTTCCAAAGTTAGAAGTTTTGTTTTGAAAACGAAGAGGTCGAATTCAGAGTTCACAGAACGCTGTGTACTAATTTCAAAAGTCATTCTCGTTGTTAGGAGAAAACATCAAATCTTCTAAGCTGGCAAAGAAATCGTCTTCCACAGTAGGTGAAAGTTGAACCACTTCATTAAGTAGATCAATCATACACAGATTAGAAGCATCGCCGTCAGCGTCAGTCGCATTAGCAATGTTCACAGTAGATGGTACCTGTGTGCCTGTTGGTCCACATACCTCACCGTCAGCTGGAATTGCTGGTGAGACCTCAATGAATGCCGTCATCAGGATTGGTAGCCGTTGGGGACAACACAATGCATGAGCCGTTACCAAACCAAGCAAAGCGTCAACATCCGTTGGCAGCGCTGATGGAAGTGTTAGACAGATATCCAACACGCATTCCTCTCCACAAAGCAGGCATAGTAGAACAGGTAAGATGCAATCTTGCCAGATTGGTCTGAATGATAGGAACCACGTGGTATTCCGTTCTCTGAAACGAGCCAAGCCAAGAATCTGTGTTATCTGCTCAGGATACTGCATTGCCAGAAGAGTATTCTCCATGGTAATCTGGGTATTGCTGGTGACCGGACTTGCCACAACGGAGCAGAAGGAACAAAAATAGTATCCCTGCTACGAGTCCCAAGACGAGAGGCAGGCCGCCGAACACAGAGTGCATGAAGTTTGGAAAAATGCCTAGTACTGCTTCAAAGGGTGCTAACAGATCAGAGAAAATCGTCTTAAATACATGTACAATACCACTGGTATCAGACATGTTTAAGATACGACCTAACATTTCTGCGAAATGTATGGGGCAGTTTGTTGATAATAGGACATGTATCTCTGCAGAGGACCTTGCAACTTGCAGATAATACGTCTCTCTGGACGAGGTCAGTGGCACAGTTTTTAGTAAAAGAATGGCTTTCATTCTGCTTAAAGTATCAATTTGTATAGAAGAGATGTTCAGTGAAGGCCATAGCGGCGACTCCCCGTCTGACTTACTTTTAGGAAACAATACTTGCATACAACAAGTGACCCGGGCTGACACACTAACGAGATAGGCTATTCCTTTCATCATTCCACAACAGCTGTGATCATTCAACATTAAGTAGCTCCCATTAGAAAGCTGCCTAAAAATTGGATCTATCACTGCTGCCGGAGAACACTGCAGGTGGCAGGATAAGTTGTTTCAAGAACCATCACAGGCTCCGTGTAAATTAATACCCTGACATAAAAGAGTTCCGCTTAGTGCGTTTTTGCAATTTTTACCACTAAGAAACACCTCTTTTCCCTCACTCCAACATTTGTGTGTGTATGGTAAATCCCAGGTCAACTTTATGTATTCTTTACCCAACCTTCATACAGGCCTGCTGGTATGTGTTTTAAGCAATACTGACACTGGAAAATCGTCACTGGTATCGTGATGGTGCCATGTATTATCCATTCCACCACTGGTTTCTCAGAAACAGTTAATGGTAATTTTTCCAATTTTTCTATGCTCAACACTGTATAGTCTGCTCTCCTCTGTGCCAAAGAGATTTGTTTATCTGTAAGGTTAAATCCAGTAAACAATGACGTGGTGTTGATCAGACGCCAAGGCACATAGCCTGAACGAAGATTTTGTAACGTCCAGCCTAGCAGCATTATAGAACGCAATTGAGACTGGCCATGTTGTAACATGAGCAAGTCCATTATGTCAATGGCAGAGGATACTATGCTGTACACAGAATAAATTCTGGATGACAGAGTTGTTAACCCATTTTGAACTACAGAGAGAGCTTTCTCTAATTTAATACGATCAATTTCTCGTATACGTTCTGTAGTTTCCATTTGCGTGACTTTCCAGGCATCATTATATGCAGCGTAAATCCCGGCGTATATGAAACGTTTATGACGTGGTTTGCGAGGTCCTAGTAAGAAGTCTCTCAAATTAACACCATCTTTAAGTAAAGTTAAGTGTTGTTTTATATCTGGAAGTGCGGATTTTTGTAGCCACTCAAGGCACAGTTTTCCTACACTGTATGTTGTTATTATCCCTGGATGTTGTCTATGGACATATCTTGGATCTGGCCTAGTTACTGTAAACCCTTGTGTCTTGTTCAGGAATCTATCTTGACAGTTATTTGTGTCTGTAGGCCAGATTAACCATTTTTTCCAATCAGGATGAGTTCTGTTCTTTTATAAAATATATTTTACGTCTACCTCCTCATCTGTAGTTCCATTACTATCAGGTGTGGGTTGTGGTATGGACGGTTTGTTTAAATCTTTTATCTTAGCAAGGCCAAGACAAGATGCCTGCTGAACAGTTTCATTTAAAAACATTATTTGTTCTGGGATGATGCAGGCCGCAGAATAAATTTGCTTAGTATTAGTCATCATACTTTTCAATCCTGTCTTATAAACATTTCTAAAGTAAAATGTTTCTGGATTTGTGGTATTGAAACCTGAAAAGTATGGACATTTTTCAAAAAATGTTTTTGAGCTACCCTTTGGCAGCGTTGGACAATGTTCCCATTGATAATAGGAAAAAAAAAATCTAGGATTTGCAGATTTGTGCAAATAATGATGACCATAATGATCAAAACAATACATTTGTTCATAATCAGATGAACCGTCTAAGTATTCATGTTTTGTAAATTTTGCTGATGTTTCTAAGTCTGCCATCATGTTATTAACAGTCTCAAAGTCCCAATCATCAGAGAATGTACTGGGTGAAACAAAATCACTCAAGGACACCTTAAATTGGTGTGGGATCTTCAACAGCTCTACAGGACCATAAATGTCATAATCAGTTCTGTCCCATGCTATACCACCAGGTAGAGGAACGGCTGTGATGTTCACTGATGACAGGTCTCTTTGTTCATGAGGAGATGATTTGTGTGGCTTCAGGAGCAAGTTGATGTTCTTACTTGCTGTGTCCATTTTACTATATTTTCCATCTATCAGCTTTCCCAAACTAAAAACAAGAATGAGCCAAAGTAGGAAAAAAAAGTACACCTAACACAATCCAAAATTCAACCCATGGTGAAACCAGATATGTATTTGCAAGCTGGTGACAAAGTTCTGTTACTTGTTCCTTGAAAGTGTTATTAGCTGGCGTTCTTTCGGGCTCACTGGGATCCTCAGAAAAGTTATCAAAGATGATGAAATAGCTAGAGGCAGTTCTGTCAATTGTTGGTATCGCATCCGGATTTTTTTAAATCACTGGAGCTGCTCTGGAGCTGATTTTCCTCTCGTTGATGTCTTGTGAATGTTTTGCTAGCTGCTCATTGATGTCTTCTAAGGTTTTGGTCCAGTCTTCGGCTGACATCATGTTTGTCAACTCATTGGTTACTTCCACTATTTCTTTGGTTAATTTGTTCAAAATGCATGACAATTCTTCGATGATTAATAGGATTAGATCCAAGCTACATTTGTTTAGAATACCATACCAGCGTTCCTGAAATCGTTTTGAATTTTTGCATAATGATGGCTTAAGGGCTATGCGTAGGCCTCTGGGTATGCGTTGTGCTCTAGAATATTTGACTAGCGTATTGGCATGAAGTTTTTGATTAATCTCTCTTTTTGATAAGTATAGTAACTGTCTTATGTTCTGCTCCTTGATGCGATTGGCAGACGTCTGTGCTATGTCTTCATGGATTAATGCATACATTCTTGATGCTTCTTCTTCAGCGAAGGCGAAGGTGTCTGCCCTAGCATCAGTCGATTTGGCGATATCTTCATACGACATCTTTGTGAGCTCAAAAAAGATTTTTAGTAGGCGTGCTCCCAGTCTAGTGGGCGGAAATAGAATAGTAGTAAATTGTAATGTATGCTGGTGCACAGCCTTATGAAGTTCCAATTGGTGGATTAGATTAAACGAAGTTTAGGTGCTCCACTGGTGACGTCTTCCGTCCTGTGGCATCTAAGTATCATGAATAAACATGTGTTTCCAAATGAAATTGGTCACATCCCCTTGGTCATACTCATTTAGAGATGCTCCCGGAAGAAGGGCAGTATGCCGAAATGCATAGGAGCTATCTAAGCTCATGATGAAACGGAATCAGTTTAAAAATCAAAGTGACAAGAAATTACGTGAATTTCTGATACAGCATTTGAATACTAATGAAAATGAGAAAATAAACATATGATTTAACTCAATACAAGAATTTGTGGAGTCCTTGTTTACAGGAACCCCAGAGTGTGCCCAAGGGGATGTGACCAATTTCATTTGGAAACACATTGTTTATTCAGTATAGAAAGATGCTACATCATTGTAGACGGGAGTTTCTTCACAAACTGTTATTTGGGTTTCAAGAGGCACAAGTTCCATGGCTTTGTTGCATAGTCCTTCTTTTCTCACTGTAGATTCTTCAAAGGTGATGAGTCTTTCAGGTGGAACCTCTTGTATAGTAGCAAGATTTGGGCGTCTGCTACTTCTTTGGAGTCCACTGGGCCTACTACTTATTTTCGGCCACATTATGTGGTTTTACCAGGTCGGTCGATACGAACCGGTTCTCCTTTCTTCCAGCAAGGGGCGGCAGTAACACTGTTCTTGATCCGTGGATTGCTAGCACAGGAGCTGGTTTTCTGTAAGAAGGAAGAGGGCAGTGACTCCATCATCTGCGCAGCGGGACTGCGAGTCCCAGGCTCCTCAGCGGCTGCTGACACGCCGCACCTGGGACTCTTCCCGGCTGGCCGCGCCTCCCTCTTGTGCCCTTTTAACCGCGCCTCGCGGCCCCCGCTTCGCGGGAGCCGCTCAAGGCTGAGTGACCAGGAATCCGTGACCCAGGAGGCTACAGCGGGGCTTGTACACGGACGAGGAAGAGGGCAGTGACTCCATCATCTGCGCAGCGGGACTGCGAGTCCCAGGCTCCTCAGCGGCTGCTGACACGCCGCACCTGGGACTCTTCCTGGCTGGCCGCGCCTCCTAGCCCTAACTAACTACATCTTCAGTACCGCAGACGCGCATCGCGGGACGCGCGCGGGCGGTCGCCGGGCTAAGCCCGGGCAAAGGGCGGGCCGTTCTAGGCCGTTAGAGGCCGGCAGAGACCGGACCGGGCCACCCCCCTGACGTCCTGCTTTCACGGCCTCTTGGTACCGACCTAGAAATGGCAACTAGGGTCTCCAGGAGTAAAACTGTACTACAGTGTTCCAGTACTCTGGAAAAAATGTTCCCGAAAGCCAGTGCACTTGCCAACAAATGCCCGCCAGTACTGGATAATCTTCTCGAGATGGGCCCAGAAAATGTGTCATTGGACTCCACGGACTCCTTAATTGATGTTAGTACCCCATTACCTGTGAACGCTACCCATCTGTCACTCTTGGACAGTATCGACCAGACCATTGAGTCCGTCCTGCAGCAATTAAGAACTCCATCAAACTCTCAGAGGGATAGAGACTCACCACGGCCATCTGGGATCGCTGCTCCCTCCTTCAATGTGAATTGCACGGGAACTGAGTCGCAGGAAGTGGGCCAGGCTGTACTTCTTACAGATCCTGCAAGTAGTGGAATGGAACAACCACCGAAAAGGAAACGGACGAGGAAATTAAAAAGGGCAAAGAGGGCCAAAGTCGACATAATCGAGCAAAATCTGGATGGCAGTACAGACATCTCAGCCTCCCCTGAGGTCATTTCCCCAGGGTCTAGGTCGGACTATTCTGGCCCTCCTTTAGCTACGGCCTTACCAGTGCATTCAGGCCCATTTATATTTGGTGGGGCACCTCCTAGCATCACAGACACGCTTATCAGTTCACTTACAGACATTTTTAAGAACTTGCTGAACCCCCTGTCTGCTAAACTGGATGCCATAGAGGCTAGATTGCTGGCCATAGAAAGCATTCACAAAATGAACAATCCTGGGCAGGGCCTAAATGCTCCAATTTCTCCAAGAGCTCCCCGGGAGTCGACTGGGAATAGACCCCCGATTTCTGGAACGACCTCCCAGGCCTCCAATGTGATACCAGGCCAGTCTGGGGCCTTGCATAGCAAAAACGGTGCTTCAGCCCCACAAAGGCACCCACTGCCATCCCAAACATCAAGGCCTCCTGTTCCTGCTCCCAGGAGATCCAAGCAACTTCCATCGTCACAACCGACCAGAGATGAGAACTCTCCCAACGGGTCTACTGGCCACATTACTAGCCCCCATGCTAGGCGCAGGGTGGTCAATTTGCCCCCCGAAGCAGTACCTTATACAGCAATTATGGTGGGAGTGCCTGAGCTTACCGGTGATACAAGGGAGCCGCAGGACTCTTTACGTAACAAGGTAATAAGCTGGCTCAATATCAACAGGCCTCTCCCTCCTAACTTGAAAGGTGAGGTGCTGATGGTCAGGAGGATTCCATGGATTGGTTTTACCCCAAAGAACAGGGCGGGGGATTGTATTATTGTTAGTTTTAAAAGCCCACAGGTTGCCACCTATATTTGTAATTGGCTTGTTAGGCCTGATAAGTCCACCATTGAACTAGTGCCTCTCTCGCACTTCTATCCAAATGCTTGTAACACGGTGGTGGAGAGGGAGCAGGGGTGGACTAGAGTAGGCTTTGCTGTAGATGGCTCACGTTACAGGCCCAAGCATTTTATACCTCCCGCTCCTGCCAATTTCACCCACCATAATAGATTCTCCTGCCTTGATCAGGTGGACTGACCACAAAAGGGGGACACTCCTCCGAGTCTGGGGAAGCCAGTTTGTGGGGTTTCAAGCAGGGGGGGAGTGAGTGTTGTTCCTGCAACTGATTATGAGCCACAGGATACTGCCAAAGAACGAAGGGGTACCCCGGAAGGCATTCCGGTTCAAGAAGGGCCATTATTCAGTACTCGGATGGGCTGCAGTTTGCAAGTACCGGAGGTGGTTGCATCACCTATCACTCCGGCTACTATTACTGGCCTGCAAGACTCTGACCCCCCCCACAGCCATTGCTCTACTTTCCATTGGAGGGCCAGGATCATCACCACAAGGTCCAGGGTTGAGAATTCTCTCCTGGAATGTGGCGGGGATCGTAAATAAGGAAGGTACACCGGAGTGGGATCTCCTGGTAAGCGCTAGTGACATCCTCCTTTTTCAGGAGACATGGGCGAGGGAACCACAAACTAGAACAGGGTTCGAAATTTTTTAAATCCCAGCAAAGTGGAGCGGGAGGGGGAGGCCATCGGGAGGGCTGGCAATCTGGATAGCGAGTCACATTGGGTGCCAGGCGGAAAAGATGCACACGTTTTCGCAGGACATTCAGTGTGTGTCGCTTACGTGGCCTGGTAAAATATCTTGGGCCATTGTTAACGTTTACTCGCGTCCAGTAGCCGCGTCAAATTAATCCCCTAACTTAAATGAGCTCTCCTCCTTCCTAGGCCAATTGTCAAGTGACCATAAGATAGTCCTGGGAGGGGACTTTAATTGTCACTTCGAACCCCTACAAGGACTAAAGGAGGGTGCCCTTACTGCTGAGGACGATTATTGGGGGGTCCCACCCTCGTCCTCGCCCCACCCTAAAGCCTGGTCCCCACTAGCAGTACAACTCATGTCCCTTACCTTGAACTTTGCACTGAGGGCATGTAATGGTCGTACTTCCTCCGATACCCCCTCAGTGTGTACTTTCAATAGAAAGGGCCATGAGTCGAGGTTGGATTATATAATGCTAGATATCACATTGTGGCCAAAAGTCCTTGACTTTAGGGTGTTACAAAGGTCGGATAGCGACCATAATGCTCTTCATTTAGACATCCAGCATCCACTGCCCCTAGCAGGCTCGCCCACTAATCCCGGTGGAGAGGACCAGGGGGATATGCTCCTCACCACAAACAGGCGTCGGGTTAAATGGGCAAAGGTTCTGAGCACAGAGGATGCCATTAATAAGCTTTACGGCTTGGCACTTCCCAGATTTAGGGAGGTGGATGCGCTTATAAATGAACCAAGATCCCTGGTCTTTAACGAGAAATTAGCGAGCATTCACCAGGAATTAGTAAGGGCACTTGGAGAGGTGTTTTATCCGGTGGTACCCACTCGAAGGAAAAAGACTCGTGCCCCCACTTGGTACACCTCTTCTTGTAGGGCAATTAAATCTGAGCTAGTTGCCACAATCAAGGAGGGGTCAAATAAGGGTAAGGTTCGAGACCTTAGAAGGGAGTACAAAGCAGCAATGGCCAATGCAAGGGCAGAGTGGGACTGGAATCACTGGCATGACTTGTCTGAAGCTCTAAAAGCCAGAGATTCTAGAAAATTCTGGGCCCTGGTCAATAATGGGAGGGGGGAACTTAAAACAGCAATTGAACCTAACATCGCCCCCTCGCTGTGGGAGGCTCACTTTGGGGCACTTTACCAAGACACTCCTCTATGGCCAGATGGAGTGGTGGTAGTGCCCACAAGCACCTCGGACACGGCCCTGGAATTCTCTCTAGGAGAAGTGATGATTGCTCTGGAGCGTTTAGCGCTGGGGAAGGCGCCGGGGCTGGACAAGCTACCGGGGGATCTTTTTAGGCATCACCCAGACATCTGGGGCCCGTACCTCCTTATTCTCTTTAATGCCATCTTAGGAGGTATGTCGGTCCCCGGCTCTTGGCTGGGGGCAGAGATTGTACCGATTCATAAGAAGGGGTCTCCTCTGCTCCCAGCCAACTACAGGCCGATTAGCCTGATAGATGTACCCCAAAAGCTTTTTGCGCGCCTCATTCTCAACCATTTGCTGGACTGGGTGGAGGACAACGACATTATGAGCCCCCTGCAGGCTGGCTTCAGGAAGAACACGTCGACCATGGACCAGATTTTCCGCCTCGTCCTCCTCTACTGGAAGACGGTGACGTTAGAGGGGGGGAGGCTGTACATGGTCTTCGTGGATCTGAGGTCAGCCTTTGACCTAGTCCCGCGTAGCAAATTGTGGGAGGTTTTGGAAAAGTTAGGAGTACCCCCTCAACTACTCAGCATCATAACCAGGCTGCATGAGAATAACTACGCTCAGGTGAGGTGTGGGAGGGATGGTAAGCTTTCGTCCAGGTTCCCAGTCCGCCGAGGAGTCAGGCAGGGCTGTGTCCTGGCACCGACACTGTTTTGTCTTTTTATTAATAGCGTTATATCACACCTAGATAACGTTAAGGACAATGATGCCCCACTTCTGGCAGGCAGGAGGGTTCCGGCAATCATGTTTGCTGATGATACCCTCCTGCTTTCCAAATCTCCTATGGGGATCCAGAGAATCGTGAACGGATTTGGTCTTTTCTGTCGCCAACACGGGTTGGAGGTGAACACAGAGAAGACCAAGTTCATGATTTTCAACCCTCCCAATAAAGCCAGACCTAACCCCACCTTGGGAACTGTTAGCCTCGAGAGGGTCTCCACCTTCATATATCTGGGGGTAACACTCCAGGAAAACCTTTCATGGGACTGCCAGATAGCCAGATCAAGGGTCAAATTATCCCAGCTATCGGGTGCTATCTTGAAGGTGGTAAATACTTCCACTTTCAAGCCGTTAAGCCCGGCCCTTGAAACATATAGGACTCAGGCTAAGGCAGCAGCCATGTACGGCAGTGAGTTATGGGGGCACAAAGCAGGGAAAGACTTGGCAGGAGTAGAAAACAGTTTTTTAAGGCGCCTACTTGGTCTTCCGCAAGGTACGCCACTTCTGCCACTAAGATTAGACATGGGTCTTCCCTCCATTGCTGAAGAGCTTGTGTCAAAGCCAGTGAAGTTCTGGCACCGACTCTGGTCCACTGACGAATTACATCATTACAGACAGGACCTAATCCATGTCATGAGCCTGAATCGTAACAGCAAAATCCCCTGGCTTGCTTTCGTAAAGGATGAACTGCTTAGTATGAACTTATCAGAACTGTGGGACGAGCCAACTCGAGGTTGCCAAAGGATTTCACGCAAAGCCTTGACCCAACTGTATAAGGAGAAGAGCCTGGCACTTATGGTTAATGCTCACAATAGCGGCACCCTCACTGCGCGTTTTATGGAATCCAAAAATTCTTATGTTTTTGAACCTTTTATGGATTTTATTTTTCCTGTACTGGCGAGGAAATTGTTTGTGCAATGGAGGTTTGGCACACTCCCTACTAAAACTTTCACCTGCAAATGGACCAAAGGGGGTGATAAGTTGTGTCCGTGCTGCAACACCCATGAGGAAGATGACTTACATATCATGTTCGTATGTCCTGCATATTACAGACCCAGGAAATACTGGATAGCACCGCTGTGCAGAAACCTGGGGTTCAGGAAGTGCTTACAGGCATACAGAGTTATGAAAACTAGTACTCTGGGTCATGTTGTGTTTGCCATATCCAAATTTTTAATGGCAGCATGGATAATCAGGAAGAAAATAGCCCTCTGAACCATGGTACTGTCTGTATCCTCTACTCCTCGCTGGTCGAGAAGAGACTTTTTGTATGTATTAATATCGTTTTTAATATATGTATTGTATTTTATTGCATCTTTTATGGTCTTATGGCCGAAATAAAGAATTTTTGGATTGGATTGGATTGTAAGAAGGGCCAAATTCCTTCTTATCCTCTATTTTTTCTCTGACCAGATCCCCAATCTTTGGAATCCAGACAGGTCTTGCTGGGACAGGTGGATTTTCTTCAGTGGTCGTTGGCTTCTGTAATGTGTTGCTTAGACTTCTTCGTGTTTCATTTAAGTCCTGCAAAACAGCCAAACGGTCTTTGATATCAAAGGGTTTTTGTTCTACCACTAAAGTATGACGATTGAGGTCTTCAGCAATCATGCTAGTACCAAAAAGGATTTCATATGGAGTGATTCTACCCAGAGAATTTCTTGGCAGATTGTTTAAACTACGTTGGAAACTTATTAGATGTTTGACCCACCCGCCACCCAAGCTTAATACCCTAGCTGTTATAGATTGCTTTATGTCCCAGCTTTTTCTTTCCACTACCTCAGGATGGAATGGACTTGAGTACCGCAATACAACGCCCAGATTGGCCATGGCTTTCTTGTAAGCTCGAGAGCTAAACGCAGGACCCTGGTCAGAATGTAGCGTGCCAATTGCGTAGGTGCCGATAAAGACTTGTAAATCTTTTATAACAGTTCGAGCGTCAGCTGAGCGCTGAGGCCACATCCAAATGAATCTATCCTAGTATTAATGGGACAGCATTCGTCTATAGTGACGTCTGCTTGTAGACAGTCTAATGCTCTCTAACAATGGTATCTGTACTGAGCTGGCTATGTCTAACAATGGTATCTGTACTGGGCTGGCTACATTGTAGTCAGGTATCTGGCGGCGTTCTATGCTGCGATCTCTGTTGCAGTCATGGCAATTAATTGCAAATTCGTGCATGTGGGCATTCATCCCTGGCCACCAGTACGTCACTTTCAATTCTAGTATAAATTTAGAGATCCCTTGATGTGTCAGACCCTCTCCCATATGTGCTTCGTGTATCAAAGCTGCTCTACGTCTTCTGTTTGGAATTACTCTATCCCCACTCCAGGGATTCGAGCAAAAGGAACGGAGTTGGCATCAACTATGTATGAATATTCGAGTGGATAGTTTAGAGGTAACGCTGCACCGCTGCCTTTGCTTGTGGCATTGACAGCTAGCATTGTTTCACCGTCTATTTTTGTTTTTGAACGAGTGATTGCAGCTACGGAAGCCGTTTGCACAGCTGCCTTCACAGTCTCATCAGCCAATGAATTCCCTGCAACGTGAACGCCATCACGCTGGTGACTCAGTGTATGGATCACATGAGTCTTTTGCAGTTCTTTCTGTAATAGAACTACTTGTTCCCAAAGCAATTCATGCTTGATTGTGCCGCCTTTTGCGTCTTTGCAACCGTTTGGAACCCAGTTTTGCAAGTATTCGTAGTAAGATTGAACGCAGTAATACGAATCGCACACTATGAGTGTGGGGAATTTGTGATCGGAATTTTCAAGTGCCATCTTGAAAGCCTGTAGTTCAGCTCGCTGAGCTGTACAGTTTCCTAGAGATTGAGTTTTCGTGACCATAGGTCGGAATTTACCATTAATCGCACACGCATGCACTATAAGCTTGTTTACTCCCAATTGCGGGCTGTGCTGATCCCTCTGTATAGATTATACATCCGTAGTGTTCTAGAGGCAGAATCTCAGTGGGCACAGGACATTCTTGTTCGTATTGTAGAAATTCTTGAGTTTTCAAGTAAGGGTCAAAAACGTATTCAACGTCTGTTGAAGCAAGAGAAATAACCCATTGTATCCACCTTGGATGTAAAGCCTTTGCATTTGGAATGCTTGCTTTTGTCACTGCCCCTAAGGCTGGTACAGGTGTAACGCGACCATTATGCGTTTTCCCTGTGCGAGGGCTCTCTCTTTTGCTACTGCAGTTTGAACCGCTATCAGAATTTTTTCTGTAGAAGTGAATTTCATTTCAGCTTGTGTACAAGTGTGATTTATACGCTATTGGTACCTTTTCACCTTCATTAAAGGTTAGGTATGTGAATCTGCATCTCCCTGGGATGATTCGGATTACAAGGTTGCGTACGTTTACGCGTGTCTGTAAATGGGTTGTTGTTAAAATGTCTGTTTGCACTGAACGCAAAATTTCTGTGCGTTTTTGAGTCCAATTAGTTGATTTGAAATCAGGTTTGATTAATTCGCAGAGAGGTTTAACCCTTTCTGCATCATTTAAAATGTAAGTTCTCCGAAGTTCAGGAAACCTAGAATTGACTGCCAGTTTTTCAGCATTTTTGGAGGTTGGAGCAGCGCACATTTTTCTTAAAAGTGGGCTGCCAGGCTCTTGCCTTCACTTGAAAGTTTTTATCCTAAAAATAGGACATTTAGATGGGCAATTCTTGATTTTTAAAGTTGAATTTGTACCCTTCAGAACCGAAGCTCAGTATTATGGTATTCACTCTGTTCAAGTGCCTGTCCAAGTCATCGTCTGTTAGATAGATGTCATCGACTTAAGATAATGCCTCATCATCATACATTTGTAGTAACTCCGTTACTCTGGTTGAAAACAACCCTGGCCTATTCGTGAATCCCTGGGAGAGAAGACAGAAGTGACGTTGTGTCCCCATAATTGAGAAAGCGGTCAAATACATGCTTTTAGGTGCGATATTTTGACAGAAGAAACCGTTTGAAATATCGAATGTAGTTTTATATTGTTTGCGCACAATGTTATTCATCAGTGCTGCACTGTGTGCATTTTGTACTGCAAAGGTTTTGCAACAAGAGTTTAAATGTCTGTAATCCAAAACTAGACGATATATATTGTCTGGTTTGGAGACAGGAAACAAAGGATTGTTCATGGACGAGGTGCATGTTTCAATCACCCTTTGGTATTTAAGTTGATCTAAGATCTCCCTGATCTGTTTTTTAGCTTCTTGCTTAACTGTATACTGCCTCTGAGCAGTTGGTTGATTTTTTAACTGGATCTTATGGTGAGGAGAATCCTCACCCCATCCCACATGATTTTTATATAATGCAGGAGCTTGGGCTACTGCCCATTTTCTAGAATAGGTGTATTTTTTATGAATATGATTTGAGAAGGCTGGCATAATCATTTCTTCGCCACGTGGGCACTCCCTAGCAACTTTAGGTGGCCAGTCTTTTTCCGCCAGAAGGATGTCATAACCCTTCGATAGTTTTTCCCAAAAGAGTGCTCTTATTTTTCTAGTTAAGTCCCCCTCTATCCGGAGTGTTACTTTGTATAACTTATGGGGTACATTAACCCTGGTATCTGCAGTTTCAACTTGAATGTCCTCATTCAACTCCACTGTCTCCAGATGATCCTTCAGGATCCTGCGAGCTATGGTAACTTCTGCTGCGCTGTCCAGCATTGCTTGGGCCCACCCCCCGTTCTTGAGTTGTATCCTCAAGATCCTCGGCATGTCTGATTTTTAGACTTGCTACCTTCTTTTTGGTGAATTGAGTTTTCTTATTTTTCTGAACCTGTTGATTGTCTTTGGACTTCACGTGTTCTTCCTTGTATTCTAATCGTCCTCTTCTTTCGGATTTCTGCAAGGAAGTCTGAAAGGTACGAGAGGAACGTGTATCAGTATCTTGGTATCTATCAGGTTTTCTCAAATTATCCCTGTTTCTGAGGTTATACCTCTTTTCGGTTGGCTCCTTTTGAGGAGACGTACCTCTGGATTGAGAACGCTTCTCTTTAGGAAGTGTCTGTCTAATATTTTCCCACTACTTTTTAGGAGTGGTGAGATATTGTACCAATTGTCTATGTATTTTAATTAATTGTTTTAGCTGAGCTAACAGTTCTGGACCTGTCATTTCTTCAATGGCAGGATGTGGAGTATAGCTGGCTAGTACCGGCCATGTTGCTCCTGGTCTACTTAGTGGACCGAGCCTGGTAATGCGATTTTGATGTTGTAGGGCGCCTTTAAACCAGAGCTGATGCGCTTGGTAAGTTAGTGGAATTTCAATGTCCTCGAAAGGAACGTATTCCGCTGGAGGTTCCTCTATCTTATAGAAGTGGAACACATGTGTTCTTGGATTTGCTTCAGGGAAGATAATCCATGAATAGAATACCTCTGTATGCCAATATTCATATGCCTCTATGACAAATATTACCCTACCACCTCTCGGTGATAGGCCATTTTCTATACGTTTTATAGCTATTGTTTTCCGTACGTTTTCCGGGATGTTTATAGCATCCGCACCGTCTTGTTGGAAACCTGTAATGTCTAAAACTGGTCGGTTTGCAGTTTCTGCAGCTCCACCGTTCTCGGTGTCGCTATTCGACATTTTGTTTGAAAGTCTTGCAGAGCAAGTTTCAAGGAAACAAAGATAAGGTGCACAATATTTTGGAACACTGTATCCTTCAAAGTTGAACAAAACCAACAACTAATACATAGGGTTTTTCGTCCTACTCAGTTATGGCGGATATTTTATCCTTTAACCCACTCCAGAAGGGATTAGTTTCTGACAACCGCATAAACATGACAACTTTGTTTCCCCAAGATAAAACGTATCTTCAGAGTTGTGGAAAAAATAGATAGATATTTTACTCAGTCAATCGTGCATGCTCCATTTCATCAGAGGTGCAGAGAAATAGAGAGACGGGCGTTTTCAATATAAGGTATTTATTGAACCGTCTTCTTTTTCATGCAGAAGAAATTAACTGCTACAATCGTAATACTGGATGTAAGGTATAATGCGTACAGCAAGAAGAGTATTATTAAATAATACTGTAAAAGCATGGTATGGTTTCTAAGCCATAAAAAACACACATAAATAAAGACTAAAAGTACTCAACTGGTGCTTCTAAAATACGCCTACCCCGATGTACCTTACCTAAGTCTAGTATGAGGGAAGAAGTAAGTGTGGTATAGCATAAGTTTATTATTCTTTGCCAATAATCTATCCAAGATTCCTCCTAGGGTCTAATCAGCTCTGTACCTTTGTTTAGAATGAAGGAGGTCTGGTATCTCTCTGTCTCAGGACTCGATTTCCCAACACCCCGCAAGGGGAGCTTGGAAACACTGGAGCTGGATTTCTCAGTAAGAGAAAAGACAGCGTCTCTCTTAGTGCGTCTGCTGGAGGGTCTGCTTTCTTCGGCACTTGCTGTAGCGAGCTGCGTCAGGCAAGTAGATAGTCGAACTGCTCCAAACCACCGCTGTTTGCTATGGCAAGTGTGGGCATATTTATACCTTGAAGGTGCCGAGTTTGACGTACAGTTGCACATAATAAAGTCATCAAAGAGTCTCAGTTCTTTGAAAACTCCATGAGTTCTTGGACCAATCAATATTCAAGGAAGGGGAAGTGCTGAAGCCGATTTTTCCAAGAAATCGTTGTGGCTTTTCGCAACTAGTGGAAGTAGCCATGCCCTTACTTGGACTGCATGGGCCATGTTTGAATATGGTTATGATTTCTATGCCTATATAAGGACAAGGTGATTTATACCTATATAAGGGCATGAATCGGGAAAATTACACTAGGGTCCTAAAATGCTATACAACAGCAAGACCGGTAAGGTTCAATGCCTCTGGTAGACCTAACTACTAGGTGTTCCCTCCCAGACGGCTTAGCTAGCTCTGTGTCTTTCCGGAGCATTGGTACATGTTTAAAGAACTGGTTTTTAACCAGAGCCTTATCTTTCATACCCGCTTTAGAGGGATTGGCAAATAGGTCTACAAAACCGATTTCCTCAAAATTCTCTGTCACGTATTTGAGCCAGGGAATTTTTAGCCCATGATCGAGGGAAAGGTAGTCTTCTATGACCTACCTGCTAAAAGCCGCCTCCTCGTTTGCCCAGATCTTTATCCAACAGACTAGGGGTTTGACTGCCATGCTGTCCTTGATATATCAAACACCCAATTCTTCATGAACAATGTGGGCTGGGGTACTCTGTGGTACTTTTAGCAAGCATTGAAGATACATATTCTCTTCAGTTTGTAACTGTATGGACTGGGTAAAACTCCACACCTCAGCACTTACATACAGCACTTTGGGTAGCACATAGCATTATATAACCTCAGTATCTGCTCAGGGGACCAGCGTCCTAACCTGTGCACAAAACTCATTATGGACCCGGTGCAACTGGTCATAACCCGGCGCTTTTCTTCAATCAGGTGTTTAAAATTTAGTTGGTGGTCAAATAAAATCCCCAGATATGAAAAGGACTGTACCTTTCCTAGGTGATGCGAACCGATTGTGCTCTTATAGGATTTACTCGTTTTTTTCCCCACTCCCATTACATATGACTTTGCAAGGCTGGGCGATCAATCCAAATTTCTCATAAAGGACACAAACCCATCAATTAAAAGCTGCAGACCTTTGGGGGTGCGAGCTAAAAGTACCGCATCATCTGCATAAACCAGAACAGGGATCCCCCCCGAGTACCTATCCTAGGGGTATCCACCTGTAACATGCTTAATTCGCGGTCCAGACCATTTATATATAATGTGAACAGAAAGGGAGCTAATATGCAACCCTGTCTGACCCCACTAGAACACAGAAAGGGTTCTGTTTTTTCCCCTCCTGAGTGTATCTAACCACTGCAGAGGTGTGCGAATGTAGTGATTTTAAAATGTTAATGAGCCCTGGGTCCACACCAAGCCCACCCATAATAGCCCACAGTTTCCCTCGATTAACTCTATCAAAGGCTGCAGTCAGGTCCATAAATGCCAAATACATTGTCCCTTGGTTGACTATTGTGTATTTGGCCGAAATAAGGTACAAATTAAGGCACTAGTCGGAGGTAGATTTTCCAGGTCTAAAACCAAATTGGAGATCGGTTATGACCCGATGCTCCTCTGCCCAGTTAATCAGCCGGTTTAAGACCACCCGTCCTAACACCTTTGCTGACAAATCAATATGGGAATTCGGGTGATAACACTGCGGACTATCCTTGTTGCCTTTTTTAAAGATAGGGACAATTGTGGCAGTGGTCCAAGGTACTGGCATTACCGTGTCCACTGCTGCGTTTTTGACCTTAGTCAGGATTGGCGCCCAGAGATCCACTTTGCTAATGAAAAGATCGGGTGGAATCCCATCCGGGCCTGGGGCCTTATTCCTGGTTAGGCCTCCGATTCCCATTTTTACCTCTCCCAATGAGAATCCTAATGGGGGTACGACCTGTTCCCCGTGCTCCTCCCGCAACTGGTTTGTGCTTGGATTATGGTTATAGAGCCTTTGAAAGTGCTCGTGCCATTGCTCCGGCAGGATGTTGTTACTCAATCCTGTTTTATCCGCCTCTTGGAAAGATGGATTATTTATAGCTCTCCAAAAAGCGGTAGAATCCCTTAGTGCCACTGCCTCTTATAGATCTTCCCAGGCTTGTGTCTGTAGTTGGCTTTTGCGCCTTTTGACCGCCAACTTATAGTTTTTCTGGCACAGGGTTACCCGCTCCCTATCTCTTAGGGACATCTTTAAGGCATTTTTCAATACTCTTAGGGCACGTGAGCATTGGTGGTCGAACCCTCTAGGGGTGTCCGAATTTACCTTATGGACTGGGGCTCTCAACAGGCTGTCGACTATTTGGGCAACATCTTTCAAAGCGTCCACTAATTCTGCCCCTTCCATTTCAGGGTCTAAACACCTCTGTATAGCGTGTTCGCCCTCCTTTAAAAATGATTCATAGAAAGCCTCGCCATCAACCTGTGTCCATCGCAACCTCCTACCTTGATCCGTAGCCCTGGCTACCCCCCTTCCCCCTCCAAGGGTATCTGGTCCTGGCATACATTGGCAAGTTATAAGGCAAGAGGGTTATGGTCACTAAATGCACTACAATCGATGTTAAACCAAGTCACACAATCTCTGAGTGATACAGAGACAAAAATGCAATCAATAAATGAGGCACAGCCTCTGCCTTTAAATGTGGGGTAAACCGTTTTGTCCTGCTTGGTATTGACCAAACCCATTGTGTGTGTTAATGCATGCGTATTTAAAAGGCCACTAAGTTCCTTTCCCTCCTTTGTATGTTCCAGGTGTGGACCATCCTGCAGAGCGCACATTGTCCAATACCCAAGCAATACTCTCAGATTTGTGCACAAGTGACAGTTAATATCGCCAGCTAAAACCAGCAGAGGAGCCATCTGCCCATAAACCAGTGACTGGTTCACAGGTGTCTTGATCTTCAACTGTCCACAGGCTGAGCTCTCTCCCCTACATCTTTGGTCAGTATTCAGCACCCAGCTGTTATGAGCAGTATCTGCTTCCCCCACCTGACTTAGTCAATCGATGTCGTCCAAATCTCTAAGTGGTGCAAAGGTGTTAGTTATGGACACTATGTTAGCCTGCCAAAGATCACCCTCCTGTCGGCCCACATATCCACGAGGCATGTTAGGGTTGACCAAGTGTCGGTAAAAAAAACCAACGGGAACATTTTAATGCTCGAGTCCGCACTGGCTGAATAAGGCCCTCTACTCTGGGAAAGGGTCTTGCGCACAAGTTCAGGGAACCTAAGTGTCACAATCACACAGTCCCCTGGGAGTACTTTCCTTGAACCTCTGACCCAGAATACCCTCCTTGCCATCAAGATGTGTCTATGGTCTCTAATATTAAAACCCACATTTCTACACATCCAATGTGCCACCTTATTAATCAGTTGTATCATGGGTTCCTCCCTTTGGTTGGTATAAGCTGGGACGCCAGTTAGAAGAACTGTATACGGGCTTTAGTCAGGGGGACGATCCAGAACAGGTAAGCCGGGGGTACTCTGTGCCAGTGGAACCATCTCTTTTGATTGCTGCGGCCCATTATCTCCCCTTCCTGATCTAGAGGTGTCCACTGCCTGAATTGGAGGATTACCTGTGGTCACTAATCTAGAATCCCTTGACCCCCCCGTTCACAAAACTTGGGTTTGGTCTCGATGTTTCAGGACACACACGTTGATTACTATTAGCCACCCCACTATCCACTAGTGCCTGATCCTTGACCCCATTTACCCTCTGCACCCTCTCGTTGATAGGAGATGGGGCATGCGCATTAATGACTGCTGCTTCCCCCCCACCAGCAACAGATGAACATCTACATGCCCCTGTATTGATTACAACATTATCAGAGTTCTAGAGAAGTAACAGTCTTTTTTCAATTGCATCTAGTTTACATACAAGGGGTCCCATAAGAGTAGTCATCATAGTCTCCAATCGTGTCCAGAGCTCGGGATCATCCCTAGCACCCACTGCTTTACAATTTTCACAATCTGGAACACAGAACCCAGCCATTATTAGGTTCTGGTGTCCGTTTATCAGGATACCTGTTTGTTTGATGTTTAGATCTGGGCTTAGGTTTGGGTTTCTGTTTTTGCGCGGCTCCCCCCTCGTGCGCTTTGCAGGCGGCTCATCTGTGCTTGCTATTAGAGATTTCGATTGGCTTATCACACCATCCCTGGCGGCCTTTTTTGATCGGGTGATAGCCTCATCACTGACGGATTTAATTTCCATATGCACCGTGGGTGGGTTCGTGGTTCCTTCAATCAGTATGGGCGATTGGTCAGAGTTCCCGCCCCCTGAGAGCTTCTGGGCCGGATTGACAATGTGAACCTGTGCAACTGTAGTCAATTCCGACCACACTAATGGTAAGACTGCATTCCCGTTAGAGCCCAGGGCTGAAATGACAGTACATAGGTTATCCACAGACTGCGGCTGACCTGTGGAGGGTTTGGCCTCGGCTATGCCTCCCATTGAAGACCGTTTGTGGACTAAAAGGGTATGAGGCGAGAGTCTTTTCTCAGTCAGCTGGATCTGGTGGGTCAAGAGCGACTCTGATCTTGTCAATAAAGCATCCAGGGTCCCTGCAACCCCCCCCCTTTACTGGTGGGCCTGTGGCCTTAAGTTTGCTCATTATGTTGAAAAACTAATGGGCACTAGTGAGTGATAACGTGTAAACCCTCACCCAAATGCAGTTCGGTACCTTGTTTAGTTGCTGAAGTCCAGCGCAGAGCATGCGATATCAAGGGGGTGGCCCAGCCCAGCCTCTTCCTGCCTCTGACGGGCGCAGATGGGCCTGCCCATGGCCCGAGCTATGCCCGCCCCCTCGCGCGTCCCACGCTGAGGGAGCCCGGCAGGCCTTTTGAACGCCTACTTGCGCTCTGGGACAACATCAGCAGAGTGCGCGCCGCAAGGGATGCTGGAAGGCATAGTTCGTCTCTCCCCCGACCTCCAACCTCCAAGAATGGCATTATGGCAGTGACTCTCGGCAGTGGCGGCCCAAGAAACAGAAGTCCAGCAGGTAGGTAAGTTTGTCAACGAGCTCCCCTGCTCAATTGAATACCCTTATAACACGTACTAACAGACAGTAGTGGTAAAATGATTAACACGCACAAATACACTACACATGGGAGGAACCAAAGAATAAGGCGTAAATAATCGGAAATTTAATCATCTTGTGTATAGTATGAATTAAGAAGGCTTTGCATGGCAAGGCTGCATGTATACGTAGTAAAAGGCATGACTTCTGCTGCTTTATCTTGATGAATAATGCTGCTTTCCTGCTTATGCTATGCTAGGAAAACTGATAACATGAAGTAGAGCTAAGGTGGGTGGTAAACAGTGAAAAATACATTATCACATGACTAATAAATGTCTGTTTTCCGTTTCTTCAGTAATGGACGAATCCTCCATCATATTAAGTTTACCACATAATGGGCGGGTGGAGTTGTGTGTGTGATGGAACCATGTGACCACATGACTGAGCTGTTGAACAAGCTGAAAAAGCGTGACCTGGTAAAAGACAGAACATTCGTCAAGCGGCCAAAGCCAGTGTCTTCATGGGAACGGAAATCCAATTGTTGAAAATATTAATTGTATAATAAAATGTTGCATATGTACTCGTGAGAGAGATGCAGAAATTGATGAATGTATAAAAAATGTTAAGAACAATAGTGTAGTCAAGAGTAGAATGTGGTGATATCCCAATCCCAGAACTTAACCAATCCCTTAGCTAGAAAGTACAGATATAGCAACTACTGTGGGACCCGCGTGTAGTTTTGGGGTATAAGAATAGGTGCATTGGGGGTGTTGTTAGAGCTGCTGCAGGTCGCATAGGCTGAAGGTGTCCGAGTGAGGGGTGTGCCTCTGATCGTCAGGTTGCAGAGAGGCCTAGCTGTTCCTGTCCTGTCCCCGTCCTGATTTTCCTGAGTCTTTGATCCCTGACTCTTGGTCCAGGTGTCCCCACTGCTACCTAGGCCTGGGTGCTGATTTCCCTTACAGATCTATTGGGTTTGTATTCGATTTAATCCAGCATTGCAGAATAAGTTTGCAGTCATATTTCTTGTCTTTGTACCTTCTGTCTCTTCATCTATGCCTTTGAATTGACAGTTCAAATCGATATATTTTGCCTGTAATCTGATGTCTCTTCATCTGTCCACTCTTTTGCAATGTATATTTGAAATGACCGTTTCTTTATTATGTTGATAGTTTGCTCTCTCTCTCAAGAGGTTTCCAGCATTTGAATTTATGTAATAATCAATATGAGCATTTTAATTACTAGATAAAATTATGAAATCTCACTGAGAGTCCCTAATTATTTTAGTCAGTTTTATTGATTTGATGTTTCCTTTAGAAATTACCATTGCCATCAACTCTTCAACTAGTTGGTCCATCGATCAAGCAGATGAAAAGTTGATTATGAATATTCAGATTAAGCAAATATAATTAAGCAAATATAATTTTCTTTTTACGGGTTTAACCTGAATAGCGAGAGCAAAATTTGAGACAAGTTAACAAACTCGACCCCAGTGCATCAGAGATCTGGGTGAATGTGTATGGGCCAATGTATGTGTTGTATTGAATATTTATCCCTGATCAAATTATTGTGTTCGTGCTGGATCAGTTTCTTGGCAGCAGAGGACGGTTTATCTATTGATTAGTTTGGTAATGGTTATTGAGTATTGATTACTTGTCTTAACATGAAGAGTTAGAGTCTCGTTTTATGTTGTCTAAGAAGTTCAGGTACGGAGTGGCCTGAGGAATCCCAGGAAAGAATTAGCCTGAAGTAGGCAGAAGAAGAGTGTGGTAAAGAAATCCCACTGCAGAAGTATTTTGTCTATTGTAATAATGCTGAAAAGCTGCGTAGGGCTGTCGGTGTTATAATTAGGGAAACTTTTGTATGTAAGGAGAGTGTCTGAAAAAGGGAAGGGTCCCTTTTGAAACTCTGGCAGTATCTTCGGGAGAAGTAACAGGAAACCCTTTTTTGTATGTCAAAAGGTCCTCATGTGAAACCTCGGTTTTATTCCTAGAGGAGTAATAGGTCTCCCCAGAGCGTGGTAGAGAAGTGAGACAATGCTGGTTGTTATCATTACTTGCAGTGTAAGGCTCTCTTGGAGAAGTGAAGACTATCTCTTTATTTAGTGGAGCAGACAAGGTAGCATTTTCTTTTTAGGTTGTCACTAACAGGTTTTTTAATTAAGAAAAACCCAGAAAAATAGTGTCGTAAGATTTTGTAAAGGAGGGGTCAGTAGAAGGAGTGATACTGACATCACAAAGTGCTGTGCTGGTATTGGGCAAAGCAGCGGGCGTGTATCGAGAGCAGATTGTAAAAGGAGGGTCAGTAGAAGGAGGAATACTGACGTCACACAAAGGTCGCGCTGGCATTGGTCAGATAGCAGGTGTGAGAAGAGCTGTGATTGGGTAGTAAGAGCGAGACGCGCTGACATTGGTTAAAACTGTAGTAACATAGTGAGCTTTAATTGGTCGGTTGCAGTGAGTCGTGCAGGTATAGGACGGAATTTAACAAATAGGGAAAGGAGAATTACGGAGAAGTTTTGTTATTCTGTCTGTGGAGAAATATTAACAGAAGAGTCCGAAAACGGGTTTGATAAAGATAATAAAAAACTTCTTTAAGAAAGACAAACAAATTGTGACGAGAGGGAATTCCGATTCCACCCCTAAAAACGCCTGCATTATACATGATGATGGAGCAAGATTTTCATACGTGTGTGTGGTTAGAAAATTGGATGAAATATACGAAGAATGATGGGATGTTAGCTTTTCCTGAGTATAGTACATTTAATGTAAGACTTTTACAGAATTTGAGAGCCAGGATGAACTCGCTAGAGCCAAATCTGAGACTCACTCAGTATGAAGCGTTGGAATGGGAGGTGGAAGCTTATGAGTGAGAAAAAGACTGAAGTGGTAGAAGATTTAAAGATGGAGAAGAGCTGTAGTGACTGAGGGTCTATATCCAGTTTTGACAGTTGGGAATAAGACAGGTACAAAGTGTAAGGAGAAGAAGAAAAATATAGAAATGACTGGAAAAGGCTTGGATGAATCTGATGATGAATTGTTGGAAGATATTACTAAAAGACCTCCGCCATATGAAGAAAAATAGGGGGAGGTGATTCCATGTGCCCCACAAATGATAACTCTATTAACTCCCCAAGCTACCAAAATAGCTAGAATAGTGCGAGAAAATGAAGTGAGTTTGTTAAATAAGGCTAGAATAGAACAGGTCCAGAAAATAAATCAGTTAAATTTGAACGCAGAAGCTTTGACGGTGCCAGTAACAATTGGTCCTGTGGATCCATTATTCTGGGAAAAACTGACTTTGCCAAAAGTGCACACATTGTCAGTCCCAAGGAGTAGTGTAAGGAGTGAAGTAGTGTCGGTAACAAATGAGAATAGACAGGATGACCAAATAACACACTGTTCGACCTACCAGTTGGTGACTTATTAACAGGAACCCCGAGAAAAGGTATTCAATTAGACCCAAGAAGAATAGGGCCGAATTTTACTCCAATAGCAGGGAGTTCAGCAGGTCCCTCCCCAGAAGATTTAACTAATTGGTTAAAAACAATGACCAAGCCAAAAGCGCAACCATAGAGTTTAAATGTGAGCCAACTGAAAGTAGATTTAGAAGAGATGATCATTGATGCGGTAAGCCCTGATAGACTAGGGACATACAGGGATGAAGAATTATTGTTTTTGTGTAAAAGTATCACTTAGAGAGCAAAGAATTTTCATGAAACACTATCATAAGTTGCAAGTGAATTTGGGGTAGATATAGAAAAGTAAAAAATGTTGCAGAAAATGTACAGAATGGCTTTTACTGACAAGGATGTAGAGAGTTTGAATACGTCAGGGAGAAGATTGCAGATAAAAGAATTAGTTAATATTTTGAAGAAATGGGGAACTGTAGAACGATGGAGGAGTAAATGGATGAAAAAGAAAGAAGAGACTACTGGCAAAGGAAATTCCATGTTTCGGATAAAGGAAACCGAGCAAGTTGAAAGGGCATGTCCCATGAGAGAGGTTCCAGGTGGTGGATATGTTTACGTACCTTGAACTAGACAGGATATATTGTCATTCACAAATGATTTTCCCAGATTATAAGAGAAACCTATTGAATGGTATAAACAAGTGGACAGATTTGTAAAGGCTTCAATGGTGATGTTGAAAGATTTAGATGGTTTTTTTGAAATAATGGATCTGGTGGATTTGTTGATAGAATGTAAAATGACTGTCAACTGGCTGAAAGAGGAATATCAAAGATGAGTGGGAGCTCGCACAGCGTTGATAAACCAGATTTGTGTGTTGTAAAGAGTTGTAGCGTGCCACTGGATGGAGACACTGTCTGGCCCAGCAGTGTGAGCACAAAGCTAGAACATACGAAGGTCCCCCTACTGGGAGGGGAACTAACCAGTGCACAGCGGAAGGACCGTAGTCTTATTCCATAAACATTGTAATCAAAGAAGTCTGTGTGAAAGATTTCAAAGTTTTTAATCCTTTCATAAAGAATATTCTTGCATATTCATATTCAGCCAAAAGCGTGTCACTACACGCAATATGATCCAACCATTGTGATCCACAAAACAAAATCCCGATGCATTTCGGGCAAAAGCCCTTTCTCAAGGGAATGCTATGCTGAAATTCTACGGGATGCCTCGCGGCGTGACAGCGGGGTAGTGTTACTGGGAACGGAAAGAGCTCCTCATAGTTAACTGTGAGGAGCTCTTTCCGTTCCCAGTAACACTACCCCGCTGTCACGCCGCGAGGCATCCCGTAGAATTTCAGCATAGCATTCCCTTGAGAAAGGGCTTTTGCCCGAAATGCATCGGGATTTTGTTTTGTGGATCACAATGGTTGGATCATATTGCGTGTAGTGACATGCTTTTGGCTGAATATGAATATGCAAGAATATTCTTTATGAAAGGATTAAAAACTTTGAAATCTTTCACACAGACTTCTTTGATTACAATGTTTATGGAATAAGACTACGGTCCTTCCGCTGTGCACTGGTTAGTTCCCCTCCCAGTAGGGGGACCTTCGTATGAAAGAGGAATATCCCAGAGATGCAAAAACAGGTGCACCACCTGAAGAGGTGTGTGAGGTTGGCCCCACTCCTGTACCGAGAACCGCCCCTGTACCGAGCCCAGAACGAATCCCCACCCCTATACAGACCCCATGGATTCCTTACCGGCATGAGGACGAGGACAACTCCAGTGTAGGACTGCCATCCCTAATGCACAATTTTCCCCTCCTCTCACAGCCACACAACCCGGATGCGCTCTGCTCTCTGGAAGGCGGGACCAACGGGAGTGACAGCCAATCAGAGCCCTTCCTACGAGAGGATACCCTGCTGAAAAAGCGAGAAGCCACGCTATTCGAGGCAACTGCGGGGAAGACACCGGAAGGAGTTTGTTCGAGGACCCGGGAGCTGCCGAAGGACGCAAACGCTGAGGACACCGGAGCTGAAGAGGACGAGGAAACCTGCAGTGAGGACTGGTGGAGCCCGGAGGACGCAAGAGCTGCCACAACTCAGGAGAGTTGTGGCCACTAGCGGTACGTGGCGGGACAAGGGTCTAGGGAAGGGGTGGGTGTTACACTGTTCGGGAGGGGTGTTTATTCCACTTGCCTCCTTCCGGACCTATCCTAGCACCATCCTACTTTTCCCTGCTAAACGGCCTCACTAGAATATAGAGCCTAACTCCAGCCCAGTTAAGCAGAATCCTCTATCGCCCAAAGCTTCACCTGCTCCAACAAAGTGCACAAAACTTCTTTAATTTTCTTTCACTTCCGTGGTGGGGTGACGGTATTCCTAAATAATTCCCTTTAACAGACAGACCCTGACCCCACTCTCTTTTTTGTTTGAGGTATCCAAGGGACCGGGCAGAATACCAAGAAACCCGTAATAGGTTTCCCAAGACCAGAGGGACCCCTGAAACCCGTAATAGGTTTCCCAAGACCGGAGGACCCCCTGAAACCCGTAATAGGTTTCCCAAGACCGGAGGACCCCCTGAAACCCGTAATAGGTTTCTCCAAGTCGGCAAGACAACTAGAAGTCAAGAACGGACGTCTAATAACAGAAAGAGAGCTGTTACATCCCAAGACTGTCTATACCACGACCCTTCCTTGGTGTTTCTTTAACCTTCCTGAGAACTCTAAGAACCCAATAAAAGCTTCACTATTGACCATATACGGCCTCCCCGCTTCTGCTTCCGACCATCCCTCCAACATTTGGTGTCAGAAGTGGGATCGGAAGCCATGGAGGCCGTAATTAAGAAGATGGCCGAAGGGTAAGAGAGACTGGAGAAAATCATGGCTCAATTTTTGGAAACAGCAGAAAACGATAGGGGAGCTTTACACAAGACTATTACTGGACAGAGTCAGTCCCAAGAAGCCGCCATAGGAAAGTTGGCAGAGACACAAGGACAACCTCGGGGTTATACTGCTCCCCCTTCAATAGTAGTACAAAAATATGTAACTGGGGAAGATCCTGATTTCTTTCTTTCCAACTTTGAAAGAATGGCCCGTGCCGCTCAATGGCCAGAGGATAGGTGGGGCCAGTATTTGGGACCCCTCCTGAGTGGAGATCTTCAGGCTGCATGCCAAGCCGCAAATCCCCTAGGTACAACTCCCTACCCGGAGATAAAACATTGTATCCTAGAGAGAATGGGTATAGACGAAGAGACCTACCGAATGCGCCTACGTCACATTAAGGAAGGGCCACAAGAAAATCCCCGAGCTCTTTGCTATCACATAAAAGATGCTGCAGATCATTGGTTAAAACCAACTAGCACCTCTAAAGAAGCTATCCTTGAGAAAATCTATTTAGAACAGTTCCTTACATCTCTACATCCACCTATCCAAAAGTGGGTTCGCCAGCACACTGATCTGACCCTAGAAAGAGCAGTAGAAGTAGCATCGGCTTACTTTAGAGCCCAAGAGGTACAGAAATGAAAAGACGAGGGCAACTGGAAACCACCTAACCATCCTGTCGTTAGAACCCCTAGAACAACCCGAAACTGTGACACTGGTACCACATCCTCTCCCGACCGCTTCCAGACCCCCAGCCCCCTTAGGACCCCAGTGTTTTCATTGTGGGACCTTTGGACATATAGCAAGGGTATGTCCACAAAAGGAAGAACCAATGGAAGTCGGTTATACCCGAGTCTCGTAAGGGGGATCAAACAATGACCCCTGGTCCTTTCACCGACAAGTCGCTGTAAACGGAGAACACCGAGAAGCCTTAGTAGATACGGGAAGCAAATAGACCCTCATCAGGCCTCAGGTAGTTCCAGGGAAGAACCCTCTTCCCACAGGGGTGGTGAACATCCAATGCATTCATAGAGACAATAAGCTGTATCCCATGACTGATTTAGAGATTCAACATCAACCCACCCAGAATCCCGTTAAAATGAGAGTTGGCCTTCTTCCCCATCTACCTGAACCTATGATCCTTGGAACAGACTACCCTCACTTTAACCAACTCTTACCAGGAGAAAGAAAGGATACCATATAATAGAGGGAAGAAGCACCTTTTTTCTCAGAGCCTTGTACTGACTGGGAACCAGGCAAAGACAGGAAGAGTAGGCGACAGCGAAGACAAGAAAAACAAAAAAGGAAGCCTGTTCTCTTGACAAATCCTGTTACCTCTCTATGGGAACATGACAGAAGTTTTCATGCAGCACAAAGGGAGGACAGTACGCTACAGGAAGCTTGGAGACAAGCCAGAGAAGGGGAAGATCCCCTTCAAGTAGGTCCACAGTTTTTTATCAATAAGGGTTTACTATGTAGGAAGGCTGGTAAGACACAACCCACACAGCTATTGGTCCCTGTACCTTTTCGAGAAAAGGTTTTATATCAAGCCCATAGTCATTTGTTAGGTGGCCATTTTGGTGCTGAGAAAACTGAGAAAGACATAACAGAAAGATTTTACTGGCCAGGGATTTACCACCAAGTCAGGAAATATTGTAGAGAGTGTGCCGTATGCTAAAAAACCAGCCAATCTCTTCCTCCTCGGGTACCTTTAAGACCCCTGCCAGTAATAGACGTACCCTTCTCCCGGGTGGGCATGGATATTATAGGTCCTCTCCTTCCCTCTCGTAGTGGATGCCGCTATGTGTTAGTACTGGTGGATTACGCCACGAGGTTCCCAGAGGCTGTGGCTTGGAGACAGCCTAACACTACTCAGGTGGCCAAAGCGATGATTAGTATTTTTTCCCCGAGTAGGATTTCCAAAAGGAATATTGACGGATCAGGGCACGCCTTTCACCTCCAGACTTATGAAGGAAGTATGTCAACAATTGCATATCAAACAAACACGCACTGCAGCTTACCATCCCCAAACTGATGGTTTGCTGGAACGGTATAACTCTACCCAAAATACTACCCTAAAGAAACTATTGAATCTAGAGGCACGGAAGTGGGAGGACATGCTTCCGTTAGCCCTTTTTGCTATACGGTGCCACCAACAAAAGAGCCTGGGCTATTCTCCCTTTAAATTACTTTATGGAAGGCCTCCCCGCACCCTTATGGATATGGCCAGGGAGGAGTGGGAGGAGGAATCTGACACCTCTAAAAGTCTCTTGGATTATGTAGCCAGTTTAAAAACTCACTTGAATCAAATCCGAGAGATTGTACGCACAAATTTAGAACAGTCACAAATAGCTCAGAAAAAACAATATGACAAAAGAGCTAAAGAAAGATCCCTAGAGGTCGGAGACCAAGTGTTGTTACTCCGTCCTACCTCTGAACACAAACTACTGAGTCAATGGCAGGGACTCTTTTTGGTAGTAGAGAAAGTCACTCCTGTGACTTATAAACTGGAAATGGATCCCCAGAATAAAACCACTCAAATCTTCCACATAAACTTGTTAAAAAAATGGGAAGGACCCACCCCGGTACTGATAGCTTAACCCTCTAAAACATTAACCGAACAAAGCATCAACCTCGATCTTTCTGATGGCTTAAAGGAAGAGCTAAGAAACGCTTTAGTTCCACTACAAGACGTCTTCTCAACAACACCGGGAAGAACTACCTTGATAGAGCTTGAGATACACACTCCACCCAAGCAAATAGTACGGCTGAAACCATATCGTGTCCCTGAAGCCCGTAGAGAGGCCATTGAGGAAGAAATAGAACAAATGTTGCATATGGACATCAGAGAACCTTCTAAAAGTGAATGGTGTTCTCCGGTGGTCTTAGTACCCAAACCGGATTGGTCCATACGTTTCTGTATTGACTTTAGAGAGGTGAATAAAATCTCCCAGTTTGATGCTTATCCCCTCCCTAGAGTAGACGAGATGGTCGAGAAGCTCGGGAAGGCTCAGTACGTCAGCACCCTTGATTTATGTAAAGGGTACTGGCAAGTACCTTTGAGACCTCAAGACAAGGAAAAACTACATTTAGTACCCCCAAAGGATTGTATCATTTTAAAGTCCTGCCCTTTGGCTTACATGGGGCACCAGCAACATTCCAGCGATTGATGAACAAAATCCTTCATCCTCACCAGCAGTATGCTGCTGCTTATTTGGATGATATCATAATCTACAGTGACTCCTGGGAGGAACACTTATATCACCTGTCCCAAGTCATACAAGCACTAAAACTTGCAGGGTTAACCATCAATCCAGCCAAAAGCCACCTACCCTTTAAGTCGGTTAAATACCTAGGCTTCCTTTTAGGGGGGGGTTGTATGAGACCCCAAGAGGAAAAAGTTGCAGCCATAGACCAGTTTCCTTTCCCCAACAGTAAGAAGGACCTTCGAGCCTTTTTAGGCCTCCTTGGTTATTATAGACGGTTCATCCCTCACTTTTCGGATATAGCTAGTCCCTTAACCAACCTACTAAGGAAGACAGGTCAGGCCGAGAAGAAACTAAAAAGTCCCTCATCCCTAGAATTGGATGCTTTCCATCAACTAAAATGGGCTATTACCTCTAAACCCGTTCTGGTCAATCCTGACTATAAGAAGCCCTTCCTATTACAAACAGATGCCTCGGATCATGGACTTGGCGCAGTCTTATCACAAGAAGGTGACAATGGGGAAGAACATCCCATCCTCTTTATTAGCAGGAACCTCTTTCCACGAGAGTCAAAATATGCAGTTATCGAAAAAGAAGCTCTTGCCATTAAATGAGCGGTACAAGCTCTCCGGTATTATTTAGATGGTAGAGAGTTTTTACTTTATACAGACCACGCCCCTCTTGAATGGCTCTCTCGCAATAAAGGACAAAATCAAAGGATTTTAAGATGGTTCCTAGCCCTACAGCCTTTTAGGTATACTGTACACCATAGGAAGGGGAAGGATCATGCAAATGCCGATTTTATGTTCCGCTATCCATGTGGTCCGTTTCTAGAAGACAAGAAAGTTAGGGAAGGGGGATGTGAGGTTGGCCCCACTCCTGTACCGAGAACCGCCCCTGTACCGAGCCCAGAACGAATCCCCACCCCTATACAGACCCCGTGGATTCCTTACCGGCATGAGGACGAGGACGACTCCAGTGTAGGACCGCCATCCCTAATGCACAATTTTCCCCTCCTCTCACAGCCACACAACCCGGATGCGCTCTGCTCTCTGGAAGGCGGGACCAACGGGCATGACAGCCAATCAGAGCCCTTCCTACGAGAGGAAACCCTGCTGAAAAAGCGAGAAGCCACGCTATTCGAGGCAACTGCGGGGAAGACACCGGAAGGAGTTTGTTCGAGGACCCGGGAGCTGCCGAAGGACGCGAACGCCGAGGACACCGAAGCTGAAGAGGACGAGGAAACCTGGAGTGAGGACTGGTGGAGCCTGGAGGACGCAAGAGCCGCCACAACTCAGGAGAGTTGTGGCCACTAGCGGTACGTGGCGGGACAAGGGTCTAGGGAAGGGGTGGGTGTTACACTGTTCGGGAGGGGTGTTTATTCCACTTGCCTCCATCCGGACCTATCCTAGCACCATCCTACTTTTCCCTGCTAAACGGCCTCACTAGAGTATAGAGCCTAACTACAGCCCAGTTAAGCAGACTCCTCTATCGCCCAGAGATTAACCTACTCCAACAAAGTGCCCAAAACTTCTTTCATTTTCTTTCACTTCCGTGGTGGGGTGACGGTATTCCTAAATAATTCCCTTTAACAGACAGACCCTGACCCCACTCTCTTTTTTGTTTGCGGTATCCAAGGGACCGGGCAGAACACCCGTAATAGGTTTCCCAAGACCAGAGGGACCCCTGAAACCCGTAATTGGTTTCCCAAGACCGGAGGACCCCCTGAAACCCGTAATAGTTTTCCCAAGACCGGAAGACCCCCTGAAACCCGTAATAGGTTTCTCCAAGTCGGCAAGACAACTAGAAGTCAAGAACGGACGTCTAATAACAGAAAGAGAGCTGTTACATCCCAAGACTGTCTATACCACGACCCTTCCTTTGTGTTTCTTTAACCTTCCTGAGAACTCTAAGAACCCAATAAAAGCTTCACTATTGACCATATACGGCCTCCCCGCTTCTGCTTCCGACCATCCCTCCGACAAGGTGATGAAAAAGTATCATCAGGTCATCACATTTTTTAAAGGAAAAATTTTCCCTTAAAGAAACACATTGGGTTAAGATTGACAGGACGACCCAAGAGCCTAAAGAGTCGGTGCACGCATATTATGAGAGATTAGTACAGGTGTTCAAGCAATACAGTGGGTTTGAGAATATTGGAGATATAGATATGGGACATTTTGTGTATCAATTCGTATATGGATTGAAACCAGCGATTAGTGCCATGATACAGCAGCATATGCTTTGCTGGCAGAGTAAGTCGATGGACGAAATTTTGAGGTATGCAAAATATTGTAGTGATGACATTGAGTCAAGGCTTGAAAAGTTAAAAGAGAAAACAATGTGGGCACAAGTGAAAATGGCACAACAGCAACAGGAAAATAGTATTGTACAACAAAGTGAGAATCAGGCTGGGCAGGTAAACAGTGGAGGTAGGGGAAAATTTTAAATGAATAAAGAGGAAGCTAAAAAGAAATTTTCTTGTCATGCGTGTGGAAAGTTTGGCCATTGGAAGAACGAGTGTAGATCTGGAAAAGGGTAACAAAACAAATCAAAATTTGAATCCACTGATGCAGAACAAGGTGGTTGGGAATCAGCAGCAGCAGCAGGTAGTTACTTCACAGTTACAGGTGCCACATCCACCTATCCCCTGTAATGTGAATGCTCATACGCAGATGTACAGTGCAAGTTCTGGATTCCGAGGAGATGAGCAGTTTGGTAAGAATCCACTGGTTTCTCAGTATTTGGTGCATTGCAATGAGAGTGATTCAGGGTTATCTCAATGACGGTGCCTGAGGGGGGAGGAAGAGTGTGTACTTGGCGCATCATTAGTGGTAGATCCGTCAGGTCCAAATTTTTGATGGAAAGGTAGAAGGTAAAGACATCACCTTCTTGTTGGACACCGGTGCTACCCGTTCTACTGTGAGAGCAGCAGAATTTCCAAACATACCCCTCTCGGGAGGAACTAGCCAAGTTGTTGGTGTTGCAAATAAACATATCAGAACTCCTTTCACAACCCCAATAGAAGTCCATATTGGAAATTTCAAAGACATGCATAAATGTTTGGTATGTGATACCAGTCCCATTACTCTTGAGCAGAGGTTTGTTATGCAAAATGAATTGCACTATTTATCGCACACTGGATGGTGTTGCATTTATGACACCTGATGAAGATGTTGAATACAAGGTATTGATGGCCCAACGAGAGTCAGAAGTGAGTGAATTGTATTCAATGCTAACCGAGGAAGATTTGCCTGAAGAGTTAAAAGGGACAGTGAGGGCAGATGTGTGGGACTTTTCAGGAAAGGAGATTGGGTTAGTGAAGAATGTAGATCCAATCCAGATTACAGTGACAGATGGTGCTGCATATCCCAATACACCACAATACAAAATGAGTCCTGAAGTAATTGCTGGAGTCACACCTGTGATTGACCAAATGATAGAACGGGGAATTCTAAAAGAAATAATGAGCAGTGCCAGTAACTCACCCATTATTGCAATCCAGAAGCCTAGTGGAAAATATATAATAGTCCAAGACCTGAGAAGGGTGAATAAAATTGTAGTGCCATGTTGTCCAATAGTGCCAAATCCAGAAGTAATTCTTTACCAAATTCCCTGTGATGCTGAATGGTACACTGTCATTGATTTGTGTCAGGCATTTTTCTCCATTCCTTTGCACCCGGAAAGTCAATATTTATTTGCCTTCTGGTTCGGAAACTGTGTCTTGGCATGGTGCTGAGTTCCTCAAGGGTACACCGAGAGTCCCTCAATTTTTAATCAGATCCTGAAAAAATGTTTAGAGACCTTAGTCATGCCTGGAAATGCTGTTCAGTATATTGATGGCCTACTGGTGGCATAAAAAAACCTGAGAAGCATGTGTGTCAGACACAATTGCTTTACTGAACCATTTGGCAGAAGGAGGACATAAAGTGTCACCCTCCAAATTGCAAGACTATAGACAGAAAGTTCAATATTTAGGTCACAAGATAGAAAAGGGTGTCAGAAAGGTGAAACCAGAGACAATTAGTGTGATCAAGAAAATGAATCCACCTAGAAATCAAAAGGAAGTGAGAATGTTCTTGGGAATGGTTGGATACTGCAGACACGAAATCTATGGTTTCTCGTTGATTGCAAAACCATTATAGAGGGTGACACAAAAAGATGTGAAAGATCCAATTGTGTTGGACGAAGAGGGCATGGAATCTTTCTCTAGATTGCGAAACAGTCTTTGTCATGCACCTTTTTTGGGAATGCCAGATTACTCAAAATAATTTGCATTATACTGTTGTGAGAGAGATGGATGCGCACTTGCAGTTTTAACTCAGAAACAATGAATGGCACGACATCCGGTGTCATATTTTGCTGCTACCCTGGATTCATTGACTGCAGCATTGCCAAGCAGTTTAAAAGCAGTAGCCACCACTTGTGTGAGTCTGGAACAAAGTGAAGTCATTGTGATGGGTTACCCTGCAAAGGTATATGTGCCACACTGTTGAGATCCTCTTAACTCGCACTCAAAACATGACCTCTAGTCGTCTGACTAAATATGAAAGAGTGATTCTTGGTGCTGAGAATGTGACAGTGGTAAGGAGCACTACTGTGAACCCTGCTACTTTGTTACCAAATTCGAGATGTGAGGAAGTGAAAGAGGACATGATTGCCTGGAAGTAACAGAAATCTGTACTAAACCCCGTCCTGATATAGAGGCTGAACCCTTGGAATAATCAGATTGTGAGCGGTTTGTGGATGGCTCTTGTTTGAGAAATGAAAAGGGTGAATTGTGTGCTGGTTATGCTGTCTGCACCTTAGTAGGAGCGCTAGAAGCATCCTGTTTGAAGAGGGTAAACTCCGCTCAGGTCACAGAGGTGATTGCCCTGACCAGAGCATGTAAATTGGTAAAAGGTCTAAAAGTAACCATTTACACCGACACTCAGCACAGATTCGGAGTTGTACATGACTTTGGTTAATTATGGGTGCAAAGAGGATGCACCAAGAATCTGGAAAAATGCCGTAGCAGGCTTTAACTTAAAAGGTCTCCAAGAGACTGACCTGGATGCAATAAACATCCCGGAAAATGTAAGGAAAACTATCACTATAAAGCTTATAACAAAAGACCTATCATAAAGAGGTGATAGGGTAATTTATGTCATAGAGGCACATGAATATCGACAGACAGAGGTATTCTATTCATGGATTGTCTTCCCTGAAGCACATCCAGTATCACATGTGTTCCACTTCTACAAAGTAGAGGAACCTCAAGCAGAATACACTCCTTTCGAGGATGTTGAAATTCCATTAACATACCAAGAGCACCAGCTCTGGTTTAAAGGCGCCCTACAACATCAAAATCACATTAACAGGCTCGGTCCACTAGGTAGACCAGGAGCAACATGGCCGGCTATACACCAAATCCTGCCATTGAAGAAATGTCAGGTGCAGAATTATTAGTTCAATTAAAACAACTAATCAAAATCCATAGACAATTGGTTCAATATGTCATGCAGACTTTAACAGTTCAACCTCCTATAAGGATTCCACAACACACCCCTCACCAGGGGAAGACA